>NC_090439.1:1167128907-1167797188 GCF_031143425.1 Pleurodeles waltl | reverse complement strand
CCACCCGCCCCTGCACGAGACTTCTAGACAATAAGGTGTTTTATGGAGAGCAAAGCATGTCCCCAACACTGCGTGAGGAGTGCGTGCACTGCAATGTGCTATATGGTTCCAGCTGTCTGTAATCAGCTATACTTTTCTATAATTTGGTTATAAAATATTGTATTCCTGTATTTTACGTAGCATAAAAAGAGCAATTTGTTTCATTCTGTATCCACGCTGTTGTGTTAATAACATTTTGCCTGCAGAAGGGAAAACACGTGAGTAACCACTGTCCAAAGCCCTAATGTTTACTTTGGAAAGTTACACTGTATGCCACCCACATTCTAGGAATGCATGTCATGTGAAGGGTGTTTTAAAATATCCAGCGTGTCAAATTATAAGTCGTATTTGGAAAATATCTTCTACTTACAAAAGCTGAGGCCTCCTGGTCTGCATATGGGATCTTGCATCAAGTGTAGGAAGAGGGGCAACTGTCTTAAATGAAGACGTTATTTGTTGCAAAAACTGGATTGATATGGCAGCCAGTCATAAATTTACATTGAGTAGCCAGTGTTCACTAAGTTTTGTGTGTTTTTCAGTCCAGCATGTTATGATCTGCCTGGGAATACTTTTCAGAACACACCCTCACTACGCATTTAAGCTGGAGATTCTCTGACTGTGAGAACGTAAGCCAAAGTCATATTTACACACGTCTACTCTGTGCCACACCGCGCCACACCACACCACTGCACTCTACACCATTGCACTGTATGCCACTATACTCCACTCTGTGCCACTGCACTCTGTGCTACTCCACTGTACATTGTTGCACTCTGTCACCGTACTCTGCACTACTGTACGCCACTGCACTCTACATCCCTGCACTCTGCAACACTCTACTCTGCAGCATTGCACTTTCTACCACTCTACTCTGCGCCATTCTACTCTACACCATTGCACTCTATGTCACGTTACTCTGCACCAATCTATGCCGCTGCATTCTACACCAATGCACTCTACGCCACTCTACTCTACACCACTGCACTCTCGGCCACTGAACTCTATGCCACTCTACTCAGCACCACTGCACTCTACTCTGCACCACTCTATGCCACTCTGTTAGACTCTATGGTAATGCATTCTATGCCACTCTAATCTACTGTGCAACACTGCATCCTGACACTGCGCTCTACACCACTTCACTCTATCCCCCTCTACTCTGTACCACTCTATGCCAGTGCACTCTACCACACTCTACTATTTACTCTTTGCCACTGCGCTCTACACCACTCCAGCCTAGGCCTCTATGCTCTGCACCACTCCACTCCATGTCACTCCACTCAGCAACTCTGCACTCTGTGCCACTACTCTATACCACTCCACTCAACCCTGCGCCACTCCACTCTAGCCACTTCACTATACTATGAAACAATCTACTTCACGCCACTGCACTCTATGCCACTGCACCTTACACCACACTACTCCACTCTGTGCCACTCTACACCACTGCAATCAATGCTGCGCAACTCTACTCTACGGCACTGCAATCAAATCTGCACATCTCTATACCACTGCATTCTAGATCACTACTTTATGCCACTGCACTCTAATCTGCACCACTATACTCTACGCTGCACCACTCCACTCAGAAACAATCAAGTCTGCACCACTGGACTCTACGCAACTCTGCTCCACTCTACGCCACTATACTCCATGCTGCGTTTCCAGCAGTCAGAGATTTCACAGTATGTTAGTGACTGTAGTAGAAACTTCATTTTCACTGGGCATATTTGAAGAGCATAGCTTCCAAGTGCTAAGTCTGCAGTATGTGTGACATTTCCAGGAATTTAGTGTGCTTATGTATACTACTTGAGGGCTTTACATATGATGCTTTAAAAATAATTCACTCCAAAATAGCAGCACTGACTAAGGGCCATTTACTGCTGGGTCTTCAACTCTACCGACTGTCGTTTTTGTCTAGTCCACTTCAAGTCCTCTTTCATCCTCAATCATGGCATGAGAGGGAGCTGGACAAACACAAACCAGCCATGGCGGCCGTGGTATCCTGGTGGACCAGGAAAGGAAAGCCAGAGGCAGGCTTTACATGCCATCATGCTTTAATGTGTGTCACTGCTTACTGCACATACTCAAACTCTGCGCATGTAGGGAAGTAATTCATCAACGTGGTATAATGTGTGATGTAGTTAACCTGTACTTTATGACGTGAAACTGTTTATTGCATTCTCTGCAGTTGTCCTGCTTTTGAGCCTTTGTGTAAGTTATGTGGTCTCTGGCTGTCAAATTTACTTACCCGCCGGTGACGTGTCAGGGTCAGTCGTTTCAGGCTAAATGGAACAGCGAGAGGGGGATAAAGTAGAATAAATGCAAGTCATTTTTACAGCTTTTTATTCTTAAAGCTTACCTTTTGGCTCCCTCTTTAGGCCTTTTCCCTCACTCAGCGATGGTGTCCATGGTGAGCAGTTCTTTTATGATACAATTTCTAGTACTTTGCGTCGGTGACTCACATCACATCTGTTTCCTAATTCATACTTTGACTGCAGTCAAAGTACCCTGATGTTAACAAACTGTAGGAGGCTGGACTGGCTTGTAGTGGGTACCAAGGAGCACTTACACTCTGCACCAGGTCCAGGTATCCCTTATTAGTGTAGAAGAGGTGTTTCTAGCAGCTTAGGCTGAACTAGGAGACATGCAAAGCTCCTACTATATCACTTACATCATGTAGCACTATATCATAAGAAACACAATACTCAGAGTTACTGTAGGAGGCTGGCCTGGCTTGTAGTGGGTACCAGAGGTACTTACACTCTGTGCCAGGCCCAGTTATCCCTTACTAGTGTAGAAGAGGTGTTTCTAGCAGCTTAGGCTGATAGAAGGTAGCTATAGCAGAGCAGCTTAGGCTGAACTAGGAGACATGCAAAGCTCCTACTATACCACTTACATCATGTAGCACTATATCATAAGAAACACAATACTCAGAGTTACTGTAGGAGGCTGGCCTGGCTTGTAGTGGGTACCAGAGGTACTTACACCTTGTGCCAGGTCCAGTTATCCCTTATTAGTGTAGAAGAGGTGTTTCTAGCAGCTTAGGCTGATAGAGGTAGCTATAGCAGAGCAGCTTAGGCTGAACTAGGAGACATGTAAAGCTCCTACTATACCACTGGTGTCATATGCACAATATCATAAGAAAACACAATACACAGAAGTAATAAAAATAAAGGTACTTTATTTTTATGACACTATGCCAAAGTATCTCAGTGAGAACCCTCAGTAAGAAGGTAAGTAATATACACAAGTTATATGTACACAAACCAAAATTAGGTAAGTAAGAGCAAGGAAAGTAATGCAAACAGTGTAGAATTACAATAGGTTGCAATAGGAGAACATATACTCCAAAAGTGGAATGCGAACCACGAATGGACCCCAGCCCTATGTGAGCTTGTAAAGGGTCGCTGGGACTGTAAGAAAACAGTGAGGGTTAGAAAAATAGCCCACCTCAAGACCCTGAAAGGTAGGTGTAAAGTGCACCTACTACCCCCAGAGAGCACAGAAGTCGTGATAGGGGGATTCTGCAGGAAGAACAAACACCAGCAGTGCACTGACAACGTATTTCCGGACCTGAGTACCTGCAAGGCAAGGGGACCAAGTCCAATAGTCGCGACAGTGTACAGGGGGGGCAGGAGCCCAGGAACCCCGGATGAAGGTGCAAGGAAGCTGCCTCTGGTTGGAAGAAGCTTGAAGTTCTGCAAGAAAGAAGAGGACTATGGACTTCTCCTTTGGAAGACAGATGTCCCACGTCACGATGAAGCTTGCAGAGGTGTTCCCATGCACAAATACCGCAAACAAGCCTTGCTAGCTGCAAGGGTTGCAGTGGAGGTTTTTGGGTGCTGCTGAGGACCAGGAAGGACCAGGATGTCGCCTTTTAAAGGAGAAGACAGAGGGGGCGCTCAGCAACTCAAAGAGCCCTCCCAGAAGCAGGCAGCACCCACAGAAGTACCCCAACAGGCACTTAGAAGAAGAGTGAACCGGAGTCCACGCGAAGTTACAAAAGGGGGTCCCACGATGTCGGAGGACAACTCAGAAGGTTGTGCACTGCAGGACAGAGTGCTGGGGACCCAGGCTAGGCTGTGCACGAAGGAAATCCTGGAAGAATGCACAGGAGCCAGAGCAGCTGCAAATCACGCAGTACACAGATTTGCAGTCAAGCGTTGGGAGGCAAGGACTTACCTCCACCAAACTTGGACTGAAGAGTCACTGGACTGTGGAAGTGACTTGGACAGAGTTGCTGTGTACCAGAGACCACGCTCGTCAGGATGAGAGGGGACCCTGAGGACCGGTGATGCAGTCTTTTGGTGCCTGCGTTAGCAGGGGGAAGATTCCGTCGACCCACGGGAGATTTCTTTGGAGCTTCTGGTGCAGGGTGAAGGCAGGCTACCCCCAGAGCATGCACCACCAGGAAACAGTCGAGAAAGCTGGTTTCCTTTGTCCAGTTTCGCGCCAGAGCAGGGCTGGGGGGTCCCTGAACCGGTGAAGACTGGCTTATGCAGAGATGGGCACCATCTGTGCCCATCAATGCATTTCCAGAGGCTGGGGGAGGCTACTCCTCCCCAGCCCTTCACACCTATTTCCAAAGGGAGAGGGTGTAACACCCTCTCTCTGAGGAAGTCCTTTGTTCTGCCTTCCTGGGCCAGGGCTGTCTGGACCCCAGGAGGGCAGAAACCTGACTGAGGGGTTGGCAGCAGCAGGAGCTGCAGTGCAGACCCCGGAAAGGCAGTTTGACAGTACCCGGGTTCTGTGCTAGAGACCGGGGGATCATGGAATTGTCCCCCCAATACCAGAATGGTATTGGGGTGACACTTCTATGATGTTAGACATGTTACATGGCCATGTTCGGAGTTACCATTGTGACGCCATACATAGGTAGTGACCTATGTATAGTGCACGCGTGAAATGGTGTCCCCGCACTCACAAAGTCCGGGGAATTTGCCCTGAACGATGTGGGGGCACCTTGGCTAGTGCCAGGGTGCCCACACACTAAGTAACTTGGCACCCAACCTTCACTAAGTGAAGGTTAGACATATAGGTGACTTATAAGTTACTTATGTGCAGTGGTATATGGCTGTGAAATAACGTGGACATTATTTCACTCAGGCTGCAGTGGGTGGCGTGTGTTTAAGAATTGTCAGAGCTCCCTATGGGTGGCAAAAGAAATGCTGCAGCCCATAGGGATCTGCTGGTACCCCAATACCCTGGGTACCTCAGTACCATATACTAGGGAATTGTATGGGTGGTCCAGTGTGCCAATGTGAATTTGTAAATTTAGTCACTAGCCTGTTAGTGACAAATTTGGGAAGCAGAGAGAGCATAACCACTGAGGTTCTGGTTAGCAGAGCCTCAGTGAGACAGTTAGTCATCACACAGGTAACACATACAGGGGACACTTATGAGCACTGGGGCCTGGCTGGCAGGGTCCCAGTGACACATACAACTAAAACAACATATATACAGTGAAATATGGGGGTAACATGCCAGGCAAGATGGTACTTTCTACACAAACTATCACAAATCCTTTGTACGCTGCAGACTGCACTACATTCCGGCACATTGCTTAAGCCTGGTTTACTGTAATGGATGGGTTGGTTACTAAAGTGGTATAGATCTATTAACATCCTTAAAGTCAAATGGGCTCCGGACAATTTTCTAAGACGCTTTGACGTGGGTTTCAGGTTGTCTGAGGAATGCATGACACGTCACACAAGCCTTCCCAGTGTTTATCATAATGGCTAACAATTCCTGTCCAACCCACATAATTCCACTCCTCACACATGCAGCCACAACACTGTAAGCAAAAGTGCATGGGTAAAAGATGTTATCATTTACAATGCCAATAGCTCTAACTCTCGCAAATGTGAGACCTATTGCATTGCAAATGCTTGTTTATTTTTGGCACGTCCCCTTTTGTTTCGTCATGTATATGCTCGTCCAAGCTTAGCACGCCAGAGGAGTAATATTCTGAATGAACGGATGGTGTAAGTTGCCATATGCAGAGGGAAGTGGTGAGGCGTTACTGTATGCAGTGCAAGAAGGAAGGTTCTAGGGCCCTTCCACGTCAAGATTGTGACTATTTAGAGGGACTGCACAACTGCAACGTGCATATGACGTTACTTGACCTCCCCCCTTCTTGCCCCCTCCCCCCCACATAAACACACGTGAAGACTGACTGCCGCCACTCTCCCATCACCGAGCATTGCCAGTGTACCTCACCCCAACCAGGACACGTGCGGAGTGAGGGCACGAGGACATCTCTGTCTTTATGTGGCCCTGTCACGAGCTGTATGGAAATATAACAGTAAAGCTCCCATTCATGAGCTTCTCGATCCCACAGCCGGGAGATCTCTTGCCCAAAACCAACCGTCCTCAATGGACACAAACTCTGCCTCCATCCGACAGACAACGCGCACCAGAGCCACAGGGCGGCCGATGCCGCCTCAAAGGTGCATCAAGGTCGAGGGATGCGCAAACCCCACAAGTAACAACTTTACTCGTTGGGCAGAACCCCTGACACCGTTATGCGCCGGGTCATGGTGGTGATTAGGCTTTGACACCTCAACATGTCCCATCGTACTTGTGTTTAGGACTGCCCGAAACATCAAGGCACCTAACGCTGCCCTCCATACAACATGGCTCCGCCGTCCCAGTGCCCATCGGTGTCCGCACATCTTCACTCTCAGGCCCCCAGCTAGCTCCGTCGCGCACACAGCGCCTCAGGCCGCACACGAGCAAGGCATGGGGCTGTTCTGCTTTAGCACATTTCCAGTTCTACTTCACCGTCCTCTAGCGACCTAGAAATCGCCTCCAGGCACTGAACATAATAAAAGGATGAAAACAGGAGGCCAAGGGACCCGTCAAACAAACAAGTCATAACAAGTAAGATCATTGCGTTCCTTGTCCCTTCAGGCATCTTTAATACCGCAGTGGGGGGGGGGGGGCATCCCCTGCCCTGGCATGGCTCACCCTCGGTGCTTTCAGAAGACACGGGTCTTGGGTCTTGGGTCAGGTTGGCAGCTGCAGGGGGTGGCTGGCATTCCCACTCGCGTGCCAAGTGCCAGAAGGCCCCAGTGGTGCTGACCACCAGCAGGTGACAGCCAGAGAGGGCGGTGCCTTCATTGTGGGGGTTTGAAGTGGTCGATGTGGAGATAGGGGGGGGGGGGGGGGGCATCCCCGGGGGGGGCATCCCCTGCCCTGGCATGGCTCACCCTCGGTGCTTTCAGAAGGCACGGGTCTTGGGTCTTGGGTCAGGTTGGCAGCTGCAGGGGGTGGCTGGCATTCCCACTCGCGTGCCAAGTGCCAGAAGGCCCCAGTGGTGCTGACCACCAGCAGGTGACAGCCAGAGAGGGCGGTGCCTTCATTGTGGGGGTTTGAAGTGGTCGATGTGGAGATAGGGGGGGGGGGGGGCATCCCCGGGGGGGGGGGGGGCATCCCCTGCCCTGGCATGGCTCACCCTCGGTGCTTTCAGAAGACACGGGTCTTGGGTCTTGGGTCAGGTTGGCAGCTGCAGGGGGTGGCTGGCATTCCCACTCGCGTGCCAAGTGCCAGAAGGCCCCAGTGGTGCTGACCACCAGCAGGTGACAGCCAGAGAGGGCGGTGCCTTCATTGTGGGGGTTTGAAGTGGTCGATGTGGAGATAGGGGGGGGGGGCATCCCCGGGGGGGGGGGGGCATCCCCTGCCCTGGCATGGCTCACCCTCGGTGCTTTCAGAAGACACGGGTCTTGGGTCTTGGGTCAGGTTGGCAGCTGCAGGGGGTGGCTGGCATTCCCACTCGCGTGCCAAGTGCCAGAAGGCCCCAGTGGTGCTGACCACCAGCAGGTGACAGCCAGAGAGGGCGGTGCCTTCATTGTGGGGGTTTGAAGTGGTCGATGTGGAGATAGGGGGGGGGGGGGGGCATCCCCGGGGGGGGGGGGGCATCCCCTGCCCTGGCATGGCTCACCCTCGGTGCTTTCAGAAGACACGGGTCTTGGGTCTTGGGTCAGGTTGGCAGCTGCAGGGGGTGGCTGGCATTCCCACTCGCGTGCCAAGTGCCAGAAGGCCCCAGTGGTGCTGACCACCAGCAGGTGACAGCCAGAGAGGGCGGTGCCTTCATTGTGGGGGTTTGAAGTGGTCGATGTGGAGATAGGGGGGGGGGGGGGGGGCATCCCCGGGGGGGGGGGGGGGGGCATCCCCTGCCCTGGCATGGCTCACCCTCGGTGCTTTCAGAAGACACGGGTCTTGGGTCTTGGGTCAGGTTGGCAGCTGCAGGGGGTGGCTGGCATTCCCACTCGCGTGCCAAGTGCCAGAAGGCCCCAGTGGTGCTGACCACCAGCAGGTGACAGCCAGAGAGGGCGGTGCCTTCATTGTGGGGGTTTGAAGTGGTCGATGTGGAGATAGGGGGGGGGGGGGGCATCCCCGGGGGGGGGGGGGGGGGCATCCCCTGCCCTGGCATGGCTCACCCTCGGTGCTTTCAGAAGACACGGGTCTTGGGTCTTGGGTCAGGTTGGCAGCTGCAGGGGGTGGCTGGCATTCCCACTCGCGTGCCAAGTGCCAGAAGGCCCCAGTGGTGCTGACCACCAGCAGGTGACAGCCAGAGAGGGCGGTGCCTTCATTGTGGGGGTTTGAAGTGGTCGATGTGGAGATAGGGGGGGGGGCATCCCCGGGGGGGGGGGGGGGGGCATCCCCTGCCCTGGCATGGCTCACCCTCGGTGCTTTCAGAAGACACGGGTCTTGGGTCTTGGGTCAGGTTGGCAGCTGCAGGGGGTGGCTGGCATTCCCACTCGCGTGCCAAGTGCCAGAAGGCCCCAGTGGTGCTGACCACCAGCAGGTGACAGCCAGAGAGGGCGGTGCCTTCATTGTGGGGGTTTGAAGTGGTCGATGTGGAGATAGGGGGGGGGGGGGCATCCCCTGCCCTGGCATGGCTCACCCTCGGTGCTTTCAGAAGACACGGGTCTTGGGTCTTGGGTCAGGTTGGCAGCTGCAGGGGGTGGCTGGCATTCCCACTCGCGTGCCAAGTGCCAGAAGGCCCCAGTGGTGCTGACCACCAGCAGGTGACAGCCAGAGAGGGCGGTGCCTTCATTGTGGGGGTTTGAAGTGGTCGATGTGGAGATAGGGGGGGGGGCATCCCCGGGGGGGGGGGGGGGGGCATCCCCTGCCCTGGCATGGCTCACCCTCGGTGCTTTCAGAAGACACGGGTCTTGGGTCTTGGGTCAGGTTGGCAGCTGCAGGGGGTGGCTGGCATTCCCACTCGCGTGCCAAGTGCCAGAAGGCCCCAGTGGTGCTGACCACCAGCAGGTGACAGCCAGAGAGGGCGGTGCCTTCATTGTGGGGGTTTGTAGTGGTCGATGTGGAGATAGGGGGGGGGGGGTGGGGCATCCCCGGGGGGGGGGGGGGGGCATCCCCTGCCCTGGCATGGCTCACCCTCGGTGCTTTCAGAAGACACGGGTCTTGGGTCTTGGGTCAGGTTGGCAGCTGCAGGGGGTGGCTGGCATTCCCACTCGCGTGCCAAGTGCCAGAAGGCCCCAGTGGTGCTGACCACCAGCAGGTGACAGCCAGAGAGGGCGGTGCCTTCATTGTGGGGGTTTGAAGTGGTCGATGTGGAGATAGGGGGGGGGGCATCCCCGGGGGGGGGGGGGGGGCATCCCCTGCCCTGGCATGGCTCACCCTCGGTGCTTTCAGAAGACACGGGTCTTGGGTCTTGGGTCAGGTTGGCAGCTGCAGGGGGTGGCTGGCATTCCCACTCGCGTGCCAAGTGCCAGAAGGCCCCAGTGGTGCTGACCACCAGCAGGTGACAGCCAGAGAGGGCGGTGCCTTCATTGTGGGGGTTTGAAGTGGTCGATGTGGAGATAGGATGCCTCTGGACATTTCTGGGAATAAGAAAACCAATCGATGATGTTCCGAAATCTGCCGGTGTGGACAAAGGCAACGCGGAGGAAAGGGAGCAGGGCCATGTGACAGAGAATATGTGAGAAGGAAAGCAACACGGGCCCCCGTCCTAGAAATCACCACACCTGTGCAAAACACAACTGTTCACCTAATTCCTGTCACCAAATCCACATGATCGTAAAATGCAACTAATCTGTGAATCTGCCTGGTAGAAATGAAAACTGAGTACGACTTGAGGTGGAAAGGCCTGCGTATTTAAACATCAGCCATATCTTGTAAGCAACATGCACCAGGCTTTCATAATGAGTCAATGCGGTACAATCTCAAAAACTCTACTCAGCGCCCCCAGAAAATCACCAAAGCGCTGAGGGTATTAGCAGGGCACTTCCAGTGTTAAACTGGCACTGATGAGATGCAACCAATGCCCAGACAGTGTTTGCTAGTGTAAGAATGACAAACTAATGACGCACTACTATTACATAATGTGCCGCATTATGCCGCATAATTTGCCTTTTGTTGCTGAATAATTTACTCAACACTGCCATATAATTTGTCCCTCTTCTACCGCATAATTCCAGTGGGCCTGCCTATTGGCTGAAGTGCTGTTGATAGGTGCTGGTGCAGTAATAAGGGACAGCTGCTGAAGGTAAAGGACTGATACTGTTGTTCCACGGGGCAAGTGAAGAGCTAGGATGGAGATCTCATCCGCACAAGAGGCCATGAGTAGGACGGGTGTCGCCAGACAGAAACAAGCGGGGTAAACCAGTCGTTTGAAGTGATGTCAAGGTCTGTACATGTACAGCGGCAATGGACACCGAACCCCCTTGATGTCTGCAGTGGTGGACAGGGGCTGGTCACCTCCGGTGGCGTGGCAGATAGTTGCATTAAATGGGCCCAATGTTTGGGCCATCAAGCGGGCCAGCGATATCATTTTGGGGCCCAATATCAGAGCAAAGGCTCGTTAACCCCGTAAGCCCCCTGGCAGAAAACGAGGGTCCTCTGTACCGTTCTCTCCAGTATTACTGCTGTCACACCCAGTACATCCCCTCACCCGAAAAAGAAATGTACTCTTTTGGGACAAAAGTGGACCCGGCAGGAGTGCCTCGTTGCTTTGCCGTGAGTTCTGCCCAGTGGCACAGGGAGTGCTAGGAATCAGATATACCTGTCAGAGAAACTCTTATCTGCGGGGGACAGTAGATGCAGCCCGACCCCGGTTCCCCAAAATCAGCATGCACACATTAGTTGAGATTTGACAACTATCTATCTAGTATATCAGCCATGTGAGTCAGCATGACCGTAATTATAATAAACAACTTCAGCTCTCCAGTGTCACCCCCAGCAAACCGTCAATCTGTCTACCCCGGTCCTTCACTGGTACCTTATGTACCTGTCCTTACTGACGGCTTGTTGAGCAAGGAGGATCGCTTGTGCTCGGAGCTCACTTGGTTACAAAAATGTACGAATAATAGCCCTTTGCAGGAGCATACAAAAGGTAACGCCACATCTCTCTTACTCCTTCCAAGACACAGTAACAGCACATGCACCACAGAACTGGAAAGTTGTCCTTCTCTGTCTTGTTAGTTCAGATGGTTTCAGAAAACATGGAGTTTCTAAACAGCAAATATCGGCCAACTGTTACCAGTACCAGTAAAATGCATACTACACGTTACTAGGCCCTATGCCGGCTGCACCTGATCCCACAAAATTTTGAGGATTTTGCAATTTGCAAAAAAATGTAAAATCAGTACTTTTATAAAAATCTAGTGATCTGTACAAAAGTCCCTACAACAAAAATGCAATTTTAAAAAGACTGACTTTTTATTGGATCTGAGCTACTGTTGGGCCAATAAAAAGAGTGGGAGCAATAGGCCAGGAGATGCCTTCATTTTCTCTGCCACCTGCCTTGTAACAAATATGGACAGGCCCCCTCCGGTGTAAGCAGCCTGCGGGCCCGAAGTGAACGTAAGAGCCAGAGATCTGCAGGTATGTGCATGAGCCAGTCTCATTGCACTTGTTCTTATGTGCCCCTCTCTTCTCCGTAGCAGCATGCCCCCGGGCACCCTGATGCGCTCAGGACCTGCCCCCGGGCACCCTCTTGTGCCCTGGACCTGCCCCGGGCACCCTCTTGTGCCCTGGACCTGCCCCCGGGCACCCTCTTGTGCCCTGCACCTGCCCCCTTGCACCCTGATGCGTCCAGGACCTGCCCCGGGCACCCTCTTGTGCCCTGGAGCTACCCCGGGCACCCTCTTGTACCCAGGACCTCCCCCCGGACACCCTGATGCGCCCAGGACCTGCCCCCGGGCACCCTCTTGTACCCAGGACCTGCCCCCGGGCACCCTCATCACCAGAACGTTTTCATCTCTTATCCCCATATACTTTTGCGGCAGTAGAATAATTTTAATATCCTATTTATTACCACTGTTCAGTCATTTCGTCAAGTTTGCCAGCCCTCCAACCTATACCTACCCTGCTTCCTTCCTTAGCACGCCATGTACAGTTTCTAGGAGCACCTAATCTGCTGACAAGGTGCATTATACACATGAAACACAGTGAGGCGCTGCTTATACTGCAGGTTAGAAGCTCTGATTTCTCTTGCTTGAGATTATTCTCATTATCCGCATCAACTATGGATCTGTGTTTGAATCTAGGAATATTCACTGGATCATTCTCAACTAACAGCTGACAACACTGTGGTGTGAACCTTTGCACTTTAGTAAGAAGATTATTAGGGGCTGCCTTTCGTGCGACCTTACCGCACTATTTTATGGCTCGAGTACATTAGTTCCACTGTGTCTAGTTTAGGTGGACCTGACCTGTTCACCGCACCAGAGAAAATAACTCGTGAGGACAAGGCATTGGTCACCTCTAAATTTATGAAGGTTAGATTAGAGGAAAGATAGTCCATTGAACTTTGTAAGCCATAGTTAAAAACTATATACATGTACAGACCACCTTAGGCCTTGAGCCCTGTCTGGAATATGTTGACGATGCGTGGGTACGGGTCTTATTAACTAGATTCAGACTAGGGGCTATTAAACCGACTGTGTATCCCTCTTCGACAATTTAGCCCCGATTCAAAATTTCTCTGCCCCGTGACGAAGTGTCCCCACAGACCATGCTATATTTTATTTCATTTTTAAAATTTTACTTTCCTTTTCCCCCCCAAGATTTTTATTCTTGATTTTACAGAAGCAACTATCTGCCAAGTGCTGCCCGTCTATGCTATATTTATTGATGCTTCCTGATGAGATGTTTCTGTAAATGTTGGTCTATTTTCAAAACCCGCTGTTTGTCTAAGAACAGCCTTCTGTTTTGATTCTGCTTTGCACTAATGGGGCAGGATTGTTAGATCATTTTTTCCTGTTGGGCGCAAAGCGCTCCGTCCCTGGTGTAATCTCTCGCACCCACAAAAGGACCATCAGTTTGGTTGGTTCGTGGGCTTGCCTTTTAAAATTCGCTTCATTTCATTAGTGAAAGGCATGCATATGTCATGCCTTTTCTGGTATTTGGCCCTTCTCGAGTGCACCGGCCAACTACTAAAAACATATGAGGCTTCATATTTTCTGTACGGTTTCTGGACTACTTTTTCTCTTTATTTTGCAGGCAGCGTGATCTCACTGGGAAGTAGTACAGTACTTTGCATGACATTGACTCTCTTACACGTATAATTGCACTTTTGCCGGTTACATGGATAATTGCTCTTTTGCTGATAAGTTTCACTGCAAGCTAACCTCTGTTTCCTTTTGTGTGTTTGCTTTGCGCTCATGGCGGCCGTTGGCTCGTTTATGTGAAACTGTTTTACTTTTCAGTTTATGTGGCAAGAAAATTCTGGTTAGGAGTTTACAACGCTAATAGCTTTAACTCGAGTAAATGCGAGACCCGTTGCATTGAAAATGCTTGTTCACTTTGGGAGCAGGACAAAGTACTGTCTTATTACGCCATGTCCTGTTTATCTCTTCTGCAGGGGACTTTTTTTCTTTAGAATGTGCCTGTTGGTCTTACACTGTGGGTGCCTGTTCTTTCCCTCCTCCCCACCAGCTCCTTCAAACAAAACCAACAGCAGAGAGGGTTTTTTCCAGCCCCCCTCCTTTATCCTAGCCCCCACCTTTGGCTTGTAATGGAGAGCTTTCATTTGTCCTTGCCTTCAGTGGTAAAAGACCAGCTGCTGTGCTCTGATGGAGCTGCTTCAAGGGAGCCCTGCTGATTAGTGACAGAAAGTGCCATGTTTGTATGAGTATGATCCCACAAGCCTGCATTGAAATACAGCGAAAATGCAACCTGCAATTTATTTACACAAACTAAATACACTGTAAAAAATGATAAACAGGCACAAAAACGTACAGAAAACACTGCGAGGACAGCTCTGGGCCCCACAAGGCTATAACTGGCATTGCCTCTTTGAGGGGTCCCTTGAAACCGCCCTCGCTCTGGTTTATTTTGTCTCTCCCCTTCACCTCCAAGGCGCTTTAAAGAGTGATACAGGGCAAACTGCATTGGGTATTGAAGCGCTTTGCACATTGTTTTCCTTTGTCTGTTCTTCACGCTCCATGGCGGCGGAGAGCAGAAACGCTCCAGCTTCTTTTAGAAAAACATGTCAGATTCACCCGCCCTGAGACTCGCTGACAAATGTACGCCTCTGCGGAGCCCCTTCAGCGTTTCTCTTCGCTTTCTGGTGTTGGCTGCAGTAGTGAGCAATGCTGGTCACTAGATGGCAGCAGAGGATTAAAACAAATAAATATATGTTATCCTTCTGTATACACACCCCGAGGATCACAGATGTAACGTTAAACCCGCGGCTCTTCATATGGTGCATCCATCCTCCCGTGAAGTGATGCTGAACAGCCGTCTGCAGGCCACCGCCGGGACAGCGCCCCCAGTGACCGCCGCAGCGTGAAGAACTGCCCACGGTCACTCTGCTTGTTTAGAGGTGCGCTGCGAGTCTGCGGGGCTGGGCTTCTAGCAGGCTGCTCCATCTCAAGCAGCATGAGAGGTGCGCTGCGCGTCTGCTGGGGCTGGGTTTCTAGCATGCTGCTCATCTCAAGCAGCATGAGAGGTGCGCTGCGCGTCTGTGGGCCGGGCTTCTAGCAGGCAGCTCCATCTCAAGCAGCATGAGAGGTGCGCTGCGAGTCTGCGGGGCCGGGCTTCTAGCAGGCTGCTCCATCTCAAGCAGCAGACTTGTTTCCACGGTGCTTTTGTGAGGACAACATGTTCACTTGTGCAACTGCAGTATTTACCCGAAAACACTTTAACGTGCTGCATGGGCGCTGCCTGGTCCGCCCAGCTTGAAACCAACCACTGCAAATACAAGGCCAATAACTTGCTTTCATGTAGCGTCGCTGGCACCGGTACCCGTTGTGCTTCACCACAGCTCAGTTCTCTTCGGTAACAAGAGACCCGCGGCTGCACTTTACTGCATGAACTGTCTAACAAACCTCCTGTCCGTGCACAGCGTTGTTCACAGCGGGAGCGAGGTTTGTGACGCCCTGTTGAGGGTGGAGTGTTACACACGTTCTGTCTACTGCGGGGGCGGAAAGCAGCCCCCACCCCTGCGGGACCCCCATTCAGCCGCAGAAGGAAGAATGTTTGTGAAATCTGGGGGTCTCGGGCCCCCTAACAAATCCTGCCAGGGGGTCCCATGTTGAGTGTTACGTGGTCCGTGGGCGTAAGATTGCCAATAGTTTGCCAACAGCACTGACATATTTTTACCAGCTGTTTACTTACTAACCCCTTGACTTCGAAACATCACTAAATGCAAATCAAACGTCAGAGACATTTCTCCCCGGGTGACAATCTCTGTGGTGCGTAGGTGTCCCCAAAGGCAGCCATAAACGACACACAACCGGGGTGGTTCGCGGGGGCACGTGTTTGGGGTGCAACAGTAGTAAACCTTAAGCATTTACAATACCACAGACGGCTTTTGAACATGGGTGTAGCTCCAATAGTGCAGCAGGTGCAGTGGTGCCGGGGGCCCGAATTACGAGGGGCCTCTGGGTCCCAATTGTGGCAGTATGTCACTGCTAAACTGTGGTGAGCAGCATGTCCCCTGCCTGCATGAATACCCGTGGCACTGTTGCTAGCATGGGTGTAGCTGCCAATAGTGCAGCAGGTGCAGTGTGCCAGGGGCCCGAATTACGAGGGGGCTCTGGGTGCCAATAAAATGTTTTCTAGCTATCGCGTCAAGAATTTTCAATTCTATTAAGGACATGTAGGCGAGGATTATGCTTTCTCTTTCTTTACTGAATCAAACAGCAGGCAATCAAATACAAGTAACAGAAAAAACTACACATCCCAGGATGCCTAACATCCTATCACATGGTCCAATCACTATCCATGTCCTCTGCTCTAAGTCCTTTGACCTTTGATGTCACTTCCTCTTTCTTTGGTCAAACAGATAAGATCAACTTGAAAACGAAACTTCTTACGCTATCACCAACTCCGATGACCTTAACATCTACTCTTCCAGGATAAACCTTCTCCTGGACAACTCGATACCGGGCATCAGCCGAGGCAGAACATGAAAACCAAACTATTCCTGCTGATAAGAGCTTCAGGAATTTTTCTGATCAGAACCTGTAAAATAAATCAGGCAGGTAATATCCCAACAAATTGAAATGTCTCAATAAACTGATGGTTCTATAATAGGCAATCACATGGGAGGGAAAAAATGACAATAATCATAAATATTCACAATAATTGGCATTCAATATTCATTATATTTTAAAGGGAGGGATAATCCTCGCCTCCGTGTCCTTAATACAATTGAAAATTCTTGACGCAATAGCTAGAATTTTTTTTATTCTATGTCAGGACCGGAGGCTCCAATTATGCTGGTTTAAAGCTGTTCCATTATTACAGTAGCTACGTCCAATACTGGTTTGTGATAAAACTTACGAAAAGTGTTTTCTGAAGACCAGTCTGCTGCCTTCATAATGTCTTCTAACCGGAAACCCAGGGCAAAAGATTTGGAAGCCATAGCTCCTCTCACCGAATGAGCCCCAAATATAGAAGTATCAATACCTGCTTCACTCATCAACCATCTCAACCATCGGCCAGAGTGGCTGCGGTAGCTGGTTTAAATGATTTTTGCAAAGAAATTAATAATTGACCTTTAGTATATTGTCGAAATTCTTCTGTGATTACTTCATAATCCTTTAAACATTGGACTACGCACAATTTTGAATTTTCCGTGTAAATAGGGTAGGATACTGACCTGCAATTTGTTTTAGTCCTTCTTGTCACTCAAAAGGTGACCCCTTCTGGGGAAAAAACTCTACCAGCTAAATCCAGAGCTCTGACGTCTGAAACCCTCTTGCAAGAGATAAGGCATAAAAGCATGGTCAGTTTAGCAGAAAGCTGTTTGCGAGATAAATACCTGTTGGTAGGCCAATAATCCAAAAATTTTAAAATAATGTTAACATCCCATAATACAGAATATTTAGCTTGAGTAGGTTTGGAAAGACGTATACCTCTCAGAAGTGTGCAAATTAATGGATGTTCCCCAGTGGGTTTACCCTCAAGATGAGCGTGCCCTGCTGAGATAGCTGATCTAAAGTTATTAATTGTCCGATAAGCCAGACCAGAACTTGCTAGTTCTGCTAAAAAGTTAATAATCATACCAAGGTGTGCTTCCACTGGATCGGCACCCCTTCCATCACACCAACTAGACCATCTGCACCAAGCTGAGTCATATCTTTTATGGGTGCTATCGGCCCATGCCTGCTGAATGAATTCCGCAGCTTGCTTCGAAACGTCTGGGGTACTCCATCTCGACCTGAAATTAACCAGGCTAGAAGAGTCAACTTCCCTGACAGGACCAGTGGATGTTGAAGGCCCTCCGGACTCAACAGAAGATTCAGACGAGGCGGAATCAGAAGAGGAGAGGCACAAGCTAAATGAAGAGCTATAGGGAACCAAGGCTGTGCTCTCCAAAATGGGGTCACCAGAACAATTTCTGTCTTCTGTCTCCTCACCAGAGCCAAAACCCTGGCAATCATCAGGAATGGAGGAAAGGCATAACCCCGAAACTGGGACCAATCCTGAAGAAAGGCATCTGTCTTTAGTGCATACGGGTCTGGACGCCAACTGAAGAATTTTGGAAGCTAGCAATTGATCCGCGAGGCAAAGAGATCTATCTCACAACTGCCCCACTCCCTGATTATCTGTGAGAGGATCAGAGGGTCCAATTTCCAATAGCTGTAATCTGATAGGTATCTGGAATTCCAGTCTGCTACGACATTCTGATTCCCAGGAAGGTATTCCGCTATGACCACTAGACGTTGAGTTAGGCAATAATGCCAGAAATCTTTGGCAATCTCCGCCAGAATTCTGGACTTCGTGCCTCCTAGTTTGTTGACATATCTTACTGCTGAGACATTGTCCATCCGTAAGAGTATGCAACAATCTGTTTTCTGAGGGGAGAGGCTCTTTATGGCAAAAGATCCAGCTAGAAGTTCCAGGAAATTGATATGTAGAGTTTGCTCCCATTCTGACCATCTGCCCCCGTCACTAGGGAGTTGCAGCGTGCTCCCCAACCCCATCTGCTGGCATCAGATTCTATCACCACTTCTGGATGGGACCCGAAAATTGCCCTGCCGTTCCAAGCCTCCATATGATGGAGCCACCACTGAATCTCTGATCGTACTTCGGCAGTCAAGGGGATTGTTGCAGATGTCTGATCTTGAGTCTTTGAAGTGCCCGGTAATGTAAGGGTGCAGGGAAGATCGCCTGAATAGACTAAGCTAGTAAGCCCACTATTCTGGCAATATTCCTCAGTGAGACGGTCTGGCTGGATAGAACCGATCTCAATTCCCTCTTGATGTTGCAGATCTTCTGAGAGGGAAGAATGAGTTGACAAGATATGGAGTTTATCTGGAACCCCAGGAACTCTATCACCTGAGAGGGTTTCAAAAATGACTTCTGCACATTGATAAGGAAACCTAAATCCTGCAGAAGATTGATGGTCCAATCCAAGTGAGTTAGGAGGACTTGAGGGGATTGAACCATCAGCAGAATGTCATCCAGATATATAATCAATCTGACTCCTTTGGCTCTAAGCCATTCCATCACAGGTCTCAGAAGCTTCGTGAAGCACCACTGGGCTGACGACAGACTGAATGGAAGGGCTAGAAACTCCAAGTACTGTCCCTTCCATTGGAACTGCAGAAATCTCCTGTGAGGAGGAAAAATTGGGATCGACAGGTAAGCATCCTTTAGATCCAGACGAACCATCCAATCCCCTTATAAAAGGATATCTCTTAACATGTGGATGCCTTCCATCTTGAAGTGTCTCTATAGGATCCAAAGGTTGAAATCCTTCAGATTCAAGACCAAACGGTGACCTCCTCCTTTCTTGTCTACTACAAAAATAGGACTGATGAAACCGTGAGGATGAGGGGAGGCAAACTGGACGGCTCCTTTGTCTAAAAGGGCTTGTACTTCTTTGTCTATAAAATTTTGATTTGCTAGGGTAAAACACATTTGTACAGGAGGGTAGAGCTGTTGGGGAGTACTGATAAACTCCAGGTGAAAGCCCTCTACTGTTTGGAGAATCCAAGGATCTTCAGACATCCGTTTCCAATTTGTCAAGCATAATCCCAACCTGCCCCCAACCTGCCCCCAAAAATGAATAATGCTCACCTGTGAAACTTGAGTCCTGTATGGCTCCTTGCTGCCCTCTGCGTTGACCTCTACGGAAACAGGGGTGTCCTCCCCTAGGGCGTGTGGGGTAGAAGGTGGGATCTTGATCTCCGTACCAGCCACCTCTGCCTCTCGGGTAGTAATTCTGGGGACTATTGTATGTTCCTCGGCCAGGCATACGTCCCCCCGTAACGACCTGCCCTGAGAAAAAGGCCTTGTTTAAAGACTTTCTTGAGGGACATTTGAGCCTTATCAAGCGTAGAAAAGGTGGAGCAAAACCGAAGGTCCTGCTTCCGAAGACGCAAGGTCAGACAACTTAGGGTCAATGCGCATTAACACGGATTTTCTGCGCTCTGCAGAAATAGCACAATTCGAGTTCCCAAGTAGACAAATGGATCTCTGTGCCCATCCTATAAGGACATCAGTGTCCACCGGAGATCCAGATTCCTTAGCAACATACGCCATCTCAAGAATCTTGGTCAAGGGTCCTGAAAGGTCCAACAACTTGTCTTGGCAATTACGCCAGGAGCGATCCAAACCTTTTTTGGGGTCCTTAGACTTCCTTATCAAAGCTTTTTCGTAAATTAGATTGGACATATTGAGCCACTTCGGGTGGGGGAACCCAATTAGATGCTTTGGGGTTAATGATTTCCGTGGGATCAAAGTCTAGAACCTGACAGGGAGGAGGCACTTTCCTAGCTTTTTTACTAGGTCTAGGAGCGTCGGAATCATCTGAATCATCAGAGGAGGAATTTTTATCAGAAGACGAGGAAGGGAGGAGGACTTCCTTTTTTGAGCTGTAAATATGCTCCCCACTACGTTTCTTACGTAGTTTTTCAAATGCGTCTGCGTGCAGACTACTAACCTCTGCTCTAGGGCCCAAGTTTTTTGCTTTGTCCTTCACTTTTTTGGACTCGGAGAGAGGTTGTTGTTCTTGCGTCCAGCCCTGTGAACGAGCATAGTCAAATAATTGTCCTGAAAAGGGACCCAAAGCTCTCACCAGGGCATCATTTACCGATTGTTGAACCCTGGAATCAAGGGCTTCAACTGTATCAACTTCTAGTTGATTGCTCAAATCATCTGTGTTATATTCTGCTCCTTGATCATCCCACTGAGCCACGGTCAGATTAATAAGGTAAAATACTTTTAAATGTAACAGATTTGGGATCAAGGAAGGGGGGAGTGTAAAAACCCCGGTTCAGGCAAAAGACAAAAATGAGCCCTTAATAGAATGTGGAGGGAGCTGCCTGAAAGGCACTCTCGGCTGAAGCCTGATTTTGATTTTACTACCCAAGCAGTCACTCTGCTGGGTGTCAGGGAGCAAAGAATTTGACACAAAAGGGCACTTGAACGCCCTCACCACACCTCTCACGAGGCAATCGATTCAGAAACAGAAAGGAATCGGCTCGTCGAGACGTGCGCACGCGCGAGTAAAAATGAAAAGGAGACTGCCAAAGCAGCTCCGCTCCCGCTCCCGCTCCACTTGTTACGGGCCAGTGAAATTTTGGAAAAAGGCCAATAATACAGAGCGTACGAGCGCTCAAATCAATACAAATGAAGCGCGCTGAATCGCGACGCTGAGCAATAATAATCTAACATTCTAAATCAATAAACAAACATGCAAATGCACAAGAGAATCAAATCATGTACTTATCTGCTGCGAAGCAGCAAAGAAAGAGGAAGTGACATCAAAGGTCAAAGGACTTATAGCAGAGGCCCTGGATAGTGCTTGGACCATGTGATAGGATGTTAGGCATCCTGGGATGTGTAGTTTTTTCTGTTACTTGTATTTGATTGGCTGCTGTTTGATTCAGTAAAGAAAGAGAAAGCATAATCAGAGCCTCCGGTCCTGACATAGAATTGTGGCAGTATGTAACTGCTAAACTGTGGTGAGCAGCATGTCCCTTGCCTGCATGAATACCCGTGGCACTGTTGCTAGCATGGGTGTAGCTACCAATAGTGCAGCAGGTGCAGTGGTGCCGGGGGCCCGAATTACAAGGGTGTTCTGGGTACCAACTGTGGCAGTATGGTGCAGTGGTGCCGGGGGGCCGAATTACGAGGAGGTTCTGGGTCCCAATTGTGGCAGCATTTCACTGCTAAACTGTGGTGAGCAGCATGCCCCTTGCCTGCATGAATACCCGTGACACTGTTGCTGCCATGGGTGTAGCTACCACTAGTGCAGCAGGTGCAGTGGTGCCGGGGGCCCGAATTACAAGGGTGTTCTGGGTACCAACTGTGGCAGTATGTCACTGCTAAACTGTGGTGAGCAGCATGCCCCTTGCCTGCATGAATACCCGTGGCACCGTTGCTGCACCCCTGCTGATGAGTCGTGGCCTCCTGCGACCTATCAAGGAAGGGCTGGGGAGAGGACGGCAGCCTGTAAGACGCTGCGTCATGGCCCTGGAGTAGCCATTTATTAGTGACAGGGGAGCACTACACCTTATGGCCCCCCTGGAGAAAGATACGACGACCCTCGTGGCCCAGGGTGGGGAGGGTGTCCTAGCAATCACAGGCTTCCGTAGAGGCTGCGTTACACGGAGCTGATGGCGCACAATATCGAGGACAAAATATCAAAAATGAAATATCAATAGGTGCGTATAGATTTCATGTACCTTTGCAATATGTGTATCTTCAAGGAATGTGTATCAAGAGCTAGGAATAGTAAATCTATATTTCCCTACGTGCACCTACTGTCCGATGTTCTTGTAGGTCCACACTCTGGGGTTCGATATTCAGCAGTACAACCCATGCTCGCTTTCATCTCATGAACACAGCATTGACAGGGTTTGCAGTAAAGAGGAGCTGGGGGCAATGGCTTTGCAGTAAAGAGGAGCTGGGGATAAAAGTTACATTTTAATTTGTAGCACAGCCCAGAAGATGGCGGTAGCAGAGGCTGGGTGTGCCACTGCATAGTGCACATCTGGCACTGATGCCATCTGAATACACAGTGCACATCTGGCATTGGTGCCATCTGAATGCACAGTGCACATCTGGCACTGACGCTATCTGAATGCACAGTGCACATCTGGCAGTGACGCCATCTAAATGCACAGTGCACATCTGGCACTGGTGCCATCTGAATGCACAGTGAATGCACAGTGCACATCTGGCACTGGTGCCATCTGAATGTACAGTGCACATCTGGCACTGATGCCATCTGAATACACAGTGCACATCTGGCACTGATGCCATCTGAATACACGAGTGCACCACGCACCCGGCTCCAGCCACGAGCCAAGGGCCTGAGGTGCGCCATCTTTCCTGGCTCAGGGCAGTCTTAGGAAACGAGACACGGCTAAAGGTCCACGTGCAGCTCTTGTGAGCCACGGACAGCAGGTTCCACTGTCAGCCTCGGAGGCTGCCTTACAGCAGCACGATCCCTTCATAACTCAAGGATGCCCTTCACCGCCTAAGACTGTCTGCAATCAGGGACAACGTTAGGAAATCATGCCATGCCCTCTTTGTAAAGTGTAGTTTTGCCCCAGATCGCCCAGAGCTGTCATGAACCGAAGATTCACCCCAGCAAGGAGCAAGCGGCTTAAATAAACACCCAAGCCCGCCCCCCGTTGCCCCCCCACCCGGCTCTCTGGAGCTGCGGATGCCCACCGCGCTTTCTCACTGCCTGTGGAAGCCTTTCTGGTTTTACTGAGATTATCAGATGATTCCAGGTCACCAACGGTGTAGTCCTCCAATCCTAGGCCTTTCTTTTTTATAAAGGCCCGGTTTTTTATAAACAATTGTTTTCAAGCGTGTTAGTTGAATTGGATTAATTGAAGTGAACCAGGACTACAACTCCCAGAATGCATTAACTTCTTAAACAAGAACTGTGTTATTGGTGAGATGAAGCTTTAGCCTCCCCAGTGCTCTGAGGGCCGGGGGTCCTGAACTGGCACTTGTAACTCCATCAAAGGGCAGCAAGTGCCAGTCTGCACAGGCTCTCAGCAGTGCCCTCAGAAGGCGGCCTGAGGTGAGAGCCCGGATGGACTCCGCTGCGTGAGTGTTGGGTGGTGCAGTACATTCAGTGTCTGTCCGCTGGTATTGTTCAAGAATGGGACTAACACACAGAGGGTCTGCCATATGCAGGGCCAGCGCTCCCTTTCACTCGCCCCGCACCTCCTCAGCTGTGAGCACCGAGGGCGCCTTGACTCCGCCCGCGCCACGCGCCTTCTTCCATCCCCTGCACGCGCTGCTCCGTGTCACCCTCCTGCAGGCTCCCCTCCAGATCAGCCCTCTCCTCCTTCCTCTTTTACTCTCTTACCCTCTTGCTGTTCCGCCATCACTCTTCCTCTCTGCTCTCTTGCTCTGGGTCAGTCTGCTGATGAAAAATTCATTCAGGTCCCAGAAATGAGTGCCAGTGCCCACCCCTGCAGCCACCTGCACAAATTAAGCACAAGAAGTGGTGTAACAAACAGTGTCAGGGGCCTCAAGGGGCAAGCTGGGGGTCGCAGCTGCGACCCCTGGCAGCCCCTAAATGACATTCATGTTTTTAGGGTCAAGCGCAAAGCGCTCCGTCCCTGGTGTAATCTCTCTGTGGGCTTTTAACCACGCCCATGTCAAGCCCATCAGTTTGGTTGGTTCGTGGGCTTGCCGTTTAAAATTACCTTGATTTAATTAGCGAAGGGCATGCAAACGTCATGCGTTTTCCAGTGTTTAACCCTCCTCGAGCGCACCGACCAACTACTGAAAACATACGAGGCTCCATGTTTTCCGTTTAGTTTCTGCACTATTTTTTCTCTTTATTTCGTAGGCAGTGCAATCTCGCTGAGCAGTAGTAGTAGTAGAGCGCTTTGCATGACATCGACCCTGTTACATGGATATTTGCACTTTGCCAGTTACATATATAATTGCACTGTTGCCAATACATTTCACTGCAAGCGAACTTCTGTTTCCTTTTGTGTGTTTGCTTTGCACTCATGGCATCCTTATGTGAAACTGTTTTACTTTTCAGTTTATGTGGCAAGAAAAGCCCGGTTAGAGGTTTACAACGCTGATAGCTTTAACGCGAGACCCATTGCATTGCAATTGCTTGTTATCTTTGTCTCTGTTTAAAGTGCACAGCTAACTCATACATTCCTACAATATTTATGGTGAATGGGGTCTAACTGGGTTATATATTATTAGTTTGCATTTGTGGCCTTTGTGCACTTTAGGCTTTTGCACTTCATGATCTTTTATATTTGGTGATTGTATTTGATTTTATCTCTGTGAAGAATGATCTTCCTGATTGTTGCTTTTATGGACTTTTTGAATAATCTGAATAAAGACTATTGAATTGAATTGAAATGGATTGTCAAGGAAAACGAGGCACTATTTGTAGACCCCAAAGAGCAGTCCCTGGACCGGAAAGTGTAATAGACAGGGACAAAGGTGGAATTGGGGAGGTTTAGGACTGCAAGTCCTCCCAATACAAAAGCTTCTGAAGAGATCAGCCCCTGTTTTGACAAATGAGCCCGAAATACAGCCAAGCTTATTTTTGCCATCTTAGGTTACATGGTTATTTGAACATCAGCAATTGCACTCAGGGACTTTATTGGATACATAATCTGACTATAAGATTATTTCAACTTCACAAAATATTTGGAGCTTGACACGCAAAAGTGTAAGTTTACATTTGTGAATCAGGCCCTATTGTAGAAACAAAACCGGATCACGATGTAGGTAACGTTATTTATTTGGAGCAAGCCCTCTACACGTAGCGTCTCCACTCGCTCGTGCACTCTCTAACTACCGCTCGTTCTCTGCCCTGTGTTCTGTGTTCTACATTCTCTTACCTAGGCATCGGTAACTAGGATACCAGGACGCCACATCTCCCCTTCTCAACAATATCACAAAATCAGTCAACTGAACTAAACATTTAAGTATACTGCTACTCACAAACTATTTACCGAGAAGAAGCTTACAGCATCTGTGTGTTACTTACATGAAACAACTGCTGATGAATCTAAATTGCACGCCACCTTTTACATTTGATTTTTTAACAATTAAGTTTACCTTTTTCAATAACATAAAAAAGTCACAACAAATAAAAGAAGCGTATGGCTTAGATAAACATATTTGCAACCTCATTTCAAAATCACTGAATTTCTTAGGTAATACAACAGCTCTGCCACCTCTTGTTGTCATTTTAGCAGCAAAATTAACTGCCACACTAATACTCTTATCGCTACCAGGTCATGCACCCGATGTTGGTACGTTCATATGCATGTCCCGCTTCCCAATCTGGTTTGTATTTACTCCCCTCCCAATCTAAAATGTTATTACACCTGGACATTCTACTAAAATGCTACACTTTCTTGTCACTTAACAATACTGATCTTGATAGGAGCCAAGATGGCGGCCGGGACGGTCGCCTGATCCGAGCGCTCTGTTCCCGGCCACTCCGAGATATCCTGGCAGGCGCCCCCCCAGCGGCCTGACAGGGACGGCCGGGACGGCGGCGCGGCTGGGGGAGACCGGGGCACTCAGCTCGCGCTGCGAGCGCGCTCCGGACCCCGCGGGGCGAGTCTGGGACTCGTCGGCCCGCGTCGGGAGCGGTGAGGAGCGGGGGAAGCTGCGGCTGCGGCCCCGGTCGCGATCTCGCCGGGCGCGGCCGCTGCCTGCCTCCCCGCCTGCTGGTGACTGGGAGAGCAGGGGAGGCGCGTCCGGAGAAGGATTGTGCAGTTTTGCACTGCCGGGCGCCCTGGGACACCGTCTCAGGGAGCTCGGACGCCATTTTGGATCTCGGCGGCCGGCGGAGAGGAGGGCGGTGGAGGAGAGGTGAGGAGGCCCGGCGGGGCAGACGCGGGGCGGCGGCGGCTCAGCGGGCAGCGGGGATTCCAGGACAAGTAACATTTGAGCACCAGAATAAAGAAAAAAAAAAAAAAAAGAAGAATAAAAATAATAATAAAGTGAGGAGGGCGCCTACTAGGAGGGGAACGCCAAACTACGCGGAGGAGGCAAACCTAGGGGGCGGCAGGCGCCCCCCCCCTCACTCCACCGCTCCATCCACGCAACTGGGCTAAACAGAAGTGCACTGCGTGCTCCTGGGAGCACAGCTTATCCACCACAGGCAGAATGGATGGCTGGGCTGGACTGTGGATGAGTGGACTGTTCTGGACTTCCTAGTGATGGGTCCTTGCCGCAAGGGTTCCTAGCTGCACAAGGCATACTTGCAGCACCCCGCGAGCGCCTCAACCCGGGATCTTCCCCGTGCCTCGGCGCCTTATCCGGCCGTCCAGCAATTCTCCCCTCTATCTGAGGGAAACCCCTGACACCAAGCCCCGCCGTCACACAAGAAGAAGCAAGCGCTCTCCTCCAAGGACGGTATCCCCTACACATTTCAACATGCCCGGCGGACAGCTTCATGGGAACGCAGAGTTAGACCATTGAACTCATCAATGACTGCAGTATTTGTCACTGAACACACAGGCCATAATTAACCAAATCAGGACTGGATACTCCTTTGCTTTACTGTTTAATCGCACGCCCATCAGTGCGAAATCCCTGCGGAACCGGAGGCACCCCCCTGACAGCCAAAATGGCCGGTAGAGCCAAGTCAACCAAGAACCCAGATCGAACTACCCAAGCGATAACGCCAACAGATCAACAACTTGGCCCATCCTTACAATCTCTGGAAAACACACTTCTAGCGCATTCAGCCCAGTTCGAGAAAGTACTGCAGGCAATACTGGACACTAAGTCATCACTGGAGGGCAGAATCGATGCAGTCGTGCAAGACCTGAACCTCCTGCGGGTGGATCATCGTAGCCTAGCCGAAAAAGTAAAAACAACTGAAGCTGAGATAGCGGAACTAACCCCAATAGTGCAAGGGAATCAAAAACAAAGTCAGCGCATGGATGAAGAGCTGAAGATACTCTGGAGAAGATCCGAGGAAATGGAGAGCAGGGCGCGCCGAAATAACGTGAGATTTCTGGGATTCCCGGAAAGTATGCGTCAACCGGAATCAGAAATTTCCCTAGAGCAGTGGCTAATTAAAGAGGTGTTAAGTGGGGCTCCATCCAAGTTTTTCTCAGTTGAAAGGGCTTACAGAGTTCCGGGTAGGCCTCCGGCCCCTGGCCAGCCCCCCAGACCACTGATTGCCAGGTTCTTAAACTACAGAGATCGAGATGCAATATTGCAACAATTCCGCAATAAGGGCCCGTTCAAGTATGAAGACTCAAATATCAACGCTTACCCTGACTTTACGCAAGAGGTGCAGAATCAGCGTAACTCTTTTGTTAAAATCAAGCAACGCTTACGAGAACAGAACATAAAATATGCCCTGCTCTTCCCAGCCAAGTTGAGAGTAGTGATGGAGGACCGTACCCATATATTCACCATGCACTGAGGACGCCTGGACATGGCTCCATGCCAAGGGCCTTGCACACCCCCGGGAAGACGCAGATGAGGATGAGAAATGGGGGAGATCCACTGCAAGGACGAGATCCAAACGCGTACCAGAGGCCAGCCCAATGTCCGGCAAGCAGCAGAGGAAAGAGCAAAAGTGCTTAAAGAGACGCCACTACACATGCAAAGCAGCAATATAACTCCCGGTGGGCTGGTGGAGCTGGAGCTGGATTCAGACACAGCCAGCTCCGCATCCACGGTAACTGGAGAACTAGGCGGGCCGAAGGTCACCCCGAGATCTGCGGATGAACTATAAACTAGTGGCTCAGATCCAGAGTGAACACTAGGGATGGCGATTGTACCACGAAAACCTGCAGAGACTCCACGACACTACCGAGTTGAGGGGACAGAACGCTTCCAACAATATACATCTTTGACATAAACACTAAGCTAAGTGACTTGGGGCACAAGCAGGTGGCATGTGGCGGGCGGGTGGGGCCAGAAGGAACGGAAACATGCCAAGGGGGGGCGCCTGAAGATATTGGCAGACTTAGTCTGCGGCAAGATGTGAGCCCCTTATAAGAGCCACATCTGTAAGATATGAGATCCCACTAAGTAAATCCAACTGGATAAAAGTTATGTTACACATTTTTAAGTTTTGCAGTTTCACTGTAGTTGTGAGTAGCATAGGGGGTTTAATTAGGGGGGTGGGGATTAGTAGTTTAGTAGAAATGCAGCGATCGGAATCACTTAATGCACTAAAGATGGACCTGCACCCGCTATATCTAAATATTAGCAGCAGAAAGGCAGAGACCAGATGGGCCAACATTAAAACCCAGGCTCACGTCACAGCAACATATCCCCTGCACCCTATAAGATGTCTTCTAGAAGTAACAAGGGGAACCAGTATATCATATTAACATGGAATGTCAGGGGCCTTGGGACGCCGAACAAACGGGCTAGAGTGCATGCTCGACTTAAGAGACTAGGAGTGCATATTGCTATTTTGCAAGAGACACATATGCTTGAGGGGGATCTACGAGACATGCGAGTGAAATGGGGGGGCCAGCTGATAGGCACAACATATTCGACCTTTGCGAGAGGGGTGCTGATCTGGATAGCAGCGGGAGTTCCATTCCTCATGTCAACACACAAGATAGACCAGGGAGGGAGGTACGTAGTAATGGAGGGCAGATTAGATGGTAGACAAATGGCTGTGGTCGGGGTATACGCCCCAAACAGTGGCACTATAGGCTTTCTTACCACTCTCACCCCAACGTTGCTGACTCACCCCATGCCCCTTGCCATCTGGGGTGGGGATTTTAACAGCACCCCAGTGGCAGCATTAGATAGAACTAGCGCCCACCAGAGCGCATCAACTAACAGGAAGCTCGTAAGTCCCCTGCAAGAATGGGCAAATGTTATGGGCCTATATGATGTATGGCGGTTAGGCCATCCAGAGCAAAAAGAATATTCATTTTATTCGGTCCCACACAATACCCACACTAGAATTGACATAATATGGGGCACTCGCGAAATAGGGGCGCTGATAACTGAATCCGAATACTTGGCAAAGACAGTCTCGGACCATGCGCCTCTGCGGGTAACCCTGAACTGGGGCAGGGCACGTCAGGTAATTCCCACTTGGAGATTCCAGGCGGAAGCTCTACAAGACCAAGCATTCGCTACATCACTGGGGGAATCTATAGGCCAATATTGGGAAATAAACGCTATGTCTGCAACAACCCGGGCGATAGAATGGGATGCCCACAAAGTAGTGGCCCGTGGAGTATGTATGTCCACTACGTGGGGAGTGAGACGCTCCTTACAGGCGGAAATTAGCAAACTTGAGAAGGAGCTGCGGGATGTGGAAAAAGCGGTAGCACGGGGGGAAATTACCAGTACTGCTCTTAAAGAAAAGCGCTTAAAATATAATGAGGCAGATAGCAGGCTCCGCTGCCACGACTATAAATATTACTTAACCAGGTTGCAAACGGAAGGAGATAGATCAAGCAGAATGCTAGCGTGGCTACTACGTGAGGATAGACAGCAAGCCCCGATAGGGGCCATCCGGGTGGGCGCGCAAGAAATGGCTACTACGCAAGCAGAAATAAACGAGGTGTTCAGGAATTATTACTCTAACCTATACACTAAACGTACTGCGTGCACGGCTACACAACTAGAGGCCTTTCTGGCGGACTCCTTCCTACCCCAGCTACCACAACCAGATAGAGATGGAATTGAAACCTGTAGGAGGCTGGACTGGCTTGTAGTGAGTACCAAGGGGTACTTGCACCTTGCACCAGGCCCAGTTATCCCTTATTAGTGTATAGGGTGTCTAGCAGCTTAGGCTGATAGATAATGGTAGCTTAGCAGAGCAGCTTAGGCTGAACTAGGAGACGTGTGAAGCTACTACAGTACCACTTAGTGTCATATGCACAATATCATAAGAAAACACAATACACAGTTATACTAAAAATAAAGGTACTTTATTTTTATGACAATATGCCAAAGTATCTTAGAGTGTACCCTCAGTGAGAGGATAGGAAATATACACAAGATATATATACACAATAGCAAAAATATGCAGTATAGTCTTAGAAAACAGTGCAAACAATGTATAGTTACAATAGGATGCAATGGGGAAACATAGGGATAGGGGCAACACAAACCATATACTCCAGAAGTGGAATGCGAACCACGAATGGACCCCAACCCTATGTGACCTTGTAGAGGGTCGCTGGGACTATTAGAAAATAGTGAGAGTTAGTAAAATAACCCACCCCAAGACCCTGAAAAGTGAGTGCAAAGTGCACCAAAGTTCCCCTAAGGACAAAATAGTCGTGTTAGAGGGAGAATGCAAGGAAAACACAAATCAGCAATGCAACAACGATGGATTCCTGTCTGAAGGTACCTGTGGAACAAGGGGACCAAGTCCAAAAGTCACAAGCAGCTCGGAGATGGGCAGATGCCCAAGAAATGCCAGCGGTTGGTGCAAAGAAGCTCTTACTAGGCTGAAGAACTGTGAATACTGCAGGAACGACAAGGGCTAGAGACTTCCCCTTTGGAGGATGGATCCCCCACGCCTTGGAGAGTCGTGCAGAAGTGTTTTCCCGCCGGATGGACGCCAACAAGCCTTGCTATACGCAAATCGTGCGTTTGGCGTTTTTGGACGCTGCTGGGGCCCAGGAGGGACCAGAAGGTCGCAAATTGGACCTGCAGAGAGAGGGGACGTCGAGCAAGACAAAGAGCCCTCACTGAAGCAGGTAGCACCCGGAGAAGTGCCAGAAACAGGCACTACGAGGATGCGTGAAACGGTGCTCGCCGAAGTTGCACAAAGGAGTCCCACGTCGCCGGAGACCAACTTAGAAAGTCGTGCAATGCAGGTTAGAGTGCCGTGGACCCAGGCTTGGCTGTGCACGAAGGATTTCCGCCGGAAGTGCACAGGGGCCGGAGTAGCTTGCAAAGTCGCGGTTCCCAGCAATGCAGCCCAGCGAGGTGAGGCAAGGACTTACCTCCACCAAACTTGGGCTGAAGAGTCACTGGACTGTGGGGGTCACTTGGACGGTGTCGCTGGATTCGAGGGACCTCGCTCGTCGTGCTGAGAGGAGACCCAAGGGACCGGTAATGCAGCTTTTTGGTGCCTGCGGTTGCAGGGGGAAGATTCCGTCGACCCACGGGAGATTTCTTCGTAGCTTCTGGTGCAGAGAGGAGGCAGACTACCCCCACAGCATGCACAAGCAGGAAAACAGTCGAGAAGGCGGCAGGATCAGCGTTACAGAGTTGCAGTAGTCGTCTTTGCTACTATGTTGCAGGTTTGCAGGCTTCCAGCGCGGTCAGCGGTCGATTCCTTATCAGAAGGTGAAGAGGGAGATGCAGAGGAACTCGGCTGAGCTCATGCATTCGTTATCTGCAGTTTCCCCAGAGACAGAGACCCTAAATAGCCAGAAAAGAGGGTTTGGCTACCTAGGAGAGAGGAAAGGCTACTAACACCTGAAGGAGCCTATCACAAGGAGTCTCTGACGTCACCTGGTGGCACTGGCCACCCAGAGCAGTCCAGTGTGCCAGCAGCACCTCTGTTTCCAAGATGGCAGAGGTCTGGAGCACACTGGAGGAGCTCTGGACACCTCCCAGGGGAGGTGCAGGTCAGGGGAGTGGTCACTCCCCTTTCCTTTGTCCAGTTTCGCGCCAGAGCAGGGGCTAAGGGGTCCCTGAACCGGTGTAGACTGGCTTATGCAGAATTGGGCACATCTGTGCCCAACAAAGCATTTCCAGAGGCTGGGGGAGGCTACTCCTCCCCTGCCTTCACACCATTTTCCAAAGGGAGAGGGCGTCACACCCTCTCTCAGAGGAAGTTCTTTGTTCTGCCATCCTGGGCCAGGCCTGGCTGGACCCCAGGAGGGCAGCTGCCTGTCTGAGGGGTTGGCAGCAGCAGCAGCTGCAGAGAAACCCCAGGAAGGGCAGTCTGGCAGTACCAGGGTCTGTGCTACAGACCACTGGGATCATGGAATTGTACCAACAATGCCAGGATGGCATAGAGGGGGCAATTCCATGATCATAGACATGTTACATGGCCATATTCGGAGTTACCATGGTGAAGCTACATATAGGTAGTGACCTATATGTAGTGCACACGTGTAATGGTGTCCCCGCACTCACAAAGTTCAGTGAATTGGCTCTGAACAATGTGGGGGCACCTTGGCTAGTGCCAGGGTGCCCTCACACTAAGTAACTTTGCACCTAACCTTTACCAGGTAAAGGTTAGACATATAGGTGACTTATAAGTTACTTAAGTGCAGTGTAAAATGGCTGTGAAATAACGTGGACGTTATTTCACTCAGGCTGCAGTGGCAGGCCTGTGTAAGAATTGTCAGAGCTCCCTATGGGTGGCAAAAGAAATGCTGCAGCCCATAGGGATCTCCTGGAACCCCAATACCCTGGGTACCTCAGTACCATATACTATGGAATTATAAGGGTGTTCCAGTAAGCCAATGTAAATTGGTAAAAATGGTCACTAGCCTGTCAGTGAAAATTTGGAAAGAAATGAGAGAGCATAACCACTGAGGTTCTGATTAGCAGAGCCTCAGTGAGACAGTTAGGCACCACACAGGGAACATATACATGCACACCTATGAGCACTGGGGCCCTGTGTGACAGGGTCCCAGTGACACATACATATAGGCCACAAACCTATGAGCACTGGGGTCCTGACCAGCAGGATCCCAGTGACACATAACAAACATACTGAAAACATAGTGTTTTCACTATGAGCACTGGGGCCTGGCTATCAGGATCCCAGTGAGACAGTGAAAACAGTGACAAACACCCTGACATACACTCACAAACAGGCCAAAAGTGGGGGTAACAAGGCTAGAAAGAGGCTACCTTCTCACAAAACCCCTATAACAATAGCAGAAATAGAACTAGCCCTTGCACAGCTACCCAGGAACAAAGCGCCTGGCACTGATGGTCTCCCTTCGGAGTATTACAAAGCCTATTTACCCAGTTTGAAATCTCATCTACTAGGAGTGTTCCAAGAGGCGTGGGCTACAGAAAGCTTACCCACATCTCAAAGGGAGGCTCTGATAGTAGTACTCCCTAAACAGGGTCGAGACCCCACAGACGTGAAATCTTATAGACCACTATCGCTGTTGAATACAGACTGCAAAATATTAGGCAAAATATTGGCCAACAGGTTAGCCCCCCTCATGCACCTACTGATACATGCAGATCAGAGTGGCTTCATTCCCAAGCGTAACACCTTCCTGAATATTCGAAGATTGTTGGGCATAATAGGAGACACCCCCAAGAATGCACAGGAGGAAATGGTGCTCTCATTAGACATAGAAAAGGCCTTTGATACGCTCGAGTGGGACTTTCTGTTGGCCACGATGGCCCGTATGGGAATAGGCCCTAACTATATCCGCTGGGTTCGGACATTGTACTCTAGCCCGAACGCGAGGGTGAAATCAGGCGGGGTGATTTCTGATAGTTTCCCGATTTCTAGGGGGACACGGCAGGGATGCCCCTTATCCCCGCTACTGTTTGCCATAGCAATGGAACCATTAGCGGCAAAAGTTCGCCTCATGGAGCACGAATGGGGAATTATTAGGAATGGGGTACATCACACGATTTCACTATATGCAGATGATGCGTTGATATATATCAGGAACGGCTGTGCAGCTATCCCACCTGTAATATCTCTATTGGCTGAATTTGGAGGCCTATCTTGCCTTGTGGTAAACTGGGAGAAGTCGTGTGTCTTTCCCCTGGTAAAAAGGGCTTCTAATAATCATGATCCCCCAGAGACAGGACATCTTAAGTGGTGCCCTACAACATTTAAATACCTAGGGATAAACATATATCATGCCACAGAAGACTTAAGAGATGGGAACCTGGGGAAGGCGCTAACATCTATAAAAGGCTCCCTACAATTCTGGAACAAGCTCCCTCTCTCGCCACCCGGCAAGGTGGCGATTGCTAATATGTTGATTCTACCTAGGCTTTTATATTACTTTGCGGCCCTACCGATAATTATTCCCAAAAGCTTCTTCAGCAATCTAAACACAGCATTGCTGCAGCTCATTTGGGGAGGTGGCAGAGCGCGAGTGGCGCTACCCACACTACAATGTCCGCTGGACAGTGGTGGCCTAGGAACTCCGAATTTTGAAAAATACTATGCAGCCGCACAACTTCAATGGGTCCAATATTGGATCCACAGACCAGAGCAAGCGGAACCTACGAGCCTAGAGCCTCGACGGAACGGGACTCCCCTTTTAAATTGGCTGTCGACGAAGCCCCCCAAAGTGGCACTGGTCAACCCATTGCTTGCAGCTGCGCACGCGTGCTGGGCCAGATACGTGCAAAAAAGAGCAGATAAGCTCCCATACTCTCCACACGTACCGCTGAATTACCTATTGGTGGGGAACGCAGCCAGAATGCAAGCTGCAAAGCAGTGGAACGAAGCAGGAATACTGACCGTAGGGGATTGCTACGAAGACGATAAACTAATGACGTTCGAGGCCCTTCAGGCCCTCACGGAGATAAATCCGGGACAGTTCCTGACATATCATGCCGTATGTCACGAAATCAGGAAAATTTGGGGAATGGGCACCTCGGAACCAGAGATCTCCCCTGTGCTTCACCTGCTTCTACAACACAGCGATCAAACTAAAACAATATCCAATCTATATAGAATCCTCAACAAGACCCCTGAAACACAGACAGGGAAAGCATGGGGTAGATGGAACGCAGTACTCCCCACCCCGATCCCACTGGAAGACTGGCCCAAGGCCCTATCTCATATCAGAGGTGTGTCAAGGAATCCCAGATTTAGATATACCCAATTCAACTACACGCATCAAACATATCTCTCCCCAGCCAGAATAAAGCGCATGTTCCCTGATGCAGTATCAATGTGCCCCAGATGCAGATTGCCGTCAGCACCCTTTTTCCACATGGTATGGGATTGCCCGAATATACAAACGGCCTGGGCGGAGGTGGTAGAGGAGGTATCTGGACTTACGGGACTGGCACTGGTAGCAGACCCCGGGTCATGCCTGCTGGGACTTAGGAAGAGACCAAAAAAACAAAGACATTTACATAAATTTATAGACCTGGCCTTTTTAATGTATAAAAGGTTAATAGCAATGCATTGGAAAGCCTCTATGGCTCCCGATTTGAAATCCTGGCACTCCCTGATAACACGCTGGGCGCGCACTGAATATCAGGTACTAAAAAGAATGGTGCGTGAAGGGCAACAACACACAGGTTGCTCTACATGGGAGGATATGGTAACAAAGCTGGAGGCCAAAAATGATGAAAAGCCTCCTTAAATTGGGGCGCGCGTATTTGCAACAATCACAGCATAAATTCACCTCATCACGGGAACAGAATTCACAAGACACCCAGACAACACAGTGCACATGCATCATCTCCACCCATCTCTCTAGTAATAATTGCCCACTAAGACTATGTCACCACAGTGGTAGCGCGGCGCGGGGAGCAGAAAACCAGGGGAGCCACTCGCATACACTAACCTAGTTGATGCCCCCCTCCTCAGACACTCAGGGAACCCATGCACGTAAAGCAAGGTCCACACCGGTCTCAAAAGAATGCCTATATAAAATAAACAGTGAAGGATAAACCTAGGGAGGGTGCAGCCGGAATGATACTGCAAGACCAGAAGTGTTCCGTGAAGTGCATAGTGGGGTTGTGTGTATTTGTTTCAAGTCTTAGATAATTAGCCATCGTTTTGGTTTATCCTGTGGTTGCAAACTGAACAATTTGTATCATATTTCGAAATATAAAACCAATAAATATATTTAAAAAAAAAACCAATACTGATCTCTTCTACAATTCTTGAACTTGTAATGGCTCACAGAACTTACTATCACCTTTATCACCTTCATAAGATTTGTTTTTTTTACTCTCATCCAGTTTCCTGGTGTTAAATGTTTCACCTTCGCGCCAAGTTTTTCATAATAGTAAGTTTTATATATTTCCTGCATTTTTGTTATGTTAGATCTGACCATCAATGGGGACCATTTGCTACATATCTTAATATTCTTCCAAGCTACATTGGCGGTCATTACAACATTGGCGGTAAAAGCCGCTTACTGCCGTGCAGAAGACCGCCAACACAACGCCGCGGCCGCGGAATTCCGCCACAGCTATTATGACCCACAGCACGGAATCCGCCAATATTCAGACACCCACACAAGTCCGCCACACCAAAGGTCAGTGATAAACTGGCGAAAACAAAACCTCCACCGTCACGCCAACAGAAATACACCCACACTATCACGACCCACGAATCAACGCGGCGGTCTTTCAACCGCGGTATTCCATTGGCGGTACACACCACTGCGCTCAAAATACACACACATCTCCAAAACACAGCCACATTGGACAGTTCGAAATACACACACCTGATACACATACACACACCACTCCCACACACCCAATACAATATTCACCCACATCACCCACAAACCCCTACGACCACAATTAATGAGAGAAGGCCAGAGAGAGACACCACCATCAACAATACTAGCATCCACAAGCACACAACACCATCACCCACATAACTTCCATGCACCTCACACCACTACATATCAGCACACTTATCACCCCACACACCACCCCACACATCACCCACACCACCCCATGGCACGGCAAAGACACTCCAGGTTCTCGGAGGAGGAGCTCAGGGTCATGGTGGAGGAAATCGTCCGGGTAGAGCCACAGCTATTCGGAGCACAGGTGCAGCACACCTCCATTGCAAGGAAGATGGAGCTATGGCGCAAAATAGTGGACAGGGTCAACGCAGTGGGACAACACCCAAGAAATCGGGATGACATCAGGAAGAGGTGGAACGACCTACGGGGGAAGGGGCGTTCCGTGGTCTCAAGACACCAACTTGCGGTTCAGCGGACTGGCGGCGGACCCCCACCTCCTCCCCCACAACTAACAACATGGGAGGAGCAGGTCTTGGCGATTCTGCATCCTGAGGGCCTCGCAGGAGTAGCTGGAGGAATGGACTCTGGTAAGTCAAATCTTAACTATTACATCCCCCACCCTACCTGCATGCCATCACATACCCCCACCCTCACCCCCATCACTCCAACTCCTCACAAATGTCCCAACATCACAAACCACCCATCCCAGCACCAAGCCCTGCATGCAACAACAAAGCATGGACACACATCACTAAAGCATGTCTACTGCACATACCCATACACCCCCCTAAAACATCATCACACAAGGTCCCACACAGGAATGCAAGCACTGGGGTACACGGTCACCCACCCATTGTACACCATGGCACACACAGATGTAATAAACATCCTTTTATACCCCTGCAGGACCCCTACCCAACGTCACCAGACTGGAGGGTCCACACATGTCCACACCACCAACAGAAGAGGCCCACAGTGATGACAGCACCTCTGTCCAACTGGATCTAGATGACCAGCCCGGCCCATCGGGGACCTCAAGACAGTCGGTTCCCCTGACACAGTCACAGGTCACTACAGAGCTTCCCCCTCTGGAAACACCAGCACAGCACCCACCCAGCGGGCCAATACCTCCGTCCCAAGGACACGTCAATCAGCAGTGTGTCCACCACTACAGGGAACCCAAGCTAACCCACCACCCCAACAACAACAGGGACCTGGGGGCAGTGGCAGTGGGCACACGGTCCAGGGGACGGAGGCCCAGGAACAAAGGGGAACTGGGAGGGCTGCTGTGCGACAGGGGGAGGACAGGCCAAGGGAATCCACTCTCCACGAGGCCCTTTCCGAGGCGTAGTGCAGGGGGCTCGTGTGTCTGTTGTGTCCGCCAACGGAAGCGGTAATGCATGCACTCAACATGTCTTTCTTCTGTCGCCCCCCCTTTTTGTGGTCTCCCTGTTCTTGTGTGCATTAGCATCATCAGGCGGAGGAGCAGTGGCACCGGAGCACGAGGGGGCTGCATCCCACATGGCCATGGAGGGCCACACTACGGCTCGGACTTCACCAGTGGGACGGTGGGCGAGGGGAGCTCCACGGCGGGGACAGGAGCTGAGACCAGCGACACAGACTCGTCCTCTGATGGGAGCTCCCTTGGGGTGGCGGCAACATCTGTGCCCCCCCCATCTACAGGTACAGCCGCCACCGCCCCCACTAGCACCACCCTCCCAGCAACCCCTCAGCCTTTGCCCCGTGCCCGCTCATCCGGGAGGGTGGGCATCACCTTTGCCCCAGGCACCTCTGCCCCTGCACCAGGCACCCCTGCTGCCCTCAGTGAGGAGGCCATTGACCTCCTCAGGTCCCTCACTGTTGGGCAGTCTACCATTTTGAATGCCATCCAGGGTGTCGAAAGGCAGTTGCAACAAACCAATGCTTTCCTGGAGGGCATTCATTCTGGTCAGGCAGCCCTTCAGCGAGCTTTTCAGACTCTGGCCTCAGCACTGATGGCAGCCATTGTCAATGTCTCTACCCTCCCGCCTCCAACTTCCTCCACCCAGACTCAATCCCCTGTACCCCAGCCTATCACAAGCACACCTACAGACCAGCATGCACACATGTCAACACACAAGGGAAGCTCAGGCAAACATAAGCACCACACATCCCACAGGCACTCACGCAAGCATCATACAGATGCAGACATAGCAACATCCACTGCCTCCACTGTTTCCCCCTCCTCCTCGTCTCCCTCCTCCCTCCCAGTCTCGTCTACACTCACACCTGCATTCACTACATCTACAGCCACTACTGCCATCACCAGCACGCACACCACCACACCCCGCTCACGTGCAGTCACCACCCCCACTACCATTCACACGTCCTTTGTGTCCTCTCCCAGTGTGTCTGCGACGCCACCTCCCAAGATACACAAACGCAGGCACACACCCACCCAACAGCCATCCACCTCACGACAGCCTCTAGCGCATGCACCTTCACCCAAAGTCAGCAAACGAACACCTCCTACAACCACAATTTCTTCCTCCACTCCCAAACCCCCTCCAGCTACCCGTTCCAGTGTCTCCCAAAAACTTTTCCTGTCCAACCTTGACCTCTTTCCCACACCTCCCCACCCCGTCCGTTTCCTAGGTCCCGAACTAGCACCTCAGCCACGACATCTCCGGGACCAGTGGTGCCTGTAGTCACCGGAATCTGGAGTGCACCGGCCACCAGGGCAGCCAGTGTGACACAGAGCCACAGCACAGACAGTCCCCCACCTGTGAAGCATCAAAAGTTGGCCAGTGCCCGGCGTGAGAGGGGGAAGATTCAAGCCACCAAAGCCGCTCCCAGGGGCCCCGGGGGGAGTGTGGAGTCAGCTGCGACACCTTCCAAGGTGGGGAAGGGCCACAAGAAACCAGGAAAGTCTGCGAAGAGCAGCACGGCGGAGGAGACCGCCATCATCCCCGCTGCCCAGGAGGCCACAGCCGTCATCCCTGCTGCCCAGGAGTCCACAGCCGACATCCCTGCTGCCCAGGAGGCCACTGCCATCATTCCCACTTGGCCAGAGAGGACCACTAGCACAAGCCCCGCTGGGCCAGAGAGGACAGCCAGCACAAGCCCCGCAGGGCTAGAGAGGACAGCCAGCACAAGCCCCGCTGGGCTAGAGAGGACCGCCACCACAAGCCCCGCTGGGCTAGAGCGGACCGCCAGCACAAGCCCTGCTGGGCTAGAGAGGACCGCTAGCACAAGCCCCGCTGGGACAGAGAGGACCGCTAGCACAAGCCCCACTGGGACAGAGAGGACCGCCAGCAGCTGAGTCACTGCAAAGGAGCCCACCACTCCAAGCACTGCTGAACAGAGCACCGCTGCTCCAACCACTGCTGAACAGGGCACCGCCGCTCCAAGCACCGCTGAACAGGGCACCGCCGCTCCAAGCACCGCTTAACAGGGCACCGCCGCCTCAAGCACCGCTGGCCCATGACCGCCAAGGGCACTGACGCTACTGAGTCTGTCACGAGCAGGATGAAGTACTCTGTCCCCTCCAGAACCAGTGGAGACTGTCATCCACTACCTCTGTCCTTAGCAGGATGAAGCACTCTGGGCACAATGCCCCCTCCAGAACCAGTGGAGAGATACATCCACTACCTCTGTCCTTAGCAGGATGAAATTCTCTGGGCACAATGCCTCCTCCAGAACCAGTGGAGACTGTTATCCACTTGAGAGACTGTGGCTTTGCACTCCCCAGGATTGAACAGTGGGCAACCCACCCACTGTAGAGACTTGAGAGACTGTGGCTTTGCACTCCCCAGGATGGAAGAGTGGGCAACCCACCCACTGTAGAGACTTGAGAGACTGTGGCTTTGCACTCCCCAGGATTGAACAGTGGGCATGTGGCCCTCTCGTGGATTTGGCGTCATGCACTCAACCGGCTGAGGTGCCCCCCTTTCCCTCCCCCTGAGGTGCCTGTTTTCTTGCTCTCTGATGCCCCAGCAGTGTTCTCTCCGTCATGGTCGGGGATCTTGTGTGGGCCTCGCCCATACCGTGTGGGCCCAGTGTTCCACAGACTCAATTGGAGCACTACCTGGACTACTATGCTTGGTGTATATTTTGTTTATGGTGTATATATATATTTTTACCTACTTGATTTTAATGTATTTCAATGGTTACACTCATTTGCTTTTGTCTTTGCATTCTTCCGGGGGGGTTGGAGGGTGTAACTATCATGTATTAATATGTATTAGTGTGTGTGTTGTAGTGGGTGAGGGTGGGGGTGTTGCGTGTGTGTGTCCCTGTTTTTTCCCTCCCCCCCTCCCCTGTGTCGTAGGTGCAGTACTCACCGTGGTCTTCGCCGCCCGGCGTTCATGCTCCTGGTAGAGGAGCAGGAAGACTATCGCAGGGAGAAGTTGGAGTTCCGGCTCCATGGTGTCCTGGTTCCTCGTGGGGTGTGTAGAGGTGAGCGTTTTCCCTTCGAAATCCTGTTTCCGCCGTGTTTTTATCTGTGGTGAATCCGCCCCGGAAAAGGTGGCGGATTGGTAGGTTGTGATACTGTGGGAGTTACTTTGTCTTCCTCCTGTCTGTTGGCGGTGACCGCCATGCTGTTTGTTTGTACCGCCATGGCGGTCGGAGTGTTAAAGTGGCTGTCTTTGTTGGCGGTTTCCGCCACGGTCGTAATTGCAAAATTTTCAGCCGGCCTGTGTAGGAAAGTACCATCTTGCCTGGCATGTTACCCCCATTTTTCACTGTATATATGTTGTTTTAGTTGTATGTGTCACTGGGACCCTGCCAGCCAGGGCCCCAGTGCTCATAAGTGTGCCTGACTGCGTTACCTGTGTAGTGACTAACTGTCTCACTGAGGCTCTGCTATCCAGAACCTCAGTGGTTATGCTCTCTCATTACTTTCAAATTGTCACTAACAGGCTAGTGACAAATTTTACCAATTTACATTGGCTTACTGGAACACCCTTATAATTCCCTAGTATATGGTACTGAGGTACCCAGGGTATTGGGGTTCCAGGAGATCCCTATGGGCTGCAGCATTTCTTTTGCCACCCATAGGGAGCTCTGACAATTCTTACACAGGCCTGCCACTGCAGCCTGAGTGAAATAATGCACACATTATTTCACAGCCATTTTCACTGCACTTAAGTAACTTATAAGTCACCTATATGTCTATCTTTTACCTGGTAAAGGTTAGGTGCAAAGTTACTTAGTGTGTGGGCACCGTGGCACTAGCCAAGATGCCCCCACATTGTTCAGGGCAAATTCCCCGACTTTGTGAGTGCTGGAGACAACATTATATGCGTGCACTACACATAGGTCACTACCTATGTGTAGTTTCACAATGGTAACTCCGAATATGGCCATGTAACATGTCTATGATCATGGAATTGCCCCCTCTATGCCACCCTGGCATAGTTGGCACAATCCCATGCTCCCAGTGGTCTGTAGCACAGACCCTGGTATTGCCAAACTGTCTTTTCAGGGGTTTCACTGCAGCTGCTGCTGCTGCCAACCCCACAGACAGGCTTCTGCCCTCCTGGGGTCCAGCCAGGCCTGGCCCAGGATGGCAGAACAAAGGACTTCCTCAGAGAGAGGGTTTTACACCCTCTCCCTTTGGAAAATGATGTGAAGGCAGGGGAGGAGTAGCCTCCCCCAGACTCTGGAAATGCTTTCTTGGGCACAGATGTGCCCAATTCTGCATAAGCCAGTTTACACCGGTTCAGGGACCCCTCAGCCCTGCTTAGGCGCGAAACTGGACAAAGGAAAGGGGAGTGACCACTCTCCTGACCTGCACCTCCCCTGGGAGGTGCCCAGAGCTCCTCCAGTGTGCTTCAGACCTCTGCCATCTTGGAAACAGAGGTGCTGCTGGCACACTGGACTGCTCTGAGTGGCCAGGGCCAGCAGGTGACGTCAGAGACTCCTTCTGATAGGCTCCTTCAGGTGTTGCTAGCCTATACTCTCTCCTAAGTAGCCAAACCCTCTTTTCTGGCTATTTAGGGTCTCTGCTTTGGGGAATTCCTTAGATAACGAATGCAAGAGCTCATCAGAGTTCCTCTGCATCTCTCTCTTCACCTTCTGCCAAGGAATCGACTGCTGACCACGCTGGAAGCCTGCAAAACTGCAACAAAGTAGCTAAGACGACTACTGCGACCTTGTAACGCTGATCCTGCCGCCTTCTCGACTGTTTTCCTGGTGGTGCATCCTGTGGGGGTAGTCTGCCTCCTCTCTGCATCAGAAGCTGCGAAGAAATCTCCCGTGGGTTGACGGAATCTTCCCCCTGCAACCGCAGGCACCAAAAAGCTGCATCACCGGTCCCTTGGTCTCCTCTCACGACGACGAGCGAGGTCCCTCGAATCCAGCAACACTGTCCAAGTGACCCCCACGGTCCAGTGACTCTTCAGTCCAAGTTTGGTGGAGGTAAGTCCTTGCCTCCCCACGCCAGACTGCATTGTTGTTCACTGCGACTTTTGCAACTTCTCCGGCCTCTGTGCACTTCCGGCGGAAATCCTTTGTGCACAGCCAAGCCTGGGTCCACGGCACTCTAACCTGCATTGCACGACTTTCTAAGTTGGTCTCCGGCGACGTGGGACTCCTTTGTGCAACTTCGGGTGAGCACCGTTTCACTCTTCTTCGTAGTGCCTGTTCTGGCACTTCTGCGGGTGCTGCCTGCTTCTGAGAGGGCTCCTTGTCTTCCTCGGCGTCCCCTCTGTCCCCAGACGAAATTGGCGATATCCTGGTCCATCCTGGGCCACAGCAGCATCCAAAAACGCTAACCGCACGACTTGCAGCTAGCAAGGCTTGTTGGCGTCCTTTTGGCGGGAAAACACTTCTGCACGACTCTCCACGGCGTGGGGGATCCATCCTCCAAAGGGGAAGTCTCTAGCCCTTGTCGTTCCTGCAGAATCCTCAGCTTCTTCAGTCCAGTAGAAGCTTCTTTGCACCCACAGCTGGCATTTCCTGGGCATCTGCCCATCTCCGACTTGCTTGTGACTTTTGGACTTAGTCCCCTTGTTCCACAGGTACCCTCGACTGGAAATCCATCGTTGTTGCATTGCTGGTTTGTGTCTTTCCTGCAAAATTCCTCTATCACGACTTCTATGTCCTTGGGGGAACTTTAGTGCACTTTGCACTCACTTTTCAGGATCTTGGGGTGGGGTATTTTTCTAACCCTTACTATTTTCTAATAGTCCCAGCGACCCTCTACAAGGTCACATAGGTTTGGGGTCCATTTGTGGTTCGCATTACACTTTTGGAGTATATGGTTTGTGTTGCCCCTATCCCTATGTGCTCCCATTGCATCCTATTGTAATTTTACATTGTTTGCACTGTTTTCTAAGACTATACTGCATATTTTTGGTATTGTGTACATATATCTTGTGTATATTTGCTATCCTCATACTGAGGGTACTCACTGAGATACTTTTGGCATATTGTCATAAAAATAAAGTACCTTTATTTTTAGTATAACTGTGTATTGTATTTTCTTATGATACTGTGCATATGGCACTAGTGGTACTGTAGTAGCTTCACACGTCTCCTAGTTCAGCCTAAGCTGCTCTGCTAAGCTACCATTATCTATCAGCCTAAGCTGCTAGACACCCTATACACTAATAAGGGATACCTGGGCCTGGTGCAAGGTGTAAGTACCCCTTGCTACTCACTACAAGCCAGTCCAGCCTCCTACAGCCTGTTGGCGGTCTTACTGCCGCTTTAACACTGACCGCCAGGGTTGTTATGACCGCCATTGTCTTTGGTAAATGGTTCTCCCATATGCCCAAACTGTGTTATTCAGCTCTTTTACCCAATATTGTTTTGCATGCACTCCATGATCACTTTGTTAAAACGTTCCACGATTCCATTCCCAGCAGGATGGTACACAGTTGCTTGTTTCCTTTTATTCCATTCCTGCACAGGAATTTCTCATATTTATCTGATCTGAATTGTGGTCCATTGTCACTCAGTATGCTCTTGGGAATGGCTTCTTTTAAGAACAGTCTTTCTAGGAAAGACATGATCACTTTGGCATGAATTGCTTCTTCCACTTCTGTCTCATTTAGAATAATGGTCAACTACCACCAGAATGTACTCGGATATCCCCAGTCATCTAAAATGGGTCCAAGAATGGCTAAACATATTTCTTCCCACGGATGATCTGGATACATCCTTTCTCCTAGAGATGGTCTTAACCATACATTGAGCTTTATCTGAATTGGCACAAATCTGGCAATTCTTTACAAACCTTTCTGCTTCCACATCTAATCCAGGCCACCAATATACAGACTTTACTCTTTTTTAATTTCAGTATGCCCAAATGTCCTTCATGGTTTCTTTCTGTTATTATCATTCTTAAACCTTTGGGAGGATCTACTCTATCTCCTCTTAGCACATGCCCAGTTTCGTCAATAGATAGTTCATTCTTAATTTCCCAACAGTTTTTGCATTCTTCGCGTAGTTTGTTCTTAACTGACCAACCCTTCACAATAAACTCTTTGATTAATTGTAAGGTTTCATCCTTTCTGTACTTTGTCTTTCTGTCCATTCTTCCTTCAAAATAGCATTCCCACCTGCTTCAACTACTGCTACTCTGCAGTCATCCCATTCTCCTTTTTCTTGTTCAGTATTTGGTAAAGGTGAATGGCTTAAATAATCTGCTATTTTGTTCATCTTCCCTGGAAGACATTCTACATCATAAAAAAAATCTAGTAACCGTAAACTCATCCTAGCAGTACATGTTGTTGCTTTAATGGAGCCCTCTGATGTGAGAACTTGAACTAATAGTTTGTGATCCGTTCGAAGTGGGAATCTGGTACCCCAATTGTACTGTCTAAATGTTTCTGCTCCCCATACAACGGCTAACATTTCTTTCTCAATCACAAAAAATCTGTATACTTGTCTCATCAATTTGAGTTAACACAGTTCCCAAATCCTTCCCACTGACATCTGTGGTGATAATGCAATGTGACCCAATTTCAAATCCTTGCAATGGAAGAGCTGTGCTTAATTCTTGCTTGATGTTTTCAAAGTCGCTTTGTAACTCTTTATTCCAACAGAATTCCCTTCCCGCCTTTATAAGTTGTCTCAGTCTGTACGTTTTCATGGCAAAGTTGCTTACAAATTTTATATAGAATTCTGTTAATCCCAAGAAGGATTTAACTTCATCCTTGGATTTGGGAGCTGGTGCATCTTCAATTGCTCTAAATATGTTTTTCTTGGGTGAAATTCCTTGACTACCTACTTCATGACCTAAATACGTTATAGAATTTATTTTTTGTGTTATAATTTTTTATTGTTATTATAGACATTGTTTATATTTTGTAACACAAGTCATGCGCAAAGGATAAATTACAAAATTAGCAAAATTCTTCCCGTCTTTGGGGGTACTCTGCCTTTACAGTCTTCAGTCGTTGTATACATGTATTTCAAACACATAAAGACGTGCTTTGTCCTAGCATTGATAATCACATTTAAGAGCCAGTATTAATAGCATAGTGGTCTCATATCTCCAAACAAATAAAATGTATCAATCTTGCAACTGTTTGAACTTCGTCTGCAAAGGGTATATCGCCATAAATGTTGGGTATATCCATATCATAGGTTAACTGCAGTATATTACTATTATATTATTATATGATATCAATAGGTGCTATTGATTGGTATTTAGTATAATAGCTTCTCTGTGATATAATATACCTTTTGAACAGAGATGGATCGTCATGAGAGTATTCGTGTCTGTGTCTAGTAGTATCCCTTCCTTCAGGGACTTAGGGACACATAGGGAGGATAGTTTTACAGAGAGGTCAGGGAAGACTCCATGAGAACTGATACGTAGGTAGGAAGTTAGGGTGTAATAGTATCCATTATGATGATAATGACACTAATAGTAGGAACAATAATGGGAGCCGTTATGGCGGTAGTGGTGTTCGTAATAGTGGTGACCGAGGGAAGGGGGAAGGGACAGAGGGAGGGGGTTGAAGGGGGTAACGCGGTCTAGCTGTAGTCAGGGGTGATAATGATGATAATTTACTAGGGATGGTAGGGCAATATAGAATTAAATGAGGGCACAGTATAGTTGAAGGTTATGGTATGTGTATTCATGTGTGGGCATTGATTTGTGTTTGCATGAGCTAAATGGTTGTGGTGGTCTGTCACAGGATATACTTAGGTCATCAGATTGGGCAGGAAGGGGGACCATGTCTGTAGGAATATATCAGTTTTTTCCTGTAGGTCATATATGAGGTGTTCGTGGGAGGCTGCCTGGTACATTGCGCCAATCCATTCTTCCTGGGAGGGAGGTGCCACCGCCCGCCAATGTCTGAGGATACATAATTTGGCTGTGGCTAATGCAGTATGCAATAGTCGGCTTTGGGGTCGTGAGAGATGTTGTAGTTCCTCTGTATCATGTAGGAGTATGAGGGATGGTGTGAGCGTTGGCGGTAAGTGCAGTACCTCTCTAAGAGTGTGTCCTATCGCCCTCCAGAAAGGTTGTATAGCAGTACAGTCATATAAGATGTGGGTAAGATCGCAATGTTTGTTGGGGCATCTCCAGCAGGATGCGTGGGGCAGAAGTTGCGCTGTGCATAGCTTCTTTGGGGTCCAGTACCAGTCATGTAGGGTCTTGAAAAGGCAGAATTTCAAGCGACCCTCATGGGCTCCTCGGTCTCTAGCCTCAATTAATTCGGCGCAGTCTTCTAGGTCATACTCTTTCTGTAGAAGGGTTTGCCATTTTTCTCTAAGGGAGTTAAGCAGTGGTAGTGAAAAAAGGTGTCGATTCAGCACCGACTGTAGCCCCGATACAGCCCCTTTCATTTGGCCCCATGTTTCTAGGTATTGAAGTATTGGTGAATGTGTTAATCGCCAGGGGGATCATCCTAGTCGCTGTATCAGACAGTGTCGTAACTGTAGATAACGCCATGAGTAATGGTCGGAGAGGTCAAATTCTTCCTGTAGTTCCCTGAACGTCTTCCAATTGTCTCCACAGACGAGATGGTCTATTCTTATGATGCCTTTTTGATACCAGCCCCACCAGTGGATGGTCTTACCTCCTATCTGGAGTCCTTTATTGCCCCAGAGGGGGGCTCTGTCATGGAGATATGGGTCTATTTTCAGTAAGCGGTGCGCCTGTCGCCAGGCGTTCCTCATGACCCCTATCATGGGATCAGTAGTTCGTTGACCAAGCATGTCCGTGTTATGTAGTATCTGTAATTCGTGAGGAACTCCTGTAACTGCTCTTTCCACTGTTACCCAGAGTGGTGGGTCCCGTACATTTGGGAGTAGGAGGGTCATCTGTGATAGGTGTAATGCTGAAGAATAGTGTTCTATGGAAGGGAGATTTAAACCTCCAAATTCATTTCGTGCCAATAACGTGGCTCTGGGTAGTCGTGAGCGCATGGATCCCCATACAAAGGCATAAATGCAACGGTCCATCTCTCGGAGGAGGGTTAGTGGTATGTATAATGGGAGCATACCCAGCACATATAAAAATCTTGGGAGGGTTACCATTCTCACCGCCTGCACTCTACCCCACATGGAGAATCCTAATTGTTTCAATTTCTCAAAGTCTTGGTTCATGGTATTTATTAGGGGGTTTAAGTTATCTGTCACTATGTTTTCTAGGCCTCTATTTATATCAATACCTAAGTAATGAAGCCGAGCATGTTTCCATTTAACCAGCAGATCTTGTAGGGAGGAGCAGGTTGTTATAGGGGACAAGGGTAGAGGCTCACTTTTATCCCAGTTTATCCTATAGCCCGAAAGCTGCTCAAATTCTGTCAGTATCTGTTTGAGAGCTGGTAGGGAGTTGGATAGGTCGGTGAGTGTGGGTAGGATGTCATCTGCGTATAGGTAGATGGTGGAGCATCCACCCAGGATTGGGATTCCTGATATTACATTGGAGTTCCTAATTACCGCCGCAAGGGGTTCGACAGCTCGCAAGAATAATAGTGGGGATAGTAGACAGCCCTGTCGTGTTCCTGTGGAGATCGGGAAAGTGGCAGATAGGAACCCTCCACAATTCACCTGAGCTGTCGGGGAGTCATAGAGTAGTCGTATTTTATTTATGAAGTTAGTCCCTAGTCCAAAGCGTTTTAATATTTAAAAAATATACCAACATTCTATGTGGTCGAATGCCTTCTCTGCATCCAATGAGAGGGCAAGGGCTTCTTCCTGTGAGCCTCGCGCTGTCCATATAGTATGGAATAGTGTACGGAGGTGATTCCTTGATGAGCGGCCTGGCACAAAGCCCACCTGGGTGTGATGGATCAGAGAGGGGATGACTTTTTTCAATCGTGTTGCTAATATCGCTGCTAAGATTTTAGAGTCTCCATTAATTAGTGATATGGGGCGGTAGCTCCCACAGAGAAGGGGGTCTCTCCCTGGTTTGGGTATAACTGTGATAATGGCTTTGTTGGAGATAGGATATAGGGATCCCGTGCGGTCCGCTCCCTGGAAAGCGTCGTATTGAGTCTCCACTGTCTCTGTCCCAGACCATTTATAGAATTCAGACGTAAAGCTGTCTTCCCCGGGGGCTTTGTGGGACGATAGATTGGCTATCGCCTGTTGAATTTCTATCTTGCTAATATCACCTTCTAGGAGTGCCCTACCTTCTGTCAAAAGACAGGGTATATCTGCTCTTTGTAGGAAGGCGTTCAGGCGGTCATTGGCTTCTACTGTTTCCGGGGTGTATAGGGCTTGGTAATAGTTGCCGAATTCATTCGCAATTGCCTGTGGGTGAGTGAGGAGGTCGTTGTTTCGCCAGTGAGTGCTGGTATGGCTAATGTAATTTCTCTTTGGCGTAGTTGGGCAGCTAGTAGACGGCCTGCTTTCTCGCCGTGTTCATAATGTCGGCCCTTTAGCCTTTGCAATGCATATTCTGCCCGCGAGGTATATAGGGAGTTGAGTTCCATTTTAGCTTGTTCAAGATGACGGCGACTGGATGGAGTGGGGGTTCGCGTATATATTCTCTGGTCACGTGGGCTATCCTGTTCTCTAGGTTGGCCTGTTGTTCTCTTTTCCGGGCGTTGGCAATGGCAGCGTCTCACATTAGTTGACCTCTAATAGTTGCCTTTGCTGCCGCCCATAGGAGTTGGGGTGAGGATACCGAGCCTTTGTTATCTTTTATGTAGGTAGCTAAGTGGGTTTTAAGCTGTTCCTTTCCTTTTGGGGTTCCATATCTGGAATTGTGAAGGCGCCATGGTTTACGGCCGGGATTGATCACTCCTAGTTCCAGCGTTAGTAGGACCGGGGAGTGGTCCGATAGTGCGGCCGTAAGGATATCCGTCAGTTTTATCGCTTGTATCAGTCTCTGGTCGATCATAAAGTAGTCTAGTTGCGATTGGGTTCCATGTACTGGAGAGAGAAAGGTGTATTGGCGGTCGAAGGGGTGTAATAAGCGCCAGCAATCTAGCAAGCCGTGGTCGGAAAGGACGTTGTGGAGTAGGGCCCTGTCTGAATTATTGCCTGCGTCAAAGCCGCTTGTGCGATCAAGGATAGCACCTTGTACAATGTTCCAGTCTCCACCCAGTACATATTGAGAGGCGCCAATCTGTGTGAGCAGTCAATTAAGAGAGAGGAAGAAAGTGTGCTTGGAGCCTATGGGGGCGTATATTGAGCCTATGCAGATCGTGGAAAGACCTACCTGATTTTGGCTAGGACATAACGGCCTTCTGGGTCGTGCCATGTTTTAAGCAGTCGGAACTGCAGTGAGCGACGTATGAGGATTGCCACCCCGCATTTCCTCCCAGTACCCTGTGTTCCGTCAGATACGGGTGGTTTACCATTATAGAGTACTTTACTGACCCAATCTCTACGAAGTTTTTCAGATTCTGCTGAGTCAAGGTGTGTTTCCTGCAACCGTGCTATTTCTGCATGTTTAGAGAGTAGATAGGATAGTACTTTCTGTCGTTTGACATAGTTGGTCATCCCATGGACATTCCAAGAGACGACTGTGAGTGGTGTTGTCGTTCCCATGAGTGCAATGTGGATAAGGTGTATTCCGTATAATGTATCTATAATGTGTGGTCAAGGGAGGGGCACGAGGGGGATATTATATAGATACTAGCTATTCAGGGACGCGTAGTGGGGGGATGGTGTGATATAATATAATATAATATAATATAGGGGACAGAGACAGGGTGTGTCTAGGTCCCTCGGTCACCAGAGGTAATGAGTAGGAGTTATGAGAGTAGAAGTGAAGTTGAAAGGCTCCTAATTCGGAGAGAAGAAAAATGTATGCACTAATGAATAAAGAAGTGAGAGAAAGACCTAGAAAAAGAACAACAGGAAGGGAAAAAGGAAGCCTGCTATCAGTTAGTCTGTTAATCTGCGGGTTCGTACCTGTGGAGTCCGCGCGCTGAGGGAGTATTATTATGAGGTATAAATATGATGGGGGTTATTTTAGTGTTTCTTCGATGATGTTGTTGGAGGGGGGTTAGTAGTCAGCCTCAGTGTGTTATGTGTTGCGTGGTGCGGGTATAGGCAGATATTGATAATAATATCCCTGGGGTTTGAATACAAGGGAGTCCAGATTCAGAAGCAGATGAGCGTGAAGGGGGGGGATGGTGCTGAGGAAGACCCAGTCATGTGTGCTTAGAGCTGAGTATAGGGTTTGAAATGATGCATTTAAAACCGTTTTGACATTCTTCGGGGTTGTCTCTAAAGATCTGTATAGGTGCCTCAGCTATACTTCTGAAGTTGATTAGGGAAGACCTAGCCGATAGACAGACATTACTCTTTAATAGCTGATATCCCATAATGGACGGGGTGATGTTAAACTCTCGGACCCCCCACTCCCTCCCCATCAGTGGTACGACTTTAGTTCAGAGCAGTTGGGCATGCCACTTATCTGTCCGACGAAAAGCAGGTTGGTTACTAGATGAGGGGCCGTTCTTTCAGTGTTCTAAGTATTCTCGGAGTTCAGTGGTCTGTGTGATCGTCCAGTGACGGCTTCAGTGGGGAGCGGGATTTGTCCCTACCCATGTCCTGGTTGTGGCCCATTACTGCCTGTAGCACCTGGTCCCGATTGTCCTGTGGCTTGGGAAGGCGGTCATACATTCTGCCTCTCTTGTGTGAGGCAGACCTTTGCGACTGGGCTCGTAGCAGTGCAGTAGGAGGGTTATTCCCGGTCTGTGAGGCATCAGGATCTTCTTGTCCTGATGAAACGTCCATGGGGTGTGAGATAAGATCATTGAGAAATAAGCTAAGGTCCTCCGGTTCCGTGAAGTCTTTGGATTTATCACGATAGGTGATCCACATCCTTGCGGGTTCAAAAAGGCCATATTTGATGTCTAGTTTCCTGAGCTGCGGTCTGAAGGCTAGGAGCGCTTTTCTCTTTTCATTTGTCAGTCTGGAGAAGTCGTCCGCTACTCTGATCTCATGGCCGTCCAAAGAGGCTGGTCCTTGTGTTTTAGCTGCTGATAGGACCTGTTGAGCCTGATGATGTCTTAGAAAAAAAGCTATGATGGGCCATGGCCTGTCGGAGGTAGCCTTGTGAGGAGGTCCTATTCCATGCGCCCTTTGGAATTCCAATGGCGGTGAAAATTCAATATCGAAGAGGCCGGGCAGGAGTGATTGTAGAAGAGCATTGGTATCAGATCCTTCTTTGCGTTTTGGGATTCCGAAGAGTCCTATGTTGTCTCGGCGGCTCCGGTTTTACAATTCTGTTACCTTTGCTCGGAGGGATCTTAATTCGATTTCTTGATCTGGTAGCGTCGCCATTTGATCTTCCACCGTAGTGAGGTGTTGGTCTAGGGCATCCGCTGTGTCTTTGAAACCTGCTATATCTGCACGGATGGAGGAAGAGGCTATGGTTAAGTCCGTGATCTTCTGATCCATTGCTTTGAGACGACGTCCCACCAAGGCAATCTCCTGTAGTATACATTCCGTGGCTTTCGAGGCAGAGGGGTCTGTTGGTGTGGACATTGACCCTGGTGTTGGCATTTGTGTTGTCGTGGGTTTCGATTGTGTGACAGCCTCTGAGAACAAGAGTTGTCTGGAAGGCTTGCCTGAGGGCTTCCCGTTGGGCATTTCTTCCGGGATGCAGGAGGCTCTGTGTGATAGATGTCGTCGTGTGGGTACGATGAGGTTGTAGTTTGCCGGTCGTCCTTCCTCTATCCTGTAGGTTGTGGCACCTGGAAGAGGAGGTGGAATATCAGTGGGGTGGGGGTGGGAAGTTGGTGGTCCCGTTAGTAATGGTCACCTAGCGTTCTATTGTTGGGTTGTACATTAATGGCCTCTAATTATTGCTCTGTACGTGGTGATGTCTTTGGTGCTATGTGCCTCATGTTATTCCTCTCCAGACCATATCGTCTGTGCTATGTTACAAGGTAGATAGTTCAGAGAGATTTTTGTTTCACTCTCAGCGCTACTCGTAGGTAGGTAGTTTTACCTTCTGTTTTATTTTATTTGTTCAGGGTGTAGCCGCAGTACCTATCCATCGTTGATTCTCCACTCTTTCTCGTGCTCTTTGTTTGATGCCGTGACCGGGCACACAGTCATGGGCCTCGGGTGAGCCTCAAGCCAGTTCGTTCCATGCGCTACGTGTGCCTCGGGGGGTAAGGGGGCCCTGTCGCCTTCTCAGCCCATGCGCCCTGTGGCTTCAAGATGTCCTCCTGCGGTGTGCTTCAGCGTGCATTGTTTTTACCATGGTAATATACAGGAGTTTGCAGCGCTGCTCGTGGGTGGTTCAAAGAGATTTTTGTTTCACTCTCAGTGCTATTCGTAGGCAGGTAGTTTTGTCCTCTTATTTTATTTGTTCAAGGTGTGGCCGCTGTACTTATCCGTTGTTGATTCTCTACTCTCTCATGTGTTCTTCGTTTGATGTTGTCATCGGGCTTGCGATCATGGCCCTCGGCTGAGCCTCAAGCCTGAATGTTCTCCATGTTATATGTGCCTCACTTTAGGCTGCGGTCGGCCACGCCGTCAGAGGCCTCCAGCGGTCTGCGTCCGATGGCGTTGCGGTCATCATATCTCGCTGGGGAAATCTGTTATTTCCCCGGGCTGCACATCTCGCAGTCCCGGGAAGCCATTGTGAGGCTGCCTGAGGCTCGTGTTACCCCCGTCGTAGCCAAAATCTATCTCGGCGCACGGAGCTTCGTCCTCAGGCGGCCATTCTGTAACCAAACCATGCCCCACGTTATAGAATTTAAAGAGAATTTACATTTTTAACTCTGCTCTCAAGCCATTATCAGCTAGTATTCACAAAATCAACTTTAACTTAGCATCATGTTCTTGTTTACGTCGGCCCATCACCAGTATATTATCCTGGAAGTATGTCACACCCTCAATGTTTATGAAAAGTTTGTACATTAAGCATTGAAATACCGCAGCCGATGGCCCAAGGACAAATGGCATACAAATTAATCTGTAACAAAGGGGTTCATAAATGCTAGATTCCTGCTAGAAGGATGCAATTGGACCTTGTGATAGACAGAGGTTTAATCAACAGTTGAGAACCATTTGATGTTCTTAGTTTTAGTTAAAAGTCCATCAGTCCTGGGCAATGGAAATCTATAAATTACAATGTTCTTATTCAGATCTCTAAGATCAAAGCATAACCTTAGACGTCCATCAGATTTCCGATCTACTACAAGGGAGGCCAACCACTCTGCACACTCTACTGGTTCTATAATTCTTTTACTTTCTAAAGTGTCCAACTCTTTCATGACATCCTCTCTAATGCCATAGGTGTATTCCTAACCTTGTGAATCACTGGCACTGCCCTTTCTTTCAGAACAATCTTGTGGACAAATTCGCTCAATTTACCTAGTTCACTAGAAAATACCTTTGGGAAACATCTTTTCATTTCTGCTTCTACAGTTGCACTAGGTTCATTAAGCAATATTACTTGATCTCCACTGTTGGGGTCCAATATGATGCCTGAAGCTCCTTGGTCAACCCACCCTAGTACCAAGGGTCCTTTCTCTGCTACATACAATTTTCCTTTTGCAGATATTTCTTTACATTTGAATTCAACCTCTCTAAACCCCACCATTGGTATTTCCTCTCCTGTATAAGTAACTGGGTGTATATCTGTAGGAAGGTGGCTCTGTATGCACTATTTCAAAGTAAGAAATAGCATGCACAGAGTCCAAGGGTTCCCCTTAGAGGTAAGATAGTGGCAAAAAGAGATAATTCTAATGCTCTATTTTGTGGTAGTGTGGTCGAGCAGTAGGCTTATCAGAGGGTAGTGTTAAGCATTTGTTGTATACACACAGGCAATAAATGAGGAACACACACTCAAAAGACAATTCCAGGCCAATAGGTTTTTGTATAGAAAAATATATTTTCTTTGTTTATTTTAAGAACCGCAGGTTCAAGATTTACAATCAATACTTTAAATGAAAGGTATTTCACTCAGGTATCTTAGGGAATTTGAATCAACAAAATAGCATGTACAGTTCTGGCAAAAATGGCAATAAGCTATTTTAAAACTAGACACACTGCAAATTTCAACAGTTCCTGGGGGAGGTAAGTTTTGGTTAGTTTTGCAGGTAAGTAAAACACCTACAGGGTTCAAAGTTGGGTCCAAGGTAGCCCACCGTTGGGGGTTCAGGGCAACCCCAAAGTTACCACACCAGCAGCTTAGGGCCGGTCAGGTGCAGAGGTCAAAGTGGTGCCCAAAACGCATAGGCTTCAATGGAGAAGGGGGTGCCCCGGTTCCAGTCTGCCAACAGGTAAGTACCTGCGACTTCGGAGGGCAGACTAGGGGGGTTTTGTAGGGAACCGGGGGGGACACAAGTCAGCACAAAAAGTACACCCTCAGTGGCACAGGGGTGGCCAGGTGCAGAGTGCAAACAGGCGTCGGGTTTGCAATAGGTTTCAATGGGAGACCCAGGGGTCTCTTCAGCGATGCAGGCAGGCAAGGGGGGGGGGGCTCCTCGGGGTAGCCACCATCTGGGCAAGGGAGAGGGCCACCTGGGGGTCGCTGCTGCACTGGAGGTCAGATCCTTCAGGTCCTGGGGGCTGAAGGTGCAGTGTGTTTCCCAGGTGTCAGGTTCTTGGAAGCAGGCAGTCAGGGTCAAGGGGGAGCCTCTGGATTCCCTCTGCAGGCGTCGCTGGGGGGGCACAGGGGGATCAACTCTGGCTACTCACAGGGTCGCAGTCGCCGGGGAGTCCTCCCTGTAGTGTCGGTTCTCCGCAGGTCGAGCCGGGGGCGTTGGGTGCAGAGTGGAAAGTCTCACGCTTCCGGCGGGAAACGTGTGGTCTTAAAAAGTTGCTTCTTTGTTGCAAAGTTGCAGTCCTTGTGGAAGAGGGCCGCTGTCCTCGGGAGTTCTTGGTCCTTTTAGATGCAGGGTAGTCCTCTGAGGCTTCAGAGGTCGCTGGACCCCTGGGGGACGCGTCGCTGTTGCAGTTTTTCTCGAAGTGGAGAGACAGGCCTGTAGGGCTTGGGCCAAAGCAGTTGGTGTCTCCGTCTTCTTTGCAGGGCTTCAGGTCAGCAGTCCTTCTTCATCTTCAGGTTGCAGGAATCTAGTTTCCTAGGTTCTGGGGTGCCCCTAAATTCTGAATTTAGGGGTGTGTTCAGGTCTGGGAGGGCAGTAGCCAATGGCTACTGTCCTTGAGGGTGGCTACACCCTTCTTTGTGCCTCCTCCCTGAGGGGAGGGGGGCACATCCCTATCCCTATTGGGGGAATCCTCCAAAACCAAGATGGAGGATTTCTAAAGGCAGGGGTCACCTCAGCTCAGGACACCTTAGGGGCTGTCCTGACTGGTGGGTGACTCCTCCTTGTTTTTCTCATTATCTCCCCTGGACTTGCCACCAAAAGTGGGGGCTGTGTCCAGGAGGTGGGCATCTCCACTAGCTGGAGTGCCCTGGGGCATTGTAACACGAAGCCTGAGCCTTTGAGGCTCACTGCTAGATGTTACAGTTCCTGCATGGGGGTGGGGGGGTGTGTGAAGCACCTCCACACAGAGCAGGCTTTTGTTTCTGTCCTCAGAGAGCACAAAGGCCCTCACCACATGGGGTCAGAAACTCGACTCTCAGCAGCAAGCTGGCACAGACCAGTCAGTCCTGCACTGAACAATTGGGTAAAATACAGGGGGCATCTCTAAGATGCCCTCTGTGTGCATTTTTTTATAAATCCAACAATGGCATCAGTGTGGGTTTATTATTCTGAGAAGTTTGATACCAAACTTCCCAGTATTCAGTGTAACCCCCAGAGCATATACTTAATATGGCCACAACTGTACTTACAATGTCTAAGAATAGACTTAGACACTGTAGGGGCATATTGCTCATGCAGCTATGCCCTCACCTGTGGTATAGTGCACCCTGCCTTAGGGCAGTAAGGCCTGCTAGAGGGGTGACTTACCTATGCCACAGGCAGTATTTTGTGTGCATGGCATCCTGAGGGGGATGCCATGTCGACTTTGCCTTTTTCTCCCCACCAACACACACAATCTGCAATGGCAGTGTGCATGTGTTAGGTGAGGGGTCCCTTAGGGTGGCACAACATATGCTGCAGCCCTTAGGGACCTTCCCTGGTCACAGGGCCCTTGGTACCACTGGTACCTTTTACAAGGGACTTATCTGTGTGCCAGGGGAGTGACAATTGTGGAAACAATGGTATGTTTTAGGTGAAAGAACACTGGTGCTGGGGCCTGGTTGGCAGGGTCCCAGCACACTTCTCAGTCAAGTCAGCATCAGTATCAGGCAAAACGTGGGGGGTAACTGCAACAGGGAGCCATTTCCTTACAATATCAGTGGGAGTCAGCTGATCTCCCAATTCCACAGCAAAATGTTCTTTCCATACAGAATGTTGTATAATGGTGTAAGGTGACCCTGAGTCAGCTACAATTTGTATGTGAACACCATTGATCTTTAAATCACACTTAGTTTTTTTTTCTAGTTAATGTTCACCCCTAAAACTGCCATAATCATTGCATCATCCCTTTGTCACTAGTGGATACATTCTCATCCTCCGTGACATCTTCGCCATTATCCATTAAACATTTAGCGCCTCATTACGACCCTGGCGGCCGGCGGTAAACTGGCGGTAACACCACCAACAGGCTGACCTGCCAGCCAGCTATTATGACCGTGGCGCAATAGCCATGGCCATACTGCCGGCCCCTCCACTATACCGCCAGGCGGATAATCCCCAGGGCAGCGGTGCAACCCCCCACCTGCCAGCCTGGCCACGGCGGTAAACACCGCCATGGAAATGCTTGCAGTAAGGGGGACTTGGGGTGCCCCTGGGGGCCCCTGCACAGCCCATTCACTTGGCATGAGCAGTGCAGGGGCCCCCAGGCATAGCCCCATTGCAATGATATGCGCGACGGGTGCTACTACACCCGCTGCACATCAGCATTGCTGCTGGATCTATTAGGAGCCAGCAGCAATGTTGATGTGACTTTTCCGCTGGGCCAGCGAAAAAGTCAAAATAGGGAGCCTGAAACACCACCAGCACTGGCGGTATTCTGGCGCCCGCAGCCGAGGTTGTAATGAGGGCCTTAATAGTTTTCTTGCTATAATTCTTTTTCTAACAAACCTTTGCAAAGTCACCAACGATTCCACAATGTACACATCTAGCTTTGATAGCGGGCAGTTCTTATCCTTGGCCATATGACCTTTGTTACCACACCTGAAGCATACCAGTCGTTTGTCATTCATTTCATGTGTAGATTTTCCAGGTTTTTTCATCCCGAATATGTCCCATTTTTTTCCAAACTTCTTCTCAAACTCTTTGCCATCGGAAAACCTACAGACTGTTTCTCCTTGATCATAATTTTTAATGCAACTTTAGAACATTTTTTGACATTTCTGCCTTTTTAATCACGGCTACTACTTCATTAATTGGAGATACACCACATAACCACAATGTTTCTTGAATGCTAGCATTGTTAGAGTGCATGACTAATTGATCTTTTATGAGATCGTCGTGTAACACCCCAAATTTTCAATAGATGACTCATTTCTTCAATGGATTCTGAATTCCCTTGTTTCCTTTGGAAGAAGAACTTCTATCTATAGCTACACACATTGCAGGCTCAAAATACGAGTCCAAATCATCCAGTGCATCTTTAATTCATCCTCATATCCGGCTATCTAATCTTCTTTTCCATCTGCTTGTAGATGCGTAAACCTTCTGGTCCTAAACTGTGGGGAAGAATTTTCTTTTTACTGGAAGCAGTAAACAGTTCATAATTTTATTTTTCTAAAGCTGAAATGTAACTAATAAAATAATCTTTCTAGTTCACCCATTTCAGTAAAGGTTCACCTGGTCAAGGAAGAAAAGGAGCTGTTGGAGTAAGGCCACAATTTTGAGACGACATAACAAAATAAATGCTATTACTGTTTTTTCCTTTGCTTATATACTGTAATGTAAAAGTTCTAGCTGTACATTGCGCCAACATTTATTCAACATACAGTGGTATGTGTAAAACAATGTGCACTTTGTTGATGGCAATTAAATTTCTTAGACGAGAATACACATTCGACAGATGGCCTTTCTTATTGCCAAATTGTGTTTGCATCACTGAAATGTTTTTTTATTTTGTTATTTTTTATATTAATAAAGATGAAGTGTACATAGTAAAATAGGTCTCCGCTCTAAATTCGTTCTCCAAAGGTGTGCGCATCACTGAGTACGCTTACTTTGTAGCAAATAGTGTGCACATCACCAAAGTGCACACTTTCAATATGGCCAAAAGACGAGCAATGCTCTATGTTTCACTGCTTCTTTACTGTGACGACATACGCGCTGTACGTGGACACTATCTCCCAGCGCATAATACGCTTTCTTTGTACGAACATTCTACACAAGCCACTTAAACAATGCCACTCCAGTTGCACGAGCGCTATTCTCGAGCCGCTCATCAGTACTGCTCCAACTGCCACCGCGTACTGATCTGGACACAAGCGGTGTCCAATTAGAAAAAAAAGTCACTCTATATGCTTCTCAGGGGTCAGACAATATCTTGTGAGTAGGGTGTCTTTCATTATGGTGAAGGTGAGTCCCTGAGGATCCCATAAGGATGTCAAGGTGTCCCTCCCCTCTACCTCAAAGTGCTTCCACAGACCCACCCTCCAATGAGCTTCAGGGACCAGATTCATATGGAGAGCAGACTCATACCCCTTGAACCACAAGAATATGTTATCCTCCTTTTTGTAGTCTTTCACTAGGTGTTTTGGAATGTGCACCCTTCTCTCAGGCTGCACTGTGCTGTGGCTGCCACCATCTCTACTAGGCTGGCTCCTCTGATCCAGCTCCCTCAAGCCGAGCTCATGAGCCATCACTAACTTCTTTTCCTCTATGGCCATCCTACTCTCTTACATACATCCTAAACCTTTCCAACTCCAACTGGTGAGCTCTCTGTGCCTGTCTGTCCTGCAACTCTTCAGGAGTCAGACCCTTGGATGACACACTGCTACCTGCCCTGGAGACCCTCGCCCTGGACAGAATAGATCCACCCACAATACCATTGTGTATGGATTGCTCTTCTTCCTCCTCATCCTCCTCCTCCTCTGTGTGCCCTTCAGCTTCCTTGGCTGTCACCCAGGCCCTCAGTGCCTTTTGCAGCTCCTCCTTTCTGGTGGAGCCCTTAATGGGGCAGGCAACATTTTTACAGAACTGCTTCAACTGACCCACTGTATAGCTCTCCAGTTTCCCTAGGTCAAAACCAGCTCCAACTGATGCATCTCGAGATTGAGACATGATTAAGAATTATCAGAAATTGCAAAGTTTCAAAGGCAAAAACAAGTTCCCAATGAAGTTCAAAGAAAAGTCAATCAAGGATCACTAAAATATGGAAGTAGGAAAAAGTCCAAAAATAAAGCAAAAAGAAAAACTGTACGTGGTCACTTAATGGCCTGCACTGAACACAGTAGTGTGCACTTAATCATTGTATGCCAAGTATAAATACAAGTTCAAATCCTCACGGCTGATCACCAATGTTAGAAATGGGGTCTTTGGTTTGCAGTCAGGTTACCCCCTATCCAAGCAAGGACCCTCACTCTAGTTAGGGTAAAGGAGAATTATACTCAGTCGACCCCCAAGTATAGTACCTTCAAAACAAGTAGGAAACAGGGCGGAGCACGGAGTCGCGGAGAGCGGCTTCGCTGCATCCGATGAGGCGTTGGTTCCGGTGCCATGGGGCAGGAAGACTGTGACGTTGCGTGGTAGTTTTGGGTCCTCTCTACAGGGCGGTGGAGGTAAGGCGACGTCAGATGCGAAGTTGGTCACTTGGTTCCAGCAGATGCAGAGTTAAGATGTTTTGGGGCGACCTCACGGGGTCACGATGACGTCACAGGGCTGCAGGTGCTGCAATGGCGTCGGATCATCACGGACATTGGAATTACGACACTCCAGTGTCAGCGAAGTCGGGTAGGATCATCGATTGCAGCGTCGCAAGGCCTACAGAGGTCCACGGCCTTGGGGCAGGCGGTGTCACGGTTCCGGGGTAGTGGCGTCAGCTCACAGGTTCGTTGGATTCACACTCTGCGAGGTCCACGGCCTCGGGGCAAGTGGCGCCGCAGTTCCTGGCAGCAGCATCCTTTACGAAGTCGTACGGCATCGTCCGACATCGGTAGACTGTTTTTTCTCCAGGAATTCACTTCCAAGGGTCCAGGAACTGGAATGGCACCCTCTTGCGAGCTAGAGTCCACAGCAAGTAGACTCAGGTCTAGTTGGTGAAGCCTTTGCTGTCCCTGAGACTTCAAAACAGGAGGCAAGCTCTACTCCAAGCCCTTGGAGTCACTTCTCAAGCAGGAATGCAACAAAGTCCAGTCTCTGTCCCCTTCCACAGGCAGAAGCAGCAACTGCAGGATAGCCCAACATAGCACAGTCACAGGCCAGGGCAGCACTTCTCCTGAGCTCTTCTCCAGGCAGAGGTTCCTCTTGAATATTTTTTTTTAATTTTTTAAAATACATTTTTGATATACAACATCATACAACCAACAAGCAAGGACAAGCACCTAGTATCTCCATCATTATGTCCGAGTTATTCTGTGCAACATCATACAAACTGCAATTCTATCGCGTTCACTCCTAGTATCAATGCTAATCAGTCTGTACTAATCACACATATACAGTATGCAGAGTTGGCATGAGCTCTTGTCCCACTGCCGGCCACATGTGTAACAGGGAGGGAAGGAAAGGAAAAAGGGGGGGGGTTAAAGGAATGTATGCGCACTCTTATATCACTTACACGTTCATAAGTGTACATTAAGTATATGACCTGTTAGGGAATCCTCCTGAGCCGGCCCATGCAGCCTGGCACTGCTCAGCAAAACCACATTTTCTAGGTCTGACAAATAAGATGCCTCTAGAGAGGCAGCCATATATCTGTCGGACGGGATCGTAGCGGCATCATCTCCCAATAAGCAGTTAACTGCTCCTGACTATACGCTGCGTCCCTCAGCCAGTCTGCCTTGTGTGGTGTTTGCCCTCTCCCCCAGTTCATCGCTAATCTGCGCTTCCCCAAGACCAGCAGCAGTCCCACCAATCTCCTTTGCGTAGTCGGGATGTCTTTGACATATCCTAAAAGTGCAAACCTAGGGGTACGCGGGACTCTCAGTCCCATTTTGTCGTCAATCTCTTCCAGTGCCTCTCCCCAATAGCCTTGTATTCCACTGCAGCTCCATGCAATGTGTAGAAAGTCAGCATTTGGTAAGAAACATCTATTACATCTATCACCTGCTTTGAGACCCATGCAGAAAAGTCGCTGCAGTGTTTACTATAAGCGGTTTAAGAACTTGAAGTGAATTAAACGCAATCTATAGTTTGGGGAAAGATCACACATATGGGCACAGCAGTAGCGCCAGACATCATCTTCCAGGGTCTCTCCCAGGTCTAATTCCCATTGCAATCGAGCCTTTGGGTCTGCTGAGGGGGCGGTGGATTGCACACTAGCATATAGCCCAGTGACTAGTCTACGAAGTGATGGAGCCCTATATAGCAATTTTAGCGCATGAAATGTATATGGTGCAAGGGGAATTCTGGATATCGCATATTCATCTCCGCTTTAATTTGTAAATATGACAACTTGTACACCGCTGTATTTCAGGGTTCGTGGAGTGCAACTTCCAAAGATATGAACTGGCCCCCAGGGAACAGAGACCCCCGCGTGGTCAGGTTCATATTGTTGAGTCTTGTGCGGGCCCCTCCTCCTTCTGACATCTGCATCTCAGGAATATCTGAAATTGGCATGGAAGGGGCATACATAGCGCGAGCCCCAGTTCAGCGGAGCAGCGCGCGCCATGCACGAGCTGTGCATGCCACCGAGTCAATATCCGCCCTGATCCGCTTACGGGGTTGATCTATTACGCTGATTAATTTATTCGGCCATACAGCATCAGTTTCAGGAGCCAGATGAGGTAAGTATCTAATGGGATGAATCTCGAAGTGCGCAAAGTGTGTCTGGGTGCAATAATAATATGATTCCAGATCAGGGGCCGCCAATCCCCCCCTCTCAAATGGTTGAGTTAGCATTTCCCATGAGATTCTGGGCTGCTTGCCCGCCCACACTAACGAAATTAACACCAATCGTAGTCGTTTTAGAAAGCTGCTTGTGAGGGAGACAGGAATGTTAATAAATAAGTATAAAATGTAGGTAGTATGACCATCTTAGCTAGTGCTATCCGGTCTATCAGCGAAAGCAACAGAGAACGCCAGGCCACAACTTTGTCCTCCAGCCATGCTATAGCTCTGCCATAATTCTCAGCCCAGAACTTGACGACATCTCTACTAAGCCAAAGTCCCAGATAGCGCACCGGTTCTGACGCCCAGCGCAGAGGGTACTCAGAGCGGTGTGGAGTCGTGACGTCTGTCAGGGGGAGCACCACCGATTTGGCCCAATTGATGGTAGTGACAGAAAGGTGACCGAAACTCACAAAGTCTTCTATAATAGGGTCCAAGTGGACCTGTGGATCCCGTACATTCAGGGCAACATCATTCGCATACATCGACACCAGAATTGGGCACTGTCAAAAGATGAGCTTGCAGTTATTGTGATGTTGTCTCGAATGAGCCACAAGCGGCTTCATTGCCACCACAAACAGCAGCGGTGAGAGGGTGCAGCCTTGCCGGCCTCCCCTTGCAACTGGTATGGGACAGGTGATACTACCATTGATTCTCTACCTGGCCGTAGGGTTGGTATAAAGCAGCCGGACCAGTTGGATAAATTTGGGGCTCAGCCCCAGCCTGGCTAGTAGGCTGAATAAATAAGGCCATGCCAGGGAATCAAAAGCTTTTGTGGTGTCTAGACAAATCGCTGCTGCCCGGGCTCCCAGATCCACCATCCGGGTCACCGCGAAGAATGTACGAAGGTTGTATGCTGTAGAACGACCAGGTACGAATCACAACTGGTCCGGGAGCACAATAGTGGTCAGCAGGGGTTGCAATCTGGAAGCTATTAATTTCGCTAGAATCTTATTGTCAATATTTACGAACGACAGTGGCCTGTAGGAATCGCAAACACTTGGCTCTTTGCCGGGCTTCAATATAGTGACAATGAGTGCTTTGTGGAGAGAAGGTGGAAGTATCCCCTCCTCCAACGACCCCGCATACATTTCCAGCAAGTGCGGCACCAGGATACTCTCATGTTCTTAATAAAAGGCCGCTGTTAAACCGTCTATTCCCGATGTCATCAACTGTGAAGGGGGCATCAAGATATTGTCTATGGGAGGTCTCCAGCCACAGGAGGCTGATAGTGTCAAAGTATTCAGTGTATTTCAACGGGTCCGACTCCTCTGTCGGAGAATACAAAGAGGTGTAGAAGTCTGTCATCATCCCCTGCACCGCCGCTGAGCCTGCGTGACGCGCCCCATTAGAGTCAAGGAGTTCAACAATGTAATCCCAGCCCATGGTTTACGCAACATGGCCGCCAGTGTCTTGCCAGCTCTCGCCCACACCATATCTCCGCGCCTGCGCCTCCTTCCCCAAAAACACACCTTGCGCCTCGCCACTTCTACATACTGTGACAACATTTCTCTTGCCTTCCCTAGTATTGTAGCATCCATGCTCTTGCAGTAGTGGTGCTCTAAGGATGAAAGCTGGGATTCCAGCCCGGACAATTCATGTCTGATCTCTGGAGCACTCCGTGCTGTTTAGCAATACAGATCCCGTGTATAACCACCTTAAAGGCTTCCCAGAGCTTTCCAGCTGCATCAACCGAGCCCCTGTTGTGCTCAAAATAATCCACTGTCGCTGCCCGCACTTCCTCCCTAAAAGCCTGATCGTGCCGTGCCCCACTGGGCAGGTGCCAGGAGAACTCCCGGTGCGTCACCCCAGGGAGCCTCAATACTATAAGCACCAGGGAATGGTCCGATAACGTTCCGGGCAAGTGTGCCACCTCCGCAGTCCAGAGCTCTGCATCCCTTGTCCCGAGCCACACATCTATGCGTGACCAGCTGTTGTGGACGGAGTTAATGCAAGTGCCTTCTCTGCGTGTGCCATTTCTGGATCTCTATATGTCCACCAGGGTGTGTTCTACCAAAATGTCCGACAGCACTTTTGTCGCCGCCTGGTGCAGTCTACTGCAGGGATGAGAGTCACACTAAAGTCTGCACCCCACAACAATGTTCCAGTGCCCAACGAACGCATCAAACGCCAAGTCTCCGTAAAAAGCTCTGGGTCATCAATGTTGGGACCATAAATCGATACTAGCCGAAAAGGCCTGTCATGGAGCAGCCCCTGCAGCATTACATAGCGACCATTCGGATCGCAAATCACCTTCTCCGTGCGCCATGGTAGACCCCTGGTAAGACTGTGGCCACCCCCGCGTGAAACTTGAATGGGTAGCTGTGTGGCATCCCCCATCCAACCTGCTCGCAGCCGCGATTTAATTTCAGAAGTTAAATGGATTTATTGTGGCATGCACACATTAATCGCGTGACGCGGTAAATATGCCGACACTAGCCTTATTTTTCGAGCATTATTCAGGCCCCTCACATTTCATGATAAGCGCCTCACTAAAGGGAAATCACTGGATACCGTCATGTAATCCTCTCTGTCTCATCCCTGCAATATCGCAGGTAACAGCCTCGCGTGCGGGCAGACAGATAGGAGGGAAAAACATATCAGCGAACAATTAGAAACAGATGTGCCCAACATCTCGCAACCCACCCCCAACCACGTCGGCCCCCCAAATGAGCCTGACCTCCCTTGCCCACCCTACTCATACCCATAAACAAACCCTGATCCCAAAAGTACAAAGAGTCAGCAGGACTCACCCAACGGGGCGTTGGTGTGACCGTGTGGCCCACCCATTGAAGGGTGGGTCAGCAAGAGAACCTGCAGCCTGATGTGTCCATGGTCCAGGTGATACCCGTCGTCAAAAACCACCGCGCCATTAGCCTCAGCAGCCCGCCGCGTTATGACTCCGAGTCAACAGGCACCTTGTGCATTAGTCATTATCGCTGAGGTGATACCCCCCTCCTTTCATACAAATGGGAACTATTATTAAATTCCTCCATGATTCAATTGGACCCACATTGATTGAGGCTCTAAAAACATTTGTAAGAAGAGGAGCCCAAAACTCAGGTTTATGTTTAGAAAGCTCCACGGGGACTCCATCGGGCCTACAGCATTTCCTGCTGCAGAAACTGAAATGGCTTTCAAAGCTTCTACAACTCAAGAGACTGAATGGAATTTAGATAATCAAAGGAGGGTGCAATCAATCATTTCTTAAATTAAAATTCTGGACCTGGTCAATCTATTCCTGTTCTAGTATATGACATTCTAGGCCAGAGGGTGGTCTTCTAGAAAAAAGGGTTGATTGAGGATCTCTCAAAAGGCCCTAATATCCTTAGAGCAGACAGCTTCCTCTAGGTTCCCCCAAGGTTTACATCTAACTTCTGCCTTTCTTTTAGAGATAGCTTGTTTGCATATATTTCTAAATTCTCTCACTCTGCCTGGGTCTTGTGGAATCATTTTAGTGGCTTTCCTAGGGGCTTTATAAGCAGCTGTACATTCTGAGTTAAACCACGACTGAACCCTGTGTAGTTTTCCAGGCTTATCTATGGTTAACAATTCAGACACTGATTGACATATCTTGACAAAACTATTTTGGATAGCAGGCGAGGCATCTGTATCTGGAACACATGATCTCTTTCTCATTATTGCTAACCAAAACCAAATAAAAGCTATTCCGGTCAACATGGTGCCATTTTCTATGTATCCCTCTATATGGCTTATAAGCTATAGGAAAAATATTTTTGGGCGAGGGTCTAACGTGAAATAAACACGAGGCTGATAATGAAAGGATAATGATCACTCAAGGGTGAGGGGTGCACCACTTAATTCTTCAGTTTAGGGACCAGGTCATGTGAAAGTAGAATATGGTCAATAACACAGCCCTTGCCTCTACCCACAAAAGTATAGGACAGATAAAAGACACAATAATGCGTGTTGGAGTTTCCCCGTATGATGAATGCATAAAATGACTGACATCCTCTCCCTTGCCATCTATGATTAAACACACATGGTTTCTACTTAAACTCCCAACTTCCACCCCCGTGCATTGTGATGCACATTTTACTTAACATTTAAACTAGAAATTCACTGAAAAAAACTAATGTTACAGAGACATTATAGTTAGGAAATAGAGGGCCAGATTTATGCTGGCCTTACGCCGTTCCAACGCCACATTAGCGTCATTTTTTTTACTCTAATGTGAAGTTGGAAGGGGAAAAACGCCACGGCATAATTACTTTGTAAGCGCTTGGGCCATATTATGCCTGCGCCAGGCATAATGTATGCTAGGGGGGGCGTTCTGGCGCTAAGGGGGGGCCGTAAAAATGGCGCAAATGAATCTATGAGTCTATGAATCTACGAGAAAGCGTGCTAATGGTCAGTCCACAAAGGTGCTCCTCCTCCTGATAAAGAGAGCAAAGAAACTGGATGCAGCGGGCAAAAGGGTCGCTGCGCAAGCTGCTAATCATTGAAGAATTGCAGATTTCTAGGCACTGCTGGCAAGGTATGATAGTGCTCACTGGGACGAGATGGAGGAACTGCTCCAGTATCTTCCACAGGAACATCAAAGAAGGGGTCAGGAGATAGGCTCAGAAGGGCAGGCCATCTCAAATAATTCAGTTAGATGTGCTGTTGATGCAGCGGATACAGCAGCTCTTGGTGTAAACACCAGTGTTATAATAAGGAGGCATGCTTGGCTGAGGTGTTCAGGCTTCAAGCCAGAAATACAACAGGTAGTTCTTGTTAGACCTGGCATCCTTGGCATGGTCTCCCCTGTCTTTTTTGCCTCAGCTTCCTACGTTTTGACTGTGTGCAGGACTTTGTTATTGCTGGTTTTGTTACTCTGGGCACTTTACCACTGCTGACCAGTACTAAAGTGCAAGTGCTCTCTGTGTAAATTGTATGTGTAATTGGCTTTTCCATGATTGGCATTTTTGATTTACTAGTAAGACCCTAGTAAAGTGCACTAGAGATGCCCAGGGCCTGTAAATCAAATGCTACTAGTGGGCCTGCAGCGCTGATTGTGCCACCCACGAGGAGCCCTGTAAACATGTCTCAGACCTGCCACTGCAATGTCTGTGTGTGTCGTTTTCAACTGCCAATTCGACCTGGCAAGTGTACCCACTTGCCAGGCCTAAACCCTCCCTTTTTATACACGTATGGCACTGCTAAGTTAGGCCTTAGGCAGCCTCATGGTCAGGGTGCAGTGTATGTTAAAGCTAGGACTTTTTCTAGTGTGTTTTTACATGTCCTAAACTCACTCACAATTTAAAAATACATCTTTTGGTAAAGTTGGTTTTTAACGTGTCAGTTTGAAAATGCCACTTTTGGAAAGTGGGCATTTTCTTGCTTAAACCATTCTGTGACTCTGCCTGCTTGTGTATTCCCTGTCTGGGTCAGACTGACAGCTGGGCTGTGTTTGAATCTCCACTAGACAGTGACACAAAGGGTGATGGGCCATGTGGGCTAGAGTGGAGGGGGGAGTTGACACCTGAAAGGGCTGTGCCTGCCCTCACACAATGCAGTCTCCAACCCCCTGGTGTGAGTCTGGAGCAAGGCCTGGGCAAGGCAGAAACTTGTGAACAACATAGACTTTCCTTTGAAGTTTGCCAACTTCAAAGGCAAAAAGGGGTATAAGGAGTGGACCCAAAACCCCAGATTTTTAGATTCCTTCTGTACTCAAGAGGAACCTCTGCCAAGGAGAAGAGCTGAAGAGCTGGAGGAGGAGTACTGCCCCCTTTGCCTGTGACTGTGCTTTGCTGGGTTTGCCTGCAGTTGCTGCTTCTCCCTGAAAGAGGGCAAAAACTGGACTATGTGGTAAATTCCTGCTTGTGAAGTGTCTCCAAGGGCTTGGCTTGAGCTTGCCTTTTGTTTTGAAGTCTCAGGGCCATCAAAGACTTCCTCTACCAGCAATTGGACTTGCTTGCTGAGACTTCTACCCTACCAAGTGGTGCCCTACCCAGTCCCTGGGCCCTTGAGAGGTGAAGCTGGTGGAACCAAGACTGAAATCCTCGCACAGGAGCTGTGTGGGGAATATTTTGACACACCACTTGCAAAGCAGCTGTAAAAACGATGACCCACATGCATCGCTGCTGAAACATTGATGCACCACCTGCATCCCAGCTGGGAAATCGACATATCACCTGCATCACGGCTGGAGAAACTACGCAACACTCACTTACAGCTGCTGAAAACTACCCAAACCCCACATCATCGTGCAACCCGATTTCGCGCACATCTTCGCTGGGCATCAAAATCAACGTTAACCTGCCCGGACCCGAGGTGCCTGTCTGGAAATCGACGCATCGCTCTCTTGCAGGAGAGAAAAATGACGCATCGCCTACCCAACTGGAGAAGAAACAATGCACTGCCTCACTTGCGAGTAAGGAATCAACGCATTGCTGGCTTTTCCCACGCATACTGGCCAGGGCGGCTTTATTTTTTGCGCAAACCAGGTATTTTGTATAACATCAACTCATCTATTGTTTTCTATGGAGTAGGACTCTATTCTTTTTTTAATTTTAAAATTCATAACTTTACTTGTGTATGTTGGATTTGTGTCGTTTTGGACTTGTTCGATTTAGATAAATATTGGCTATTTTTCTAAACTCGTGTGGTGTCCATTTTGTAGTGTTTGCACTGTATTACTGTGTATGTTGGTACAAATACTTTACACATTGGCTTTGAGATAAGCTTGACTGCTTGTGCCAAGCTACCAAGGGGGTGAGCAGGGGTTATCTTAAGTGTGTAAAGGACAAAGTGTAAACTGACAGCCAACCATTTCTAACACTGGTGATCAGCGGTTGAAGATAGAATTTGTATTTGCACTTGACATACAGTGATTAAGTGTACAACACGGTTGTATGATGGAACCACGCATGGTGGAACCAAGCATGCCTTAACAACGTGGTCGGAACAACAACTGCTCTGTTTCCACACATGCCTTTACCACGCATGCCTTTACAACAAATTTTCATTGGAAAAGCATGCCTAGTGAAGGAATGCGTGGAAACGGCACGCAAAACGGCATGCGTGGTTCTATCATACCACCCCTCTAACCTCCTTGAGGCCCAAAACTACCCACACCCCTAATACCTAAACTACCCCAACCCCCCACCCACCCAGAGTCCTAAAAAAAAAACATCCCAACCCCCCCACCCGTGCCCCTGAAAACTGAACTACCTCGACACCCCCCACCCACCCTGAGCCCTAAAACCTTCCCTCTAATAGGTAAACTACCCGACCACCCCACCCACGCTAAGCACTAAAAACAAAGCTATCCACACCTGTCCTAAAAACTAAACTACTCCAAACCCCCCACCAGCCCTGAGCTCTAAAAAAAAACCTACCTTGCCCCTTACCCCTGCCCCTAAAAACTAAACTGCCCCAACACCTCCCACCCACCCCAAGCCCTAAAACCTTCCCCCACCCTAGTAACTAAACTACTGCGACCACCCCACCCACCCTAAGCCCTAAAAAAAGAACTATTCCGAACCCCTACCCCACCCCTAAAAAACAAACTAAGCCGACCCCCCCACCCACCCTGAGCACAAAAAAACCTACCCCAACTCCTCCACACCTGTCCCTCTCAACTAAACTACCCCAACACCCCCACCCACCCTGAGCCCTAAAACCTTCCCCCCAAAAAGTCAAGGAAATTTCCCCGACTCCCCATCCTCCCTGAGCCCTAAAAAATAAATACCCTGACTCCCCCACCCCTGCCCCTAAAAACTAAACTACCCTGACACCCCCACCTGCCCTGAGCCCTAAAACATTCCCCCCTACTAAGTAAACTACCCCGCCTCGCCACCCACCCTAAGCCCTAAATCCTCCCCACCACTAACAACTACCCACCAACCCTACCCCAACCCCACTTACCTCACCACGTCCTCTCCCAATCCTTCCTCCTCTTCTCTCCTGCCTCCTCCTGTCCTTCCATAAACATGCCCCACCCCCAAAAAATAAACTACCAGCCCCACCCTAAGCCCTAAAAAAAAAAGAAACACCCAAACCCTCCCACCGCGCCCCTAAAATAAATAGCCCCCCCCACACCAAGCCCTTAATCCACACCCACCCCTAAAAACTACCCCCACCCCTTTCCCAGCACCACTTACCTCACCGCATCCTCTCCGGATCCACTCTGCCTTTTTCTGTGCCATAAGCACGTATATGTGTAGTTTGGCACATGCGTGGTTAAGCCACAGAAAAAGGAAGTCGTTCCAGAAAGCGTGCTTACGCTTGCGTGGGAAACTTCAACATTGTTGACAATGCGTTGTTTAGGACGTTTTCTGTACACTACTGTTTTCAGTGCAGACCATTACGAGACCACATACTATTTGTTTTTGCTTTTTCTCTCTTGGGATTTTTTTCAGCTTTTTTTGTTTTGTCTTGGGAACTCTCTGTTCTCTTTGGGACGCTTGCATTTTTATTGAACCTCACAAGCATATCTCAATCTGGGGATGCACCAGCTGTGGCTACAAAAGGTTTGTTTGAGTTGGAGAAACTGGAGGAGTACACAGTAGCACAGCTTAAAAAATTTAGGCCCGTATTTATACTTTTTTTGCACCGCATTTACGTCGTTTTTTGACGCAAAAACGGCGCAAACTTGCAAAATACCATTGTATTTTGTAGATTTGCGCTGTTTTGCGTCAAAAAGCGGTGCAAATGCGGCGCTAAAAAAAGTATAAATACGGGCCTTAGTAAGGATCTTGCCTGCCCAATGAGGACCTCCGCCAGGAAGGAGGAGCTGTAAAAAGCAGTGAGGACCTGGGTAGCAGCCAAGAAGGCTGGGGACACACAGAGGAGGAGGAGTGTGGAGAGGTGCAGTGTTCCTAATGTGGTGTTGGGTAACCCTGTTCTACCTGGGGGTAGGGTGTCCAGGGCAGGTAGTAGTGTTTCATCTAAAAGTCTGACCCCTGAGGAGTTGCAGGGCAAACAAGCAGAGAGTGCACCAGTTGGTGTTAGAAAAACTTAAAATGGAGATGGAGGAGGGAAGGTTTGCTATAGAAGAGAAACAGATGCTCTTGGCTCATGAATTAAGATTGAGAGAGCTAGACCAAAGAAGCCAGTACAGCAGAGATGGTGGCAGCAGAACCTTAGTGCAGCCTGGGAGGAGGGTACGCATTTCAAAGGACTTAGGTGGTCATTACAACCCTGGCGGACGGCGTTAAAGCTGCGGTAATACCGCAAACAGGCCGGTGGACAAAAAAAGGGAATTATGACCCTGGCGGAAACCGCCAACAAAGACAGCCACTTTAACACACCACCTGCCACGGCGGTACAGACAAGCAGCGCAGCGTTCACCGCCAACAGACAGGCGGAAGACAAACTACCGCCCATAGCATCACAACCCGCCAATCCGCCACCTTTTCCGGGGCGGATTCACCGTGGTTAAAAACACGGCGGAAACAGCTTTTGGAATGGGAAAACACTCACCTGAACACATCCCACGAGAAACGAGGACTCCATGGACCCGGAACTCCAAATACTCCCTGCCCTTGTGTTTCTGCTTCTCCACGACCAACAGCTACTTAGGCGCCAAAGACAACGGTGAGTACTGCACCTACGACACGGGAGAGAGGGGAAAGTTTGGGGGACACCCACCAAACACCCCCACCCCCACCCTCGCATATTACAACATACACACCAATGCATTCACAAAAATCACAGTAACAACCCACAATCCCCCCGGAAGAATGAAAAGACAAAGCGAAATTTGGTCAAACATTGTAATGTGGCAATATACATGTCATACAAAAATATACAGATATATATATGAAAATCAGTCATAATTATATACAATACGAGAAGTAGTGCAGATATGTACATAACAATGTCCGTGCACCAACAGTCCAAAAATGCATGGGCGAGGCCCACAAAGGATACCTGACCACAATCGGAGAGAACACTGCCTGGGCATCAGAAAGAAATACTACAGGCACCTCAGGGGGAAGGGAAGGGGGGGCACCTCAGCCGAATGACTGCAAAGCCAGATCCACGACGGGGCTCCATGCCCATTGATGTATCCTGGGGAGTGCAAAGCCACAGTCTCTCAAGTCTCTACAGTGGGTGGCTTGCCCACTGTGCCATCCTGGGGAGTGCAAAGCCACAGTCTCTCAAGTCTATACAGTGGGTGGCTTGCCCACTGTACCATCCTGGGGAGTGCAAAGCCACAGTCTCTCAAGTCTCTGCAGTGGGTGGGTTGCCCACTGTTCCATCCTGGGGAGTGCAAAGCCACAGACTCTCAAGTCTTTACAGTGGGTGGCTTGCACACTGTGCCATCCTGGGGAGTGCAAAGCCACAGTCTCTCAAGTCTCTACAGTGGGTGGCTTGCCCACTGTGCCATCCTGGGGAGTGCAAAGCCACAGTCTCTCAAGTAGATGCAGGTCTCCACTGGTACTGGGGGGGACTGGTGCCCAGACGGGATGAGTCTCCCCGTGAAAGTTCCTGTCCTGTCACTGTCCCAGATGCACATGGGATAAGGATGCCTGATGTGGCGGTCCATTCATTCCTACCCGGTGCTTGCCCTGTTCTGCGGTGTTTTGCCATGGAGGTCTTTGCCCTGTTCAGCGGTGCTTGACTTTGCAGTTTCTGACCTGTTCAGCGGACTTTGCCATGGCGGTCTTTGCCCTGTTCAGCGGTGCTTTGACATGGCGGGTCTGGACTGTTCAGCAATGCTTTGCCATGGCGGTTCTGGACTGTTCAGCGGTGCTTTGCCATGGCGGTTCTGGACTGTTCAGCAGTGCTTTGCCATGGCGGTCTTTGCCCTGTTCAGCGGTGTTTTGCCATGGCGGTCTTTGCCCTGTTCAGCGGTGTTTTGACATGGCGGTCTTTGCCCTGTTCAGCGGTGCTTGACTTTGCAGTTTCTGACCTGTTCAGCGGTGCTTTGCCATGGTGGTTCTGGACTGTTCAGCGGTGTTTTGCCATGGCGGTCTTTGCCCTGTTCAGCGGTGCTTTGCCATGGCGGTTCTGGACTGTTCAGCGGTGCTTTGCCATGGCGGTTCTGGACTGTTCAGTGGTGCTTTGCCATGGCGGTCTTTGCCCTGTTCAGCGGTGTTTTGCCATGGCGGTCTTTGCCCTGTTCAGCGGTCTTTGCCCTGTTCAGCGGTGCTTGACTTTGCAGTTTCTGACCTGTTCAGCGGTGCTTTGCCATGGCGGTCTTTGGCCTGTTCAGCAGTGCTTTGCCATGGCGGTTCTGGACTGTTCAGCTGTGCTTTGCCATGGCGGTTCTGGACTGTTCAGCAGTGCTTTGACATGGCGGTTCTGATACGGACATTGGTGTGTGGCATGACGTTCCCTACACTGGGCATTGGTGTATGGCATGACGTTCTCTACACTGGACATTGGTGTGTAGCATGACGTTCTCTACACTGGGCATTGGTGTGTGGCATGACGTTCCATCATTGCCCAGCGGGGCTGTGGCAGCCGGGGCCCTCCAGGGCACTGACTCCTGCGGTGGCGGTGGTCTCCTGACCAGTGACGATACTTGGGCCCTCCTGGGCTGTGACTCTGGCGGTGGTCTCCTGACCAGTGACAATACTTGGGCCCTCCTGGGCTGTGACTCCGGCGGTGGTCTCCGGACCAGTGACGATACTTGGGCTCTCCTGGGCTGTGACTCCGGCGGTGTTCTCTGGACCAGTGACAATACTTGGGCCCTCCTGGGCTGTGACTCCGGCGGTGGTCTCCTGACCAGTGATGATACTTGGGCCCTCCTGGGCTGTGACTCCGGCGGTGGTCTCCTGACCAGTGACGATACTTGGGCCATCCTGGGCTGTGACTCCGGCGGTGGTCTCTGGACCAGTGACGATACTTGGGCCCTCCTGGGCTGTGACTCTGGCGGTGGTCTCTGGACCAGTGACGATACTTGGGCCCTCCTGGGCTGTGACTCCGGCGGTGGTCTCCTGACCAGTGACGATACTTGGGCCCTCCTGGGCTGTGACTCTGGCGGTGGTCTCTGGACCAGTGACGATGGTGCTGGCGGTTGTGTCTCGACCGCTGGAAATGATGGCACACTTCTCCGTCGTGACACTCACAACAGGCTGGGCAGACTTCCTCTGGCCCTTCCCCACCTTTGGTGGAGTCACAGCTGACTCTCCAATCCCCTTGGAACCCATGTGAGTTGTTTTCCCACCAGGAGTCTTCACACGGTCCCGTCGTCCACTCTCCAATTTTATAGCCTTTACAGGGGGTGGGCTGCCAGTGCCTTGGCTCCGGGGCACACTGCCTGCCCTGGTGGCCGGTGCACTCCACAAGCGTTGAACACGCACCACTGGTATTGGAGGCTTTTTGGCTGAGGCGCTACGACGGAACTGATGAATTGGGGGGGGGGCAAAAAGGTCAACTTTACAGAGGGACAGTTTCTGACGAACACTGGGATGGGTAGCTGGAGGGGGTCTGGGAGTGGAGGAAGAGGAGGTGGTTGTCGGAGGTGTCACTTTAGCTGTTCTGGGTGCAGGTGCAGGTACTGGAGGCTGTCGTGAGGTGGATGGATGTTGGGTGAGTGATTGCCGGCGTTTGTGTACTTTGGGAGGGTGCGTCACAGACACACTGGGAGAGGACACAGGGGACGTGTAAATGGCAGTGGAGGTGGTGAGTGCAGGTGAGAGGCTTGTGGTGCTGGGTGTTCTTGTGCGATTCAGGGTGCCTGTAGATGTGGTGCATGCAGGTGTGTGTGTAGACGAGACTGGGAGGGAGGAGGGAGAAGAGGGAGAAGAGGAGGAGGGGGACAGAGTGGAGGCAGTGGATGTTGCTGTGTCTGTACGTGGGTGAGGCTTGCATGAGTGCCTGTGGTGTGTGTGGTGCCTATGTTTGCTTGAGCTACTTGTGTGTGCTGACTTGTGTGCATGCTGGTCTGTAGGTGTGCTTGGGATGGGCTGGGGCACAGGAGATTGGGTCTGGGTGGAGGAAGTTGGAGGGGGGAGGCTAGACACAGGGACAATGGCTGCCATCAGTGCTGAGGCCAGAGATTGCAGGGTTCGCTGAAGGACAGCCTGACCAGAATGAATGCCCTCCAGGAATGCATTACCAAGTTGCAACTCTCATTCTACACCATGGATGGCATTCACAATGGTAGACTGCCCAACAGTGAGTGACCTGAGGAGGTCAATGGCCTCCTCACTGAGGGCAGCAGGTGTGACTAGGGCAGGGCCTGAGGTGCCTGGGGCGAAGGTGATGCCCACCCTCCTGGGTGAGCAGGCACGGGGCGAACGATCAGGGGCTGCTGAGAGGGCGGTGCTGGTAGGGGAGGTGGTGGCTGTACCTGTAGAAGTGGGGGGCACAGATGGTGCCGCCACCACAAGGGAGCTCCCATCGGCGGACGAGTCCGTGTCGCTGCTTGGTGATCCGGTGGCAGACGTGAAGCTCCCCTCGCCCTCTGTCCCACTGGTGCATTCAGAGTCCGTGGTGTGGCCCTCCATGGCCATGTGGGATGCAGCTCCCTCGTGCTCCGGTGCCACTGTACCTCCGCCTGATGATGCTGATGTACAAAAGGACAGGGAGAGCAGAAAAAGGGGGGGAGACAGAAGAAAGAGAGTTTTAGTGCATGGCATACCGCTACGGTTGGCGGACAAGACAGACACAGCAGCCCCCTGCATTACGCCGTGCTCCTGCCCTCTGCACATGCAATTTCTGGGATATGGCCTACATGGCAATGGTGGACATCTGCGCACATGGATGCCACAGAGACAACTATACCTCGACTTGCCACTCTGCTGAGGTGGGGTAGAGTGCCACATGGCCTACATTACGAAGGGGCCTTGCCTACCGAACTCGCCCTGGCCTAGGGACACCCACAGCCCACCTCCCCCACCCAGACCCCTCCACTGCACGCAACGTCCGCAGAATGAGAGTGTACTCACCCCCTTGTGTCTGCTGTGATGCCCTCAAGCGCCCATCCAACTCCGGGTATGCCACCGCCAGGATCTGGAACATCAGGGGGGTCATGGTGCGACGGGCACCCCTCCCACGTTGGGAGGCCATCCCCAGCTGAGCCTCCGCCGTCTTCTTGCTGCAGCGGCGAATGTCCTCCCATCTCCTACGGCAGTGGGTGCCCCGTCTCTGGTGGGCCCCCAGGGTCCGGACCTCCTTGGCGATGGTACGCCAAATATCCCTCTTCTGGTGGGTGCTGACCTACATGACATGCACAAGGAAAAAGGAACAGTCATTACCAACTGCACCATCGTTGTGAGTGGCCCCCTCCCTACTCTGGCCATGTGGCCCATTCATTCCCATGCATTAATGTTCTATGAACTCTGCCCCCTTCCCTCTTCCAACCAGTCCTCTCCACCCAGGCCTAGCCCATACAACGTGCTCCCTGTGTACTAACCTGTTGGTCTGGAGGACCGTAGAGTAGCGTGTACTGGGGGAGGACCCCGTCTACCAGTTTCTCCAACTCCTGTGCAGTGAAGGCAGGGGCCCTTTCCCCAGACGCAGCAGCCATCGTCGCTTCCAGACTGAGGTCACAGCAGCACTTGCAGTGTAGGTCCTCTCCTGTCGAAGGTCAGGTATCTAGTGTTTGAACAGATAGAAAATGGCGGTGACGTCCGCGGCAGTGACGTCCGCGGCGTGGCGCATCCTCACCGCCGGCGCACCTGTTCATTGGATCCTAGGACCCATAGGGTCCAATGTTAACCAATGCAGCATTGCGCCGCGGTCTACGACCGCCTACCGCGACGGTGTACAACGCCAGCGCAGTTACCCCACAATCCCATTGTCCCAGTTTAGAGGTCAGGCAGCCGCCAATTCAGGGGCCCACATGGCTTAATTTACCTCTGCGTCACACATAGCTAGGCCTACACTCAACACACATACAGGAAGGGTTTTGTGGGGGTGTAGTCTTCTGTGTAACTGTGGGTACATACCTGGAGGAATAATGACTGATTCTTCGCTGTTGTCCTTCGTAGGCACCGTCAGCTGGGACATGTGAGAAGATGGCGGAATCCTCCGGTGTACCGACCGCTGGTGGACCTGTTGACAATGGAAGAGAGACATGTCATCGTCACCTACCAGTTTGACCGTGCCACTATCCAGGAACTATGTACCCAGTTGGAGCCAGACCTGATGTCACCAATCCGCCATCCGACTGGAATCCCCCCTGACGTGCAGGTGCTATCAGTGCTCCATTTCCTTGCAAGTGGGTCTTTTCAGACAACAGTGGCCATGGCATCAGGGATGTCCCAGCCTATGTTTTCCAACGTCTTGTCCAGAGTGTTGTCTGCCCTGCTGAAACACGTAAGGAGATACATCATTTTCCCTGAGGTGGCAGATTTGCCTACAGTGAAAGGTGACTTCTATGCCCTTGGATATATCCCCAACGTCATAGGTGCCATTGATGGGACCCATGTAGCTATGGTCCCCCCCGCAGGAGTGAACAGGTATATAGGAACAGGAAGAGTTATCATTCCATGAATGTCCAGATGGTCTGTTTGGCAGACCAGTACATCTCGCAGGTAAATGCTATGTTCCCTGGCTCAGTGCATGACGCCTACATCCTGCGGAATAGCAGCATCCCTGATATGTTGGGTCAACTCCAGAGGTACTGTGTATGGCTATTGGGGGACTCTGGTTACCCCAACCTTTCCTGGCTACTGACCCCAGTGAAGAATCCCAGGACCAGGGCAGAGGAACGCTACAATGATGCCCGTGGGCGGACTAGGAGGGTGATCGAACACACCTTCGGCCTCCTGAAGGCCAGGTTCAGGTGCCTCCATATGACAGGTGAATCCCTATTCTACTCACCGAAGAAGGTGTGCGAGATCATCATCGCCTGCTCCATGCTCCATAATTTGGCTTTGCGACACCAGGTGCCTTTTCTGCAGGAGGATGATCCAGATGACGGTGTTGTGGCAGCTGTGGAGTCCGTGGAGCCTGTGGACAGTGATGAGGATGAAGCTGAGGAAGAAGACAACGACAACAGGGAGTCAGTCATTCAGCAATATTTCCAGTGAGACACAGGTGAGAACATTTTCATTTTTAGCATTACATTAACCTTCACACGTCTACCTCTATCCTGTTTCTCTATTTGCATCACTATTTGGTAACTGAGTTGTACCCTTCCATTATGGTTTCATAGGTGTGGTTACCAACGTGTCCTCTGCTTGCATCCTTCAAGGACTTGTGATGTGTGACATAGGTATGTTAGCCTTACAATGGGAAACCCATTGTAAAGAAATGGCTCCCTGTTGCAGTTACCCCCCACTTTTTGCCTGATACTGATGCTGACTTGACTGAGAAGTGTGCTGGGACCCTGCTAACCAGGCCCCAGCACCAGTGTTCCTTCACCTAAAATGTACCATTGTATCCACAATTGGCACACCCTGGCATTCAGATAAGTCCCTTGTAGCTGGTACTTCTAGTACCAAGGGCCCTGATGCCAAGGAAGGTCTCTAAGGGCTGCAGCATGTCTTATGCCACCCTAGAGACCCCTCACTCAGCACAGACACACTGCTTGCCAGCTTGTGTGTGCTGGTGAGAACAAAATGAGTAAGTCGACATGGCACTCCCCTCAGGGTGCCATGCCAGCCTCTCACTGCCTATGCATGTATAGATCAGTCACCCCTCTAGCAGGCCTTACAGCCCTAAGGCAGGGTGCACTATACCATAGGTGAGGGTACCAGTGCATGAGCATGGCACCCCTACAGTGTCTAAGCCAAACCTTAGACATTGTAAGTGCAGGGTAGCCATAAGAGTATATGGTCTGGGAGTTTGTCAAACACGAACTCCACAGCACCATAATGGCTACACTGAAAACTGTGAAGTTTGGTATCAAACTTCTCAGCACAATAAATGCACACTGATGCCAGTGTACATTTTATTGTAAAATACACCACAGAGGGCACCTTAGAGGTGCCCCCTGAAACTTAACCGACTGTCTGTGTAGGCTGACTAGTTCCAGCAGCCTGCCACACTAGAGACATGTTGCTGGCCCCATGGGGAGAGTGCCTTTGTCACTCTGAGGCCAGTAACAAAGCCTGCACTGGGTGGAGATGCTAACACCTCCCCCAGGCAGGAGCTGTAACACCTGGCGGTGAGCCTCAAAGGCTCACCCCTTTGTCACAGCCCAGCAGGGCACTCCAGCTTAGTGGAGTTGCCCGCCCCCTCCGGCCACGGCCCCCACTTTTGGCGGCAAGGCTGGAGGGAACAAAGAAAGCAACAAGGAGGAGTCACTGGCCAGTCAGGACAGCCCCTAAGGTGTCCTGAGCTGAGGTGACTCTGACTTTTAGAAATCCTCCATCTTGCAGATGGAGGATTCCCCCAATAGGGTTAGGATTGTGACCCCCTCCCCTTGGGAGGAGGCACAAAGAGGGTGTACCCACCCTCAGGGCTAGTAGCCATTGGCTACTAACCCCCCAGACCTAAACACGCCCTTAAATTTAGTATTTAAGGGCTACCCTGAACCCTAGAAAATTAGATTCCTGCAACAAGAAGAAGGACTGCCCAGCTGAAAACCCCTGCAGCGGAAGACCAGAAGACGACAACTGCCTTGGCTCCAGAAACTCACCGGCCTGTCTCCTGCCTTCCAAAGATCCTGCTCCAGCGACGCCTTCCGAAGGGACCAGCGACCTCGACATCCTCTGAGGACTGCCCCTGCTTCGAAAAGACAAGAAACTCCCGAGGACAGCGGACCTGCTCCAAGAAAAGCTGCAACTTTGTTTCCAGCAGCTTTAAAGAACCCTGCAAGCTCCCCGCAAGAAGCGTGAGACTTGCAACACTGCACCCGGCGACCCCGACTCGGCTGGTGGAGATCCGACGCCTCAGGAGGGACCCCAGGACTACTCTGATACTGTGAGTACCAAAACCTGTCCCCCCTGAGCCCCCATAGCGCCGCCTGCAGAGGGAATCCCGAGGCTTCCCCTGACCGCGACTCTTTGAACCTAAAGTCCCGACGCCTGGGAGAGACCCTGCACCCGCAGCCCCCAGGACCTGAAGGACCGGACTTTCACTGGAGAAGTGACCCCCAGGAGTCCCTCTCCCTTGCCCAAGTGGAGGTTTCCCCGAGGAACCCCCCCCTTGCCTGCCTGCAACGCTGAAGAGATCCCGAGATCTCTCATAGACTAACATTGCGAACCCGACGCTTGTTTCTACACTGCACCCGGCCGCCCCCGCGCCGCTGAGGGTGAAATTTCTGTGTGGACTGGTGTCCCCCCCGGTGCCCTACAAACCCCCCTGGTCTGCCCTCCGAAGACGCGGGTACTTACCTGCAAGCAGACCGGAACCGGGGCACCCCCTTCTCTCCATTCTAGCCTATGTGTTTTGGGCTCCGCTTTGAACTCTGCACCTGACCGGCCCTGAGCTGCTGGTGTGGTGACTTTGGGGTTGCTCTGAACCCCCAACGGTGGGCTACCTTGGACCAAGAACTGAACCCTGTAAGTGTCTTACTTACCTGGTAAAACTAATCAAAACTTACCTCCCCTAGGAACTGTGAAAATTGCACTAAGTGTCCACTTTTAAAACAGCTATTTGCCAATAACTTGAAAAGTATACATGCAATTTTGATGATTTGAAGTTCCTAAAGTACTTACCTGCAATACCTTTCGAATGAGATATTACATGTAGAATTTGAACCTGTGGTTCTTAAAATAAACTAAGAAAAGATATTTTTCTATATAAAAAACCTATTGGCTGGATTTGTCTCTGAGTGTGTGTACCTCATTTATTGTCTATGTGTATGTACAACAAATGCTTAACACTACTCCTTGGATAAGCCTACTGCTCGACCACACTACCACAAAATAGAGCATTAGTATTATCTATTTTTACCACTATTTTACCTCTAAGGGGAACCCTTGGACTCTGTGCATGCTATTCCTTACTTTGAAATAGCACATACAGAGCCAACTTCCTACATTGGTGGATCAGCGGTGGGGTACAAGACTTTGCATTTGCTGGACTACTCAGCCAATACCTGATCACACGACAAATTCCAAAATTGTCATTAGAAATTGATTTTTGCAATTTGAAAAGTTTTCTAAATTCTTAAAAGACCTGCTAGGGCCTTGTGTTAGATCCTGTTTAGCATTTCTTTTAGAGTTTAAAAGTTTGTAAAAGTTTGAATTAGATTCTAGAACCAGTTGTAGATTCTTAAAAAGTATTCCAACTTTTAGAAGCAAAATGTCTAGCACAGATGTGACTGTGGTGGAACTCGACACCACACCTTACCTCCATCTTAAGATGAGGGAGCTAAGGTCACTCTGTAAAATAAAGAAAATAACAATGGGCCCCAAACCTACCAAAATACAGCTCCAGGAGCTTTTGGCAGAGTTTGAAAAGGCCAACCCCTCTGAGGGTGGCAACTCAGAGGAAGAGGATAGTGACTTGGAGGAAAATTCCCCCCTACCAGTCCTATCTAGGGAGAACAGGGTCCCTCAAACCCTGACTCCTAAAATAATAGTCAGAGATGCTGGCTCCCTCACAGGAGAGACCAACACCTCTGAAATCACTGAGGATAGCCCCAGTGAAGAGGACATCCAGTTAGCCAGGATGGCCAAAAGATTGGCTTTGGAAAGACAGATCCTAGCCATAGAGAGGGAAAGACAAGAGATGGGCCTAGGACCCATCAATGGTGGCAGCAACATAAATAGGGTCAGAGATTCTCCTGACATGTTGAAAATCCCTAAAGGGATTGTAACTAAATATGAAGATGGTGATGACATCACCAAATGGTTCACAGCTTTTGAGAGGGCTTGTGTAACCAGAAAAGTGAACAGATCTCACTGGGGTGCTCTCCTTTGGGAAATGTTCACTGGAAAGTGTAGGGATAGACTCCTCACACTCTCTGGAAAAGATGCAGAATCTTATGACCTCATGAAGGGTACCCTGATTGAGGGCTTTGGATTCTCCACTGAGGAGTATAGAATTAGATTCAGGGGGGCTCAAAAATCCTCGAGCCAGACCTGGGTTGATTTTGTAGACTACTCAGTAAAAACACTAGATGGTTGGTTAACTGGAAATGAAGTGTGTGACTATGTTGGGCTTTATAATTTGTTTATGAAAGAACACATTTTAAGTAACTGCTTCAATGAAAAGTTGCATCAGTATCTGGTAGACCTAGGGCCAATTTCTCCCCAAGAATTGGGAAAGAAGGCAGACCACTGGGTCAAGACTAGGGTAACCAAAACTTCCACTGGGGGTGACCAAAAGAAAGGGGTTACAAAAACTCCCCAGGAGAAAGTGGGTGACACTAGAAACAAAGAAAAAGAGTCCTCTGTAGGCCCCCAAAAACCAGAACAGGTGGGTGGGCCCCAAGACACAACCCAAAACAAAGGTGGGTACCAGGGTAAGAACTGGGATGCCACTAAGGCATGGTGCCACAACTGTAAACAGTCTGGGCACCACACCAAGGACACTTCTTGTCCCAAAAACAAACCCCAGAACAAAATTCCAGGGGTAACCAGTGTAGCCATGGGAGATGACTCCTCAGATGAGGAGGTCTTCATAGCCTTCAACTGGAAACAGGGCCCAACAGGTGAGTTGGAGATTCCAGAGGGAAGTAGACACTTCCACCACCTACTGGTGAATGGAATCCCAACCACTGCCCTGAGAGACACTTGTGCCAGTCACACTATTGTGCATGACAGGCTGGTGCTCTCAAACCAGTACATCCCAGGTGAGACTGCCAGGGTAAGAGTTAGCCTAGACAGGGTCACTAAGAGGCCTGTGGCTTTAGTGCCCATAGAAGTGGGTGGCACTCTTAGCTGGAGAAGGGTAGTAGTCAGTACAGACCTCCCCCTTGATTGTCTCCTTGGAAATGACTACCCAGAGGTTAGTCAGAGCCCAAGAGAGGAACTGGTCCCGTGCCAGTCCTCTCCCAAGGATTCTGGAAGTCCTGCCTCTGCAGTAAATGCAAGCAGGCCCCAGAAGAAGAAGAAAAGAAAACAGAGTAGGAAGGGTGGACAACCTTTAGCCAAGGTTACAGCAAGCCAAGGAGATTCTGCTCCAGTAGGGGAGAACTCCAAAAATGGCCCTGATAAAGTCCAACCTGACCCACAAGAAGTCCTGGCTAGTCAGGCAACTGTTAAACCTGAGTGGGTGGCTCCTCAGCTAACAGAAGAAAGAGTGGAAGAAGGGTGTTTACTACAAGATGTGGTAACCCCCCACTCTAATACAGCAGACAGGCAACCTGAACCCAAAGAAGCCTGTAACTTAGCCCCTTCCCTTTTAGGTGAAGAGCTAAAGGTGTGGTTCTGGGCACTGACAGCTGTCAGTGGCCTCTGCTGGGTGTTAGCCTTTATGGCTGCACTATCCTTAGCATGGTGGTCTGACCCCATGCCAAATAGCAAGTTAGGCCCCCTGACCCTATTGGTCATGGTGGGGTTACTCCAGCTCTGGGTAACCTCTTTGGGTAAGCTAGGGGTAACCCTGGCCAAGATAAGGTTAGCAGAGGTGGATACCTCTAAGACCAAAATAGAAAAAATGGGTGGAGACATTGAAGAGGCAGACAAGAGGCAATTCAGACTAGGTCCTATCACTGTGGAAGTGGGTCAGTTCCCCAAAGGGAATGACCTGAACAGAAGGATGTAAGGCAGAGTAGGCCCTGCAACTAACCAGCCTATTTCTCCTACTCTTCCTCGCCTGACAGACTAGGAAGACTCTCCCAGCTTGGGCTGAGTCTCCTGGCCTGTGGGCTGGGGGGGGCTTGTGTAAAGAAATGGCTCCCTGTTGCAGTTACCCCCCACTTTTTGCCTGATACTGATGCTGACTTGACTGAGAAGTGTGCTGGGACCCTGCTAACCAGGCCCCAGCACCAGTGTTCCTTCACCTAAAATGTACCATTGTATCCACAATTGGCACACCCTGGCATTCAGATAAGTCCCTTGTAGCTGGTACTTCTAGTACCAAGGGCCCTGATGCCAAGGAAGGTCTCTAAGGGCTGCAGCATGTCTTATGCCACCCTAGAGACCCCTCACTCAGCACAGACACACTGCTTGCCAGCTTGTGTGTGCTGGTGAGAACAAAATGAGTAAGTCGACATGGCACTCCCCTCAGGGTGCCATGCCAGCCTCTCACTGCCTATGCATGTATAGATCAGTCACCCCTCTAGCAGGCCTTACAGCCCTAAGGCAGGGTGCACTATACCATAGGTGAGGGTACCAGTGCATGAGCATGGCACCCCTACAGTGTCTAAGCCAAACCTTAGACATTGTAAGTGCAGGGTAGCCATAAGAGTATATGGTCTGGGAGTTTGTCAAACACGAACTCCACAGCACCATAATGGCTACACTGAAAACTGTGAAGTTTGGTATCAAACTTCTCAGCACAATAAATGCACACTGATGCCAGTGTACATTTTATTGTAAAATACACCACAGAGGGCACCTTAGAGGTGCCCCCTGAAACTTAACCGACTGTCTGTGTAGGCTGACTAGTTCCAGCAGCCTGCCACACTAGAGACATGTTGCTGGCCCCATGGGGAGAGTGCCTTTGTCACTCTGAGGCCAGTAACAAAGCCTGCACTGGGTGGAGATGCTAACACCTCCCCCAGGCAGGAGCTGTAACACCTGGCGGTGAGCCTCAAAGGCTCACCCCTTTGTCACAGCCCAGCAGGGCACTCCAGCTTAGTGGAGTTGCCCGCCCCCTCCGGCCACGGCCCCCACTTTTGGCGGCAAGGCTGGAGGGAACAAAGAAAGCAACAAGGAGGAGTCACTGGCCAGTCAGGACAGCCCCTAAGGTGTCCTGAGCTGAGGTGACTCTGACTTTTAGAAATCCTCCATCTTGCAGATGGAGGATTCCCCCAATAGGGTTAGGATTGTGACCCCCTCCCCTTGGGAGGAGGCACAAAGAGGGTGTACCCACCCTCAGGGCTAGTAGCCATTGGCTACTAACCCCCCAGACCTAAACACGCCCTTAAATTTAGTATTTAAGGGCTACCCTGAACCCTAGAAAATTAGATTCCTGCAACAAGAAGAAGGACTGCCCAGCTGAAAACCCCTGCAGCGGAAGACCAGAAGACGACAACTGCCTTGGCTCCAGAAACTCACCGGCCTGTCTCCTGCCTTCCAAAGATCCTGCTCCAGCGACGCCTTCCGAAGGGACCAGCGACCTCGACATCCTCTGAGGACTGCCCCTGCTTCGAAAAGACAAGAAACTCCCGAGGACAGCGGACCTGCTCCAAGAAAAGCTGCAACTTTGTTTCCAGCAGCTTTAAAGAACCCTGCAAGCTCCCCGCAAGAAGCGTGAGACTTGCAACACTGCACCCGGCGACCCCGACTCGGCTGGTGGAGATCCGACGCCTCAGGAGGGACCCCAGGACTACTCTGATACTGTGAGTACCAAAACCTGTCCCCCCTGAGCCCCCATAGCGCCGCCTGCAGAGGGAATCCCGAGGCTTCCCCTGACCGCGACTCTTTGAACCTAAAGTCCCGACGCCTGGGAGAGACCCTGCACCCGCAGCCCCCAGGACCTGAAGGACCGGACTTTCACTGGAGAAGTGACCCCCAGGAGTCCCTCTCCCTTGCCCAAGTGGAGGTTTCCCCGAGGAACCCCCCCCTTGCCTGCCTGCAACGCTGAAGAGATCCCGAGATCTCTCATAGACTAACATTGCGAACCCGACGCTTGTTTCTACACTGCACCCGGCCGCCCCCGCGCCGCTGAGGGTGAAATTTCTGTGTGGACTGGTGTCCCCCCCGGTGCCCTACAAACCCCCCTGGTCTGCCCTCCGAAGACGCGGGTACTTACCTGCAAGCAGACCGGAACCGGGGCACCCCCTTCTCTCCATTCTAGCCTATGTGTTTTGGGCTCCGCTTTGAACTCTGCACCTGACCGGCCCTGAGCTGCTGGTGTGGTGACTTTGGGGTTGCTCTGAACCCCCAACGGTGGGCTACCTTGGACCAAGAACTGAACCCTGTAAGTGTCTTACTTACCTGGTAAAACTAATCAAAACTTACCTCCCCTAGGAACTGTGAAAATTGCACTAAGTGTCCACTTTTAAAACAGCTATTTGCCAATAACTTGAAAAGTATACATGCAATTTTGATGATTTGAAGTTCCTAAAGTACTTACCTGCAATACCTTTCGAATGAGATATTACATGTAGAATTTGAACCTGTGGTTCTTAAAATAAACTAAGAAAAGATATTTTTCTATATAAAAAACCTATTGGCTGGATTTGTCTCTGAGTGTGTGTACCTCATTTATTGTCTATGTGTATGTACAACAAATGCTTAACACTACTCCTTGGATAAGCCTACTGCTCGACCACACTACCACAAAATAGAGCATTAGTATTATCTATTTTTACCACTATTTTACCTCTAAGGGGAACCCTTGGACTCTGTGCATGCTATTCCTTACTTTGAAATAGCACATACAGAGCCAACTTCCTACACCCATTATGACACTGTCATTGATAATACATATTTACTAAATCACAGACTGACTCCAGATTGTTTTGTGTTTCAAGGGTGTTTAATGAAGTGCTCAGAAATGTGAGGGGTTTGTTAAATGAGGATGGGTGATGGTGGAGGAATGTCCATGACAGAGTCCAGTCTATTAGTCTCACAGGTGCACTGCCCATCTGGGCATAGGAAGTGGAGCTGGGGCAGTTTAAGTGTGGACAGGGGAACAAGGTGGTACAGTGGGAGGACAAACAGGGTGGTCTCATTTCCTGGCCGGGGTCTTGCCATCTTGCTCTGTCTTGTTCCTGGGTCTCAGGGACCGCTTGAGTGGTGGTTGTCCGTCTGCAGGGGGTGGGGTGCTGGTGTGGTGGTCCTGTGGCGGGCGTCCTGTCCACTAGCGCCAGCGGAGGTGGAGGGCAGTTCATCGTCCTGGCTAGTGTCAGGGGCCCCTTGGAGTGCCACTGTGTCTCTCATGGTGTGCTGTATGTCCTTCAGCACCCCTACGATGGTGCCCAGGGCAGAGCTGATGGTCCTGAGCTCCTCCCTGAAGCCCAAATACTGTTCCTCCTGCAGGCGCTGGGTCTCCTGCAACTTGTCCAGGACCGTCGCCATCATCTCCTGGGAGTGGTGGTATGCTCCCATGATGGAGGATAGGGCCTTGTGGAGAGCGGGTTCCCTTGGCCTGTCTGCCCCCTGTCGCACATCAGCCCTCCCAGTTCCCCTGTGTTCCTGTGCCTCCGTCCCCTGGACCGTGTGCCCACTACCACTGCCCCCAGGTCCCTGTTGTTGTTGGGGTGGTAGGTTATCCTGGGTTCCCTGTAGTGGTGGACACACCGCTGAGTGACCTGTCCTGGTTAGGGAGGTTTGGGCCCGCAGGGTGGGTGCTGTGCTGGTGTTACCAGAGGGTGGAAGGTCAGTGTTGGGCTGAGCCTGTACAAGGGAAACCGACTGTCCCGAGGCCCACGATGGTCCGGGCTGGTCATCTGGATCCAGTAGGGCAGAGCTGCTCTCGTCACTGTGGGCCTCTTCTGGGGGTGGAGTGGTGTTGTCTGGACCCTCTGGTATGGTGACGGTCCTTCGGGTTCCTGCAGGGGCATAAGAGCATGATTATTGCATCTGTGTGTGTCATGGTGTGCAATGGTGGGTGTTTGTGTACCCCAGTGCAAGCATTCCTGTGTGTGGGTTTGTGTGATGATGGTTGGGGGGTGTTCTGGGTATGTGCAGTGGGTATGCTTTAGTGAGGGGTGCCCATGCTTAGTTGTGTCATGCAGGGCTTGGTGTTGGGATGGGTGGTTTGTGTTATGTGTACATTAGTGAGGATTTTGAGTGATAGGGGAGGGTGTGAGGGTGGCGGTGTGTGATAGCAGGCAGGTAGGGTGGGGGATCTGATAGTTAAGATTTGACTTACCTGTGTCCCATCCTCCACCGACTCCTGCGAGGCCCTCAGGATGCATGATGGTCAAGACTTGCTCCTCCTATGTTGTTAGTTGTCGGGGAGGAGGTGGGGGTCCGCCGCCAGTCCGCTGCACCGCAATGTTGTGCCTGGAGACCGTTGAACGCACCTTACCCCGTAGGTCGTTCCACCTCTTCCTGATGTCCTCTCTATTTCTTGGGTGCTGTCCCACGGCGTTCACCCTGTCCACACAGCACCTACCTGGAAGGAGCACATTGTACTGTAGAATACACTACACTAGACAGCACCTACCTGGAAGGACCACAATGTAGAATACGCTGCACTACACAGCACCTACCTAGAGGGAGCAGATTATAAAATACCCTGCACTACACAGCACCTACCTGGAAGGAGCAGACTGTACAGTACATTACACTACAGTATACAGCACCTACCTGGAAGGAGCACACTGTACTGTACAATACACTACACTGCACAGCACCTACATGGACGTACCACACTGTAGAATACACTGTACTACACAGCACCTACCTCGAAGGAGCACACTGCACTGTACAATGCACTGCACTAACAGCACCTACCTGGAAGGAACACACTATACTGCAAAATACACTACACTACACAGCACCTACCTGGAAGGAACACATAGTACTATAAACTGCACTATACAGCACCTCTCTAGAAGAAGCACATTGTACTGTACAATACACTACACAGCAGCTACCTGGAAGGACCACATTGTACTGTATGAGACACTGCACTACACAGCACCTACCTGGAAGGAGCACACTGTAGAATACACTGCACTGCACAGCAACTACCTGGAAGGAGTACACTGTATTGTACAATACACTGTACTACACCAGACCTACCTGTAAGGAGCTCACTGTACTGCACAATACACTGGCCTAACCTAACCTACCTGGTTAGGAGCACACTGTACTGTAAAATACACTGCACTACACAGCACCTACCCAGAAGGAGCACACTGTTCTGTACCATACACTACACTAGACCTCACCCACCTGGAGGGAGCACACAGTACAATACACTGCACTACACAGCTTCTACCTGGAAGGAGCAGACTACACAATACACTGTACTGTATGAGACACTACACTGCACAGCACCTACCTGGAAGGACCACACTGTAGAATACACTGCACTACACAGCACCTACCTGGAAGGAACACACTGGACTGTACAATACACTGTATTACACAGCACCTACCTGGTTGAAGCACACTGTACTGTGCATTACACAGCCCTATACAGCACCTACCTGGAAGGAGCACATTGTACTGTAGAATACACTACACTAGACAGCACCTACCTGGAATGACCACATTGTAGAATACACTGCACTACAGAGCACCTACCTGTACGGAGCTCACCATACTGTACAATACACTACACTAGACAGCACCTACCTCTAAGGACCACACTGTAGAATACGCTGCACTACACAGCTTCTACCTCGAAGGAGCACAATGTACTGTGCATTACCCTGCAATATACAGCACCTACCTGGAAGGAGCACACTACTGTGCATTCACAGCACTATACAACACCTACCTGGAAGCAGCACATTGTACTGTACAATACACTACACTAGACAGCACCTACCTGGAAGGACCATACTGTTGAATACACTGCACTACGCACCTACCTGGGAGGAGCACACTGTACTGTAGAATACACTGCATTACACACCAACTACCTGGAAGAAGCACACTGTACTGTGAAATACACTGCACCACACCTACCTGGAAGAAGAATACTCTACTGTACAATGCACTGCACTACACAGCAGAAATCTGGAAGGAGCACACTGTACAATACACTGCACTATAGAAGGAGCACACTGTACAGTAGAATACACTGCACCACACATCACCTACCTGGGGGGAGCAGACAGTACTGTACAATAGACTGCACTACACAGCACCGACCTGGATGGAACACACTGTAGAAAACACAGCACTACACAACACCCACCTGGAAAGAGCACACTGTAGAATACACTGCACTGCACCACACCTACCTGGAAGGAGCACACAGTCCAATACATTGCACTACACAGCTTCTACCTGGAAGAAGCAGACTATACAATACACTGCACTACACAGCACCAACATAGGAGTACACTGTACTGCACAGTACTGGCCTAACACCACCTACCTGGTTAGGAGCACACTGTACTGTACAATACACTACACTACACAGCACTTACCTGGAAGGAGCACCCTGTACTGTACAATACACTGCACTAAACAACACCTACCTGGAAGGAGCACACTTAACTGTACAATACAGTGCATTACACAGCACCTACCTGGAAGGACCACACTGTAGAATACAACTGCACTACACAGCGCCTACTTGAAAGGAGCACACTGTACAATACACTGCACTACACAGCACCTACCTGGAAGGAACACACCTTTCTGTACAATACAGTGCACTACACAGCACCTACCTGGAAGGAACACACTGTACTGTAGAATACACTGCACTCCACAGCACCTAACTCTAAGGAGCACAGTGTACTGTACAATGCACTACACTAACAGCACCTACCTGGAAGGAATACACCGTACTGTATAATACACTGCACTGCACTGCACCTACCTGGAAGAAGAACACTGTACTGTACAATGCACTGCACTACACAGCAAAAATCTGAAAGGAGCACACTGTACAATACAGTGCACTATAGAAGGAGCACACTCTACTGTAGAATACACTGCACAAAACATCACCTACCTGGGAGGAGTGGACAGTACTGTACAATACACTGCACTACACAGCACCTATGTGGAAGGAGCACACTGTAGTGTACAATACACTGCACTACACAGCACCTACCTGGAAGGAGCACACTGTACTGTATGAGACACTGCACTACACAGCACCTACCTGGAAGGAGCACACTGTAGAATACACTACACTGCGCAGCAACTACCTGAAAGGAGTACACTGTATTGTACAATACACTGTACTACACCAGACCTACCTGGAAGGAGCACATTGTACTGCACAATACACTGGCCTAACCTCACCTACCTGTTTAGGAGCACACTGTATTGTAAAATACACTGCACTACACAGCACCTACCCAGAAGGAGCACACTGTTCTGTACCATAAACTACACTAGACCTCACCCACCTGGAGGGAGCACACAGTACAATACACTGCACTACACAGCTTCTACCTGGAAGGAGCAGGCTACACAATACACTGCATTACACAGCACCTACCTCGAAGGAGCACACTGTACTGTGCATTACCCTGTACTATACAGCACATATCTATAAGGAGCACACTGTACTGTATGAGACACTACACTGCACAGCACCTACCTGGAAGGACCACACTGTAGAATACACTGCACTACACAGCACCTACCTGGAAGGAACAAACTGGACTGTACAATACACTGTATTACACAGCACCTACCTGGTTGAAGCACACTGTACTGTGCATTACACAGCACTATACAGCACCTACCTGGAAGAAGCACACTGTACTGTGCATTACACAGCACTATGCAGCACCTACCTGGAAGGAGCACATTGTACTGTAGAATACACTACACTAGACAGCACCTACCTGGAAGGACCACATTGTAGAATACACTGCACTACAGAGCACCTACATGTAAGGAGATCACCGTACTGTACAATACACTACACTAGACAGCACCTGCCTGTAAGGACCACACTGTAGAATACACTGCACTACACAGCTTCTACCTCGAAGGAGCACAATGTACTGTGCTTTACCCTGCAATATACAGCACCTACCTGGAAGGAGCACACTACTGTGCATTCACAGCACTATACAACACCTACCTGGAAGCAGCACACTGTACTGTACACTACACTACACTAGACAGCACCTACCTGGAAGGACCAGACTATAGAATACACTGCACTACGCACCTACCTGAGAGGAGCACACTGTACTGTAGAATACACTGCACTACACCACACCTACCTGGAAGGAGCACACTATACTGTACAATACACTGCACTACACAGCACCTACCTGGAAGGAGCACACATAACTGTACAGTACAGTGCACTACACAGCACCTACCTGGAAGAACCACAGTGTAGAATAAAACTGCACTACACAGCGCCTACTTGAAAGGAGCACACTGTACAATACACTGCACTACACAGCACCTACCTGGAAGGAGCACACCTTACTGTACAATACAGTGCACTACACAGCACCTACCTGGAAGGAACACACTGTACTGTAGAATACACTGCACTCCACAGCACCTAACTCGAAGGAGCACAGTGTACTGTACAATGCACTACACTAACAGCACCTACCTGGAAGGGGCACACTGTACTGTATAATACACTGCACTGCACCACACCTACCTGGAAGAAGAACACTGTACTGTACAATGCACTGCACTACACAACAGAAATCTGGAAGGAGCACACTGTACAATACAGTGCACTATAGAAGGAGCACACTGTACTGTAGAATACACTGCACCACACATCACCCACCTGGGAGGAGCAGACAGTACTGCACAATACACTGCACTACACAGCACCTATGTGGAAGGAGCACACTGTAGTGTACAATACACTGCACTACACAGCACCTATCTGTAGGAGCACACTGTACTGTACAATACACTGCACTACGCAGCACCTACCAGGAAGGAGCACACTGTACTGTAGAATACACTGCAGTAACAGCACCTACCTGGAAGGAGCACACTGTACTGTAGAATACTCTGCATTATACAGCACCTACCTGGAAGGAGCACACTGTACTATACAAGACAGTACACTCAACAGCACCTACCTGGAAGGACCACACTGTAGAATACACTGCACTACACAGCACCTACCTGGAAGGAGTACAAAGTACTGTACTATACACTGCACTTCACAGCACCTACCTGGAAGCAGCACAATGTACTGTACAATACACTACACTAGACAGCACCTACCTGGAAGGACCACACTGTAGAATACATTGCACTACACAGCACCTACCTGGAAGGAGCACACTGTACTGTACAAACCACTGCACTAAAAGCACCTACCTGGAAGGAGCACACTGTACTTTACAATACACTGCGCCAGAGTGCACCTACCTGTATGGACCACACTGCAGAAAACACTGCACTACACAACACCTACCTGGAGGGAGCACACTGTACTGCAGAATACACTGCACAGCACCTACCTGGAAGGAGCATACTGTACTGTACAATACACTGCACTACACAGCACCTACCTGGAGGGAGCACAAAGTACAATACATTGCACTACACAGTATCTACCTGGAAGGAGCAGACTATAGAATACACTGCACTACACAGCACCTACCTGGAAGGAGCACACTGTACTGTGCATTACACTACACTGCACAGCACCTACATGGAAGGGCCACACTGTAGAATACACTGCAGTATACAGCACCTACCTGGAAGGACCACACTGTACTCTACAATACACCACACTGCACAGCACCTACATGGAAGGAAAACACTGTAGAATACACTGCAATACACAGCACCTACCTGGAAGGAACACACTGTACTGTACAAGGCACTACAATCCACAGCACTTACCTGGAAGGACCACACTGTAGAATACACTGCACTACAAAGAACCTACCTGGAAGGAGCACAAAGAACTGTACAATACACTTCACTGCACAGCACCTACCTGGAAGGAGCACAATGTACTGTGCATTACTCAGCACTATATGGCACCTACCTGGAAGGAGTACACTGGACTGTGCATTACACAGCACTATACAGCAACTACCTAGAAGGAGCACACTGTACTGTTTATTACACAGCACTATACAGCACCTACCTGGAAGTAGCACATTGTACTGTAGAATACACTACACTAGACAGCACCTACCTGGAAGGACCACAATGTAGAATACGCTGCACTACACAGCACCTACCTGGAGGGAGCAGATTATACAATACCCTGCACTACACAGCACCTACCTGGAAGGACCATACTGTTGAATACACTGCACTACGCACCTACCTGGGAGGAGCACACTGTACTGTAGAATACACTGCATTACACACCAACTACCTGGAAGAAGCACACTGTACTGTGAAATACACTGCACCACACCTACCTGGAAGAAGAATACTCTACTGTACAATGCACTGCACTACACAGCAGAAATCTGGAAGGAGCACACTGTACAATACACTGCACTATAGAAGGAGCACACTGTACAGTAGAATACACTGCACCACACATCACCTACCTGGGGGGAGCAGACAGTACTGTACAATAGACTGCACTACACAGCACCGACCTGGATGGAACACACTGTAGAAAACACAGCACTACACAACACCCACCTGGAAAGAGCACACTGTAGAATACACTGCACTGCACCACACCTACCTGGAAGGAGCACACAGTCCAATACATTGCACTACACAGCTTCTACCTGGAAGAAGCAGACTATACAATACACTGCACTACACAGCACCAACATAGGAGTACACTGTACTGCACAGTACTGGCCTAACACCACCTACCTGGTTAGGAGCACACTGTACTGTACAATACACTACACTACACAGCACTTACCTGGAAGGAGCACCCTGTACTGTACAATACACTGCACTAAACAACACCTACCTGGAAGGAGCACACTTAACTGTACAATACAGTGCATTACACAGCACCTACCTGGAAGGACCACACTGTAGAATACAACTGCACTACACAGCGCCTACTTGAAAGGAGCACACTGTACAATACACTGCACTACACAGCACCTACCTGGAAGGAACACACCTTTCTGTACAATACAGTGCACTACACAGCACCTACCTGGAAGGAACACACTGTACTGTAGAATACACTGCACTCCACAGCACCTAACTCTAAGGAGCACAGTGTACTGTACAATGCACTACACTAACAGCACCTACCTGGAAGGAATACACCGTACTGTATAATACACTGCACTGCACCTACCTGGAAGAAGAACACTGTACTGTACAATGCACTGCACTACACAGCAAAAATCTGAAAGGAGCACACTGTACAATACAGTGCACTATAGAAGGAGCACACTCTACTGTAGAATACACTGCACAAAACATCACCTACCTGGGAGGAGTGGACAGTACTGTACAATACACTGCACTACACAGCACCTATGTGGAAGGAGCACACTGTAGTGTACAATACACTGCACTACACAGCACCTACCTGGAAGGAGCACACTGTACTGTATGAGACACTGCACTACACAGCACCTACCTGGAAGGAGCACACTGTAGAATACACTACACTGCGCAGCAACTACCTGAAAGGAGTACACTGTATTGTACAATACACTGTACTACACCAGACCTACCTGGAAGGAGCACATTGTACTGCACAATACACTGGCCTAACCTCACCTACCTGTTTAGGAGCACACTGTATTGTAAAATACACTGCACTACACAGCACCTACCCAGAAGGAGCACACTGTTCTGTACCATAAACTACACTAGACCTCACCCACCTGGAGGGAGCACACAGTACAATACACTGCACTACACAGCTTCTACCTGGAAGGAGCAGGCTACACAATACACTGCATTACACAGCACCTACCTCGAAGGAGCACACTGTACTGTGCATTACCCTGTACTATACAGCACATATCTATAAGGAGCACACTGTACTGTATGAGACACTACACTGCACAGCACCTACCTGGAAGGACCACACTGTAGAATACACTGCACTACACAGCACCTACCTGGAAGGAACAAACTGGACTGTACAATACACTGTATTACACAGCACCTACCTGGTTGAAGCACACTGTACTGTGCATTACACAGCACTATACAGCACCTACCTGGAAGAAGCACACTGTACTGTGCATTACACAGCACTATGCAGCACCTACCTGGAAGGAGCACATTGTACTGTAGAATACACTACACTAGACAGCACCTACCTGGAAGGACCACATTGTAGAATACACTGCACTACAGAGCACCTACATGTAAGGAGATCACCGTACTGCACAATACACTACACTAGACAGCACCTGCCTGTAAGGACCACACTGTAGAATACACTGCACTACACAGCTTCTACCTCGAAGGAGCACAATGTACTGTGCTTAACCCTGCAATATACAGCACCTACCTGGAAGGAGCACACTACTGTGCATTCACAGCACTATACAACACCTACCTGGAAGCAGCACACTGTACTGTACACTACACTACACTAGACAGCACCTACCTGGAAGGACCAGACTATAGAATACACTGCACTACGCACCTACCTGAGAGGAGCACACTGTACTGTAGAATACACTGCACTACACCACACCTACCTGGAAGGAGCACACTATACTGTACAATACACTGCACTACACAGCACCTACCTGGAAGGAGCACACATAACTGTACAGTACAGTGCACTACACAGCACCTACCTGGAAGAACCACAGTGTAGAATAAAACTGCACTACACAGCGCCTACTTGAAAGGAGCACACTGTACAATACACTGCACTACACAGCACCTACCTGGAAGGAGCACACCTTACTGTACAATACAGTGCACTACACAGCACCTACCTGGAAGGAACACACTGTACTGTAGAATACACTGCACTCCACAGCACCTAACTCGAAGGAGCACAGTGTACTGTACAATGCACTACACTAACAGCACCTACCTGGAAGGGGCACACTGTACTGTATAATACACTGCACTGCACCACACCTACCTGGAAGAAGAACACTGTACTGTACAATGCACTGCACTACACAACAGAAATCTGGAAGGAGCACACTGTACAATACAGTGCACTATAGAAGGAGCACACTGTACTGTAGAATACACTGCACCACACATCACCCACCTGGGAGGAGCAGACAGTACTGCACAATACACTGCACTACACAGCACCTATGTGGAAGGAGCACACTGTAGTGTACAATACACTGCACTACACAGCACCTATCTGTAGGAGCACACTGTACTGTACAATACACTGCACTACGCAGCACCTACCAGGAAGGAGCACACTGTACTGTAGAATACACTGCAGTAACAGCACCTACCTGGAAGGAGCACACTGTACTGTAGAATACTCTGCATTATACAGCACCTACCTGGAAGGAGCACACTGTACTATACAAGACAGTACACTCAACAGCACCTACCTGGAAGGACCACACTGTAGAATACACTGCACTACACAGCACCTACCTGGAAGGAGTACAAAGTACTGTACTATACACTGCACTTCACAGCACCTACCTGGAAGCAGCACAATGTACTGTACAATACACTACACTAGACAGCACCTACCTGGAAGGACCACACTGTAGAATACATTGCACTACACAGCACCTACCTGGAAGGAGCACACTGTACTGTACAAACCACTGCACTAAAAGCACCTACCTGGAAGGAGCACACTGTACTTTACAATACACTGCGCCAGAGTGCACCTACCTGTATGGACCACACTGCAGAAAACACTGCACTACACAACACCTACCTGGAGGGAGCACACTGTACTGCAGAATACACGGCACAGCACCTACCTGGAAGGAGCATACTGTACTGTACAATACACTGCACTACACAGCACCTACCTGGAGGGAGCACAAAGTACAATACATTGCACTACACAGTATCTACCTGGAAGGAGCAGACTATAGAATACACTGCACTACACAGCACCTACCTGGAAGGAGCACACTGTACTGTGCATTACACTACACTGCACAGCACCTACATGGAAGGGCCACACTGTAGAATACACTGCAGTATACAGCACCTACCTGGAAGGACCACACTGTACTCTACAATACACCACACTGCACAGCACCTACATGGAAGGAAAACACTGTAGAATACACTGCAATACACAGCACCTACCTGGAAGGAACACACTGTACTGTACAAGGCACTACAATCCACAGCACTTACCTGGAAGGACCACACTGTAGAATACACTGCACTACAAAGAACCTACCTGGAAGGAGCACAAAGAACTGTACAATACACTTCACTGCACAGCACCTACCTGGAAGGAGCACAATGTACTGTGCATTACTCAGCACTATATGGCACCTACCTGGAAGGAGTACACTGGACTGTGCATTACACAGCACTATACAGCAACTACCTAGAAGGAGCACACTGTACTGTTTATTACACAGCACTATACAGCACCTACCTGGAAGTAGCACATTGTACTGTAGAATACACTACACTAGACAGCACCTACCTGGAAGGACCACAATGTAGAATACGCTGCACTACACAGCACCTACCTGGAGGGAGCAGATTATACAATACCCTGCACTACACAGCACCTACCTGGAAGGAGCAGACTGTACAGTACATTACACTACAGTATACGGCACCTACCTGGAAGGAGCACACTGTATTGTACAATACACTACACTGCACAGCACCTACATGGACGTACCACACTGTAGAATACACTGTACTACACAGCACCTACCTCGAAGGAGCACACTGCACTGTACAATGCACTGCACCAACAGCACCTACCTGGAAGGAACACACTATACTGCAAAATACACTACACTACACAGCACCTACCTGGAAGGAACACATAGTACTATAAACCGCACTATACTGCACCTACCTGTAAAGAACACACAGTAGAATGCACTGCACTACACAGCACCTACCTGGAAGGAGCACACTGTAGAATAAACTGCACTACATAGCACCTACCTGGAAGGAGCACACTGTACTGTACAATACATTGCACTACACAGCACCTACCTGGAAGGAGCACACTCTACTGTACAAGATACTACACTGCACAGCACCTACCTGGAAGGACCACACTCTAGAATACACTGCACTACACAGCACCTACCTGGAAGGAGCACACTGTACTGTACAATACACTGCAATACACAGCACCTGTCTGGTTGGAGCACACTGTACTGTGCAATACACTACACTAGACAGCACCTACCTGGAAGGACCACACTGTTAGTTACACTACACTACAGAGTACTTACCTGTGAGGAGCTCACTGTACTGTAGAATACACTGCACTACACCTAAACTACCTGGAGGTAGCACACAGTACAATACACTGCACTACACAGCTTCTACCTGGAAGGAGTAGACTATACAATACACTGCCCTACACAGCACCTACCTGGAAGGAGAATACTGTACTGTGCATTACACAGACCTATACAGAACCTACATGGAAGGAGCACACTGTACTGTACAATACACTACACTGGACAATACCTACCTGGAAGGACAAACTGTAGAATACAATGCACTAGACAGCACATAACTGGAAGGAACACGCTGTCCTGTAGAATACACTGCACTACACAGCACCTACCTGGAAAAAACATAGTGTACTGTACAATGCACTGCACTACCAGCACCTCCCTGGAAGGAACATACTGTACTGTTTAATACACTACACTACACAGCACCTACCTGGAAGGAAAACATAGTGCACTATACTGCACCTACCTGTAAAGAGCACACAGCACAATACATTGCACTACACAGCACCTAACTAGAAGTAGCACACTCTACTGTACAATATACAGTATTTCACAGCAACTACCTGCAAGGAGCACACTGTACTGTATAACATACTGCACTGCACCACACCTACCTGGAAGAAGAACACTGTATTGTACAATGCAGTGCACTACACAGCCGAAATCTGGAAGGAGCACACTGTAGAATACACTGCACTATGGAAGGAGTACACTGTACTGTAGAATACACTGCACCACACAGCACCTACCTGGAAGGAGCACACAGTACTGTACAATACACTGCATTACACAGCAATAATGTGGAAGGAGCACACTCTACTGTGCAATACACTGCACTACATAGCACCTACCTGGAAGGAGCATGCTGTACCGTACATTACACTGCACTGCACAGCACCTACCTTGAAGGAGAACACTGTAGAATAAACTGCACCTACCTGGAAGGACCCCACTGTACACTGCACTACACAGCCCCTACCTGGAAGCTGGAAGGAACAAAACGTAAAATAAACTGCACTATACTGCACCCACCTGTAAAGACCACACTGAGCGATACACTGCACCTACCTGGAAGCAGCACATTGTACTGCACAATACACTGCACTAACAGCACCTACTGATAGGAGCATACTGTACTGTACAATACACTGCACTACACAGCACCTACCTGAAAGGAGCACATTGTAGAATACACTACACTGCAGCACACCTACTTGGAGGGAGCACACAGTACAATACATTGCACTACACAGCTTCTACCTGGAAGGAGCAGACTATACAATACACTGCACTACACAGCACCTACCTGGAAGGAGCAGATTGTACTGTAGATTACACTGCAGTATACAGCACTTACCTGGAAGGAACACACCGTACTCTATAATACACTACACTGCACAGCACCTACATGGAAGGACACACTGTACTGTTGAATACACTGCACTACACAGCACCTACCTGGAAGGAGCACAGTGTACTGTACAATGCACTGCACTGACAGCACCTACCTGGAAGGAACATACTGTACTGTACAATACACTACACAGCACCTACATGGAAGGAGCACATAGTACAATAAACTGCACTATACTGTATGTACCTGTAAAGAGCACACAGTACAATACACTGCACTACACAGCACCTAACTAGAAGGAGCACACTATACTGTACAACAGACTGTATTACACAACACCTACCTGCAATGAGCACACTGTACTGTATAATACACTGCACTGCACCGCACCACACCTACCTGGAAGAAGGACACTGTACAATACACTGCACTATGGAAGGAGTACACTGTACTGTAGAATACACTGCACCACACAGCACCTACTTTGAAGGAGCAGACAGTACTGTACAATACACTGCACTAAACAGCACCAGTGTGGAAGGAGCACACTGTACTGTCAAATACACTGCACTACACAGCACCTACCTGAAAGGAGCACAGTGTACTGTACAATGCACTGCACTAACAGCACCTACCTGGAAGGAACATACTGTACTGTACAATACACTACACAGCACCTACATAGTACAATAAACTGCACTATACTGCACGTACCTGTAAAGAGCACACAGTACAATACAGTGCACTACACAGCACCTAACTAGAAGGAGCACACTATACTGTATAACAGACTGTATTACACAACACCTACCTGCAATGAGCACACTGTACTGTATAATACACTGCACTGCACCACACCTACCTGGAAGAAGGGCACTGTACAATACACTGCACTATGGAAGGAGTACACTGTACTGTAGAATACACTGCACCACACAGCACCTACTTTGAAGGAGCAGACAGTACTGTACAATACACTGCACTAAACAGCACCAGTGTGGAAGGAGCACACTGTACTGTGCAATACACTGCACTACACAGCACCTACCTGGAAGGAGCATGCTGTACTGTACATTACACTGCACTACACAGCACCTACTTACAAGATGCACACTGTACTGTACAATACACTGCACAATAAAACACCTACCTGGAAGGAACACATAGTACAATAAACTGCACTATATTGCACCTATGTGTAAAGGGCAAACTGAGCAACACAGTGCACTACACAGCACCTACCTGGTAGGAGCACACTGTACTGTTCTATACACTACACTACACAGCACCTAGCATGAAGGAGAACACTGTTGAATAAACTGCACCTACCTGGAAGGACCCCACTGTACACTGCACTACACAGCCCCTACCTGGAAGAAACACAAAGAAAAATAAACTGCACTATACTGCACCTACGTCTAAAGACCACACTGAGTGATACACTGCACTACACAGCACCTACCTACAAGGAGCACACTGTACTGTACAATACACTACACTAAACAGCTCCTACCTGGAAGGAGCACACTGTACTGTATGAGACACTGCACTACACAGCACCTACCTGGAAGGAGCACACTGTAGAATACACTACACTGCGCAGCAACTACCTGGAAGGAGTACACTGTATTGTACAATACACTGTACTACACCAGACCTACCTGGAAGGAACACATTGTACTGCACAATACACTGGCCTAACCTCACCTACCTGGTTAGGAGCACACTGTACTGTAAAATACACTGCACTACACAGCACCTACCCAGAAGGAGCACACTGTTCTGTACCATACACTACACTAGACCTCACCCACCTGGAGGAAGCACACAGTACAATGCACTGCACTACACAGCTTGTACCTGGAAGGAGCAGACTACCCAATACACTGCACTACACAGCACCTACCTCGAAGCAGCACACTGTACTGTGCATTACCCTGTACTCTACAGCACCTATCTAGAAGGAGCACACTGTACTGTATGAGACACTACACTGCACAGCACCTACCTTGAAGGAGAACACTGTAGAATAAACTGCACCTACCTGGAAGGACACCACTGTACACTGCACTACACAGCCCCTACCTGGAAGCTGGAAGGAACAAAACGTAAAATAAACTGCACTATACTGCACCCACCTGTAAAGACCACACTGAGCGATACACTGCACCTACCTGGAAGCAGCACATTGTACTGCACAATACACTGCACTAACAGCACCTACTGATAGGAGCATACTGTACTGTACAATACACTGCACTACACAGCACCTACCTGAAAGGAGCACATTGTAGAATACACTACACTGCAGCACACCTACTTGGAGGGAGCACACAGTACAATACATTGCACTACACAGCTTCTACCTGGAAGGAGCAGACTATACAATACACTGCACTACACAGCACCTACCTGGAAGGAGCAGATTGTACTGTAGATTACACTGCAGTATACAGCACTTACCTGGAAGGAGCACACCGTACTCTATAATACACTACACTGCACAGCACCTACATGGAAGGACACACTGTACTGTTGAATACACTGCACTACACAGCACCTACCTGGAAGGAGCAGAGTGTACTGTACAATGCACTGCACTGACAGCACCTACCTGGAAGGAACATACTGTACTGTACAATACACTACACAGCACCTACATGGAAGGAGCACATAGTACAATAAACTGCACTATACTGTATGTACCTGTAAAGAGCACACAGTACAATACACTGCACTACACAGCACCTAACTAGAAGGAGCACACTATACTGTACAACAGACTGTATTACACAACACCTACCTGCAATGAGCACACTGTACTGTATAATACACTGCACTGCACCGCACCACACCTACCTGGAAGAAGGACACTGTACAATACCCTGCACTATGGAAGGAGTACACTGTACTGTAGAATACACTGCACCACACAGCACCTACTTTGAAGGAGCAGACAGTACTGTACAATACACTACACTAAACAGCACCAGTGTGGAAGGAGCACACTGTACTGTCAAATACACTGCACTACACAGCACCTACCTGAAAGGAGCACAGTGTACTGTACAATGCACTGCACTAACAGCACCTACCTGGAAGGAACATACTGTACTGTACAATACACTACACAGCACCTACATAGTACAATAAACTGCACTATACTGCACGTACCTGTAAAGAGCACACAGTACAATACAGTGCACTACACAGCACCTAACTAGAAGGAGCACACTATACTGTATAACAGACTGTATTACACAACACCTACCTGCAATGAGCACACTGTACTGTATAATACACTGCACTGCACCACACCTACCTGGAAGAAGGGCACTGTACAATACACTGCACTATGGAAGGAGTACACTGTACTGTAGAATACACTGCACCACACAGCACCTACTTTGAAGGAGCAGACAGTACTGTACAATACACTGCACTAAACAGCACCAGTGTGGAAGGAGCACACTGTACTGTGCAATACACTGCACTACACAGCACCTACCTGGAAGGAGCATGCTGTACTGTACATTACACTGCACTACACAGCACCTACTTACAAGATGCACACTGTACTGTACAATACACTGCACAATAAAACACCTACCTGGAAGGAACACATAGTACAATAAACTGCACTATATTGCACCTATGTGTAAAGGGCAAACTGAGCAACACAGTGCACTACACAGCACCTACCTGGTAGGAGCACACTGTACTGTTCTATACACTACACTACACAGCACCTAGCATGAAGGAGAACACTGTTGAATAAACTGCACCTACCTGGAAGGACCCCACTGTACACTGCACTACACAGCCCCTACCTGGAAGAAACACAAAGAAAAATAAACTGCACTATACTGCACCTACGTCTAAAGACCACATTGAGTGATACACTGCACTACACAGCACCTACCTACAAGGAGCACACTGTACTGTACAATACACTACACTAAACAGCTCCTACCTGGAAGGAGCACACTGTACTGTATGAGACACTGCACTACAAAGCACCTACCTGGAAGGAGCACACTGTAGAATACACTACACTGCGCAGCAACTACCTGGAAGGAGTACACTGTATTGTACAATACACTGTACTACACCAGACCTACCTGGAAGGAACACATTGTACTGCACAATACACTGGCCTAACCTCACCTACCTGGTTAGGAGCACACTGTACTGTAAAATACACTGCACTACACAGCACCTACCCAGAAGGAGCACACTGTTCTGTACCATACACTACACTAGACCTCACCCACCTGGAGGAAGCACACAGTACAATGCACTGCACTACACAGCTTGTACCTGGAAGGAGCAGACTACCCAATACACTGCACTACACAGCACCTACCTCGAAGCAGCACACTGTACTGTGCATTACCCTGTACTCTACAGCACCTATCTAGAAGGAGCACACTGTACTGTATGAGACACTACACTGCACAGCACCTACCTGGAAGGACCACACTGTCGAATACACTGCACTACACAGCACCTACCTGGAAGGAACACACTGGACTGTACAATACACTGTATTACACAGCACCTACCTGGTTGAAGCACACTGTACTGTGCATTACACAGCACTATACAGCACCTTCCTGGAAGAAGCACACTGTACTGTACAATACACTACACTACACAGCACCTAGCTGGAAGGAGCACACTGTGCTGTACAATACACTGCACTACAATAGACGGCACTACACAGCATCTACCTGGAAGGAGCAGAATGTGGAATACACTGCACTACACCACACCTACCTGGAAGGAGCACACTATACTGTACAATACACTGCACTACACAGCACCTACCTGGTAGGAGCACACATAACTGTACAATACAGTGCACTACACAGCACCTACCTGAAAGGACCACACTGTGGTATAAAACTGCACTACACAGCGCCTACTTGGAAGGAGCACACTGTACAATACACTGCACTACACAGCACCTACCTGGAAGGAGCACACCTTACTGTACAATACAGTGCACTACACAGCACGTACCTGGAAGGAACACACTGTACTGTAGAAAACACTGCACTCCACAGCACCTACCTGGAGGGAGCACAGTGTACTGTACAATGCACTACACTAACAGCACCTACCTGGAAGGAGCACATTGTACTGTATAATACACTGCACCACACCTACCTGAAAGAAGAATACTGTACTGTACAATGCACTGCACTACACAGCAGAAATCTGGAAGGAGCACACTGTAAAATACACTGCACTATAGAGGGAGCACACTGTACAGTAGAATACACTGCACCACACATCACCTACTTGGGGGGAGCAGACAGTACTGTACAATAGACTGCACTACACAGTACCTATGTGGAAGGAGCACACTGTACTGTACAATACACTGCACTACACGCACCTACCTGTAGGAGCACACTGTACTGTACAATACACTGCACTACGCAGCACCTACCTGGAAGGAGCACACTGTACTGTAGAATACACTGCACTAACAGCACCTACCTGGAAGGAGCACACTGTACTGTAGAATACTCTGAATTATACAGCACCTACGTGGAAGGAGCACACTGTACTGTACAAGACACTACACTCAACAACACCTACCTGGAAGGACCACACTGTAGAATACACTGCGCTATACAGCACCTACCTGGAAGGAGCACAAAGTACTGTACTATACACTGCACTACACAGCACCTACCTGGAAGCAACACAAGGTACTGTACAATACACTACACTAGACAGCACCTACCTGGAAGGACCACACTGTAGAATACATTGCACTACGCAGCACCTACCTGGAAGGAGCACACTGTACTGTACAAAACACTGCACTAAAAGCACCTACCTAGAAGGAGCACACTGTACTGTACAATACACTGCGCCAGAGAGCACCTACCTGGATGGACCACACTGCAGAAAACACTGCACTACACAACACCTACCTGGAGTGAGCACACTGTACTGTGGAATACACTGCACAGCACGTACCTGTGGTTTAAAACTGCACTACACAGCGCCTACTTGGAAGGAGCACACTATACAATACATTGCACCACACAGCACCTACCTGGAAGGAGCACACTGTACTGTACAAAACACTGCACTAAAAGCACCTACCTAGAAGGAGCACACTGTACTGTACAATACACTGCGCCAGAGAGCACCTACCTGGATGGACCACACTGCAGAAAACACTGCACTACACAACGCCTACCTGGAGTGAGCACACTGTACTGTGGAATACACTGCACAGCACCTACCTGGATTTACCCTTACTAACCCTAGCTTTAGGGAGCACTTGGTCCATTGTTCCAGGATCCAAGTCACCCTGTCCTTTTTGCTTTTTGGCCTGAGCCCTTGACAAAGCAAAAATATGCCCAGGAATGCCCAGCATTGCTGCATGAGCCTCCAACTCCACTTCTGCCCAAGCTGATGTCTCTAAATCGTTCCCTAGTAGACAGTCTACAGGTAAATCTGAGGCAACCACAACTTTCTTTGGACCACTAACCCCCATCCCCCCAGTTGAGATTCACAACAGCCATGGGGTGGCTAAGAGTGTTGTTATGAGCGTCTGTCACTTACTGGTGACCAAGTAGGTTTTGTTCAGGGTGTACCAGTTTCTCTATTACCATGGTAACACTGGCACCTGTGTCCCTGTAGGCCTGAACCTCAACACCATTGATTAGGGGAAGTTGCTTGTACTTATCCATATTAAGGGGACAAGCAACCAAGGTGGCCATATCAATGACACCTTAAGAGACTAACACAGCCTCTGTGGTCACCCTAACAAGACCAACCCCAACTAAGCTACCAAAAGTGAGCCCAGCTACTCCCTTGTATTGGCTATTAGTAGGTTTGCTCCCACCACCACTGCTATCACTAGGGGCACTAGAGGTTGCAGTAGGGGTTGTGGTAGTGGGAGGCTTGGTGCTTTTCTTTGGACAACTGGCATCAGTTGTGCAATGGCCTTTTACTTTAGATAAACAGCACTTGATTAGAAGAGGATTTGGACCCACCACCCTCACCAGAGTGTTTTTGTGGGCCTGATGAAGACTCATTTTTAGATTTGTCCCCACCCTTGTCTGAAGACTTAGCATCCTTCTTCTTGCCATCCTTGTCACCCCCTGTATGAACTTTTCTGTTCACTCTTATTTTGACCCATTTGTCTGCCTTCTTTCCCAATTCTTGGGGAGAGGTCAGATCTGAGTCCACTAGATATTGGTGTAACAAATCAGACACACAGTTATTCAGAATATGCTCTCTCAGGATCAGATTATACAGGCTTTCATAGTCAGAAACTTTACTGCCACGTAACCACCCCTCCAAGGCCATCACTGAATAGTCAACAAAGTCTACCCAGTCTTGTGAGGACTCTTTTCTGGTTTCTCTGAACTTAATCCTGTATTGTTCAGTGGTTAAGCCAAATCCATCCAAGAGTGCATTCTTCAAAACTGTAAAATTATTGGCATCACTTTCCTTCACAGTAAGGAGCCTATGCTTACCCTTTCCACTGAAAGATAGCCATCTGATAGCAGCCCACTGCCTTTGAGGGACCCCCTATACCATACAGGCCCTCTCAAGTGCAGCAAACCACGTGTCAATGCCATCCCCCTCCTTGTAAGGGGGAACTATCTTATGCAGATTCCTAGAATCAAGCTCTTTCACAGGATTACTATCAGGAATACTGTTGCTGCCACCATGGGGTCCACACCCCAACCTCTGTCTCTCTTTTTCTAAGTCTAGAGATTCCCTGTCTAGAGCCAGCTGTTGCTGTTTAAGCTTCAGCCTGGACTCTTCCACTCTCAATCTATTGAGTTCCCTTTCTAACAGTCTGTCATCAGGGTGGGTGGGTTGGGAATGCTTTCACATAGAAGAATGATGAGAATGAACAGAGGGAGACCTGTCCCTAACAGTTGGCACTCTAGCAACCTGGCCTGCAGGAACAAAACTATCCCTACTGTGATGTGAGCTTACATTACTACCAGCTATGCTAGGTGGTCTGCTAAGGGGCAGGTTAGGAAGGGCACCCTCTAACACTCTTAGTGGGGGCTCACCTGAGTCGGAGTGTGAGCTATCTCCTAACTTCTCAATTGAAGTGCCAGCTAAGGCCTTATCATTTTGAATAAGCATGTTAGACAATAATTCTCTAGAGGGGTTCTTTCCCACCACTAACCCTCTATCAATGCAAAGACTCTTTAAACCTTTCCAGTTAACGTGGTCATAAGCTGATCTGACCAAATTGAGAGGAGTTCCTACATCAGACATGATAGAAAAGGTTTAGGGACAGATAAAAGAGAGAAAAAGTTTCAGGACTTTTTAAAGAACAGAAAAAAAAACTTTTTCAACATTTTAGAAACTTTTTGAAAGTTTAGGAGTACTTTTCAGCACTTAGCAGATAGTGTAAGAGAAGAAAAGCAAAACCTTTTGGTTAGGTGTACATACACTGAACTTGTTTTGTATATTATTCTTTTATGAAAAGTACACAATGACAAAGTGGTAAGTAGTTACAAGTACTTATCCCACCGCTGCACAACCAATGTAGGAGACTGGCCTGGCTTGTAGTGGGAACCAAGGGGCACTTACACTCTGTACCAGGTCCAGCTATCCCTTATTAGTGTAGAAGAGGTGTTTCTAGCAGCTTAGGCTGATAGAAGGTAGCTATAGCAGAGCAGCTTAGCCTGAACTAGGAGACATGCAAAGCTCCTACTATACCACTGGTGTCATATGCACAAAATCATAAGAAAACACAATACACAGATATACTAAAAATAAAGGTACTTTATTTTTATGACAATATGCCAAAAGTATCTCAGTGAGTACCCTCAGTATGAGGATGCCAAATATACACAAGATATATGTACACAATACCAAAAATATGCAGTAATAGCAAAAGGAAGTAATGCAAGCAATGTAAAGTTACAGTAGATTGCAATAGGAGCACATAGGTAAAGGGGCAACACAAACCATATACTCCAAAAGTAGAATGCGAACCACGAATGGACCCCAAACCTATGTGGGCTTGTAGAGGGTCGCCGCTGGGACTGTAAGAAAACAGTGAGGGTTTAAAAATAGCCCACCCCAAGACCCTGAAAAGTAGGTGTAAAGTGCACCTATATTCCCCAGAGAGCACAGAAGTCATGATAGGGGAATTCTGCAAGGAAGACCAACACCAGCAACGCAACCAAAGTGGATTTCCGGACGAGAGTACCTGTGGAATAAGGGGACCAAGTCCAAGAGTTGGAAAAAGTCGAGAGTGGGCAGATGCCCAGGAAATGCCAACTGAGGTTGCAAAGAAGCTGCCACCAGATGGTAGAAGCTGTGGATTCTGCAAGAACGAAGAGGGCTAAAAACTTCCACTTTGGAGGATGGATGTCCCACGTTGTGAAGAAGCTTGCAGAGGTGTTCCCATGCAGAAAAACCGCAAACAAGCCTTGCTAGCTGCAAGGGTCGCGGTTAGGATTTTTGGATGCTGCTGTGGCCCAGGAGGGACCAGGATGTCGCCACTTGGATGAGGAGACAGAGGGGGCGCCCAGCAAGTTAGGGAGCCCTCCCAAAAGCAGGCAGCACCCGCAGAAGTACTGGAACAGGCACTTGGAAGAGGAGTGAACTGGAGCTCATCCGAAGACACAAAAGGGAGTCCCACGACGCCGGAGGACAACTCAGGAGGTTGTGCACTGCAGGTTAGAGTGTCGGGGACCCAGGTTTGGCTGTGCACAAAGGAAATCCTGGAACAGTGCACAGGAGCCGGAGCAGCTGCAAATCACGCGGTACCCAGCAATGCAGTCTAGCGTGGGGAGGCAAGGACTTACCTCCACCAAACTTGGACTGAAAAGTCACTGGACTGTGGGAGTCACTTGGACAGAGTTGCTGAGTTCCAGGGACCACGCTCGATGTGCTGAGAGGGGACCCAGAGGACCGGTGATGCAGTCTTTTGTTGCCTGCGGTTGCAGGGGGAGGATTCCGTCGTCCCACGGGAGATTTCTTCAGAGCTCCTGGTGCAGAGAGGAGGCAGGCTACCCCCAGAGCATGCACCACCAGGAAACAGGCGAGAAAGCGGCAGGATCAGCGATACAAGGTTGCAGTAGTCGTCTTTGCTACTTTGTTGCGGTTTTGCAGGCGTCCTGAGCAGTCAGCGGTCGATCCTTTGGCAGAAGGTGAAGAGAGAGATGCAGAGGAACTCTGATGAGCTCTTGCATTCGGTATCTAAAGAATTCCCCAAAGCAGAGACCCTAAATAGCCAGAAAAGGAGGTTTGGCTACTTAGGAAGGAAGATAGGCTAGCAACACAGGTAAGAGTCTCTGACGTCACCTGCTGGCCCTGGTCACTCAGAGCAGTCCAGTGTGCCAGCAGCACCTCTGTTTCCAAGATGGCAGAGGTCTGGAGCACACTGGAGGAGCTCTGGGCACCTCCCCTGGGAGGTGCAGGTCAGGGGAGTGGTCACTCCCCTTTCTTTTGTCCAGTTTCGTGCCAGAGCAGGGCTGGGGGATCCCTGAACCGGTGTAGACTGGCTTATGCAGAGATGGGCACCATCTGTGCCCATCAAAGCATTTCCAGAGGCTGGGGGAGGCTACTCCTCCCCAGCCCTGACACCTTTTTCCAAAGGGAGAGGGTGTAACACCCTCTCTCTGAGGAAGTCCTTTGTTCTGCCTTCCTGGGCCAGGCCTGGCTGGACCCCAGGAGGGCAGAAACCTGTCTGAGGGGTTGGCAGCAGCAGCAGCTGCAGTGAAACCCCGGGAAAGGTAGTTTGGCAGTACCCGGGTCTGTGCTAGAGACTCGGGGGATCATAGAATTGTCTCCCCAATGCCAAAATGGGGTGGTGTAGGTGATGTGTGGGGTGGTGTATGTGGTGATAAGTGTGGTGATATGTAGTGGTGTGTGGTGTTTTGTGCGTGGAAGTAGTGTGGGTGATGGTGTTGTGTGCCTCTGTATGGTGGGGTTGTCTATGCTGTGCTGTCTCTCTGGCCTTCGTCTAAATTTTTGGTCATAGGGGTTTGTGGGTGATGTGGGTGTGTGTTTTATATAGTATTGATTGTGTGGGAGTGGTGTGTGTATGTATATCAGGTGTGTGTATTTCGAATTGTCCAATGTGGCGGTGTTTTGGAGATGTGTGTGTATTTTGAGCGCAGCGGTGTGTACCGCCAATGGAATACCGCGGTTGAAAGACCGCTGCGTGGATTCGTGGGTCGTGATAGCATGGTCGTATTTCTGTTGGCGTGACAGTGGAGGTTTTGTTTTCGCCAGTTTATCACTGACCTTTCGTGTGGCGGACTTGTGTGGGTGTCTGAATTTTGTCGGATTCCGAGCTGTGGGTCATAATAGCTGTGGCGGAATTCCGCGGCGGTGTGTTGGCGGTCTTCTGCACGGCGGTAAGCGGCTTTAACCGCCAATGTTCTAATGACCCCCAATGTGAGAAAAAAGGAACTGAGTTTCAAGAAGTTAAGATAAATCACAGAGAAGGCTGAGTCAGTGTAGGAAAGTACCATCTTGCCTGACATGTTACCCCCATATTTAACTGTACATATGTTGTTTTAGTGTATGTGTCACTGGGACCCTGCCAGCCAGGGCCCCAGTGCTCATAAGTGTGCCCTGTATGTGTTCCCTGTGTGATGACTAACTGTCTCAATGAGGCTCTGCTAATCAGAACCTCAGTGGTTATGCTCTCTCTGCTTTCTAAATTGTCACTAACAGGCTAGTGACCAATTTCACCAATTCACATTGGCATACTGGAACACCCTTATAATTCCCTAGTATATGGTACTGAGGTACCCAGGGTATTGGGGTTCCAGGAGATCCCTATGGGCTGCAGCATTTCTTTTGCCACCCATAGGGAGCTATGACAATTCTTACACAGGCCTGCCACTGCAGCCTGAGAGAAATAACATCCACGTTATTTCACAGCCATTAACCATTGCACTTAAGTAACTTATAAGTCACCTATATGTCTAACCTTTACCTGGTAAAGGTTGGGTGCTAAGTTACTTAGTGTGTGGGCACCCTGGCACTAGCCAAGGTGCCCCCACATAGTTCAGGGCAAATTCCCCGGACTTTGTGAGTGCGGGGACACCATTACACGCGTGCACTACACATAGGTCACTACCTATGTGTAGCTTCACAATGGTAACTCCGAATATGGCCATGTAACATGTCTAAGATCATGGAATTGCCCCCTCTATGCCATCCTGGCATTGTTGGTACAATCCCATGATCCCACCGGTCTCTGGCACAGACCCGGGTACTGCCAAACTGCCTTTTCAGGGGTTTCACTGAAGCTGCTGCTGCTGCCAACCCCTCAGACAGGTTTCTGCCCTCCTGGGGTCCAGCCAGGCTTTGCCCAGGAAGGCAGAACAAAGGACTTCCTCAGAGGGAGGGTGTTACACCCTCTCTCTTTGGAAAAAGGTTTTAAGGCAGAGGAGGAGTAGCCTCCCCCAGCCTCTGGAAATGCTTTCATGGGCACAGATGGTGCCCATTTCTGCATAAGCCAGTCTACACTGGTTCAGGGACCCCTCAGCCCTGCTCTGGCGCGAAACTGGACAAAGGAAAGGGGAGTGACCACTCCCCTGACCTGCACCTCCCCTGGGAGGTGCCCAGAGCTCCTCCAGTGTGCTCCAGACCTCTGCCATCTTGGAAACAGAGGTGCTGCTGGCACACTGGACTGCTCTGAGTGGCCAGGGCCAGCAGCTGACGTCAGAGATTCCTTCTGATAGGCTCCTTCAGGTGTTGCTAGCCTATCCTCTCTCCTAAGTAGCCAAACCCTCTTTTCTGGCTATTTAGGATCTCTGCTTTGGGGAATTCCTTAGATAACGAATGCAAGAGCTCATCAGAGTTCCTCTGCATCTCTCTCTTCACCATCTGCCAAGGAATCGACTGCTGACCGCGCTGGAAGCCTGCAAAACTGCAACAAAGTAGCAAAGACGACTACTGCAACTCTGTAACGCTGATCCTGCCGCCTTCTCGACTGTTTTCTTGGTGGTGCATGCTGTGGGGGTAGTCTGCCTCCTCTCTGCACTAGAAGCTCCAAAGAAATCTCCCGTGGGTCGACTGAATCTTCCCCCTGCAACCGCAGGCACCAAAGAACTGCTTCACCAGTCCTCTGGGTCTCCTCTCAGCACGACGAGCGAGGTCCCTTGAACTCAGCAACTCTGTCCAAGTGACTCCCACAGTCCAGTGACTCTTCAGTCCAAGTTTGGTGGAGGTAAGTCCTTGCCTCCCCATGCTAGACTGCATTGCTGGGAACCGCATGTTTTGCAGCTACTCTGGCCTCTGTGCACTTCCGGCGGAAATCCTTTGTGCACAGCCAAGCCTGGGTCCACAGCACTCTAACCTGCATTGCACGACCTCCTGAGTTGTCGTCCGGCGGCGTGGGACTCTCTTGTGCAACTTCAGGTGAGCACCATTTCACTCCACTTTTTAGTGCCTGTTCCGGCACTTCTCCGGGTGCTGCTTGCTTCTGAGAGGGCTCCTTGTCCTGCTGGGCGCCCCCTCTGTCCCCTGACACAATTGGCGACATCCTGGTCCCTCCTGGGCCACAGCAGCATCCAAAAACCCTAAACTGCAAGCTTGCAGCTAGCAAGGCTTGTTTATGGTCTTTCCACAGGAAAACACTTTTGCACAACTCGTCCCGACGTAGGACATCCATCCTCCAAAGGGGAAGTTTCTAGCCCTTGTAGTTCTTGCAGAATCCTCAGCTTCTACTGTCTAGTAGCAGCTTCTTTGCACCCACAGCTGGCATTTCCTGGGCATCTGCCCACTCTCGACTTGATCGTGACTTTTGGACTTGGTCCACTTGTTCCACAGGTACCCTCGTCTGGAAATCCATTGTTGTTGCATTGCTGGTTTTGGTCTTTCCTGCAGAATTCCCCTTTCACGACTTCTGTGTTCTTTGGGGAACTTTAGTGCACTTTGCACTCACTTTTTAGGGTCTTGGGGTGGGCTATTTTTCTAACCCTCACTGTTTTCTTACAGTCCCAGCGACCCTCTACAAGGTCACATAGGTTTGGGGTCCATTCGTGGTTCGCATTCCACTTTTGGAGTATATGGTTTGTGTTGCCCCTATCCCTATGTGTCCCCTTTGCATCCTATTGTAACTATACATTGTTTGCACTGTTTTCTATTGCTATACTGCATATTTTTGGTATTGTGTACATATATCTTGTGTATATTTGCTATCCTCATACTGAGGGTACTCACTGAGATACTTTGGCATATTGTCATAAAAATAAAGTACCTTTATTTTTAGTATATCTGTGTGTTGTGTTTTCTTATGATATTGTGCAAGTGACACTAGTGGTACTGTAGGAGCTTCACTCGTCTCCTAGTTCAGCCTAAGCTGCTCTGCTAAGCTACCACTATCTATCAGCCTAAGCTGCTAGACACCCTATACACTAATAAGGGATACCTAGGCCTGGTGCAAGGTGTAAGTACCCCTTGGTACTCACTACAAGCCAGTCCAGCCTCCTACATTGGTTGTGCAGCGGTGGGATAAGTACTTTGCAACTACTTACCACTTTTGTCATTGTACTTTTCATAAGAGAAAAATATACAAAACAAGTTCAGTGTATGTACACCTAACCAAAAAGTTTTGCTTTTCTCCTTTCACTTCTTTACTAAAGTGCTGAAAAGTACTTCTAAACTTTCTCAAAAGTTCTTAAAAAGTTTTAAAAGTTTTTTTCTGTCTTTCCAAAAGTTCTGAAAAACTTTTTCCTCACTTTTTCTGTCACTTAAACACTTTCTAAAATGTCTGGCACAGGCCAAACTGTTGATCTGTCCAAACTTGCTTATGATCACCTTAGCTGGAAAGGAGCAAGGAGTCTCTGCATAGAAAGAGGTTTAAGTGTAGGGAAGAATCCCTGTAAAGAACTGTTGCTAAATATGCTTGTTGAACAGGATAAGGCCAGAGGTGGCACTTCTCTTGAAAAGCTAGCTGATGGTTCCCAATCTGACCCTGGGGCACCCCTGGCAAAAGATTTAGAAGGGAAACTTCCTAGCCTGCCCATTAGCAGACAACCTAGCATAGTTGGTACTAATGTTGAGTAACATCATACAGACAGTGTGGTTTCACATCACAGTAAAAGTATTCCTTCTCATCATAGTAGAAGTGCTGTTTCTGTTAGCCAAGCTGTTAGGGTGCCATCTGTTAGGAACAGGTCTCCCTCTGTTCATTCTCACCATACTTCTGTTCAAAGGCATGTCCCTCCCACCCACCCTGATGACAGAGTGTTAGAAAGGGAGCTCAATAGATTGAGAGTGGAGGAATCCAGGCTGAAGCTCAAGAAGCAACAGCTGGATTTACATAGGCAGTCCTTAGAGATAGAAAGAGAAAGACAGAAATTGGGTTTGAAACCCATGGTGGCAGCAGCAGTATTCCCCATAGTCACAATGCAAGAGAGCATGATTCTAGGAATCTGCATAAGATAGTTCCCCCTTATAAGGAGGGGGATGACATTAACAAGTGGTTTGCTGCACTTGAGAGGGCCTGTGTTGTACAGGATGTCCCTCAAAGACAGTGGGCTTCTATCGAATGGCTATCATTTAGTGGAAAGGGTAGGGATAGGCTCCTTACTGTGAAAGAAAGTGATGCCAATAATTTTACAGTTCGGAAGAATGCACTCCTGGATGGTTATGGCTTAACCACTGAACAGTACAGGATGAAGTTCAGAGAGACCAAAAAGGAGTCTTCACAAGACTGGGTAGACTTTGTTGACCATTCAGTGAAGGCCTTGGAGGGGTGGTTATATGGCAGTAAAGTTACTGATTATGAAAGCCTGTATAACTTAATCCTGAGAGAGCATATTCTTAACAATTGTGTGTCTGATTTGTTGCACCAGTACCTGGTGGACTCTGATCTGACCTCTCTCCAAGAATTGGGAAAGAAGGCAGACAAATGGGTCAGAACAAGGGTGAACAGAAAAGTTCATACAGGGGGTGACAAAGATGGCAAGAAGAAGGATGGTAAGTCTTCTGACAAGGGTGGGGACAAATCTAAAAATGAGTCTTCATCAGGCCCACAAAAACACTCTGGTGGGGGTGGTGGGCCCAAATGCTCTTCAAATCAAAACAAAGAAAATAAACCATGGTGCTATTTGTGTAAAATAAAAGGCCATTGGACAACAGATCCCAGTTGTCCAAAGAAAATCACCAAGCCTCCTACCACTACAACCCCTGCTGCTACACCTAGTGCCCCTAGTAATAGCAGTGGTAGTGGGAGCAAACCTACTAATAGCCAATCCAAGGGAGTAGCTGGGCTCACTATTGGTAACTTAGTTGGGGTTGGTCTAATTAGGGAGACCACAGAGGCTGTGTTAGTCTCTGAGGGGGCTACTGTTTTAGCCACCTTGGTTGCTTGTCCCCTTAACATGGATAAGTACAAGCAACTTCCCCTAATAAATGGTGTTGGGGTTCAGGCCTACAGGGACACAGGTGCCAGTGTTACAATGGTAATAGAGAAACTGGTCCACCCTGAACAACACCTACTTGGTCACCAGTACTAAGTAACCGATGCTCATAACAACACCCTTAGCCACCCCATGGCTGTTGTGAATCTCAACTGGGGGGGGGTTACTGGCCCAAAGAAAGTTGTGGTTGCCTCAGATTTACCTGTAGACTGTCTATTAGGGAATGATTTAGAGACATCAGCTTGGGCAGAAGTGGAGTTGGAGGCTCATGCAGCAATGCTGGGCATTCCAGGGCATATTTTTGCTTTGACCAGGGCTCAGGCCAAAAAGCAAAAAGGACAGGGTGACTTGGATCCTGGAAGAATGGACCAAGTGCTCCCTAAAGCTAGGGCTAGTAGAAGTAAAGCACTACCTACTATCCCTCCCTCTACAGTGGATTCTAATTCTGAGGAAGAAGAATTCCCACCCTGTGCAGAACCTACACCAGAGGAGCTGGAAGCAGACACTGCTGAGCTTTTGGGTGAAGGGGGGCCTGCCAGGGAGGAGCTGCGTGTGGCACAGCATACCTGCCCCACACTAGAGGGTCTAAGGCAGCAAGCTGTCAAACAAGCAAATGGGGATGTCAGTGACTCTCACGGAGTTTACTGGGAGGACAACCTCTTGTACACTGAAGCAAGGGATCCAAAACCTGGAGCTGCCAGGAGATTGGTGATTCCTCAGGAGTACAGAAAGTTCCTCCTAACTCTAGCTCACGACATTCCCTTAGCTGGACATTTGGGGCAAATGAAAACTTGGCACAGGCTTGTTCCCTTGTTTCATTCGCCTAGAATGTCAGAGGACACAAAGGAATTTTGTAAGTCCTGTGAAACCTGTCAAGCCAGTGGCAAGACAGGTGGCACTCCAAAGGCACCCCTTATTCCACTGCCTGTGGTTGGGGTTCCCTTTGAAAGGGTAGGGGTTGACATAGTTGGCCCCCTTGACCCTCCTACTGCTTCAGGCAATAGGTTTATTTTGGTGGTAGTGGACCATGCCACAAGATATCCTGAAGCAATTCCTCTAAGGACCACAACAGCTCGTGCAGTGGCAAAGGCCCTCCTGGGAATCTTTTCCAGGGTGGGCTTCCCAAAAGAGGTGGTATCAGACAGGGGAAGCAATTTCATGTCTGCTTACTTAAAGGCCATGTGGAAGGAGTGTGGTGTTACATACAAGTTCACCACACCCTATCATCCACAAACAAATGGACTGGTGGAGAGATTTAACAAAACTCTCAAAGGCATGATTATGGGACTCCCTGAAAAACTCCGCAGGAGATGGGATATCCTTTTACCATGCCTCCTTTTTGCTTACAGGGAGGTACCCTAGAAAGGAGTGGGCTTCAGCCCCTTTGAACTCCTATTTGGTCACCCTGTGAGAGGTCCTCTAACACTTGTTAAGGAGGGGTGGGAACAACCTTTAAAAGCTCCAAAGCAAGACATAGTGAACTATGTACTTGGCCTCAGATCAAGAATGTCTGAGAACATGAAAAAGGCCAGTAAAAACCTTCAGGCCAGCCAAGAGCTCCAAAAGCAATGGCATGACCAGAAGGCTGTTTTGGTTCAGTACCAACCAGGGCAGAAAGTGTGGGTCTTGGAGCCTGTGGCCCCAAGAGCACTCCAAGATAAATGGAGTGGACCCCACATATTTGTTGAGAAAAAGGGTGAAGTCACCTACTTAGTTGACTTAGGCACTGCCAGGAGTCCCCTTAGGGTGCTCCATGTCAATCGCCTGAAACACTACTATGACAGGGCTGATCTCACCCTGCTCATGGCAACTGATGAGGGACAGGAAGAACAGAGTGACCCTCTCCCTGATCTCTTCTCTTCCACAGAACAAGATGCTCTAGTGGAAGGTGTAGTACTGGCAGATTGTCTTACTGCTGAGGAGAAAGACCACTGCATAAATCTCCTGGGTCAGTTTTCTGAACTCTTCTCTACTGTGCCAGGTACCACTTCTTGGTGTGAGCACACTATAGATACTGGAGACAGCTTGCATGTCAAAAGTAAGATCTATAGGCAGCCTGACCATGTCAGAGACTGCATAAAGCAAGAGGTGCAGAAAATGCTTGAACTGGGAGTGGCTGAGCACTCTGTAAGTCCATGGGCTTCTCCTGTGGTACTTGTACCAAAACCTCATTCCAAGGATGGAAAGAAGGAAATGCGGTTTTGTGTAGACTACAGAGGTCTCAACCAGGTAACCAAAACTGATGCGCACCCTATACCCAGGGCAGATGAGCTAATAGATACATTGGCATCTGCCAAGTATCTAAGCACTTTTGATTTGACTGCAGGGTATTGGCAGATCAAATTATCAGAAGATGCAAAAGCAAAAACTGCATTTTCAACCATTGGAGGCCATTACCAATTCACAGTAATGCCTTTTGGATTGAAAAATGCACCTGCCACTTTTCAAAGGTTGGTGAACACAGTCCTGCAAGGGCTGGAAGCTTTTAGTGCAGCATATCTAGATGATATAGCTGTCTTTACCTCCAGCTGGGATGATCACCTGGTCCACCTATGGAAAGTTTTGGAGGCCCTGCAAAAGGCAGGCCTCACTATCAAGGCTTCAAAGTGCCAGATAGGGCAGGGTAAGGTGGTTTATCTGGGACACCTGGTTGGTGGAGAACAGATTGCACCACTTCAGGGGGAAATCCAAACTATTAGAGATTGGATTCCCCCTACTACTCAGACTCAGGTGAGAGCCTTTTTAGGCCTCACTGGGTACTATAGGAGGTTCATAAAGAACTATGGCTCAATTGCAGCCCCTCTTAATGACCTCACATCAAAGAAAATGCCTAAGAAGGTATTATGGAGAGCAAACTGTCAAAAAGCCTTTGAGGAGCTCAAGCATGCCATGTGCTCTGCACCTGTCCTGAAAAGCCCCCGTTACTCCAAGAAATTCATTATCCAAACTGATGCATCTGAATTAGGGGAAGGGTCAGTCTTATCACAACTTAATTCTGAGGGCCAGGATCAACCTATTGCTTTTATCAGCAGGAGGTTGACCCCTAGAGAAAAGCGTTGGTCTGCCATAGAGAGGGAGGCCTTTGCTGTGGTCTGGGCACTGAAGAAGTTGAGACCATACCTGTTTGGTACCCACTTCATTGTTCAGACAGACCACAAACCTCTACTTTGGCTAAAACAAATGAAAGGTGAAAATCCTAAATTGTTGAGGTGGTCCATATCCCTACAGGGAATGGACTATACAGTGGAACATAAACCTGGGAGTACCCACTCCAGTGCAGATGGACTCTCCAGATATTTCCACTTAGACAATGAAGACCCATCAGGTAATGACTAGTCTTATTGTCCTTCGTTTGGGGGGGTTGTGTAGGAAAGTACCATCTTGCCTGGCATGTTACCCCCATTTTTCACTGTATATATGTTGGTTTAGTTGTATGTGTCACTGGGACCCTGCCAGCCAGGGCCCCAGTGCTCATAAGTGTGCCCTGTATATGTTACCTGTGTTATGACTAACTGTCTCACTGAGGCTCTGCTATCCAGAACCTCAGTGGTTATGCTCTCTCTTTTCTTTCCAAATTGTCACTAACAGGCTAGTGACCAATTTCACCAATTTACATTGGCTCACTGGAACACCCTTATAATCCCCTAGTATATGGTACTGAGGTACCCAGGGTATTGGGGTTCCAGGAGATCCCTATGGGCTGCAGCATTTCTTTTGCCACCCATAGGGAGCTCTGACAATTCTTACACAGGCCTGCCACTGCAGCCTGAGTGAAATAATGCACACATTATTTCACAGCCATTTTCACTGCACTTAAGTAACTTATAAGTCACCTATATGTCTAACCTTTACCTGGTAAAGGTTAGGTGCAAAGTTACTTAGTGTGTGGGCACCCTGGCACTAGCCAAGGTGCCCCCACATAGTTCAGGGCAAATTCCCCGGACTTTGTGAGTGCGGGGACACCATTACACGCGTGCACTACAAATGGGTCACTACCTATGTGTAGCTTCACAATGGTAACTCCGAATATGGCCATGTAACATGTCTAAGATCATGGAATTGCCCCCTCTATGCCATCCTGGCATTGTTGGTACAATCCCATGATCCCACGGGTCTCTAGCACAGACACGGGTACTGCCAAACTGCCTTTTCAGGGGTTTCACTGCAGCTGCTGCTGCTGCCAACCCCTCAGACAGGTTTCTGCCCTCCTGGGGTCCAGCCAGGCTTGGCCCAGGAAGGCAGAACAAAGGACTTCCTCAGAGAGAGGGTGTTACACCCTCTCCCTTTGGAAAAAGGTGTTAAGGCAGGGGAGGAGTAGCCTCCCCCAGCCTCTGGAAATGCTTTAATGGGCACAGATGGTGCCCATTTCTGCATAAGCCAGTCTACACCGGTTCAGGGACCCCTCAGCCCTGCTCTGACGCGAAACTGTACTAAGGAAAGGGGAGTGACCACCCCCCTGACCTGCACCTCCCCTGGGAGGTGCCCAGAGCTCCTCCAGTGTGCTCCAGATCTTCCATCTTGGAAATAGAGGTGCTGCTGGCACACTGGACTGCTCTGAGTGGCCAGGGCCAGCAGCTGACGTCAGAGACTCCTTCTGATAGGCTCCTTCAGGTGTTGCTAGCCTATCCTCTCTCCTAAGTAGCCAAACCCTCTTTTCTGGCTATTTAGGATCTCTGCTTTGGGGAATTCCTTAGATAACGAATGTAAGAGCTCAGCAGAGTTCCTCTGCATCTCTCTCTTCACCTTCTGCCAAGGAATCGACTGCTGACCGCAAAACTGCAACAAAGTAGCAAAGATGACTACTGCAACTCTGTAACGCTGATCCTGCCGCCTTCTTGACTGTTTTCCTGGTGGTGCATGCTGTGGGGGTAGTCTGCCTCCTCTCTGCACTAGAAGCTCCGAAGAAATCTCCCGTGGGTCGACGGAATCTTCCCCCTGCAACCACAGGCACCAAAGAAGTGCTTCACCAGTCCTCTGGGTCTCCTCTCAGCACGACAAGCGAGGTCCCTTGAACTCAGCAACTCTGTCCAAGTGACTCCCACAGTCCAGTGACTCTTCAGTCCAAGTTTGGTGGAGGTAAGTCCTTGCCTCCCCACGCTAGACTGCATTGCTGGGAACCGCGTGTTTTGCAGCTACTCTGGCCTCTGTGCACTTCTGGCGGAAATCCTTTGTGCACAGCCAAGCCTGAGTCCACGGCACTCTAACCTGCATTGCACGACCTCCTGAGTTGTCCTCCGGCGGTGTGGGACTCTCTTGTGCAACTTCGGGTGAGCACTGTTTCACTCCACTTTGTAGTGCCTGTTCCGGCACTTCTCCGGGTGCTGCTTGCTTCTGAGAGGGCTTCTTGTCCTACTGGGCGCCCCCTCTGTCCCCTGCCACAATTGGCGACATTCTGGTCCCTCCTGGGCCACAGCAGCATCCAAAAACCCTAAACTGCAAGCTTGCAGCTAGCAAGGCTTGTTTATGGTCTTTCCACAGGAAAACACTTTTGCACAACTCGTCCCGACGTAGGACATCCATCCTCCAAAGGGGAAGTTTCTAGCCCTTGTCGTTCTTGCAGAATCCTCAGCTTCTACTGTCTAGTAGCAGCTTCTTTGCACCCACAGCTGGCATTTCCTGGGCATCTGCCCACTCTCGACTTGATCGTGACTTTTGGACTTGGTCCACTTGTTCCACAGGTACCCTCGTCTGGAAATCCATCGTTGTTGCATTGCTGGTTTTGGTCTTTCCTGCAGAATTCCCCTTTCACGACTTCTGTGTTCTTTGGGGAACTTTAGTGCACTTTGCAATCACTTTTTAGGGTCTTGGGGTGGGCTATTTTTCTAACCCTCACTGTTTTCTTACAGTCCCAGCGACCCTCTACAAGGTCACATAGGTTTGGGGTCCATTCGTGGTTCGCATTCCACTTTTGGAGTATATGGTTTGTGTTGCCCCTATCCCTATGTGTCCCCTTTGCATCCTATTGTAACTATACATTGTTTGCACTGTTTTCTATTGCTATACTGCATATTTTTGGTATTGTGTACATATATCTTGTGTATATTTGCTATCCTCATACTGAGGGTACTCACTGAGATACTTTGGCATATTGTCATAAAAATAAAGTACCTTTATTTTTAGTATATCTGTGTATTGTGTTTTCTTATGATATTGTGCAAGTGACACTAGTGGTACTGTAGGAGCTTCACTCGTCTCCTAGTTCAGCCTAAGCTGCTCTGCTAAGCTACCACTATCTATCAGCCTAAGCTGCTAGACACCCTATACACTAATAAGGGATACCTAGGCCTGGTGCAAGGTGTAAGTACCCCTTGGTACTCACTACAAGCCAGTCCAGCCTCCTACATTGGTTGTGCAGCGGTGGGATAAGTACTTTGCAACTACTTACCACTTTTGTCATTGTACTTTTCATAAGAGAAAAATATACAAAACAAGTTCAGTGTATGTACACCTAACCAAAAAGTTTTGCTTTTCTCCTTTCACTTCTTTACTAAAGTGCTGAAAAGTACTTCTAAACTTTCTCAAAAGTTCTTAAAAAGTTTTAAAAGTTTTTTTCTGTCTTTCCAAAAGTTCTGAAAAACTTTTTCCTCACTTTTTCTGTCACTTAAACACTTTCTAAAATGTCTGGCACAGGCCAAACTGTTGATCTGTCCAAACTTGCTTATGATCACCTTAGCTGGAAAGGAGCAAGGAGTCTCTGCATAGAAAGAGGTTTAAGTGTAGGGAAGAATCCCTGTAAAGAACTGTTGCTAAATATGCTTGTTGAACAGGATAAGGCCAGAGGTGGCACTTCTCTTGAAAAGCTAGCTGATGGTTCCCAATCTGACCCTGGGGCACCCCTGGCAAAAGATTTAGAAGGGAAACTTCCTAGCCTGCCCATTAGCAGACAACCTAGCATAGTTGGTACTAATGTTGAGTAACATCATACAGACAGTGTGGTTTCACATCACAGTAAAAGTATTCCTTCTCATCATAGTAGAAGTGCTGTTTCTGTTAGCCAAGCTGTTAGGGTGCCATCTGTTAGGGACAGGTCTCCCTCTGTTCATTCTCACCATACTTCTGTTCAAAGGCATGTCCCTCCCACCCACCCTGATGACAGAGTGTTAGAAAGGGAGCTCAATAGATTGAGAGTGGAGGAATCCAGGCTGAAGCTCAAGAAGCAACAGCTGGATTTACATAGGCAGTCCTTAGAGATAGAAAGAGAAAGACAGAAATTGGGTTTGAAACCCATGGTGGCAGCAGCAGTATTCCCCATAGTCACAATGCAAGAGAGCATGATTCTAGGAATCTGCATAAGATAGTTCCCCCTTATAAGGAGGGGGGTGACATTAACAAGTGGTTTGCTGCACTTGAGAGGGCCTGTGTTGTACAGGATGTCCCTCAAAGACAGTGGGCTTCTATCCTATGGCTATCATTTAGTGGAAAGGGTAGGGATAGGCTCCTTACTGTGAAAGAAAGTGATGCCAATAATTTTACAGTTCGGAAGAATGCACTCCTGGATGGTTATGGCTTAACCACTGAACAGTACAGGATGAAGTTCAGAGAGACCAAAAAGGAGTCTTCACAAGACTGGGTAGACTTTGTTGACCATTCAGTGAAGGCCTTGGAGGGGTGGTTATATGGCAGTAAAGTTACTGATTATGAAAGCCTGTATAACTTAATCCTGAGAGAGCATATTCTTAACAATTGTGTGTCTGATTTGTTGCACCAGTACCTGGTGGACTCTGATCTGACCTCTCTCCAAGAATTGGGAAAGAAGGCAGACAAATGGGTCAGAACAAGGGTGAACAGAAAAGTTCATACAGGGGGTGACAAAGATGGCAAGAAGAAGGATGGTAAGTCTTCTGACAAGGGTGGGGACAAATCTAAAAATGAGTCTTCATCAGGCCCACAAAAACACTCTGGTGGGGGTGGTGGGCCCAAATGCTCTTCAAATCAAAACAAAGAAAATAAACCATGGTGCTATTTGTGTAAAATAAAAGGCCATTGGACAACAGATCCCAGTTGTCCAAAGAAAATCACCAAGCCTCCTACCACTACAACCCCTGCTGCTACACCTAGTGCCCCTAGTAATAGCAGTGGTAGTGGGAGCAAACCTACTAATAGCCAATCCAAGGGAGTAGCTGGGCTCACTATTGGTAACTTAGTTGGGGTTGGTCTAATTAGGGAGACCACAGAGGCTGTGTTAGTCTCTGAGGGGGCTACTGTTTTAGCCACCTTGGTTGCTTGTCCCCTTAACATGGATAAGTACAAGCAACTTCCCCTAATAAATGGTGTTGGGGTTCAGGCCTACAGGGACAGAGGTGCCAGTGTTACAATGGTAATAGAGAAACTGGTCCACCCTGAACAACACCTACTTGGTCACCAGTACTAAGTAACCGATGCTCATAACAACACCCTTAGCCACCCCATGGCTGTTGTGAATCTCAACTGGGGGGGGGGGGTTACTGGCCCAAAGAAAGTTGTGGTTGCCTCAGATTTACCTGTAGACTGTCTATTAGGGAATGATTTAGAGACATCAGCTTGGGCAGAAGTGGAGTTGGAGGCTCATGCAGCAATGCTGGGCATTCCAGGGCATATTTTTGCTTTGACCAGGGCTCAGGCCAAAAAGCAAAAAGGACAGGGTGACTTGGATCCTGGAAGAATGGACCAAGTGCTCCCTAAAGCTAGGGCTAGTAGAAGTAAAGCACTACCTACTATCCCTCCCTCTACAGTGGATTCTAATTCTGAGGAAGAAGAATTCCCACCCTGTGCAGAACCTACACCAGAGGAGCTGGAAGCAGACACTGCTGAGCTTTTGGGTGAAGGGGGGCCTGCCAGGGAGGAGCTGCGTGTGGCACAGCATACCTGCCCCACACTAGAGGGTCTAAGGCAGCAAGCTGTCAAACAAGCAAATGGGGATGTCAGTGACTCTCACGGAGTTTACTGGGAGGACAACCTCTTGTACACTGAAGCAAGGGATCCAAAACCTGGAGCTGCCAGGAGATTGGTGATTCCTCAGGAGTACAGAAAGTTCCTCCTAACTCTAGCTCACGACATTCCCTTAGCTGGACATTTGGGGCAAATGAAAACTTGGCACAGGCTTGTTCCCTTGTTTCATTCGCCTAGAATGTCAGAGGACACAAAGGAATTTTGTAAGTCCTGTGAAACCTGTCAAGCCAGTGGCAAGACAGGTGGCACTCCAAAGGCACCCCTTATTCCACTGCCTGTGGTTGGGGTTCCCTTTGAAAGGGTAGGGGTTGACATAGTTGGCCCCCTTGACCCTCCTACTGCTTCAGGCAATAGGTTTATTTTGGTGGTAGTGGACCATGCCACAAGATATCCTGAAGCAATTCCTCTAAGGACCACAACAGCTCGTGCAGTGGCAAAGGCCCTCCTGGGAATCTTTTCCAGGGTGGGCTTCCCAAAAGAGGTGGTTTCAGACAGGGGAAGCAATTTCATGTCTGCTTACTTAAAGGCCATGTGGAAGGAGTGTGGTGTTACATACAAGTTCACCACACCCTATCATCCACAAACAAATGGACTGGTGGAGAGATTTAACAAAACTCTCAAAGGCATGATTATGGGACTCCCTGAAAAACTCCGCAGGAGATGGGATATCCTTTTACCATGCCTCCTTTTTGCTTACAGGGAGGTACCCTAGAAAGGAGTGGGCTTCAGCCCCTTTGAACTCCTATTTGGTCACCCTGTGAGAGGTCCTCTAACACTTGTTAAGGAGGGGTGGGAACAACCTTTAAAAGCTCCAAAGCAAGACATAGTGAACTATGTACTTGGCCTCAGATCAAGAATGTCTGAGAACATGAAAAAGGCCAGTAAAAACCTTCAGGCCAGCCAAGAGCTCCAAAAGCAATGGCATGACCAGAAGGCTGTTTTGGTTCAGTACCAACCAGGGCAGAAAGTGTGGGTCTTGGAGCCTGTGGCCCCAAGAGCACTCCAAGATAAATGGAGTGGACCCCACATATTTGTTGAGAAAAAGGGTGAAGTCACCTACTTAGTTGACTTAGGCACTGCCAGGAGTCCCCTTAGGGTGCTCCATGTCAATCGCCTGAAACACTACTATGACAGGGCTGATCTCACCCTGCTCATGGCAACTGATGAGGGACAGGAAGAACAGAGTGACCCTCTCCCTGATCTCTTCTCTTCCACAGAACAAGATGCTCTAGTGGAAGGTGTAGTACTGGCAGATTGTCTTACTGCTGAGGAGAAAGACCACTGCATAAATCTCCTGGGTCAGTTTTCTGAACTCTTCTCTACTGTGCCAGGTACCACTTCTTGGTGTGAGCACACTATAGATACTGGAGACAGCTTGCATGTCAAAAGTAAGATCTATAGGCAGCCTGACCATGTCAGAGACTGCATAAAGCAAGAGGTGCAGAAAATGCTTGAACTGGGAGTGGCTGAGCACTCTGTAAGTCCATGGGCTTCTCCTGTGGTACTTGTACCAAAACCTCATTCCAAGGATGGAAAGAAGGAAATGCGGTTTTGTGTAGACTACAGAGGTCTCAACCAGGTAACCAAAACTGATGCGCACCCTATACCCAGGGCAGATGAGCTAATAGATACATTGGCATCTGCCAAGTATCTAAGCACTTTTGATTTGACTGCAGGGTATTGGCAGATCAAATTATCAGAAGATGCAAAAGCAAAAACTGCATTTTCAACCATTGGAGGCCATTACCAATTCACAGTAATGCCTTTTGGATTGAAAAATGCACCTGCCACTTTTCAAAGGTTGGTGAACACAGTCCTGCAAGGGCTGGAAGCTTTTAGTGCAGCATATCTAGATGATATAGCTGTCTTTACCTCCAGCTGGGATGATCACCTGGTCCACCTATGGAAAGTTTTGGAGGCCCTGCAAAAGGCAGGCCTCACTATCAAGGCTTCAAAGTGCCAGATAGGGCAGGGTAAGGTGGTTTATCTGGGACACCTGGTTGGTGGAGAACAGATTGCACCACTTCAGGGGGAAATCCAAACTATTAGAGATTGGATTCCCCCTACTACTCAGACTCAGGTGAGAGCCTTTTTAGGCCTCACTGGGTACTATAGGAGGTTCATAAAGAACTATGGCTCAATTGCAGCCCCTCTTAATGACCTCACATCAAAGAAAATGCCTAAGAAGGTATTATGGAGAGCAAACTGTCAAAAAGCCTTTGAGGAGCTCAAGCAGGCCATGTGCTCTGCACCTGTCCTGAAAAGCCCCCGTTACTCCAAGAAATTCATTATCCAAACTGATGCATCTGAATTAGGGGAAGGGTCAGTCTTATCACAACTTAATTCTGAGGGCCAGGATCAACCTATTGCTTTTATCAGCAGGAGGTTGACCCCTAGAGAAAAGCGTTGGTCTGCCATAGAGAGGGAGGCCTTTGCTGTGGTCTGGGCACTGAAGAAGTTGAGACCATACCTGTTTGGTACCCACTTCATTGTTCAGACAGACCACAAACCTCTACTTTGGCTAAAACAAATGAAAGGTGAAAATCCTAAATTGTTGAGGTGGTCCATATCCCTACAGGGAATGGACTATACAGTGGAACATAAACCTGGGAGTACCCACTCCAGTGCAGATGGACTCTCCAGATATTTCCACTTAGACAATGAAGACCCATCAGGTAATGACTAGTCTTATTGTCCTTCGTTTGGGGGGGTTGTGTATGAAAGTACCATCTTGCCTGGCATGTTACCCCCATTTTTCACTGTATATATGTTGGTTTAGTTGTATGTGTCACTGGGACCCTGCCAGCCAGGGCCCCAGTGCTCATAAGTGTGCCCTGTATATGTTACCTGTGTTATGACTAACTGTCTCACTGAGGCTCTGCTATCCAGAACCTCAGTGGTTATGCTCTCTCATTTCTTTCCAAATTGTCACTAACAGGCTAGTGACCAATTTCACCAATTTACATTGGCTCACTGGAACACCCTTATAATCCCCTAGTATATGGTACTGAGGTACCCAGGGTATTGGGGTTCCAGGAGATCCCTATGGGCTGCAGCATTTCTTTTGCCACCCATAGGGAGCTCTGACAATTCTTACACAGGCCTGCCACTGCAGCCTGAGTGAAATAATGCACACATTATTTCACAGCCATTTTCACTGCACTTAAGTAACTTATAAGTCACCTATATGTCTAACCTTTACCTGGTAAAGGTTAGGTGCAAAGTTACTTAGTGTGTGGGCACCCTGGCACTAGCCAAGGTGCCCCCACATAGTTCAGGGCAAATTCCCCGGACTTTGTGAGTGCGGGGACACCATTACACGCGTGCACTACAAATGGGTCACTACCTATGTGTAGCTTCACAATGGTAACTCCGAATATGGCCATGTAACATGTCTAAGATCATGGAATTGCCCCCTCTATGCCATCCTGGCATTGTTGGTACAATCCCATGATCCCACGGGTCTCTAGCACAGACACGGGTACTGCCAAACTGCCTTTTCAGGGGTTTCACTGCAGCTGCTGCTGCTGCCAACCCCTCAGACAGGTTTCTGCCCTCCTGGGGTCCAGCCAGGCTTGGCCCAGGAAGGCAGAACAAAGGACTTCCTCAGAGAGAGGGTGTTACACCCTCTCCCTTTGGAAAAAGGTGTTAAGGCAGGGGAGGAGTAGCCTCCCCCAGCCTCTGGAAATGCTTTAATGGGCACAGATGGTGCCCATTTCTGCATAAGCCAGTCTACACCGGTTCAGGGACCCCTCAGCCCTGCTCTGACGCGAAACTGTACTAAGGAAAGGGGAGTGACCACCCCCCTGACCTGCACCTCCCCTGGGAGGTGCCCAGAGCTCCTCCAGTGTGCTCCAGATCTTCCATCTTGGAAATAGAGGTGCTGCTGGCACACTGGACTGCTCTGAGTGGCCAGGGCCAGCAGCTGACGTCAGAGACTCCTTCTGATAGGCTCCTTCAGGTGTTGCTAGCCTATCCTCTCTCCTAAGTAGCCAAACCCTCTTTTCTGGCTATTTAGGATCTCTGCTTTGGGGAATTCCTTAGATAACGAATGTAAGAGCTCAGCAGAGTTCCTCTGCATCTCTCTCTTCACCTTCTGCCAAGGAATCGACTGCTGACCGCAAAACTGCAACAAAGTAGCAAAGATGACTACTGCAACTCTGTAACGCTGATCCTGCCGCCTTCTTGACTGTTTTCCTGGTGGTGCATGCTGTGGGGGTAGTCTGCCTCCTCTCTGCACTAGAAGCTCTGAAGAAATCTCCCGTGGGTCGACAGAATCTTCCCCCTGCAACCACAGGCACCAAAGAAGTGCTTCACCAGTCCTCTGGGTCTCCTCTCAGCACGACAAGCGAGGTCCCTTGAACTCAGCAACTCTGTCCAAGTGACTCCCACAGTCCAGTGACTCTTCAGTCCAAGTTTGGTGGAGGTAAGTCCTTGCCTCCCCACGCTAGACTGCATTGCTGGGAACCGCGTGTTTTGCAGCTACTCCGGCCTCTGTGCACTTCTGGCGGAAATCCTTTGTGCACAGCCAAGCCTGAGTCCACGGCACTCTAACCTGCATTGCACGTCCTCCTGAGTTGTCCTCCGGCGGTGTGGGACTCTCTTGTGCAACTTCGGGTGAGCACTGTTTCACTCCACTTTGTAGTGCCTGTTCCGGCACTTCTCCGGGTGCTGCTTGCTTCTGAGAGGGCTTCTTGTCCTACTGGGCGCCCCCTCTGTCCCCTGCCACAATTGGCGACATTCTGGTCCCTCCTGGGCCACAGCAGCATCCAAAAACCCTAAACTGCAAGCTTGCAGCTAGCAAGGCTTGTTTATGGTCTTTCCACAGGAAAACACTTTTGCACAACTCGTCCCGATGTAGGACATCCATCCTCCAAAGGGGAAGTTTCTAGCCCTTGTCGTTCTTGCAGAATCCTCAGCTTCTACTGTCTAGTAGCAGCTTCTTTGCACCCACAGCTGGCATTTCCTGGGCATCTGCCCACTCTCGACTTGATCGTGACTTTTGGACTTGGTCCACTTGTTCCACAGGTACCCTCGTCTGGAAATCCATCGTTGTTGCATTGCTGGTTTTGGTCTTTCCTGCAGAATTCCCCTTTCACGACTTCTGTGTTCTTTGGGGAACTTTAGTGCACTTTGCAATCACTTTTTAGGGTCTTGGGGTGGGCTATTTTTCTAACCCTCACTGTTTTCTTACAGTCCCAGCGACCCTCTACAAGGTCACATAGGTTTGGGGTCCATTCGTGGTTCGCATTCCACTTTTGGAGTATATGGTTTGTGTTGCCCCTATCCCTATGTGTCCCCTTTGCATCCTATTGTAACTATACATTGTTTGCACTGTTTTCTATTGCTATACTGCATATTTTTGGTATTGTGTACATATATCTTGTGTATATTTGCTATCCTCATACTGAGGGTACTCACTGAGATACTTTGGCATATTGTCATAAAAATAAAGTACCTTTATTTTTAGTATATCTGTGTATTGTGTTTTCATATGATATTGTGCAAGTGACACTAGTGGTACTGTAGGAGCTTCACTCGTCTCCTAGTTCAGCCTAAGCTGCTCTGCTAAGCTACCACTATCTATCAGCCTAAGCTGCTAGACACCCTATACACTAATAAGGGATACCTAGGCCTGGTGCAAGGTGTAAGTACCCCTTGGTACTCACTACAAGCCAGTCCAGCCTCCTACATTGGTTGTGCAGCGGTGGGATAAGTACTTTGCAACTACTTACCACTTTTGTCATTGTACTTTTCATAAGAGAAAAATATACAAAACAAGTTCAGTGTATGTACACCTAACCAAAAAGTTTTGCTTTTCTCCTTTCACTTCTTTACTAAAGTGCTGAAAAGTACTTCTAAACTTTCTCAAAAGTTCTTAAAAAGTTTTAAAAGTTTTTTTCTGTCTTTCCAAAAGTTCTGAAAAACTTTTTCCTCACTTTTTCTGTCACTTAAACACTTTCTAAAATGTCTGGCACAGGCCAAACTGTTGATCTGTCCAAACTTGCTTATGATCACCTTAGCTGGAAAGGAGCAAGGAGTCTCTGCATAGAAAGAGGTTTAAGTGTAGGGAAGAATCCCTGTAAAGAACTGTTGCTAAATATGCTTGTTGAACAGGATAAGGCCAGAGGTGGCACTTCTCTTGAAAAGCTAGCTGATGGTTCCCAATCTGACCCTGGGGCACCCCTGGCAAAAGATTTAGAAGGGAAACTTCCTAGCCTGCCCATTAGCAGACAACCTAGCATAGTTGGTACTAATGTTGAGTAACATCATACAGACAGTGTGGTTTCACATCACAGTAAAAGTATTCCTTCTCATCATAGTAGAAGTGCTGTTTCTGTTAGCCAAGCTGTTAGGGTGCCATCTGTTAGGGACAGGTCTCCCTCTGTTCATTCTCACCATACTTCTGTTCAAAGGCATGTCCCTCCCACCCACCCTGATGACAGAGTGTTAGAAAGGGAGCTCAATAGATTGAGAGTGGAGGAATCCAGGCTGAAGCTCAAGAAGCAACAGCTGGATTTACATAGGCAGTCCTTAGAGATAGAAAGAGAAAGACAGAAATTGGGTTTGAAACCCATGGTGGCAGCAGCAGTATTCCCCATAGTCACAATGCAAGAGAGCATGATTCTAGGAATCTGCATAAGATAGTTCCCCCTTATAAGGAGGGGGATGACATTAACAAGTGGTTTGCTGCACTTGAGAGGGCCTGTGTTGTACAGGATGTCCCTCAAAGACAGTGGGCTTCTATCCTATGGCTATCATTTAGTGGAAAGGGTAGGGATAGGCTCCTTACTGTGAAAGAAAGTGATGCCAATAATTTTACAGTTCGGAAGAATGCACTCCTGGATGGTTATGGCTTAACCACTGAACAGTACAGGATGAAGTTCAGAGAGACCAAAAAGGAGTCTTCACAAGACTGGGTAGACTTTGTTGACCATTCAGTGAAGGCCTTGGAGGGGTGGTTATATGGCAGTAAAGTTACTGATTATGAAAGCCTGTATAACTTAATCCTGAGAGAGCATATTCTTAACAATTGTGTGTCTGATTTGTTGCACCAGTACCTGGTGGACTCTGATCTGACCTCTCTCCAAGAATTGGGAAAGAAGGCAGACAAATGGGTCAGAACAAGGGTAAACAGAAAAGTTCATACAGGGGGTGACAAAGATGGCAAGAAGAAGGATGGTAAGTCTTCTGACAAGGGTGGGGACAAATCTAAAAATGAGTCTTCATCAGGCCCACAAAAACACTCTGGTGGGGGTGGTGGGCCCAAATGCTCTTCAAATCAAAACAAAGAAAATAAACCATGGTGCTATTTGTGTAAAATAAAAGGCCATTGGACAACAGATCCCAGTTGTCCAAAGAAAATCACCAAGCCTCCTACCACTACAACCCCTGCTGCTACACCTAGTGCCCCTAGTAATAGCAGTGGTAGTGGGAGCAAACCTACTAATAGCCAATCCAAGGGAGTAGCTGGGCTCACTATTGGTAACTTAGTTGGGGTTGGTCTAATTAGGGAGACCACAGAGGCTGTGTTAGTCTCTGAGGGGGCTACTGTTTTAGCCACCTTGGTTGCTTGTCCCCTTAACATGGATAAGTACAAGCAACTTCCCCTAATAAATGGTGTTGGGGTTCAGGCCTACAGGGACAGAGGTGCCAGTGTTACAATGGTAATAGAGAAACTGGTCCACCCTGAACAACACCTACTTGGTCACCAGTACTAAGTAACCGATGCTCATAACAACACCCTTAGCCACCCCATGGCTGTTGTGAATCTCAACTGGGGGGGGGGGTTACTGGCCCAAAGAAAGTTGTGGTTGCCTCAGATTTACCTGTAGACTGTCTATTAGGGAATGATTTAGAGACATCAGCTTGGGCAGAAGTGGAGTTGGAGGCTCATGCAGCAATGCTGGGCATTCCAGGGCATATTTTTGCTTTGACCAGGGCTCAGGCCAAAAAGCAAAAAGGACAGGGTGACTTGGATCCTGGAAGAATGGACCAAGTGCTCCCTAAAGCTAGGGCTAGTAGAAGTAAAGCACTACCTACTATCCCTCCCTCTACAGTGGATTCTAATTCTGAGGAAGAAGAATTCCCACCCTGTGCAGAACCTACACCAGAGGAGCTGGAAGCAGACACTGCTGAGCTTTTGGGTGAAGGGGGGCCTGCCAGGGAGGAGCTGCGTGTGGCACAGCATACCTGCCCCACACTAGAGGGTCTAAGGCAGCAAGCTGTCAAACAAGCAAATGGGGATGTCAGTGACTCTCACGGAGTTTACTGGGAGGACAACCTCTTGTACACTGAAGCAAGGGATCCAAAACCTGGAGCTGCCAGGAGATTGGTGATTCCTCAGGAGTACAGAAAGTTCCTCCTAACTCTAGCTCACGACATTCCCTTAGCTGGACATTTGGGGCAAATGAAAACTTGGCACAGGCTTGTTCCCTTGTTTCATTCGCCTAGAATGTCAGAGGACACAAAGGAATTTTGTAAGTCCTGTGAAACCTGTCAAGCCAGTGGCAAGACAGGTGGCACTCCAAAGGCACCCCTTATTCCACTGCCTGTGGTTGGGGTTCCCTTTGAAAGGGTAGGGGTTGACATAGTTGGCCCCCTTGACCCTCCTACTGCTTCAGGCAATAGGTTTATTTTGGTGGTAGTGGACCATGCCACAAGATATCCTGAAGCAATTCCTCTAAGGACCACAACAGCTCGTGCAGTGGCAAAGGCCCTCCTGGGAATCTTTTCCAGGGTGGGCTTCCCAAAAGAGGTGGTATCAGACAGGGGAAGCAATTTCATGTCTGCTTACTTAAAGGCCATGTGGAAGGAGTGTGGTGTTACATACAAGTTCACCACACCCTATCATCCACAAACAAATGGACTGGTGGAGAGATTTAACAAAACTCTCAAAGGCATGATTATGGGACTCCCTGAAAAACTCCGCAGGAGATGGGATATCCTTTTACCATGCCTCCTTTTTGCTTACAGGGAGGTACCCCAGAAAGGAGTGGGCTTCAGCCCCTTTGAACTCCTATTTGGTCACCCTGTGAGAGGTCCTCTAACACTTGTTAAGGAGGGGTGGGAACAACCTTTAAAAGCTCCAAAGCAAGACATAGTGAACTATGTACTTGGCCTCAGATCAAGAATGTCTGAGAACATGAAAAAGGCCAGTAAAAACCTTCAGGCCAGCCAAGAGCTCCAAAAGCAATGGCATGACCAGAAGGCTGTTTTGGTTCAGTACCAACCAGGGCAGAAAGTGTGGGTCTTGGAGCCTGTGGCCCCAAGAGCACTCCAAGATAAATGGAGTGGACCCCACATATTTGTTGAGAAAAAGGGTGAAGTCACCTACTTAGTTGACTTAGGCACTGCCAGGAGTCCCCTTAGGGTGCTCCATGTCAATCGCCTGAAACACTACTATGACAGGGCTGATCTCACCCTGCTCATGGCAACTGATGAGGGACAGGAAGAAGAGAGTGACCCTCTCCCTGATCTCTTCTCTTCCACAGAACAAGATGCTCTAGTGGAAGGTGTAGTACTGGCAGATTGTCTTACTGCTGAGGAGAAAGACCACTGCATAAATCTCCTGGGTCAGTTTTCTGAACTCTTCTCTACTGTGCCAGGTACCACTTCTTGGTGTGAGCACACTATAGATACTGGAGACAGCTTGCATGTCAAAAGTAAGATCTATAGGCAGCCTGACCATGTCAGAGACTGCATAAAGCAAGAGGTGCAGAAAATGCTTGAACTGGGAGTGGCTGAGCACTCTGTAAGTCCATGGGCTTCTCCTGTGGTACTTGTACCAAAACCTCATTCCAAGGATGGAAAGAAGGAAATGCGGTTTTGTGTAGACTACAGAGGTCTCAACCAGGTAACCAAAACTGATGCGCACCCTATACCCAGGGCAGGTGAGCTAATAGATACATTGGCATCTGCCAAGTATCTAAGCACTTTTGATTTGACTGCAGGGTATTGGCAGATCAAATTATCAGAAGATGCAAAAGCAAAAACTGCATTTTCAACCATTGGAGGCCATTACCAATTCACAGTAATGCCTTTTGGATTGAAAAATGCACCTGCCACTTTTCAAAGGTTGGTGAACACAGTCCTGCAAGGGCTGGAAGCTTTTAGTGCAGCATATCTAGATGATATAGCTGTCTTTACCTCCAGCTGGGATATTCACCTGGTCCACCTATGGAAAGTTTTGGAGGCCCTGCAAAAGGCAGGCCTCACTATCAAGGCTTCAAAGTGCCAGATAGGGCAGGGTAAGGTGGTTTATCTGGGACACCTGGTTGGTGGAGAACAGATTGCACCACTTCAGGGGGAAATCCAAACTATTAGAGATTGGATTCCCCCTACTACTCAGACTCAGGTGAGAGCCTTTTTAGGCCTCACTGGGTACTATAGGAGGTTCATAAAGAACTATGGCTCCATTGCAGCCCCTCTTAATGACCTCACATCAAAGAAAATGCCTAAGAAGGTATTATGGAGAGCAAACTGTCAAAAAGCCTTTGAGGAGCTCAAGCAGGCCATGTGCTCTGCACCTGTCCTGAAAAGCCCCCGTTACTCCAAGAAATTCATTATCCAAACTGATGCATCTGAATTAGGGGAAGGGTCAGTCTTATCACAACTTAATTCTGAGGGCCAGGATCAACCTATTGCTTTTATCAGCAGGAGGTTGACCCCTAGAGAAAAGCGTTGGTCTGCCATAGAGAGGGAGGCCTTTGCTGTGGTCTGGGCACTGAAGAAGTTGAGACCATACCTGTTTGGTACCCACTTCATTGTTCAGACAGACCACAAACCTCTACTTTGGCTAAAACAAATGAAAGGTGAAAATCCTAAATTGTTGAGGTGGTCCATATCCCTACAGGGAATGGACTATACAGTGGAACATAAACCTGGGAGTACCCACTCCAGTGCAGATGGACTCTCCAGATATTTCCACTTAGACAATGAAGACCCATCAGGTAATGACTAGTCTTATTGTCCTTCGTTTGGGGGGGGTTGTGTAGGAAAGTACCATCTTGCCTGGCATGTTACCCCCATTTTTCACTGTATATATGTTGGTTTAGTTGTATGTGTCACTGGGACCCTGCCAGCCAGGGCCCCAGTGCTCATAAGTGTGCCCTGTATATGTTACCTGTGTTATGACTAACTGTCTCACTGAGGCTCTGCTATCCAGAACCTCAGTGGTTATGCTCTCTCATTTCTTTCCAAATTGTCACTAACAGGCTAGTGACCAATTTTACCAATTTACATTGGCTTACTGGAACACCCTTATAATTCCCTAGTATATGGTACTGAGGTACCCAGGGTATTGGGGTTCCAGGAGATCCCTATGGGCTGCAGCATTTCTTTTGCCACCCATAGGGAGCTCTGACAATTCTTACACAGGCCTGCCACTGCAGCCTGAGTGAAATAACGTCCACGTTATTTCACAGCCATTTTACACTGCACTTAAGTAACTTATAAGTCACCTATATGTCTAACCTTTACCTGGTAAAGGTTAGGTGCAAAGTTACTTAGTGTGTGGGCACCCTGGCACTAGCCAAGGTGCCCCCACATAGTTCAGGGCAAATTCCCCGGACTTTGTGAGTGCGGGGACACCATTACACGCGTGCACTACAAATGGGTCACTACCTATGTGTAGCTTCACAATGGTAACTCCGAATATGGCCATGTAACATGTTTAAGATCATGGAATTGCCCCCTCTATGCCATCCTGGCATTGTTGGTACAATCCCATGATCCCACGGGTCTCTAGCACAGACCCGGGTACTGCCAAACTGCCTTTTCAGGGGTTTCACTGCAGCTGCTGCTGCTGCCAACCCCTCAGACAGGTTTCTGCCCTCCTGGGGTCCAGCCAGGCTTGGCCCAGGAAGGCAGAACAAAGGACTTCCTCAGAGAGAGGGTGTTACACCCTCTCCCTTTGGAAAAAGGTGTTAAGGCAGGGGAGGAGTAGCCTCCCCCAGCCTCTGGAGATGCTTTAATGGGCACAGATGGTGCCCATTTCTGCATAAGCCAGTCTACACCGGTTCAGGGACCCCTCAGCCCTGCTCTGACGCGAAACTGTACAAAGGAAAGGGGAGTGACCACCCCCCTGACCTGCACCTCCCCTGGGAGGTGCCCAGAGCTCCTCCAGTGTGCTCCAGATCTTCCATCTTGGAAATAGAGGTGCTGCTGGCACACTGGACTGCTCTGAGTGGCCAGGGCCAGCAGCTGACGTCAGAGACTCCTTCTGATAGGCTCCTTCAGGTGTTGCTAGCCTATCCTCTCTCCTAAGTAGCCAAACCCTCTTTTCTGGCTATTTAGGATCTCTGCTTTGGGGAATTCCTTAGATAACGAATGTAAGAGCTCAGCAGAGTTCCTCTGCATCTCTCTCTTCACCTTCTGCCAAGGAATCGACTGCTGACCGCAAAACTGCAACAAAGTAGCAAAGATGACTACTGCAACTCTGTAACGCTGATCCTGCCGCCTTCTTGACTGTTTTCCTGGTGGTGCATGCTGTGGGGGTAGTCTGCCTCCTCTCTGCACTAGAAGCTCCGAAGAAATCTCCCGTGGGTCGACGGAATCTTCCCCCTGCAACCGCAGGCACCAAAGAAGTGCTTCACCAGTCCTCTGGGTCTCCTCTCAGCATGACAAGCGAGGTCCCTTGATCTCAGCAACTCTGTCCAAGTGACTCCCACAGTCCAGTGACTCTTCAGTCCAAGTTTGGTGGAGGTAAGTCCTTGCCTCCCCACGCTAGACTGCATTTCTGGGAACTGCGTGTTTTGCAGCTACTCCGGCCTCTGTGCACTTCTGGCGGAAATCCTTTGTGCACAGCCAAGCCTGGGTCCACGGCACTCTAACCTGCATTGCACGACCTCCTGAGTTGTCCTCCGGCGGTGTGGGACTCTCTTGTGCAACTTCGGGTGAGCACTGTTTCACTCCACTTTGTAGTGCCTGTTCCGGCACTTCTCCGGGTGCTGCTTGCTTCTGAGAGGGCTTCTTGTCCTGCTGGGCGCCCCCTCTGTCCCCTGCCACAATTGGCGACATTCTGGTCCCTCCTGGGCCACAGCAGCATCCAAAAACCCTAAACCACGAGCTTGCAGCTAGCAAGGCTTGTTTACGGTCTTTCCGCAGGAAAACACTTCTGCACGACTCTTCACGACGTGGGACATCCATCCTCTAAAGGGGACGTTTCTAGCCCTTGTCGTTCTTGCAGAATCCTCAGCTTCTACTGTCCAGTAGCAGCTTCTTTGCACCCACAGCTGGCATTTCCTGGGCATCTGCCCACTCTCAATTTGATCGTGACTTTTGGACTTGGTCCCCTTGTTCCACAGGTACCCTCGTCTGGAAATCCATCGTTGTTGCATTGCTGGTTTTGGTCTTTCCTGCAGAATTTCCCTATCACGACTTCTGTGTTCTTTGGGGAACTTTAGTGCTCTTTGCACTCACTTTTCAGGGTCTTGGGGTGGGCTATTTTTCTAACCCTCACTGTTTTCTTACAGTCCCAGCGACCCTCTACAAGGTCACATAGGTTTGGGGTCCATTCGTGGTTCGCATTCCACTTTTGGAGTATATGGTTTGTGTTGCCCCTATCCCTATGTGTCCCCATTGCATCCTATTGTAACTATACATTGTTTGCACTGTTTTCTATTGCTTTACTGCATATTTTTGGTATTGTGTACATATATCTTGTGTATATTTGCTATCCTCATACTGAGGGTACTCACTGAGATACTTTGGCATATTGTCATAAAAATAAAGTACCTTTATTTTTAGTATATCTGTGTATTGTGTTTTCTTATGATATTGTGCAAGTGACACTCGTGGTACTGTAGGAGCTTCACTCGTCTCCTAGTTCAGCCTAAGCTGCTCTGCTAAGCTACCATTATCTATCAGCCTAAGCTGCTAGACATCCTATACACTAATAAGGGATACCTGGGCCTGGTGCAAGGTGTAAGTACCCCTTGGTACTCACTACAAGCCAGTCCAGCCTCCTACAGTTCCCCTCACACAGGCACAGCTCACCACAGACCTTCCACCCTCTGGTAACACCAGCACAGCACACACCCAGCGGGCCCATACCTCCGTCCCCAGGACACGTCAATCAGCTGTGTGTCCACCACGGACAGGCCTAGGGAACCCACTCTCCACAAGGCCCTCTCCTCCATCATGGGAGCCTACCACATCTCCCAGGAGACGATGGCAACGGTACTGGCCAAGTTTCAGGAGACCCAGCGCCTTCAGGAGGAACAGTATTTGGGCTTCAGGGAGGAACTAAGAACCATCAGCACCGCCCTGGGCACCATTGTAGGGGTGCTGAAGGAGATACTGAATACCAGGAGGGACACTGTGGCACTCCTAGGGACCCCTGACACTAGCCTGGACGATGAACTGCCCACCACCTCTGCCGGCGCTAGTGGACAGGTGGCACCGCCACAGGACCACCACACCAGCACTCCACCCCCTGCAGACGGAGAACCACCCCGCAAGCGGTCCCTGAGAACCAGGAACAAGACTGAGCATGATGCCAAGACCCCCGCCAAGAAATAAGACAACCCTGATTGTCATCCTACTGTCCCACTTTGTAACCCTGTCCATAATGGAACTGCCCCAGCTCCACTTCCTATGCCCATATGGGCAATGCACCTGTGAGACTAATAGACTGGACTCTGCCATGGACATTCCTCCACCATCACCCCTCACCATTTTACAACCCCCCTTCAATATTGAGCACTTAAATAACCACCCTTGAAGCACAAAACAACCTAGAGTCAGTCTGTGATTTAGAAAATGTATATTAGCAATGACTGTGAAAAAATGCATTCTCAAATGTAATGTCAACATACCTATGTCACACATCTCAAGTCCATGAGGAATCTAAGCAGATGACACACATTGGCAACCACACCTGTGAAACCGTAATGGAAATGTACAACTCAGTTACCATATACTGGTTGAAAGCGACAGACAGGATAGAGGTAGAAGTGTGAAAGTACTTGTAGTAGGCAGGAATGTATTCTCACCTGTGTGTCACTGGAAATATTGCTGGATAACTGAGTCCCTGTTGTCAATGTCTTCTTCCTCTGCTTCCTACTCATCACTGTCCACAGGCTCCACAGCTGCCACAACACCGTCATCTGTACCATCCTCCTGCAGAAAAGGCACCTATTGTCGCAAAGCCGGATTGTGAAGCATACAGCAGGCCATGATGATCTGGCACACCTTCCTTGGTGAGTAGAATAGTGAACCACCTGTCATATGGAGGCACCTGAACCTGGCCTTCAGGAGGCCGAAGGTGCGTTCAATCACCCTCCTAGTCCACCCATGGGCCTCATTGTAGCGTTCCTCTGCCCTGGGATTCCTCACTGGGGTCAGTAGCCATGACAGGTTGGGGTAACCAGAGTCCCCTAATAGCCACACCCGGTGCCTCTGGATTTGACCCATCACATAAGGAATGCTGCTATTCCGCAGGATGTAGGCGTCATGCACTGAGCCAGGGAACCTAGCATTTACCTGAGAGATGTACTGATCTGCCAAACATACCATCTGTACATTCATGGAATGATAACTCTTCCGGTTCCTGTACACCTGTTCACTCCTGTGGGGGGGGGGCAGAGCTACATGGGTCCCATCAATGGCACCTTTGATGTTAGGGATATGTCCAAGGGCATAGAAGTCACCTTTAACTGTAGCCAAATCCTCCACCTGAGGGAAAACAATGTAGCTCCGCATGTGTTTCAGCAGGGCAGACAACACTCTGGACAACACGTTGGAAAACATAGGCTGGGACATCCCTGATGCTATGGCCACTGTTGTTTGAAATGACCCACTTGCCAGGAAATGGAGCACTGATAGCACCTGCACTTGAGGGGGGATTCCTGTGGGATGGCGGATTGCTGACATCAGGTCAGGCTCCAACTGGGTACACAGTTCCTAGATTGTGGCATGGTACCTGTAGGTGATGATTAAATGTCGCTCCTCCATTGTCAACAGGTCCACCAGCGGTTGGTACACCGGAGGATTCCGCCATCTCCTCACATGTCCCAGCGGACGGTGCCTAGGAAGGACAACAGCGAGAACAGAGTCAAACAACTCAGCGGTATGTGCCCACAGTCTACACAGAACACGAAACATAATACAAAAAGTTGCCTGTATGTGTGTTGAGTCTAGGCCTAGGTATGTGTGACGCAGTTGAAAATGAAGCCATGTGGGCCCCTGAAATGGCAGCTGCGTGACCTCTAAACTGGGACAATGGGATGTGAGGTAACTGCACTGGCGTTGTACACCGTCGCGGTAGGCGGCCGAAGAGCGCAGCGCAATGCTGCATTGGTCAACATTGGACCCTATGGGTCCCAGGAGCCAATGACGAAGTGCGCTGGTGGTGATGATACGCACCGCCACGGACGTGACCGCCATTTTCTATCTGTTCAATCACTCAATACCTGATCTTCGACAGGAGAGGAACTACACTGCAAGTGCTGCTGTGACCTCGGTCTGGAAGAGACAATGGCTCGTGCGTCTGGGGAAAGGGCCCCTGCCTTCACTGCTCAGGAGTTGGAGAAGCTCGTGGACGGGGTCCTCCCCAGTACACGCTTCTCTACGGTCCTCCAGACCAACAGGTAAGTACACAGGGAGCACGTTGTATGGGCCATGCCTGATTGGAGAGGGCTTGTTGTAAGAAGGAAGGGGCCACAGTTCTGCATGCATGAAGGACAGTGAGTGCATGTGCCACATGGCAAGGCTAGGGATGTGGGCCACTCACTTCGACGGTGCAGTTAATGACTTCTCTTCTTCCCCTGTACATTTCATGTAGGTCAGCGCCCACCAGAAGAAGGATATTTGGCGTGCCATCGCCAAGGACGTCCGGACCCTGGGGGTCCGCCAAAGACAGAGCACCCATTGCCGGAAGAGATGGGAAGACATTCACCGCTGGAGCAAGAAGACGGCGGAGGCTCAGCTGGGGATGGCCTCCCAACGTGGGAGGGGTGCCTGTCGCACCATGACCCCCCTGATGTTCTGAATCCTGGCGGTGGCCTACCCTGAGTTGGATGGGCGCTTGAGGGCATCACAGCTGACACAAGGGGGTGAGTACAACATAATTCTGTGGACTTTGTGTACAGTGAAGGTGTCTGGGTGGCAGAGGAGGGCTGTGGGTTCCCCTAGGCCAGGGCGAGTTCCGTAGGCTAGGCCCCTCCGTAATGCAGGCCATGTGGCACTCCACCCCACCTCCGTAGAGTGCCAAGTACAGGTATACATGCGCCTGTGTCATTTATGTGTGCAGATGTCCACCATAGCCATGTAGGCCATATCCCAGGAACTGCATCTGTAGAGCCCAACAGCGCAGTGTAGTGCAGGGGGCTGCTGTGTCTGTATTGTCCGCCAACGGTAGCGGTAAGCCATGCACTCAACTCACCCCCCCCCCCCCCCCTTTTTGTGGTCTCCCTGTTCTTGTGGGCATCAGCATCATCAGGCGGAGGTACAGTGGCACCGGAGCACGAGGGAGCTGCATCCCACATGGCCATGAAGGGCCACATAACGGACTCTGAATACACCAGTGGGACGGAGGGCGAGGGGAGCACCACGGCGGTCACAGGATCTGCAACCAGCGACACAGACTCGTCCTCCGATGGGAGCTCCCTTGTGGTGGCGGCAAAATCTGTGCCCCCCACTTCTACAGGTACAGCCGCCACCCCCCCCTACCAGGACCGCCCTCCCAGCAGCCCCTCAGCCTATGCCCCGTGCCCGCTCACCCAGGAGGGTGGGCATCACCTTCGCCCCAGGCACCTCAGCCCCCGCCCCTATCAACTCTGCTGCCCTCAGTGAGGAGGCCATTGACCTCCTCAGGTCCCTCACTGTTGGGCACTCTACCATTTTGAATGCCATCCAGGGTGTAGAAAGGGAATTGCAACACAGAAATGCATTCCTGGAGGGTATTCATTCTGGTCAGGCTACCCTTCATCGAACCCTGCAAATTCTGGCCTCAGCACTGATAGCAGCCATTGTCCCTGTGTCTAGCCTCCCCCCACCAACTTCCTCCACCCAGACCCAATCCCCCGTACCCCAGCCTATCCCAAGCACACCATCAGACCAGCATGCACCCACGTCAACATGCAAAGGGAAGCTCAGGCAAACATAAGCACCACACATACAACAGGCACTCACGCAAGCATCACACACATTCAGACACAGCAACATCCACTGCCTCCATTGTGTCCCCCTCCTCATCGTCTCCCTCCTCCCTTCCAGTCTCGTCTACACTCTCACCAGCATGCACTACCACTACAGCCACTAGGTCCCGCACCAGCACACCCACCAGCACAGCCCGCTCACGTGCACTCACCACCCCACTACCATTTACACGTCCCCTGTGTCCTCCCCCAGTGTGTCTGTGACGCCCCCTCCCAAAGTCCACAAACGCAGGCACACACCCACCCAACATACATCCACCTCACAACAGCCTCCAGCGCATGCACCTACACCCAAGGCCACAAAAGTTACACCTCCTACAACCACCTCCTCTTCCTCCACTGCCAGACCCCCTCCAGCTACCCGTCCCAGTGTTCCTAAGAAACTTTTCCTGACCAAGCTTGACCTCTTTCCCACCCCCCTCCAATTCATAGGTCCCGTACTAACACCTCAGCCAAAAAATCTCCGGGACCAATGGTGCCTGTTGTTAGAGGTATGTGGAGTGCACCGGGCACCAGGGCAGCCAGTGTGACACAGAGCCACAGCCAGTCCGCCCCCCTGTGAAGCACCAGAAGTTGGAGAGTTCCCGGCGGGAATGGGGGAAGACTCCAGCCAGCAAAGCCGCTCACAAGGGTCCCGGGGGGAGTGTCCACTCAGCTGTGACTCCTCCCAAGGTGGGGAAGGGGAAGAAGAAATCACCAAAGTCTGGGAGGAGCAGCACGGCGGAGAAGACCGCCATCATCCCCGCTGCCCAGGAGGCCACCGCCAGCCCAATCGTCACTGGCCAGGAGGCCACCGCCAGAGTCAGTGCCCAGGAGGGCAGCCCCATCGTCAGTGGCCAGGAGGCCACCGCCAGAGTCAGTGCACAGGAGGGCAGCCCCATCGTCAGTGGCCCAGAGGCCACCGCCAGTGTCAGTGCCCAGGAGGGCAGCCCCATCGTCAGTGGCCAGGAGGCCACCACCAGAGTCAGTGCCCAGGAGGGCAGCCCCATCGTCAGTGGCCAGGAGGCCGCCGCCAGAGTCAGTGCCCAGGAGGGCAGCCCCATTGTCACTGGCCAGGAGGCCACCGCCAGCCACAGTCCAGCTGCCCAGGAGGGCCCCGGCAGCCACAGCCCAGCTGCCCAATGAAGGACCGCCAACCCCAGCCCAGCTGGGCAATGAAGGACCGCCATGGCAAGCAACACTGAACAGGGCAAGCACCGCCGAACAGGGCAAAGACCGCCATGGCAAGCACTGCTGAACAGGGCAAGCACCGCTGAACAGGGCAAAGACCGCCATGGCAAGCACCGCTGAACAGGTCAGAAACTGCAAACTCAAGCACCGCTGAACAGGGCAAAGACCGCCCTGGCAAGCAACGCTGAACAGGTCAGAAACTGCCAACTCAAGCACCGCTGAACAGGGCAAAGACCACCAACTCAAGCACCGCTGGCCCATGAGCGGCAGGGGCAGTGACGCAACTGGGACCGCCACGGGGAAAGTGATGCACTCTGGGAACCAGTCACCCTCCAGAACCAGTGGAGACATGCATCCACTCTGTCTGTCCTTAACAGGATGAAGCACTCTGGGCACCAGTCCCCCTCCAGAACCAGTGGAGACATGCATCCACTCTGTCTGTCCTTAACAGGATGAAGCACTCTGGGCACCAGTCCCCCTCCAGAACCAGTGGAGACATGCATCCACTCCGTCTGTCCTTAACAGGATGATGCACTCTGGGCACCAATCCCCCTCCAGAACCAGTGGAGACATGCATCCACTCCGTCTGTCCTTAACAGGATGAAGCACTCTGGGAACCAGTCCCCCTCCACAACCAGTGGAGACATGCATCCACTCCGTCTGTCCTTAACAGGATGAAGCACTCTGGGCACCAGGCCCCCTCCAGCACCAGTGGAGACTGTTATCCACTTGAGAGACTGTGGCTTTGCACCCCCCAGGATAAAGCAGTGGGCAAACCACCCACTGTAGAGACTTGAGAGACTGTGGCTTTGCACTCCCCAGGATGGTACAGTGGGCAACCCACCCACTGTAGAGACTTGAGAGATTGTGGCTTTGCACTCCCCAGGATACATCAATGGGCATGGAGCCCCCTCATGGATCTGCGTGGTGCACTCATCCGGCTGAGGTGCCCCCCCTTCCCTTCCCCCTGAGGTGCCTGTTGTATTTCTATCTGATGCCCCGTCAGTGTTCTCTCCATTTTGATCAGGTATCTGATGTGGGCCTCGCCCATGCATTTTGGGCCCAGTGGTCCACGGACAATGAATGATGCATTACCTGCACTACTAATCGTGATGTATATTTTGTTGAATGTGTATATATATCTGTATATATTTGGTTACTGTATTTTGATATATTACAATTGGTTGAACTCATTTCGTTTTGTCTTTGCATTCTTCCGGGGCGGTTGGGGGTTGTTGCTGTAATGTTTGTATATGCATTGGTGTGTGTGTTGTAGTGGGTGAGGGTCGGGGTGGGGGTGGGGGTGTTGCGTGTGCGTGTCCCTGACTTTTGCCTCTCCCTCCCCTATGTCGTAGGTGCAGTACTCGCCGTTGTCTTCGCCGCCGGCGTTGATGATGGTCGTATAGGAGCAGGAAGACTATCGCAGGGAGAATTTGGAGTTCCGGCTCCATGGTGCCCTCGTTCCTCGTGGAGTGTGTAGAGGTGAGCGTTTTCCCTTTGAAATGGCTGTTCACCAAGGCCTGGGCCTCTTATGGCACAGGGCGGAGACTGAGATGGGCTTACAGCATGGATTCCTCTAGCACTGAGCTCATGCAGGGTGTGTATCAAAGTTAAGCTCTCAGGCTAAAGAGCATGAGGGTTCAGAGAACACTGGATTAAAGGTAGGTTACCGGTCACGCCTACCCATGCGTGCAAACCAATGAGGATACATGTATGTAGTTCGCTGTAAAACATAACTTAAAACTTCCAATTGGTGCCTTTTTTTTTTTTTCGAATGACCTTCTGCGTGCTCTCTCCCCTCTGCATGCCCCCGTCCTCTGCATGTCACCTCACTCTGCATGCCTCCATCCTTTACATGCCTTCTCCGTCTGCATGCCTCCATCCTCTGCATGTCACCTCTGCATGCCTCCATCCTCTGCCTCCTCCCTCTGCATGCCTCCACTCTCTGCATGTCACCTCCCTCTGCATACCTCCACTCTCTGCATGCTCTCTCCCCTCTGCATGCCTCCATCCCCTGCGTTTTGTACACCCTATTCATGCCTCCTCCCTCTGCATGCCTCCACTCTCTGCATGCCTCCTCCCTCTGCATGCCTCCACTCTCTGCATGCCTCCTCCCTCTGCATGCCTCCACTCTCTGCATGTCACCTCCCTCTGCATGTCACCTCCCTCTCCATGCCTCCACTCTCTGCATGCCTCCACTCTCTGCAAGCTCTCTCCCCTCTGCATGCCTCCATCCCCTGTATTTGTACACCCTTTTCATGCCTCCTCCATGGCACCTCACTCTGCATGCATCCTCCGTCTGCATGCCTCCATCCTCTGCATGTCACCTCTGCATGCCTCCATCCTCTGCCTCCTTCCTCTGCATGCCTCCACTCTCTGCATGTCACCTCCCTCTGCATGCCTCCACTCTCTGCATGCTCTCTCCTCTCTGCATTCCTCCATCCCCTGCATTTGTACACCCTATTCATGCCTCCTCCCTCTGCATGCCTCCACTCTCTGCATGCCTCCTCCCTCTGCATGCCTCCACTCTCTGCATGTCACCTCCCTCTCCATGCCTCCACTCTCTGCATGTCTCCACTCTCTGCATGCTCTCTCCCCTTTGCATGCCTCAATCCCCTGCATTTGTACACCCTTTTAATGCCTCCTCCCTCTGCATGTCTCCTCCCTCTGCATGCGACCTCCCTCTGCATGCCTCCATCCTCTGCAATCCTCTACCCTCTGCATGTCACCTCCCTCTGCATGCCTCCATCCTCTGCCTCCTCCCTCTGCATGCCTCAGCCCTCTGCATGTCACCTCCCTCTGCATGCCTCCATCCTCTGTATGCCTCCCACGTCTGTATGCCTCCACCCTCTGCATGCCTCCACCTTCTGCGTGCCTCCATACGCTGCATGCCTCCATTCTCTGCATGCCTCCATACTCTGTATGCCTCCATCTTCTGTATGCCTCCACCCTCTGCATGCCTCCATACTCTGCATGCCTCCACCCTCTGCATGCCTCCACCATCTGCATGCTCTCTCCCCTCTGCATTTCTCCATTCTCTGCATGCCTCCGTCCTCTACATGCCTCCACCCTCTGCATGCTCTCTTCTCACTGCATTCGTCCATTCTCTGCATGCCTCCTCCCTCTGCATGCCACCTCCCTCTGCATGCCTGCTCCCTCTGCATGCCACCTCCCTCTGTATGCCTGCTCCCTCTGCATGCCTCCGCCCTCTGCATGCTCTCTCCCCTCTGCATTCCTCCATCCTCTGCATGCCTCTACCCTCTGCATGCTCTCTCCCCTCTGCATTCGTCCATTCTCTGCACGCTCTCTCCCCTCTGCATGCCTCCCCCTCTGCATGCCTCTACCCTCTGCATGCCTCCTCCCTCTGCATGCCTCCTCCCTCTGCATACCTCTACCCTCTGCATGCCTCCTCCCTCTGCATTCCTCCATCCTCTGCATGCCACCTTCCTCTGCATGCCTCCTCCCTCTGAATGCCCCCATCCTCTGCATTCCTCCATCCTCTACATGCCTCCTCCCTCTGCATGCCTCTGCCCTCTGCATGCCTCCATCCTCTGCATGCCTCCATCCTCTGCACACCTTCTTTCTGAGCCCAGCCTGCTCTAAGTTTGATGCTTGTTTTAAAGATGTCTCCATCATCTGCATGCCTGTAGGAGGCTGGCTCTCTATGTAGTGTGCAAAGCTGAGAACACTGTGCAGGGAGTCCAGGCAACCACACATTAATTTACAGGGGTAAAAACTAGATCCCCTAATGCTGTAATTTGTATAGTAGCTTGGTTGAGCAGTTAGGCCAATTCTGGGGAAGTGCTAAACATTTTCTGTACTCACAGTATAGTCTTTTATATGTCTTTTCATGCACAATTGCACACCATAGGAATCAATGGATGATTAACTTTAAAAATACGTATAAAATAATACAGTTGGTTTACCAAGTTCTTCTTTTGCAGGTCGGTCGAGGTCATCGGTGAGAACTCTGTGCCAGCTGGAAGCATCCGGGCGGCTCCCTGTTTCCACAGGAGCAGCGGGAGAAGGTCTCCGGGGCTAGTGCACGGCCATGCAAGGGACCACTTGGTAAAGCACTGCACAGGTAAGTTTAAAGATGAATCCTTGGGGTCCCTTTAGAGTGGCAAGGTCACAAGGGGTGGGGGACCCTTAGGGCACAGCAGATTGTTCGCTGCAGGGCACTGGGCGGCCGGGTGCAGCGCGAATCGGTGAGCCAGAAGCTGTGCGCAAAGGTGCACTCTGGCGGGAGGTCCAGGTTGCTTCTGAAGTCCCTCCACTGGGGCTTCCTCCTGGTCCTGTTGCAGCACCAGGCGGGTTGTTTTTCTTGATGACTGACATGGGCTGACCAATACCCAGTGTACTGGCACAGTTTGACCACTGGGGGGCGCAGTGCTGCCAAACTTGGCACATTATCAGGGATTGTCCTTGCGATCATTTGGATTAAGTTTGGTATAGCTGTGGTATTCAGTTCAGGAGTCAGTGGCTGGTCAATGAAGTGACCCTCACTGGCTTGCTGGTTCTGCTTTGGTTTTGGAGTAGTACATCCACTCTGTACAGAGTTCTCTGGAGGTCCTCTGGGGTTTTTGTAGAGGTGTCCAGCAGCTCGTCAGCGTGATTGTCGGGTCCTGGGTGCAGCACGCAGGGTTTGCAGGTCCACACCAGGTCCACAGTTCTCGTAATTCGATTCTTCTTGTGCTGGTCTTCTTTTTGTCTGTTGAATCTGATTTGCTGGTCTAGGGATGCCCATTAAATACTGTATTTATTGGGCATTTTAGGGGAACCTGGTAGTGGCCAATGGGTCAACTACCTGAGGGTGGCTACTTCCTGTGGGCAGACGTCACTTCACTTGGCTATTTTCCTTCCATCCAAGATGGAGGGAAATGAAATAGAGAGTCCACCTTGCATGCAACACCTTAGGGTGGTGCATGCTAGGTAGGGCCACTCTTCCTGTCCTTTGTGTGTTTTCCCACCATTGCTCTCACCAAAAGTGGGGGATTTACAAAGTGGGGGCCATCTGCTGCTAGCAGCAGGCTTGTGGTCGAGTTTCAAAGGCATCAAAGGAATTCCTGAGGGAGGTGGGATAGCACCTCTTCCCAGGAAGGGCTTTGTTCTCTGTCCCCAGAGAGCAATGACTCTCTCCCCAGGGGTCCAGAATCCTATCTGGTGGAGGCAGGCTGTTTGGGACTAGCCAGCAACCATGCCAGGGTAGTTAGCTTTTGCAGAGGGCACCTCTAAGATGACCCATCCAGTACTGGTACCAGTTTAGATTTATCATTCTGACTTGTTTGATACCAAACAACCCAGTGTTCAGAGTAGCCATCATGTAGCTGGGGAACTCGTACTGACCAGTGTACAGCATGTGCATTTAAAATGACTGCTCTATTCACTTACTTTGTCCCAGGTTTTGCAATGACACAGTGGGGGCATATTGCTCATGCAGCTATGCCCTCACATACAGTATAGTGCACCCGGCCTTAGGGCTAGAAGGCCTGCCAGAGGGGTGAATTACTTATATTGCATGCAGTGTATAGTGGACAGGGCACACAGGCTGTATGCTATGTCGAGTTTCCGTTTTGGGACTGCACCAGGACACTCAGCCTGCAATGGCAGTGCTGGGTGCATCTGGATGCATGGCCCTAGAGGATGACACAATCAGTGCTGTTGCCCTCAGGGGTGTACCCTTAGGACCCCATGCCCTGGGTACCTAAGTACCATTTCCTAGGGACTTATAGAGGCAGCTAAAGGTGTTGCCAACTACCTTTGCAATTTTTAGGGAAATAACACTGACACTGGCAACCTGGTTAGCAGGATCCCAGTGAACTCCAGCCCAAGTTGCATCCAGAAATCAGGCAAAAAGTGTGTAGGGGGTGGAGTACTGCAACAAAGTGCCAGTTTCCCGCAATGCCTTCATCCTCTGCACGCCTCTTCTCTGTGCACAGCCTGCTCCAGAACTAATGCTTGTTTAAAAAGGCCTCTGCATGCATCTTCTCTCTTCATGCCTCATTCCTCGCATGCCTCCATCCTATGCATGCCTCTTCCCTCTGCATGCCCCCATCTTCTGCATTCCTCCTCCCTCAGCATGCCTCCATCCTCTGCATGTCTCCATCCTCTGCATGTTTCCATCCTCTGCATGCCTTCTCCCTCTGCATGTCTCCATCCTGTGCATGCCTCCATCCTCCGCAAGCCTCCTGGCCTACTCTCTCTGCAGGTCTCCTCTCTCTGTATGCCTCCTCCCTCTGCATGCCTCCTCCCTCTGCATACATCCACCCTCTGCATGCCTCCTCCTTCTGAATTCCTCCATCCTCTGCATGTCTCTATCCTCTGAATGCCTCCTCTCTTTGCATGTCTCCATCCTCTGCATGTCTCCATCCTCTGCATGCCTCCACCCTCTGCATGCCTCCTCTGTCTGCATACCTCCATCCTCTGCATGCCTCCACCCTCTGCATGCCTCCTCCGTCTACATACCTCCATCCTCTGCATGCCTCCACCCTCTGCATGTCTCCTCCGTCTACATACCTCCATTCTCTGCATGCCTCCTTTCTCTGCATGTCTCCATTCTCTGCATGCCTCCACCCTCTGCATGCCTCCTCTGTCTGCATACCTCCATTCTCTGCATGCCTCCTTTCTCTGCATGTCTCCATTCTCTGCATGCCTCCTCTCTCTGCATGTCTACATTCTCTGCATGCCTCAATCTTCTGTATGCCTCCTCTTCTCTGCATGCCCTCTCCCTCTGCATGTCTCTATCCTCTGCATACCTCCATCCTCTGAATGCCTTCTCCCTAAGCACAGCCTCTCCAAGTCCAATGCTTGTCTAAAATGACCCCTTTACACGTCCAACCTCTGCATGGCTTCTCCATCAGTCTGCCTTGCCCTCTGCATGCCTCCATCCTCTACATGTTTCCTTTCTCTGCATGCCTCCTCTTTCTTCATGCCTCCTCACTGTGCGTGCCTCATCTCTCTGAGAATGCCTGCTCCAAATTCAATGCTTGTTGAAAATTACCTCTGCATGCCTCCTCCCTCTGCATGCCTCATCAATCTGTATGCCTCCTCCATCTGATGGCTCACCCCCAACTAATGCCTGCATCAACTCGCATACCCCAACTAATGACTGCATGAACTCACATACCCCCAACTAATGACTGCATGAACTCGCATAACCCCAACTAATGACTGCATGAACTCACATACCCCCAACTAATGACTGCATGAACTCGCACACCCCAACTAATGACTGCATGAACTCACATACCCCCAACTAATGACTGCATGAACTCGCATACCCCAACTAATGACTGCATGAACTCACATCCCCCAACTAATGACTGCATGAACTCACATACCCCCAACTAATTGCATGAACTCACATACCCCAACTAATGACTGCATAAACTCACATACCCCCAACTAATGACAGCACACTCGCATATCCCCAACTAATGACTGAACACTCACATACCCCAACTAATGACTGAAGGAGCTCACATACCCCCAACTAATGACTGCATAAACTCACATACCCCCAACTAATGACTGAAGGAACTCACATACCCCCAGCTAATGACTGAAGGAGCTCACATACCCCCAACTAATGACGGAAGGAACTCACATACCCCAACTAATGATTGCACAAACTCACATACCCCAACTAATGACTGAAGGAGCTCACATACCCCCAACTAATGACTGCATGAAGTCACATAACCCCAGCTAATGACTGAAGGAGCTCACATACCCCCAACTAATGACTGCACTGGAGGAAAGTACCATCTTGCCTGGCATGTTACCCCCATATTTCACTGTATATATGTTGCTTTAGTGTATGTGTCACTGGGACCCTGCCAGCCAGGGCCCCAGTGCTCATAAGTGTGCCCTGTATGTGTTCCCTGTGTTATGACTAACTGTCTCACTGAGGCTCTGCTAACCAGAACCTCAATGGTTATGCTCTCTCATTTCTTTCCAAATTGTCACTAACAGGCTAGTGACCAATTTCACCAATTCACATTGGCATACTGGAACACCCTTATAATTCCCTAGTATATGGTACTGAGGTACCTAGGGTATTGGGGTTCCAGGCGATCCCTATGGGCTGCAGCATTTCTTTTGCCACAGATAGGGAGCACTGACAATTCTTACACAGGCCTGCCACTGCAGCCTGAGTGAAATAACGTCCACGTTATTTCACAGCCATTTACTGTAGGAGGCTGGACTGGCTTGTAGTGAGTACCAAGGGGTACTTACACTTTGCACCAGGCCCAGGTGTCCCTTATTAGTGTAGAGGGGTGTCTAGCAGCTTAGGCTGATAGAAAATGGTAACTTAGCAGAGCAGCTTAGGCTGAACTAGGAGACGAGTGAAGCTCCTACAGTACCACTAGTGTCATATGCACAATATCATAAGAAAACACAATACACAGATATACTAAAAATAAAGGTACTTTATTTTTATGACAATATGCCAAAAGTATCTCAGTGAGTACCCTCAGTATGAGGATAGCAAATATACACAAGATATATGTACACAATACCAAAAATATGCAGTATAGTCTTAGAAAACAGTGCTAACAATGTATAGTTACAATAGGATGCAATGGGGACACATAGGGATAGGGGCAACACAAACCATATACTCCAAAAGTGGAATGCGAACCACGAATGGACCCCAAACCTATGTGACCTTGTAGAGGGTCGCTGGGACTATTAGAAAATAGTAAGGGTTAGAAAAATAGCCCACCCAAGACCCTGAAAAGTGAGTGCAAAGTGCACTAAAGTTCCCCAAAGGACATAGAAGTCGTGATAGGGGAATTCTGCAGGAAAGACACAAACCAGCAATGCAAGAACGATGGATTTTCAGTCGAGGGTACCTGTGGAATAAGGGGACCAAGTCCAAAAGTCACAAGCAAGTCGGAGATGGGCAGATGCCCAGGAAATGCCAGCTGTGGGTGCAAAGAAGCTGCTACTGGACAGTAGAAGCTGAGGATTCTGCAGGAAAAACAAGGGCTAGAGACTTCCCCTTTGGAGGATGGATCCCCCACGCCGTGGAGAGTTGTGCAGAAGTGTTTTCCTGCCGAAAGACCGCTAACAAGCCTTGCTAGCTGCAAATCATGCAGTTAGGGTTTTTGGATGCTGCTGTGGCCCAGGAGAGACCAGGATGTCGCCAATTGCGTATGGTGACAGAGGGGGCGTCGAGCAAGACAAGAAGCCCTCTCAGAAGCAGGCAGCACCCGCAGAAGTGCCGGAACAGGCACTACAAAGAAGAGTGAAATGGTGCTCACCCGAAGTTGCACAAAGGAGTCCCACGTCACCGGAGTCCAACTTAGAAAGTCGTGCAATGCAGGTTAGAGTGCCGTGGACCCAGGCTTGGCTGTGCACAAAGGATTTCCGCCGGAAGTGCACAGAGGCCGGAGTAGCTGCAAAAGTCGTGGTTCCCAGCAATGCAGTCTGGCGTGGGGAGGCAAGGACTTACCTCCACCAAACTTGGACTGAAGAGTCACTGGACTGTGGGAGTCAGTTGGACAGAGTTGCTGGATTCAAGGGACCTCGCTTGTCATGCTGAGAGGAGACCCAAGGGACTGGTGATGCAGTTCTTTGGTGCCTGCAGTTGCAGGGGGACGATTCCGTCGACCCACGGGAGATTTCTTCAGAGCTTCTAGTGCAGAGAGGAGGCAGACTACCCCCACAGCATGCACCACAAGGAAAACAGTCGAGAAGGCGGCAGGATCAGCGTTACAGAGTTGCAGTAGTCGTCTTTGCTACTTTGTTGCAGTTTTGCAGAATTCCAGCGCAGTCAGCAGTCGATTCCTTGGCAGAAGGTGAAGAGAGAGATGCAGAGGAACTCTGATGAGCTCTTGCATTCGTTATCTAAGGAATTCCCCAAAGCAGAGACCCTTAATAGCAAGAAAAGAGGGTTTGGCTACTTAGGAGAGAGGATAGGCTAGCAACACCTGAAGGAGCCTATCAGAAGGAGTCTCTGACGTCACCTGCTGGCCCTGGCCACTCAGAGCAGTCCAGTGTGCCAGCAGCACCTCTGTTTCCAAGATGGCAGAGGTCTGGAGCACACTGGAGGAGCTCTGGGCACCTCCCAGGGGAGGTGCAGGTCAGGGGAGTGGTCACTCCCCTTTCCTTTGTCCAGTTTCACGCCAGAGCAGGGCTGAGGGGTCCCTGAACCGGTGTAGACTGGCTTATGCAGAAATGGGCACCATCTGTGCCCATGAAAGCATTTCCAGAGGCTGGGGGAGGCTACTCCTCCCCTGCCTTCACACCATTTTCCAAAGGGAGAGGGTGTAACACCCTCTCTCTGAGGAAGTCCTTTGTTTTGCCATCCTGGGCCAAGCCTGGCTGGACCCCAGGAGGGCAGAAACCTGACTGAGGGGTTGGCAACAGCAGCAGCTGCAGTGAAACCCCTGAAAAGGCAGTTTGGCAGTACCAGGGTCTGTGCTACAGACCAGTGGGATCATGGGATTGTGCCAACTATGCCAGGATGGCATAGAGGGGGCAATTCCATGATCATAGACATGTTACATGGCCATATTCGGAGTTACCATTGTGAAGCTACACATAGGTAGTGACCTATGTGTAGTGCACGCGTGTAATGGTGTCCCTGCACTCACAAAGTCCGGGGAATTTGCCCTGAACCATGTGGGGGCACCTTGGCTAGTGCCAGGGTGCCCTCACACTAAGTAACTTAGCACCCAACCTTTACCAGGTAAAGGTTAGACATATAGGTGTCTTATAAGTTACTTAAGTGCAGTGAAAATGGCTGTGAAATAATGTGTGCATTATTTCACTCAGGCTGCAGTGGCAGGCCTGTGTAAGAATTGTCAGAGCTCCCTATGGGTGGCAAAAGAAATGCTGCAGCCCATAGGGATCTCCTGGAACCCCAATACCCTGGGTACCTCAGTACCATATACTAGGGAATTATAAGGGTGTTCCAGTATGCCAATATGAATTGGTGAAATTGGTCACTAGCCTGTTAGTGACAATTTGTACAGAGAGAGCATAACCACTGAGGTTCTGGTTAGCAGAGCCTCAGTGAGACAGTTAGGCATCACACAGGGAACACATACATATAGGTCACAAACTTATGAGCACTGGGGTCCTGACTAGCAGGGTCCCAGTGACACATAACAAACATACTGAAAACATAGGGTTTTCACTATGAGCACTGGGCCCTGGCTAACAGGGTCCCAGTGAGACAGTGAAAACACCCTGACATACACTCACAAACAGGCCAAAAGTGGGGGTAACAAGGCTAGAAAGAGGCTACTTTCTCACACAACCCCCCCCCCCCCCCAAACGAAGGACAATAAGGCTAACCTTGGCCAGTTGAGACTTTATTGTCTAAGTGGTGATAAGTAGAGAGTAGCTCTGCAATAGACTGGTTACTCCCTTTATCATCCACTATATGGTTACTTCCCTGTGGGGATGTGAACCACCCTGTTTGAAGTTTTTTAGCTAGGCAACAATGTGAAGATATATTTTCAGAGTTTATATCAGTAAGTTTTAGTTTAGAGCAGTGGGAATTATCCACTGAACCTATTTCTAGTGATGAGAATGCCAGACAGGGATGCTGTCTCAGTAAAGCCATAGCTGGGCAAAATTTTAGTCCGTTTGGCTGGAAGAGAGAACAGGGATGCTGTTTCTCTTGAGTTGGAGCAGGGCAGGGATGCTGTCCTATGAGCTCCACACTAGGGCAGGGATGCTGTCCTAAGTGTTGTGAGGCAGTGCAGGGTTTCTGCACTCAAGTTTCTCTGAGAGGGTTGGAGGGATGCTCCATGTTAACTAAAATGGTGCTCTTTTTCTCACCAATGTTAGTTATCCCACAGAGAGGTACTTCTACCTCAGGGAGTCCAGCTTTGCCAGCTGATGATTCCCTTGGAACAGGTGCCACCCCAGGAGAGGTTTCTCCCACCACAGGAATGGTATCCTGAATGGTAGGGTGGTTAGGGGATATTGTGATACCCTTTTTACCTGTTGATGGAGAGGGATCCTGAGTTTTCAGGCCTTCTCTCCTTTGCTTTTTCATTTCAGTAGAAATGAGAGGGAACAATTCCTCAGGGATGCCCAGCATGGCTGCATGGGCATAAAACTCTACATCAGCCCAACCTGAGGCCTCTAGGTCATTACCTAAGAGACAGTCTACAGGTAAGCTAGGTGATACCACCACCTGCTTAGGGCCAGTAACTCCACCCCAACTAAACTGAATTATAGCTAAGGGAAGGAACTTAGTGGAGTTGTGGACATCAATAATTTTATACTGTTGTCCAATGATGTGTTGTTCAGGAGCCACTAGGTTTTCAGTCACCAAAGTGATACTGGCACCTGTGTCCCTGTAGGCCAAGGCCTCAACACCATTTATTGAAACTGTCTGCCTGTACTTATCCATTGTAAGGGGACTAGCAGCCAGTGTGGCAAGGCCAGTGGCACTAGGTGTGACAGAAACTGTCTTGGGACTGACTACCCCAGTTTCTATGATGGACCCATAAGTGAACCCAACTACACCCTTAACTTGACTGTTGCCAGCAGTCCCACCACTAGTACCACTACTGCTAGGGGCACTAGAGCTTGATGTATTAGTGGTGGTAGGCTCAGGGGGTTTACCTGGACAGGACTTATCCCCTGGCCTATGGCCTCTGTTTTTACCCACAAAGCACCGAGGCTTTTTAAATTGTGTAGGTTGAGAAGAAGAGGAAGAGTTTGTTTTATCCCCACCCTCTGAAGAGTGTTTAACATTTGAAGTGGGATCTTTGGTTTTACCCTTATCCCCATGCTTATCTTGAGATTTTTCACCATCTTTCTTCTTGCCATCCTTGTCACCACCTGTATGAACTTTTCTGTTCACTCTTGTTCTGACCCATTTGTCTGCCTTCTTTCCCAATTCTTGGGGAGAGGTCAGATCTGAGTCCACTAGATACTGGTGCAACAAATCAGACACACAATTATTAAGTATATGCTCTCTCAGGATTATGTTATATAGGCTTTCATAGTCATTCACTTTACTGCCATGTAACCACCCCTCCAAGGCCTTCACTGAATGGTCAACAATGTCTACCCAGTCTTGTGAAGACTCATTTTTGGTCTCTCTGAACTTCATCCTTTACTGTTCAATGGTTAAGCCATAACCATCCAGGAGTGCATTCTTAAGAACTGTAAAATTATTGGCATCACTTTCTTTCACAGTAAGGAGCCTATCCCTACCCTTTCCACTAAATGATAGCCATAGGATAGCAGCCCACTGCCTTTGAGGGACATCCTGTACAACACAGGCCCTCTCAAGTGCAGCAAACCACTTGTTAATGTCATCCCCCTCCTTATAAGGGGGAACTATCTTATGCAGATTCCTGGAATCATGCTCTTTTGCAGGATGACTATGGGGAATAGTGCTGCTGCCACCATGGGTTTCTAAGCCCAATTTCTGTCTTTCTCTCTCCACTTCTAAGGACTGTCTATCCAAATCCAGCTGTTGCTTCTTGAGCTTCAGTCTGGTTTGTTCCACTCTCAATCTATTGAACTCCCTTTCTAACACTCTGTCATCAGGGTGGGTGGGAGGGACATGCCTTGAAACAGAGGTATGGTGAGAATGAACAGAAGGAGACCCATCCCTTACAGAAGGCATCCTAACAGCTTGGTTAACAGAAACATCACTTCTACTGTGGTGAGAAGGAATACTCTTGCTATGATGTGAGACAACACTATCAGTATGGTGTGACTCTACATCAGTACCAACTATGCTAGGCTGTCTAGTAATGGGCAGGCTAGGAAGTTTCTTTCCTGACTCTTTTTCTAGGGGAGTCCCTGGATCAGATTGGGAACCATTAGCTACTTTTTCAACAGATGGGGCACCTCTGGCCTTATCTTGTTCTATAAGCATGTTAACCAACAGTTCTCTACAGGGATTCTTCCCTACACTCAAACCTCTCTCTATGCAGAGACTCCTTGCTCCTTTCCAGCTAAGGTGATCATATACAAGTTTGGACAGATCAACAATTTGGCCTGTGCCAGACATTTTTAGAAAGAGTTAAGTGATAGAAAAAGTGAAGAAAAAGTTTTTCAGAACTTTTGGAAAGACAGAAAAAAAAACTTTTAAAACTTTTTAAGAACTTTTAGAAAGTTTAGAGGTACTTTTCAGCACTTAGAAAAGAAGTGAAAAGAGGAAATGCAAAACTTTTTGTTTAGGTGTACATACACTGAACTTGTTTTGTATATTTTTCTCTAATGAAAAGTACAGTGACAAAAGTGGTAAGTAGTTGCAAAGCACTTATCCCACCACTGCACAACCAATGTAGGAGGCTGGACTGGCATGTAGTGAGTACCAAGGGGTACTTACACCTTGCACCAGGCCCAGGTATCCCTTATTAGTGTAGAGGGGTGTCTAGCAGCTTAGGCTGATAGAAAATGGTAGCTTAGCAGAGCAGCTTAGGCTGAACTAGGAGACGAGTGAAGCTCCTACAGTACCACTAGTGTCATATGCACAATATCATAAGAAAACACAATACACAGATATACTAAAAATAAAGGTACTTTATTTTTATGACAATATGCCAAAAGTATCTCAGTGAGTACCCTCAGTATGAGGATAGCAAATATACACAAGATATATGTACACAATACCAAAAATATGCAGTATAGTCTTAGAAAACAGTGCAAACAATGTATAGTTACAATAGGATGCAATGGGGACACATAGGGATAGGGGCAACACAAACCATATACTCCAAAAGTGGAATGCGAACCACAAATGGACCCCAAACCTATGTGACCTTGTAGAGGGTCGCTGGGACTATTAGAAAATAGTAAGGGTTAGAAAAATAGCCCACCCCAAGACCCTGAAAAGTGAGTGCAAAGTAGACTAAAGTTCCCCAAAGGACATAGAAGTCGTGATAGGGGAATTCTGCAGGAAAGACACAAACCAGCAATGCAAGAACGATGGATTTCCAGTTGAGGGTACCTGTGGAACAAGGGGACCAAGTCCAAAAGTCACAAGCAAGTCGGAGATGGGCAGATGCCCAGGAAATGCCAGCTGTGGGTGCAAAGAAGCTGCTACTGGACAGTAGAAGCTGAGGATTCTGCAGGAACGACAAGGGCTAGAGACTTCCTGTAGGAGGCTGGACTGGCTTGTAGTGAGTACCAAGGGGTACTTACACCTTGTACCAGGCCCAGTTATCCCTTATTAGTGTATAGGGTGTCTAGCAGCTTAGGCTGATAGATAATGGTAGCTTAGCAGAGCAGCTTAGGCTGAACTAGGAGACGTGTGAAGCTACTACAGTACCACAAATGCCATATGCACAATATCATAAGAAAACACAATACACAGATATACTAAAAATAAAGGTACTTTATTTTTATGACAATATGCCAAAAGTGTCTCAGTGAGCACCCTCAGTATGAGGATAGCAAATATACACAAAATATATGTACACAATACCAAATATATGCAGTATAGTCTTAGAAAAGAGTGCAAACAATGTATAGCTACAATAGGATGCAATGGAAGCACATAGGGATAGGGGCAACACAAACCAAATACTCCAAAAGTGGAATGCGAACCACGAATGGACCCCAAACCTATGTGACCTTGTAGAGGGTCGATGGGACTATTAGAAAATAGTAAGGGTTAGAAAAATACCCCACCCCAAGACCCTGAAAAGTGAGTGCAAAGTGCACTAAAGTTCCCCCAAAGACATAGAAGTCGTGATAGAGGAATTCTGCAGGAAAGACACAAACCAGCAATGCAACAACGATGGATTTCCAGTCGAGGGTACCTGTGGAACAAGGGGACCGAGTCCATAAGTCACAAGCAAGTCGGAGATGGGCAGATGCCCAGGAAATGCCAGCTGTGGGTGCAAAGAAGCTTCTACTGGACTGAAGAAGCTGAGGATTCTGCAGGAACGACAAGGGTTAGAGACTTCCCCTTTGGAGGATGGATCTCCCACGCCGTGGAGAGTCGTGCAGAAGTGTTTTCCCGCCGAAAGGACACCAACAAGCCTTGCTAGCTGCAAGTTGTGCGGTTAGCGTTTTTGGATGCTGCTGTGGCCCAGGATAGACCAGGATGTTGCCAATTTCGTCTGGGGACAGAGGGGACGACGAGCAAGACAAGGAGCCCTCTCAGAAGCAGGAACCACTTGCAGAAGTGCCAGAACAGGCACTACGAAGAAAAGTGAAACGGTGCTCACCCGAAGTTGCACAAAGGAGTCCCACGTCGCCGGAGACCAACTTAGAAAGTCATGCAATGAAGGTTAGAGTGCCGTGGACCCAGGCTTGGCTGTGCACAAAGGATTTCCGCCGGAAGTGCACAGAGGCCGGAGAAGTTGCAAAAGTCGCGGTTACCAACAATGCAGTCTGGCGTGGGGAGGCAAGGACTTACCTCCACCAAACTTGGACTGAAGAGTCACTGGACCGTGTGGGTCACTTGGACAGTGTTGCTGGATTCAAGGGACCTCGCTCGTCGTCGTGAGAGGAGACCCAAGGGACCGGTGATACAGCTTTTTGGTGCCTGCGGTTGCAGGGGCAAGATTCCGTCGACCCACGGGAGATTTCTTCGCAGCTTCTGATGCAGAGAGGAGGCAGACTACCCCCACAGGATTCACCACCAGGAAAACAGTCGAGAAGGCAGCAGGAGCAGCGTTACAAGGTCGCAGTAGTCGTCTTTGCTACTTTGTTGCAGTTTTGCAGGCTTCCAGCGCGGTCAGCAGTCGATTCCTTGGCAGAAGGTGAAGAGAGAGATGCAGAGGAACTCTGATGAGCTCTTGCATTCGTTATCTGAGGAATCCCCAAAGACAGAGACCCTAAATATCCAGAAAAGAGGGTTTGGCTACTTAGGAGAGAGGATAGGCTAGCAACACCTGAAGGAGCCTATCAGAAGGAGTCTCTGACGTCAGCTGCTGGCACTGGCCACTCAGAGCAGTCCAGTGTGCCAGCAGCACCTCTGTTTCCAAGATGGCAGAGGTCTGGAGCACACTGGAGGAGCTCTGGGCACCTCCCAGGGGAGGTGCAGGTCAGGGAAGTGGTCACTCCCCTTTCCTTTGTCCAGTTTCGCGCCTAAGCAGGGCTGAGGGGTCCCTGAACCGGTGTAAACTGGCTTATGCAGAATTGGGCACATCTGTGCCCAAGAAAGCATTTCCAGAGGCTGGGGGAGGCTACTCCTCCCCTGCCTTCACACCATTTTCCAAAGGGAGAGGGTGTAACACCCCCTCTCTGAGGAAGTCCTTTGCTCTGCCATCCTGGACCAGGCCTGGCTGGACCCCAGGAGGGCAGAAGCCTGTCTGTGGGGTTGGCAGCAGCAGCAGCTGCAGTGAAACCCCTGAAAAGGCAGTTTGGCAGTACCAGGGTCTGAGCTACAGACCACTAGGAGCATGGAATTGTGCCAACTATGCCAGGATGGCATAGAGGGGGCAATTCCATGATCTTAGACATGTTACATGGCCATATTCGGAGTTACCATTGTGAAGCTACACATAGGTAGTGACCTATGTGTAGTGCACGCATATAATGGTGTCCCCGCACTCACAAAGTCGGGGAATTTGCCCTGAACAATGTGGGGGCACCTTGGCTAGTGCCAGGGTGCCCACACACTAAGTAACTTTGCACCTAACCTTTACCAGGTAAAGGTTAGACATATAGGTGACTTATAAGTTACTTAAGTGCAGTGAAAAATGGCTGTGAAATAATGTGTGCATTATTTCACTCAGGCTGCAGTGGCAGGCCTGTGTAAGAATTGTCAGAGCTCCCTATGGGTGGCAAAAGAAATGCTGCAGCCCATAGGGGTCTCCTGGAACCCCAATACCCTGGGTACCTCAGTACCATGTACCAGGGAATTATAAGGGTGTTCCAGTAAGCCAATGTAAATTGGTAAAATTGGTCACTAGCCTGTTAGTGACAATTTGAAAGAAATGAGAGAGCATAACCACTGAGGTTCTGGATAGCAGAGCCTCAGTGAGACAGTTAGTCACTACACAGGTAACACAGTCAGGCACACTTATGAGCACTGGGGCCCTGGCTAGCAGGGTCCCAGTGACACATACAACTAAAACAACATATATACAGTGAAAAATGGGGGTAACATGCCAGGCAAGATGGTACTTTCCTACACAACCCCCCCCAAACGAAGGACAATAAGACTACTCATTACCTGATGGGTCTTCATTGTCTAAGTGGAAATATCTGGAGAGTCCATCTGCATTGGAGTGGGTACTCCCAGGTCTATGTTCCACTGTATAGTCCATTCCCTGTAGAGATATGGACCACCTCAACAATTTAGGATTTTCACCTTTCATTTGTTTTAGCCAAAGTAGAGGTTTGTGGTCTGTCTGAACAATGAAGTGAGTGCCAAACAGGTATGGCCTCAACTTCTTCAGTGCCCAGACCACAGCAAAGGCCTCCCCCTCAATGGCAGACCAACACTTTTCTCTAGGGGTCAACATCCTACTAATAAAAGCAACAGGTTGATCCTGGCCCACAGAATTAAGTTGTGATAGGACTACTCCTACTCCTAATTCAGATGCATCAGTTTGGACATAGAATTTTTTAGAGTAACAAGGGCTTTTCAGGACAGGTGCAGCTCCTCAAAAGCTTTCTGACAGTTTGCTGTCCACAATACCTTTTTAGGCATTCTTTTGGATGTGAGGTCATTAAGAGGGGCTGCAATGGAGCCATAGTTCTTTATGAACCTCCTGTAATACCCAGTGAGGCCTAAAAAGGCTCTCACCCGAGTCTGAGTAGTAGGGGGAACCCAATCTATAATAGTTTGGATTTTCCCCTTAAGTGGTGCAATCTGTTCCCCACCAACAAGGTGTCCCAGATAAACCACCTTCCCCTGCCCTATCTGGCACTTTGAAGCTTTGATAGTGAGGCCTGCCTTCTTCAGGGCCTCCAAAACCTTCCATAGGTGGACCAGGTGATCATCCCAGCTGGAGCTAAAGACAGCTATATCGTCCAGATATGCTGCACTGAAGGCTTCCAGCCCTTGCAGGACTGTATTCACCAACCTCTGAAAAGTGGCAGGTGCATTTTTCAATCCAAAAGGCATTACTGTGAACTGGTAATGTCCTCCAATGGTTGAAAATGCAGTTTTTGCTTTAGCATCTTCTGATAATTTGATCTGCCAATACCCTGCAGTCAAATCAAAAGTGCTTAGATACTTGGCAGATGCCAGTGTATCTATGAGCTCATCTGCCCTGGGTATAGGGTGAGCATTAGTTTTGGTTACCTGGTTGAGACCTCTGTAATCAACACAAAACCTAATTTCCTTCTTTCCATCTTTGGAATGAGGTTTTGGCACAAGTACCACAGGAGAGGCCCATGGACTTTCAGAGTGCTCCACCACTCCTAGTTCTAACATTTTCTGCACCTCTTGCTTTATGCAGTCTCTGACATGGTCAGGCTGCCTATAGATCTTACTTTTGACAGGCAAGCTGTCTCCAGTATCTATAGTGTGCTCACACCAAGAAGTGGTACCTGGCACAGTAGAGAAGAGTTCAGAAAACTGACCCAGGAGATTTATGCAATGGTCTTTCTGCTCAGCAGTAAGACAATCAGCCAAAACTACACCTTCCACTAGAGCATCTTGTTCTGTGGAAGAGAAGAGATCAGGTAGAGGATCACTGTCTTCTTCCTGTCCCTCATCAGTTGCCATGAGCAGGGTGAGATCAGCCCTGTCATAGTAGGGTTTCAGGCGGTTGACATGAAGCACCCTAAGGGGACTCCTGGCAGTGCCTAAGTCAACCAAGTAGGTGACTTCACCCTTTTTCTCAACAATTGTGTGGGGTCCACTCCATTTATCTTGGAGTGCTCTTGAGGCCACAGGCTCCAAGACCCACACTTTCTGCCCTGGTCGGTACTGAACCAAAACAGCCTTCTGGTCATGCCATTGCTTCTGGAGCTATTGGCTGGCCTGAAGGTTTTTACTGGCCTTTTTCATGTATTCAGCCATCCTTGATCTGAGGCCTAGTACATAATCCACAATATCTTTTTTTGGAGCTTTTAAAGGTTGTTCCCAACCCTCCTTGACAAGTGTGAGTGGACCCCTAACAGGGTGTCCAAAGAGGAGTTCAAAGGGGCTGAAGCCCACTCCTTTTTGGGGTACCTCCCTGTAGGCAAAAAGGAGGCATGGTAAAAGGATATCCCATCTCCTGCGGAGTTTGTCTGGGAGTTCCATAATCATGCCTTTGAAAGTTTTATTAAATCTCTCCACCAGTCCATTTGCTTGTGGATGATAGGGTGTGGTGAATTTGTATGTCACCCCACACTCTTTCCACATGGCCTTCAAGTAAGCAGACATGAAATTGCTTCCTCTGTCTGAAACTACCTCTTTTGGGAAGCCCACCCTGGAAAATATTCCCAGGAGGGCCTTTGCCACTGCAGGAGCTGTAGTGGTCCTTAGTGGAATTGCCTCAGGATATCTTGTGGCATGGTCCACTACCACCAAGATAAACCTATTGCCTGAAGCAGTAGGAGGGTCAAGGGGGGCAACTATGTCAACCCCTACCCTTTCAAAGGGAACCCCAACCACAGGCAGTGGAATAAGGGGTGCCTTTGGAGTTCCACCTGTCTTGCCACTGGCTTGACAGGTTTCACAGGACTTACAAAATTCCTTTGTGTCCTCAGACATTCTAGGCCAATGAAACAGGGGAACAAGCCTGTCCCAAGTTTTCAATTGCCCCAAATGTCCAGCAAGGGGAATATCACGTGCAAGAGTTAGGAGGAACTTTCTGTACTCCTGAGGAATCACTAATCTCCTGGCAGCTCCAGGTTTAGGATCCCTTGCTTCAGTGTACAAGAGGTTGTCCTCCCAGTAAACTCTGTGAGAGTCACTGATATCCCCATTTGCTTGTTTGACAGCTTGCTGTCTTAGACCCTTTAATGTGGGACAGGTTTGCTGTGCCACACTCAGCTCCTCCCTGGCAGGCCCCCCTTCACCCAAAAGCTCAGCAGTGTCTGCTTCCAGCTCCTCTGGTGTAGGTTCTGCACAGGGTGGAAACTCTTCTTCCTCAGAAGAAGAATCCACTGTAGAGGGAGGGATAGTAGGAAGTGCTTTACTTCTGCTAGCCCTAGCTTTAGGGAGCACTTGGTCCATTGTTCCAGGATCCAAGCTTCCCTGTCCTTTTTGCTTTTTGGCCTGGGCCCTTGTCAAAGCAAAAATATGCCCTGGAATGCCCAGCATTGCTGCATGGGCCTCCAACTCCACATCTGACAAAGCTGATGTCTCCAAATCATTCCCTAATAGACAGTCTACAGGTAAATCTGAAGCTACCACAACTTTCTTTGGACCAGTAACCCCCCCCCCCAGTTGAGATTTACAACAGCCATGGGGTGGCTAAGTGTATTGTTGTGAGCATCGGTTACTTGGTACTGGTGACCAAGTAGGTGTTGTTCAGGGTGTACCAGTTTCTCAATCACCATTGTGACACTGGCACCTGTGTCCCTGTAGGCCTGGACCTCAACACCATTTATTAGGGGTAGTTGCTTGTACTTATCCATGTTAAGGGGACAAGCACCCAAGGTGGCTAAATCAATAGCCCCCTCAGAGACTAACACAGCCTCTGTGGTCTCCCTAATCAGACCAACCCCAACTAAGTTACCAAAAGTGAGCCCAGCTACTCCCTTGGATTGGCTATTAGTAGGTTTGCTCCCACCACCACTGCTATTAATAGGGACACTAGGTGTAGCAGTAGGAGTTGTAGTGGTAGGAGGCTTGGTGCTTTTCTTTGGACAACTGGGATCTGTTGTCCAATGGCCTTTTACTTTACATAAATAGCACCATGGTTTCTTTTCTTGATTGTGTTTAGAAGAGGATTTAGGCCCACCACCCCCACCAGAGTGTTTTTGTGGACCTGATGAAGACTCATTTTTAGATTTGTCCCCACCTTTGTCTGAAGGCTTACCATCCTTCTTCTTGCCATCTTTGTCACCCCCTGTATGAACTTTTCTGTTCACCCTTGTTCTGACCCATTTGTCTGCCTTCTTTCCCAATTCTTGGGGAGAGGTCAGATCAGAGTCTACCAGATACTGGTGCAACAAATCAGACACACAAATATTAAGAGTATGCTCTCTCAGGATTAAGTTGTACAGGCTTTCATAGTCACTCACTTTACTGCCATGTAACCACCCCTCCAAGGCCTTCACTGAATGGTCAATGAAATCAACCCAGTCTTGTGAAGACTCCTTTTTGGTCTTTCTGAACTTTATCCTGTATTGTTCAGTGGTTAAGCCATAACCATCAAGGAGTGCATTCATAAGAATAGTGAAATTGTTGGCATCACTTTCTTTCACAGTAAGGAGTCTATCCCTACCCTTACTACTAACTGATAGCCATAGGATAGCAGCCCACTGCCTTTGAGGGACATCTTGAACAACACAGGCCCTCTCAAGTGCAGCAAACCACTTGTTAATGTCATCCCCCTCCTTATAAGGGGGAACTATCTTATGCAGATTCCTGGAATCATGCTCTTTTACAGGATTACTATGGGGAATACTGCTGCTGCCACCATGGGTTTCTCAACCCAGTTTCTGTCTATCTCTTTCTACTTCTAGAGACTGCCTATCTAAATCCAGCTGTTGCTTCTTGAGCTTCAGCCTGGATTCCTCCACTCTCAATCTATTGAGCTCCCTTTCTAACACTCTGTCATCAGGGTGGGTGGGAGGGACATGCCTAGAAACAGAAGTGTGATGAGAATGGACAGAAGGAGACCTGTCCCTAACAGATGGAACCTTAACAGGATGGCTAACAGTATAATGTGAGAGCTCACCATCTGTATGGTGAGACTGCCTACTTCTACTGTGATGTGAGACCACACTATCTGTATGATGTGACCCCCCCCATCAGTACCAGCTATGCTAGGTTGTCTGATACTGGGCAGGCTGGGAAGTTTCTTTCCAGAATCTATCTCTAGGGGAGTCCCTGGATCAGATTGGGAACCATTTGCTACTTTTTCAACAGATGGGGCCCTTCTGGCCTTATCTTGTTCTCTAAGCATGTTAAGCAACAATTCCAAAGAAGGATTCTTCCCTACACTCAAACCTCTTTCTATGCAGAGACTCCTTGCTCCTTTCCAGCTAAGGTGAACATATGCAATCTTGGACAGATCAACATTTTGGCCTGTGCCAGACATTTTTAGAAAGAGTTAAGTGATAGAAAAAGTGAAGAAAAAGTTTTTCAGAACTTTTAGAAAGACAGAAAAAAACTTTTAAAACTTTTTCAGAACTTTTAGAAAGTTTAGAAGTACTTTTCAGCACTTAGAAACAAGTGAAAAGAGGGAATGCTAAACTTTTTTAGTTATGTGTACATACACTGAACTTGTTTTGTATATTTTTCTCTTATGAAAAGTACAATGTCAAGAGTGGTAAGTAGTCTCAAAGCACTTATCCCACCGCTGCACAACCAATGTAGGAGGCTGGACTGGCTTGTAGTGAGTACCAAGGGGTACTTACACCTTGCACCAGGCCCAGTTATCCCTTATTAGTGTATAGGGTGTCTAGCAACTTAGGCTGATAGATAATGGTAGCTTAGCAGAGCAGCTTAGGCTGAACTAGGAGACGTGTGAAGCTACTACAGTACCACAAATGCCATATGCACAATATGATAAGAAAACACAATACACAGATATACTAAAAATAAAGGTACTTTATTTTTATGACAATATGCCAAAAGTATCTCAGTGAGTACCCTCAGTATGAGGATAGCAACTATACACAAGATATATGTACACAATACCACAAATATGCAGTATAGTCTTAGAAAACAGTGCAAACAATGTATAGTTACAATAGGATGCAATGGAAGCACATAGGGATAGGGGCAACACAAACCATATACTCCAAAAGTGGAATGCGAACCACGAATGGACCCCAAACCTATGTGACCTTGTAGAGGGTCGCTGGGACTATTAGAAAATAGTAAGGGTTAGAAAAATACCCCACCCCTAGAACCCTGAAAAGTGAGTGCAAAGTGCACTAAAGTTCCCCCAAAGACATAGAAGTCGTGATAGAGGAATTCTGCAGGAAAGACACAAACCAGCAATGCAACAACGATGGATTTCCAGTCGAGGGTACCTGTGGAACAAGGGAACCGAGTCCAAAAGTCACAAGCAAGTCGGAGATGGGCAGATGCCCAGGAAATGCCAGCTGTGGGTGCAAAGAAGCTTCTACTGGACTGAAGAAGCTGAGGATTCTGCAGGAACGACAAGGGCTAGAGACTTCCCCTTTGGAGGAAGGATCCCCCACGCTGTGGAGAGTCGTGTAGAAGTGTTTTCCTGCCGAAAGGACGCCAACAAGCCTTGCTAGCTGCAAGTCATGAGGTTAGCGTTTTTGGATGCTGCTGTGACCCAGGATGGACCAGGATGTCTCCAATTTCGTCTGGGGACAGATGGGACACCGAGCAAGACAAGGAGCCCTCTCAGAAGCAGGCAGCACCCGCAGAAGTGCCAGAACAGGCACTACGAAGAAAAGTGAAACAGTGCTCACCCGAAGTTGCACAAAGGAGTCCCACGTCGCCGGAGACCAACTTAGAAAGTCGTGCAATGCAGGTTAGAGTGCCGTGGACCCAGGCTTGGCTGTGCACAAAGGATTTCTGCCGGAAGTGCACAGAGGCCGGAGAAGTTGCAAAAGTGGCGGTTACCAACAATGCAGTCTGGCGTGGGGAGGCAAGGACTTACCTCCACCAAACTTGGACTGAAGAGTCACTGGACTGTGGGAGTCACTTGGACAGAGTTGCTGGATTCAAGGGACCTCGCTCGTCGTCGTGAGAGGAGACCCAAGGGACTGGTGATGCAGCTTTTTGGTGCCTGCGGTTGCAGGGGGAAGATTCCGTCGACCCACAGGAGATTTCTTTGGAGCTTCTAGTGCAGAGAGGAGGCAGACTACCCCCACAGCATGCACCACCAGGAAAACAGTCGAGAAGGCGGCAGGATCAGCGTTACAGAGTTGCAGTAGTCGTCTTTGCTACTTTGTTGCAGTTTTGCAGGCTTCCAGCGCTATCAGCAGTCATTTCCTTGGCAGAAGGTGAAGAGAGAGATGCAGAGGAACTCTGATGAGCTCTTGCATTCGTTATCTAAGGAATTCCCCAAAGCAGAGACCCTAAATAGCCAGAAAAGAGGGTTTGGCTACTTAGGAGAGAGGATAGGCCAGCAACACCTGAAGGAGCCTATCAGGAGTCTCTGACGTCACCTGCTGGCCCTGGCCACTCAGAGCAGTCCAGTGTGCCAGCAGCACCTCTGTTTCCAAGATGGCAGAGGTCTGGAGCACACTGGAGGAGCTCTGGGCACCTCCCAGGGGAGGTGCAGGTCAGGGGAGTGGTCACTCCCCTTTCCTTTGTCCAGTTTCGCGCCAGAGCAGGGCTGAGGGGTCCCTGAATTGGTGTAGACTGGCTTATGCAGAAATGGGCACCATCTGTGCCCATGAAAGCATTTCCAGAGGCTGGGGGAGGCTACTCCTCCCCTGCCTTCACACCATTTTCCAAAGGGAGAGGGTGTAACACCCTCTCTCTGAGGAAGTCCTTTGTTCTGCCATCCTGGGCCAAGCCTGGCTGGACCCCAGGAGGGCAGAAACCTGTCTGAGTGGTTGGCAGCAGCAGCAGCTGCAGTGAAAGCCCTGAAAAGGCAGTTTGGCAGTACCAGGGTCTGTGCTACAGACCAGTGGGATCTTGGGATTGTGCCAACTATGCCAGGATGGCATAGAGGGGGCAATTCCATGATCATAGACATGTTACATGGCCATATTCGGAGTTACCATTGTGAAGCTACACATAGGTAGTGACCTATATGTAGTGCACGCGTGTAATGGTGTCCCCGCACTCACAAAGTCTGGGGAATTTGCCCTGAACCATGTGGGGGCACCTTGGCTAGTGCCATGGTGCCCTCACACTAAGTAACTTAGCACCCAACCTTTACCAGGTAAAGGTTAGACATATAGGTGACTTATACGTTACTTAAGTGCAGTGAAAATGGCTGTGAAATAATGTGTGCATTATTTCACTCAGGCTGCAGTGGCAGGCCTGTGTAAGAATTGTCAGAGCTCCCTATGGGTGGCAAAAGAAATGCTGCAGCCCATAGGGATCTCCTGGAACCCCAATACCCTGGGTACCTCAGTACCATATACTAGGGAATTATAAGGATGTTCCAGTATGCCAATATGAATTGGTGAAATTGGTCACTAGCCTGTTAGTGACAATTTGTACAGAGAGAGCATAACCACTGAGGTTCTGGTTAGCAGAGCCTCAGTGAGACAGTTAGGCATCACACAGGGAACACATACACTTAGGTCACAAACTTATGAGCACTGGGGTCCTGACTAGCAGGGTCCCAGTGACACATAACAAACATACTGAAAACATAGGGTTTTCACTATGAGCACTGGGCCCTGGCTAACAGGATCCCATTGAGACAGTGAAAACACCCTGACATACACTCACAAACAGGCCAAAAGTGGGGGTAACAAGGCTAGAAAGAGGCTACTTTCTCACATTTACCACTGCACTTAAGTAACTTATAAGTCACCTATATGTCTAACCTTTACCTGGTAAAGGTTGGGTGCTAAGTTAGTGTGTGGGCATCCTGGCACTAGCCAAGGTGCCCCCACATCGTTCAGGGCAAATTCCCCGGACTTTGTGAGTGCGGGGACACCATTACACGCGTGCACTATACATAGGTCACTACCTATGTATAGCGTCACAATGGTAACTCCGAACATGGCCATGTAACATGTCTAAGATCATGGAATTGCCACCCCAATGCCATCCTGGCATTGGGGAGACAATTCCATGATCCCCTGAGTCTCTAGCTCAGACCCGGGTACTGCCAAACTACCTTTCCCAGAGTTTCACTGCAGCTGCTGCTGCTGCCAACCCGTCAGACAGGTTTCTGCCCTCCTGGGGTCCAGCCAGGCATGGCCCAGGAAGGCAGAACAAAGGACTTCCTCAGAGAGAGGGTGTTACACCCTCTCTCTTTGGAAAAAGGTGTCAGGGCTGGGGAGGAGTAGCCTCCCCCAGCCTCTGGAAATGCTTTGATGGGCACAGATGGTGCCCATCTCTGCATACGCCAGTCTGCACCGGTTCAGGGATCACTCAGCCCTGCTCTGGCACGAAACTGGACAAAGGAAAGGGGAGTGACCACTCCCCTGACCTGCACCTCCCCTGGAAGGTGCCCAGAGCTCCTCCAGTGTGCTCCAGACCTCTGCCATCTTGGAAACAGAGGTACTGCTGGCACACTGGACTGCTCTGAGTGGCCAGTGCCAGCAGGTGACGTCAGAGACTCCTTCTGATAGGCTCCTTCAGGTGTTGCTAGCCTATCCTCTCTCCTAAGTAGCCAAACCTCCTTTTCTGGCTATTTAGGGTCTCTGCTTTGGGGAATTCCTTAGATAACGAATGCAAGAGCTCATCAGAGTTCCTCTGCATCTCTCTCTTCACCTTCTGCCAAGGAATCGACTGCTGACCCCGCTGGAAGCCTGCAAAACTGCAACAAAGTAGCAACGACGACTACTGCGACCTTGTAACGCTGATCCTGCCGCCTTCTCAACTGTTTTACTGGTGGTGCATGCTGTGGGGGTAGTCTGCCTCCTCTCTGCACTAGAAGCTCCGAAGAAATCTCCTGTGGGTCGACGGAATCTTCCCCCTGCAACCGCAGGCACCAAAGAACTGCATCACTGGTCCTCTGGGTCTCCTCTCAGCACGACGAGCGAGGTCCCTTGAACTCAGCAACTCTGTCCAAGTGACTCCCACAGTCCAGTGACTCTTCAGTCCAAGTTTGGTGGAGGTAAGTCCTTGCCTCCCCACGCTAGACTGCATTGCTGGGAACTGCATGTTTTGAAGCTACTCCGGCTCCTGTGCACTCTCTGAGGATTTCCTTTGTGCACAGCCAAGCCTGGGTCCCCGGCACTCTAACCTGCATTGCACAACCTCCTGAGTTGTCCTCCGGCATCGTGGGACTCTCTTGTGCAACTTCGGGTGAGCACTGATTCACTCCACTTCGTAGTGCCTGTTCCGGCACTTCTGTGGGTGCTGCTTGCTTCTGAGTGGGCTCTTTGTCTTGCTGGATGCCCCCTCTGTCTCCTCACGCAATTGGTGACATCCTGGTCCCTCCTGGGCCACAGCAGCATCCAAAAACCCTAACCGCGAGCTTTGCAGCTAGCAAGGCTTGTTTGTGGTCTTTCTGCAGGAAAACACTTCTGCACAACTCTTCACGACGTGGGACATCCATCCTCCAAAGGGGAAGTTTCTAGCCCTTGTCATTCTTGCAGAATCCTCAGCTTCTACCATCCGGTGGCAGCTTCTTTGCACCCACAGCTGGCATTTCCTGGGCATCTGCCCACTCCCGACTTGATCGTGACTTTTGGGCTTGGTCCTTTGTTCCACAGGTACTCTCATCTGGAAATCCATCGTTGTTGCATTGCTGGTGTTGGTGTTTCCTGCAGAATTCCCCTATCACGACTTCTGTGCTCTTTGGGGAACTTAGGTGCACTTTGCACCCACTTTTCAGGGTCTTGGGGTGGGCTATTTTTCTAACCCTCACTGTTTCCTTACAGTCCCAGCGACCCTCTACGAGGTCACATAGGTTTGGGGTCCATTCGTGGTTCGCATTCCACTTCTAGAGTATATGGTTTTTGTTGCCCCTATCCCTATGTGCCCCCATTGCATTCTATTGTGACTATACATTGTTTGCACTGTTTTCTATTGCTATTACTGCATATTTTGGTATTGTGTACATATATCTTGTGTATATTTGCTATCCTCATACTGAGGGTACTCACTGAGATACTTTGGCATATTGTCATAAAAATAAAGTACCTTTATTTTTAGTATATCTGTGTATTGTGTTTTATTATGATATTGTGCAAGTGACACTAGTGGTACTGTAGGAGCTTCACTCGTCTCCTAGCTCAGCCTAAGCTGCTCTGCTAAGCTACCTTTTCTATCAGCCTAAGCTGCTAGACACCCCTCTACACTAATAAGGGATACCTGGGCCTGGTGCAAGGTGTAAGTACCCCTTGGTACTCACTACAAGCTAGTCCAGCCTCCTACACCCGTCCGTCAGGTAAGTGTGCCATATAGTGTTGTAGACTTTTGATACCCTACTCATGTATAATAACCAAATCCTTGTGGAAGGGGATGAACAGATATTGCCACTTCAGCATTACATCTGAAGTTGGCGCGTACCAAACATAATCAGTGATGTGTGTGTCAAGTGTGCATTTTCACATATCAGTCATGCAGGACATCAACTATGGTGTCACCTCTTTCACAAGATGCTGGATCAAGGACCATATCTTCTGCAACACACTCAAGGATCCCGTCCATCAGCTGACATCAAGGGGCATCAATGCCACACAGAGCTGTAGTTGGAACTGGTGACTTTGCTTTTGCATTTCCCATCTGCATTGAAAACCTCAATGCCACAGTAGGGGTACACAAACCAGGTCACATGTGGAACATATATTGATGTGAAGATAATTTGACTTAATCCCTGTGTTGTACCGCATGATGTTATAAGGCAAAGACTCAGCCTGTCGCAACCTCTGTCTCACAGGTGGTGAAAACTATGACCTTTCTCTGGGGATGGTCTTTAGAGAACGCTGATGTCGAGCCGAGGCCAGGGCTGAGAGGGAGGTCTCTACCCTGAAGACTGAGGTGGTTTTCCCGGAGGTTTGTGGCTGACTGAGGACGGCTCCTTGGTCGGAGGCCGATGACTGGGTAAAGCCAGTACCACAGAGGCTCGCACCTAGAGTTGAGTTCAATGCCAAGGAGGCTGACGGACGGGTGAAGCCAGTACCACAGAGAATGGTACCTAGAGTTGAGTCCGGTGCCAAGGAAGCTGACGGTGGTGAGGCTGGTACCACGGAGGATGGTACCTGGAGTTGAGTCCGGTGCCAAGGAAGCTGACGGGGGTGAGGCCGGTACCACGGGGAATGGTACCTAGAGTTGAGGCCAGCACCACAGAGGCTGACAGATGGCTGACGGATGGGTGAGACAGGTACCACAGAGGATGGTACCTAGAGTTGAGTCTGGTGCCAGGTAGACTGTAATACTCCGGATGCCAGTACCAAGGAGAATGGTACCTAGAGATGAGTCCAGTGCCAAGGAGGCTGACGGGGGTGAGACCTGTACCACAGAGGATGGTACCTAGAGTTGAGTCTGGTGCCAAGAAGGCTGACGGTGGTGAGGCCAGTACCACGGACGATGGTGTCTAGAATTGAGTCAGGTCCCCGGGATGCTGATGGATGGGTGAGGCCGGTACGACAGATGCTGGAACTTAGAGTTGAGTCCGGTTCCAAGGAGGCAGACGGGGTTGAGGCCGGTACCACGGAGGATGATACCTAGAGATGAGTCCAGTGCAATGGAGGCTGACGGGTGAGGCAGGTACTATGGGGGATGGTACCTAGAGTTGAGTCTGGTGCCAAGGAGGCTGACAGACAGCTGGCAGAAGGGTGAGGCCAATACCACGAAGGATAGTACATAGAGTTGAGCCCAGTGCCAAGGAGGTTGACAGATGGGTAAGGCTGGTACCACGGAGGATGGTACCTAAAGTTGAATCAGGTAGGCTGATGGACGGGTGAGGCCAGTACCATGGAGGATGTTACCTAGAGTTCAGTTCGGTGCCAAAGAGGCTGATGGGGTGAGGTCGGTACCAAAGAGGATGGTACCTAGAGTTACGTCCGGTGCCAGGGAGGCTGACGGGGGTGAGACTAGCAGCACAGAGGCTGGTACCTAGAGTTGAGGCTGGTGCCAAGGAGGTTGACGGACAGGTGGGGCTGGTACCACAAAGGATGGTTTCTAAAGGTGAGTCCGGTGCCAGGGAGGCTGACAGATGGCTGACGGGTGGGTGGGACCAGTACCATGGAGGATGGTACCTAGAGTTGAGTCCGTTCCCAGGGAGGCGGACGGATGGGTGAGACCAGTACCACAGAGGCTGGTACCTAGAGTTGAGTCCGGTGCCAAGGAAGCTGACGGTGGTACCTAGAGTTAAGGCTGGTGCCAAGGAGGCTGATGGGGGTGAGACCAGTACCACAGAGTATGGTACCTAGAGTTGAGTCCAGTGCCAAGGAGGCTGACGTGGTGAGGCCGGTATCACAGAGGCTGGTACCTAGAGATGAGTTTGGTGCCACGGAGGCTGACAGAAAAGTGAGGTCGGTACCACAGAGGATGGTACATAGAGTTGAGGCTGGTGCCAAGGAGGCTGACAGACGGGTGAGGCCGGTACTCTGGAGGATGGTACCTAGAGTTGAGTCCGGTTCCATAGACCAGGGAGGCTGACGGGGGTGAGACCAGTATCACAGAGGATGGTACCTAGAGTTGAGACCAGTGCCAAGGAGGCTGACGGGGTGAGGTCAGTTCTACAGAGGATGGTTTCTAAGGGTGAGTCCGGTGCCACGGAGGCTGACAGATGGCTGACGGATAGGTGAGACCGGTACTACGGAGGCTGGTACATAGAGTTGAGTCCGGTCCCAGGGAGGCTGACGGATGGGTGAGACCAGTACCACAGAATCTTCTACCTAGAGATAAGTCCGGTCCCAGGGAGACTGACGAATGGATGAGACCAGTACCACAAAGGCTGGTACCTAGAGTTGAGGCTGATGCCAAGGAGGCTGACTGGGGTGAGACCAGTACCATGGATGATGGTACCTAGAGTTGAGTCGGGTGCAAAGGAGGCTGACGGGGGTGAGGCCGGTACCACAGAGTATGGTACCTATAGTTGAGTCTGTTGCCAGAGAGGGGGACGGACGGGTGAGGCCGGTACCATGGGGGATGGTACTTAGAGTTCAGTCCGGTGCCAAGGAGGCGTACGGGGGAGACCAATACCACAGAAGATGGTACCTAGAGTTGAGTCAGGTGCCAGGGAGGCTAACAGATGGTTGAGGCCGGTACCACAGATAATGGTACCTAAAGTTGAATCGGATGCCAAGGAGGCTGACGGATGGGTGAGGCCAGTACCACTGAGAATGGTACCTAGAGTTTAATCTGGTGGCAAGGAGGCTGACGGGGTGAGACCAGTACCACAGAGGCTGGTACCTAGAGTTGAGTCTGGTGCGAGGGAGGCTGAAGGACGGGTGAGGCTGGTTCCACAGAGGATGGTATCTAGAGTTGAGTCCAGTACCAAGGAGGCTGACGAGGGTAAGGCCGGTACCACGGAGGATGGTACCTAGAGTTGAGTCTGGTGCCAAAGAGGCTGACGGGGTGAGGCCGGTAGCACAGAGGATTGTACCTAGAGTTGAGTCCGGTGCCAGGGAGGCTGACGGGTGAGACCAGTACCACAGAGGATGGTACCTAGAGTTGAGTCTGGTCCCAGGGAAGCTGATGGATGGGTGAGACCAGTACCACAGAGGCTGGTACCTAGAGTTGAGGCTGGTGCCAAGGAGGCTGAGAGATGGGTGAGGCTGGTACCACAGAGGATGATTTCTAAAGGTGAGCCCGGTGCCAGGGAGGCGGACAGATGGCTGACGGATGGGTGATACCAGTACTATGGAGGCTGGTACCTAGAGTAGAGGCTGGTGCCAAGGAGGCTGATGGGGGTGACACCAGTACCACAGAGGCTGGTATCTAGAGTTGAGGCTGGTGGCAAGGAGGCTGATGGGGGTGACACCAGTACCACAGAGGCTGGTACCTAGAGTTGAGGCTGGTGCCAAGGAGGCTGATGGGGTGAGACCAGTACCACAGAGTCTGGTGCCATGGAGGCTGATGGACGAGTGAGGTCGGTACCACGGAGTATGGTACCTAGAGTTGAGCTGGTGCCAAGGAGGCTGATGGATGGGTGAGGCCGGTATCGTGGAGGATGGTACCTAGAGTTGAGTCCATTACCAAGGAGGCTGACGGATGGGTGAGGCTGGTACCACAGAGGATGATTTCTAAAGGTGAGCCCTGTGCCAGGGAAGCGGGCAGATGGCTGATGGATGGGTGATACTGTAGGAAAGTACCATCTTGCCTGGCATGTTACCCCCATATTTCACTGTACATATGTTGTTTTAGTGTATGTGTCACTGGGACCCTGCCAGGCAGGGCCCCAGTGCTCATAGGTGTGCCCTGAATGTGTTCCCTGTGTGATGACTAACTGTCTCACTGAGGCTCTGCTAACCAGAACCTCAGTGGTTATGCTCTCTCTGCATTCTAAATTGTCACTAACAGGCTAGTGACCAAATTCACCAATTTACATTGGCATACTGGAACACCCTTATAATTCCCTAGTATATGGTACTGAGGTACCCAGGGTATTGGGGTTCCAGGAGATCCCTATGGGCTGCAGCATTTCTTTTGCCACCCATAGGGAGCTCTGACAATTCTTACACAGGCCTGCCACTGCAGCCTGAGTGAAATAACGTCCATGTTATTTCACAGCCATTTACCACTGCACTTAAGTAACTTATAAGTCACATATATGTCTAACCTTCACCTGGTGAAGGTTGGGTGCAAAGTTACTTAGTGTGTGGGCACCCTGGCACTAGCCAAGGTGCCCCCACATCGCTCAGGGCAAATTCCCCGGACTTTGTGAGTGCGGGGACACCATTTCACGCGTGCACTATACATAGGTCACTACCTATGTATAGCGTCACAATGGTAACTCCGAACATGGCCATGTAACATGTCTAAGATCATGGAATTGACACCCCAATGCCATTCTGGCACTGGGGAGACAATTCCTTGATCCCCCGAGTCTCTAGCACAGACCCGGGTACTGCCAAACTGCCTTTCCCGGGGCTTCACTGCAGCTGCTGCTGCTGCCAACCCCTCAGACAGGTTTCTGCCCTCCTGGGGTCCAGCCAGGCCTGGCCCAGCAAGGCAGCACAAAGGACTTCCTCAGAGAGAGGGTGTTACACCCTCTCCCTTTGGAAAAAGGTGTCAGGGCTGAGGAGGAGTAGCCTCCCCCAGCCTCTGGAAATGCTTTGATGGGCACAGATGGTGCCCATCTCTGCATAAGCCAGTCTACACCGGTTCAGGGATCCCCCAGCCCTGCTCTGGCGCGAAACTGGACAAAGGAAAGGGGAGTGACCACTCCCCTGACCTGCACCTCCCAGGGGAGGTGCCCAGAGCTCCTCCAGCGTGCCCCAGACCTCTGCCATCTTGGATTCAGAGGTGTGCTGGCACACTGGACTGCTCTGAGTGGCCAGGGCCAGCAGGTGACGTCAGAGACTCCTTCTGATAGGCTCTTACCTGTGTTACTAGCCTATCCTCCTTCCTAGGTAGCCAAACCTCCTTTTCTGGCTATTTAGGGTCTCTGCTTTGGGGAATTCTTCAGATACCAAATGCAAGAGCTCACCAGAGTTCCTCTGCATCTCCCTCTTCACCTTCTTCCAAAGGATCGACCGCTGACTGCTCTGGACACCTGCAAAACCGCAACAAAGTAGCAAAGACGACTACTGCAACCTTGTATCGCTTCATCCTGCCGGCTTTCTCCCCTGTTTCCTGGTGGTGCATGCTCTGGGGGTAGCATGCCTCCTTCTTGCACCAGGAGCTCTGAAGAAATCTCCCGTGGGACAACGGAATCTTCCCCCTGCAACTGCAGGCAACAAACGACTGCATCACCGGTCCTCTGGATCACCTCTCAGCACGACGAGCGTGGTCCCTGGAACTCAGCAACTCTGTCCAAGTGACTCCCACAGTCCAGTGACTCTTCAGTCCAAGTTTGGTGGAGGTAAGTCCTTGCCTCCCCACGCTAGCTAGGGTACCGCGTGATTTGCAGCTGCTCCGACTCCTGTGCACTCTTCCAGGATTTCCTTCGTGCAAAGCCAAGCCTGGGTCCCCCACACTCTAACCTGCAGTGCACAACCTGCTGAGTTGTCCTCCGGCGTCGTGGGACTCCCTTTTGTGACTTCGGGTGGACTCTGGTTCACTCCTCTTCTAAGTGCCTGTTCTGGTACTTCTGCGGGTGCTGCCTGCATCTGTGAGGGCTCCCTGACTTGCTGGGCGCCCCCTCTGTCTCCTCATACAAGTGGCAACATCCTGGTCCCTCCTGGGCCACAGCAGCATCTAAAAACCCTAACCGCGAGCCTTGCAGCTAGCAAGGTTTGTTTGTGGTCTTTCTGCGTGGGAATACCTCTGCAAGCTTCTTCACAACGTGGGACATCCATCCTCCAAATGAGAAGTTCCTAGTCCTCTTCCTTCTTGCAAAACACCAAGCTTCTTCCATCCTTTGGCAGCTCCTTTGCACCCTCAGCTGGCATTTCCTGGGCATCTGCCCACTCTCGACATTGTCGCGACTCTTGGACTTGGTCCCCTTGTTTCACAGGTACTCAGGTCTGGAAATCCACTGTTGTTGCTTTGCTGGTGTTGGTCTTCCTTGCAGAATCCCGCTATCACGACTTCTGTGCTCTCTGGGGGTAGTAGGTGCACTTTACACCTACCTTTCAGGGTCTTGGGGTGGGCTATTTTTCTAACCCTCACTGTTTTCTTACAGTCCCAGAAACCCTCTACAAGCTCACATAGGTTTGGGGTCCATTCGTGGTTCGCATTCCATTTTTGGAGTATATGGTTTGTGTTGCCCCTATACCTATGTGCTCCTATTGCAATCTATTGTAACTTTACACTGCTTGCATTACTTCCTTTTGCTATTACTGCATATTTTTGGTGTTGTGTACATATATTGTGTGTATATTTGGCATCCTCATACTGAGGGCACTCACTGAGATACTTTTGGCATGTTGTCATAAAAATAAAGTACCTTTATTTTTAGTATATCTGTGTATTGTGTTTTCTTATGATATTGTGCATATGACACCATTGGTATAGTAGGAGCTTTGCATGTCTCCTAGTTCAGCCTAAACTGCTCTGCTATAGCTACCTTCTATCAGCCTAAGCTGCTAGAAACACCTCTTCTACACTAATAAGGGATAACTGGACCTGGTACAGAGTGTAAGTACCCCTTGGTACCCACTACAAGCCAGGCCAGCCTCCTACAGATACCAGTACTAAGGAGGCTGGTACCTAGAGTTGTTTCCGGTCCCAGGGAGGCTGATGGATGGGTGAGACCAGTACCACAGAGGCTGGTGCCTAGAGTTGAGGCTGGTGCCAAGGAGGCTGATGGGGGTGAGACCACTACCACAGAGGATGGTACCTAGAGTTGAGTCCGGTGCCAGGGAGGCTGATGGGGGTGAGACCAGTACCACAGAGTATGGTACCTAGAGATGTGTTTGGTGCCACGGAGGCTGACGGAAAAGTGAGGTCGGTACCACGGAGGATGGTACCTAGAGTTGAGGCTGGTGCCAAGGAGGCTGATGGACGGGTGAGGCCGGTACTGTGGAGGATAGTACCTAGAGTTGAGTCCGGTTCCATGGACCAGGGAGGCTGATGGGGGTGAGACCAGTATCACAGAGTATGATACCTAGAGTTGAGTCCAGTGCCAAGGAGGCTGACGGGTGAGGTCAATTCCACAGAGGATGGTTTCTAAAGGTGAGTCTGGTGCCAGGGAGGCTGACAGATGGGTGAGAACGGTACCACGGAGGCTGGTACATAGAGCTGAGTCCGGTCCCAGGGAGGCTGACGGATGGGTGAGACCAGTACCACAGAATCTGCTACCTAGAGATAAGTCCGGTCCCAGGGAGACTGACGAATGGATGAGACCAGTACCACAAAGGCTGGTACCTAGAGTTGAGGCTGATGCCAAGGAGGCTGACTGGGGTGAGACCAGTACCATGGAGGATGGTACCTAGAGTTGAGTCCGGTGCCAAGGAAGCTGACGGGGGTGAGGCCGGTACCACAGAGGATGGTACCTATAGTTGAGTCTGTTGCCAGAGAGGGGGACGGACGGGTGAGGCCGGTACCATGGGGGATGGTACCTAGAGTTCAGTCCGGTGCCAAGGAGGCGTACGGGGGGGAGACCAATACCACAAAGGATGGTACCTAGAGTTGAGTCCGGTGCCAAGGAGGCTAACAGATGGCTGAGGCCGGGACCACAGATGATGGTACCTAGAGTTGAATCGGATGCCAGGGAGGCTGACTGACGGGTGAGGCCAGTACCACTGAGAATGGTACCTAGAGTTTAATCTGGTGGCAAGGAGGCTGTCGGGGGTGAGACCAGTACCACAGAGGCTGGTACCTAGAGTTGAATCTGGTGCGAGGGAGGCTGAAGGATGGGTGAGGCTGGTACCACAGAGGATGGTACCTAGAGTTAAGTCCAGTGCCAAGGAAGCTGACGAGGGTAAGGCCGGTACCACGGAGGATGGTACCTAGAGTTGAGTCTGGTGCCAAAGAGGCTGACGGGGGTGAGGCCGGTATCACGGAGGATGGTACCTAGAGTTGAGTCCGGTGTCAGGGAGGCTGACAGGGGTGAGACCAGTACCACAGAGGATGGTACCTAGAGTTGAGTCCAGTCCCAGGGAAGCTAATGGATGGGTGAGACCAGTACCACAGAAGCTGGTACCTAGAGTTGAGGCTGGTGCCAAGGAGGCTGATGTATGGGTGAGGCTGGTACCACAGAGGATGATTTCTAAAGGTGAGCCCGATGCCAGGGAGGCGGAGAGATGTCTGACGGATGGGTGATACCAGTACTATGGAGGCTGGTACCTAGAGTTGTGTCCGGTCCCAGAGAGGCTGATGGATGGGTGTGACCAGTACCACAGAGGCTGGTACTCAGAATTGAGGATGATGCCAAGGAGGCTGATGGGGGTGAGACCAGTACCACAGAGGATGGCATCTAGAGTTGAGTGCGGTCCCAGGGAGGCTAACAGGGGTGAGACCGATACCACTGAGGATGGTACCTAGAGTTGAGTCCGGTGCCAGGGAGGCTGACAGGGGTGAGGCCAGTACCACAGAGGATGGTACCTAGAGTTGAGTCTGTTGCCAGAGAGGGGGATGGACGGGTGAGGCCGGTACCACGGAGGATGGTACCTAGAGTTGAGTCCGGTCCCAGGGAGACTGATGGGGGTTAGACCAGTACCACAGAGGATGGTACCTAGAGTTGAGTCCAGTGCCAAGGAGGCTGACAGGGGTGAGGTCAGTTCCACAGAGGATGGTTTCTAAAGGTGAGCCCGGTGCCAGGTAGGCTGACAGATGGCTGACAGATGGGTGAGACCAGTACCATGGAGGTTGGTACCTAGAGTTAAGGCTGATGCCAAGGAGGCTGACGGGGGTGAGACCAGAACCACAGAGGATGGTATCTAGAGCTGAGTTCGGTCCCAGGGAGGCTGATGGGGGTGAGACCGATACCACAGATGATGGCACCTAGAGTTGATTCCGGTGCCAAGGAGGCTAACGGGGTGAGGCCGGTACCACAGAGGATGGTACCTAGAGTTGAGTCTCTTGCCAGGGAGGGGGATGGACAGGTCAGGCCAGTACCATGGGGGATGGTACCTAGAGTTCAGTCCGGTGCCAAGGAGGTGGATGGGGGTGAGACCAATACCACAGAGGATGGTACCTAGAGTTGAGTCAGGTGCCAGGGAGGCTAGCGGATGAGTGAGGCCGGTAACACAGCGGATGGTACGTAGAGTTGACTCAGATGCCAGGGAGGCTGGCGGGGGTGAGACCAGTACCACGGAGGATGGTACCTAGAGTTGAGTCCGGTGCCAGGGAGGCTGATGGGGGTGAGACCAGTACCACAGAGTATGGTACCTAGAGTTAAGTCCGGAGCCAAGGAGGCTGACAGGGGTAAGTCTGGTACCTCGGAGGATGGTACCTAGAGTTGAGTCTGGTGCCAGGCAAACTGAGGGGGGTGAGACCAGTACCACAGAGGCTGGTACCTAGAGTTGAGGTCGGTGCCAAGGAGACTGACGGACAGGTGAGGCCGGTACCTAAAAGGATGTTACCTAGAGTTAAGTCTGTTACCATGGAGGCTGATGGACGGGTGAGGCCGGTACCACAGAGGATGGTACCTAGAGCTGAGTCTGGTGCCAGGGAGGCTGACAGGGGTGAGACCAGTGCCACAGAGGCTGGTACCTAGAGTTGAGTCCGGTGCGAGGGAGGCTGAAGGACAGGTGAGACCGGTACCATGGAGGATGGTACCTAGAGTTAAGTCTGGAGCAAAGGAGGCTGACAGGGGTAAGTCCGGTACCTCGGAGGATGGTTCCTAGAGTTGAGTCTGGTGCCAGGCAGACTGAGGGGTCTGAGACCAGTACCACAGAGGCTGGTACCTAGCGTTGAGGCCGGTGCCAAGGAGACTGACGGACAGGTGACGTCGGTACCTCAGAGGATGGTACCTAGATTTGAGTCTGGTGCCAGGGAGGCTGAGGGGGGTGAGACCAGTACCACAGAGGCTGGTACCTAGAGTTGAGTCTGGTGCCAAGGAGGCTGACATGGGGTGAGGCTGGTACCACAGAGGATGGTAGCTAGAGTTGAGTCTGGTTCCAAGGAGGCTGAGGGGGAGAGACCAGTACCACTGAGGATGGTACCTAGAGTTGAGTCCGGTGCCAAGGAGGCTGATGGACGGGTGAGACCGGTACCACAGAGGATGGTACCTAGAGTTGAGTCCGGTGCCATGGAGGCTGACAGACAGGTGAGGCCGGTACCACGGAGGATGATATCTAGAGCTGAGTCCGGTGCCAAGGAGGCTGCAGACAGGTGAGGCCGGTACCACGGAGGATGGTACACAGACGGGTGAGGCCGGTACCATGGAGGATGGTACCTAGAGTTGACTCCGGTGCCAAGGAGGCTGATGGTGTGAGGCTGGTACCACAGAGGATGGTACCTAGAGATGAGTCTGTTGCCAAGGAGGCTGACAGACGGGTGAGGCCGGAACCATGTTGGATGGTACCTAGAGTTAAGTCTGGTGCCAGGCAGGCTGACAGATGTGTGAGGCCGGTACCAAGGAGGATGGTACCTAGAGTTGAGTCCGGTGCCAGGGAGGCTGACGAACCGGTGAGGCTGGTACCACGGAGGATGGCACCTAGAGTTGACTGCGGTGCCAGGGAGGCTGACGGACCGGTGAGGCCGGTACCACGGAGGATGGTACCTAGAGTTGAGTCCAGTGCCAGGGAGGCTGACGGACCGGTGAAGCCAGTACCACGGAGGATGGTGCCAAGGTCAGGTCGATTCCTCAGGCAAGGCCAGAAGCACCTCACTCAGCTCTTTCACCACTGCAGGGTCCGCGGATGAAGACACATGTGCTGTGAGCACTGCGCCCAAGCACCCCTGGCACAGACCTTTGTCCAGCCATCTCTGCTCCGTCGGCACGCCTTGTAAATCAAGGCATTGCCGCTAAGAGGCACCGGAGGGTAACGCACCTGGTGCAGAGGCGCGCCCTCTTCTGCAGATGAAATTAACTCATGTTTTATGCTCTTGAAGTGGAACAACAAGCACCACAGTGCTGGTCAATAATAAATCCTGTGAGTTAAAGTGCTACAAAGGCTGAAACTCTGTCAGCAAGCACTATATGTAAACTCCATTGCACTAATAGCAGAGTGACAGACTTCATATTTGCGTTTACAAGTGATCGTATTTTAAAACAAAATCTGAATTGTAAAGCTGGTCAGATATTTGCATGTTTAGATTTAAAAAAATCAGAGATAAACCTGACATGCTGTTGGAAGGAAGGTTTTCACATTACTATATAGTGCCTGAAATACGTCTGCATACTGCTACGTGTGATGGATACAAGAGCGAGGGTCACTTTGAACAGTACAGTGATGGTCTTGGGTGAGGGCTTGACAGGCCGGGCTGCAAACTCTGGCCGGGGCGGTTGTAACCTGGCACTGCTCGTTAGTGTCCGCAGTGCCGAGGTCTGCACCAGCCCAACTGTGGCGGCTCCGCAGGCCTAGGCAGCCACCATAGCGCACAGAAGGCAACATCTTGCAGTAACTGAAAAACAGCATCCACGGTTGTGCTGTCACCCAGGAGCGAAAAAGTTGGAGCTACAAGAACGAATAAGATCTTCCTGAGCAGTTACAGCGCCCGAAAGCCATCGACCGAGTTGTAGAGAGCCACCCGGCCTCTCCTATAATTTGTAACTGGTTCCACGTGTCCGGACGGAATGAGGAACCGAGGTGGTTAAATAAATAAGGGACTGCGCTGATGCAGTTTCCCTGTGTAGCACTCACCGAGCGTACGTGTATTATTGGGGCTCCGGGCTGGTCGTGGTCCAAGCACCAACCTTACAGTGGCGACGAGCGGGCCATCTGCAACCCGCGTCGTCCACGACAGCACAAACGAAGAGCGGTGAAAAGGGTCTGGAGCTCCGTGCCCGGCGTGGCGGTGACTGCGTCGGATCTCCGACAGGCAAGTGGCGCGGGCCAAGTGGCCTCTTTGCCGTAAGGGACATCTGGCGTCCCGTGTCCCGTTGGGTTTGCTGTGCTGTCGCCCGGAAGGCGTGCACAGCACAGAGACGTGCAAGTGCAGCGAAGAAAATAAAAGCAGGATCGGAGGCAGCGCTCCGGCCCGGCAGCACCACGTGGGGCGTGTGTGACAGATATTGCACACGTGCCCCGCTTTTAAGCCGCTCGGGCCGTGATCCCCAGTGAGGGGAACACAGCACAGGAGCCGGAGGGGCAGGAGCCCCCACCAAAAGGAAAAAAGAAAAGAAAAGCATATTTAAACAGGTAAAGGACCCGAATAAAGAGGGCAGGAGGCCCTAGAATTTTTTTTTTTTTAAATAAATAACACGCAGCAGCCAAGACACAATTGACAGAAAGTCCCCACTCAAAAAAAAAAAAAGGGGGTTTGAATCTACAAGTGACCTGGAAAAATCAAAGTAAACATCAACAAAAAAGAAAAAAAAAGTGCAGCCCCAGTAGAAAGGAAAAAGTGGGAAAATAAATATATAAAGAAGTAGTGGCATAAGACACCAAGACACACACCATGAGTGCCCCACCACAGGAAAACCCCCAGACGCCTGTGCAAGCGGGCCCCAGTGCCCACTCGTCAGTAACCGCACTGCCACCATTCAGCCAACTGATTGACCCGGCCACTGCCTCGCCAAGATGGTGTTTATGGCTGAATCGACTGGAGAATTACTTCTGCGCCACGAGAGAGACAGATGGGGCCGTGCGCAGATCTCTCATGCTGTTAATGGGAGGGGATGAGCTGCAAGAATTGTTTGATGCGCTCCCTAACATGGGTGATAAGTCGGACTTTAATGCGGCGGTCGAAGCTCTGAACAAGCATTTTGACCCACAACTAAATTCAGACATGGAGCGCTTAAAACTTCGGCAGGCTCAACAAACTGATGTTGAATCAATGGACATGTTCAATGCCCGATTAAGAAAACTAGCAAGCTCTTGCGTAGGCCTGAATCAACAAGAGGAGATCAGGGCGCAGATTATTCAAGGATGTCGCTCAAACGCGCTAAGGAAACTAATCTTACGCCAGCAGGGTATGCCCCTTGATGACATTCTGGTGTTAGTGCATTCACATGAGTTATCAGCAGTGAGAGCAGATGCCATGGCAGCAGTAAGGGGACAGTCCCTGGCAGCTGCGTCAATTGCACACCCGGTCCAGGTGAAGGAAGAGCAAGTGGAGGCCATCCAAACGCGCCAACCATCAGGACGGAAGGTGAACTTTGGAGGACAAAATGCTCGCACCTGCCGAAGCTGTGGGTATGATCACAAACCACCCATGGCGTGCTCCGCCAAAGGAAAACAATGTGACAAATGTGGCAAAGATAACCACTTTGCGAGAGTATGCAGGTCTGGAAAAGGCTGGCAAGGGAACCAGAAAGGAAGAGACACCAAAAGGTCAGAAGTGTGACCACCGATGCTGGTAATTCTAGCGAGACGCTGGCTCAGAAAAACCCAGTCTTCGAAGAGGATGAAGATGAAGACATCTTTGTCATCTCGTTCACTGGCGAGAGGCAACAAAAAAAGCGACTTCCACCCATGAGCAAGGTCCACATCAACGGCAAGTCAGCGACAGTGCTCATAGACACAGGAGCATCGGTGAATGTGATGGACGAGACTCTGTTCAGGCAGCTGACCCCCGCACCAGTGCTTTCTCCAACTACCACCAAAATTTACAACTATGGAGGCAGAGAACCGCTTCCTATGAGAGGCACGGTGGAGGTGTCAGTGTCCAGCGGACAGATGTCAGCACTGGCAAAGTTCTATGTGGTGGCTGGAGACCGAGGTACGCTGTTGGGGTGCCACACCGCGGAAGAGCTTGAATTAGTATTTTTCGAGCGACAAATATATGACTCTCACGCTGAATGTTTAGTTGATGAGTTTCCGCAGCTCTTCGAAGGCCTAGGGCGACTCAAAGGAAAAAGTGTCAAGCTACACATAGATCATAGGGTGACACCTGTTGCTCTCAGGCACCGTCGAGTTCCGTTTTACCTACGCCCCGCTGTGGAAAGGGAGCTACAACTATTCGAAGATCAAGGAGTGATCGAGAAGGTAGAAGGGCCCACACCGTGGGTGTCGCCGTTGGTAATAGCGCCGAAACCTAAGCAACCTGGTGCCATCCGCCTATGTGTCGACATGCGCCTACCCAACAAGGCGATTAAAAGGGAGCGGCATATAACACTTACAATGGATGATATCATAGCGGATCTGAATGGTGCACAGTGGTTCTCGAAGTTGGACCTTAATGCTGGGTATCATCAGCTGGAACTGGAGCCTGATAGTAGAAATATCACTACCTTTTCAACGCATGTGGGACTTAGGGGATACAAAAGACTGAGCTTTGGGGTATCCTCGGGCGCCGAAGTATTTCAAAACGCAATAAGGGAGACGCTCTCCGGACTGCAAGGGGTAATCAACTTGAGTGATGACATCCTCATATACTCAAAAACCAGAGAAGAACACCACCGACACCTAAGAGCTACACTGCAAAGGTTATCAGATGCAGGTCTAACACTCCATAAAAAGAAATGTGCGTTCTATCAGACGTCAGTAGAGTTTTTCGGCTATGTCTTTTCAAAGAATGGTCTGCAAGTTGACCCTCGTAAAGCGGATGCTATCCCTCAAGCACCGATTCCGAAGAACATCACAGAAGTGAGAAGTTTCCTGGGCATGGCAACATATTGTGGTAGGTTTATCCCGCAGCTTGCGACCATGGCTGAACCCCTCAGACAACTCACAAAGACTGGGCATCGGTGGGAATGGAGCCAGATGGCGGACAAAGCGTTTGCCGACATCAAGACAGCGCTACTAGACAAGTCAACAGTGGCGTACTTTAACCCTCACCGGCGAACGGAGGTCGTGGTAGATGCTAGTCAAGTAGGGCTAGGCGCCGTTCTTCTGCAGGAGCAAAACCCGCAGGAGTGGGTTCCGGTTGCGTATGCCAGTAGAGCATTGTCATCAGTAGAAACACGCTATGCCCAAATAGAACGGGAGGCTCTAGCAATCCGGTGGGCGTGTAAACATTTCCATTTGTACCTGTATGGCCAAGTGTTCCAGGTGGTGACGGATCACAAGCCCTTGGTCGCATTGTTTGCCGGCTGTCCTCGTTTGGCGCCCCCAAGGATAGAACGGTGGACTGTTTTGTTGCAACCTTACCGATTTACCGTCATCTATCGACCAGGAGTGAATAACCCTTCAGATTATTTGTCTCGTCACCCGTCCCTAACCACAACCAATGACTCTCAGGAGAATGATGACGAGAGCACAGAGATATTCGTCAACATGGTGGTGCAATCGGCGTGCCCCAAAGCCCTGAGTGTAGGGGACATTGTAGACGCCTCCAAGGTTGATGCAACCCTCAACCAGGTGAAAGAAGCGCTTGATCACAAAAAGTGGAAGCTATTCCTGGAAAGAACTAAAGCAGCCAATCAGGAGTGTAAAGCAGCGATGCAAGGAATGTGGAGGTTGCGAGATGAATTGTCCACGGATGGGCAAGGACTGGTCCTGAGAGGAAGGAGAATCGTGCTGCCCCAGAGTCTGTGGGCCAAAGTGGTGGAGCTAGCACATCAGGGCCATCAAGGTGCTGCAAAGACTAAGGCAAGATTGTGGGCCAAGGTATTGTTCCCCGGCATGGACAGCCAGGTGGATGAACTGGTGGGGAAGTGCCATTCCTGTATCATCACCTCAGGGGAGCCACCCTGTTGTCCCGTGGTCAACGAGCCGGCAACTGTGAAGCCATAGACAAAAGAGAGTATGGACTTTGGGAGCTTCCAGGATGGGCGGCTGACGGTCGTCATTATTGACTCATGCACAAAGCTTCCTGTTGTGGACGTCGTGTCTTCCACAGCATTTGAGAATGTGAGGCCAGTACTTCAGAAAACGTTTGCCATGTTTGGCCTTCCCGACAAAGTCCAAACAGACAATGGCCCGCCCTTCCATGGACAGGAGTTTCGGTCTTACCTTGAAGGTTTGGCCATACGTCATCGCAGGGTTATGCCCTATTGGCCGCAGGCGAATGGGGATGTTGAAAGGTTTATGCGAACTCTAAATCGAGCCCTCAAAATAGGTGTGGAACAAAGAGAAGACAGTGAGAAATGTCTACAAGAATTTTTGAGTGCCTATCGCCAGACCCCCCACAGTACTACAGGGTGTGCCCCGGCCACACTGATGTTCAAGGTACCTCCCAGGGATTGCATTTTGTTTGGTCCTCAGTGGGTCGCACCATGAGCTCGATGTTGAAGACACGCAACAACGGCGAGAGTGTACTAATCGTAAAGCCACCGAGCGAAGGCGAGGTTGATGTCGAGGATTTCAAAAGGGAGACAAAGTGGTGGTGAAGAATCGTCGGCCAGGAGGAAAATTCCATACCCCGTTTGAGCCCGAACCCTGGCAAGTTGTCAGTGTACGAGGTGCCATGGTGACAGCAGCTCGAGGCAGTCAGAGGGTCACCAGAAATGTATCGCATTTTAGGAGTGCTGGAACTCCACTCATCAATCGGGAGGAAGAGGTTGATGACTCCACGGTGGAGTCCACTGCTGAGGAGGCCCGGAATGGGGATGCTCCGGTGGTAACGCCAAGTGCCCGATATCATCCGGGTGGAACTGACGTTCCCGAGGGATCCCAACTTAGGGGCGGACGTTATAATCTACGCCCCAATCCGGTCCCAAACAGTCGGCTCCGAGACTTTGTATGTTCCCTGGATTCATAAGAAGCTGTGTTAGGTCCTGGCTGTTTTGTCGCCAGAAAAAGCTTCGTCCTCAGACGCTGCGTGCCTCCTAATGGTGTTGTGACATTTTTTCGTGTTCGCATGTAACATTTGTGTTTTGTTTTGATTTGTTTCTCCTCTTCTGTGTGAAGTAAAACATGGGAGGGATGTAGAGAGCCACCCGGCCTCTCCTATAATTTGTAACTGGTTCCGCGTGTCCGGACGGAACGCGGAACCGAGGTGGTTAAATAAATAAGGGACTGCGCTGACGCAGTTTCCCTGTGTAGCACTCACCGAGCGTACGTGTATTATTGGGGCTCCGGGCTGGTCGTGGTCCAAGCACCAACCTTACATGAGTGTCCACTCTGAACGGAAGCTGCATTCTCAGTTGTGCCGGACTCCGAGGTGGATTTTTGTAGCTCCTAGAATACATCCGCTACGAGTTCTAAAGAGAGGCGCACCTTTCATGTTTGCTTATTGGAGACACAGTTTAACTGCATGTGAAGGAAAGAGAGCTGGGAAGCGGCAGTGCATTGATACAAGCGCCTCTGATTGTTATCGGAATTGGATTTCTATAGCGCCTACTCTCCCTGACGAGGCGCTGAATTGCTACAGGGTTTAGGAGTAGTACCGTGAATTCAGTGGTTATTCACTATTGTTGGCTGCTGATATCAGTCCTTGATATCATTCCACACACTTGTGGTCCTTATTTTCAACTCATCCATAAATGATCCCATCTCTTGGCTCGCTGTCTCTCCGGTGCTCTCTTTGCTGGCCGTTCACTCTTGTTACTTCAGACACAGAAACTCTGATCCACATGAACTGCGTCATTGCCTTCTAGGCGCTGAGGCACCTTCTCACCAGTGGCCCTGGCCCGGTGAGTGTGGCGCAGCTGCGGTTTTTGATGCAACAGCGACACCTACAGTCAGGACCAGGGTCTGCCCGGGCACTGAAAGGAAAAGTGGCCACATTGTGAACAATCAACTTTCATGAAGGATGCTTGGTATCGAGAGTAATTCTGGGGGAAATGTCTGATATATTAAGCTTTCTTATAACTCGTGGGGTCAGTAGCATTGGCCAAGACAAGACACAATGCTGGCCACATCATTATTGGCCACTTGATCTTCAGGCCGATACATTTCTCTCCATCGGGGGCCTGAATTTGTTAATCATCTATTGCTCCCCCATCCCAAAGATCTTTGAATGTCCTGCATCACATCAGGCCACGAGTCAGGGAACCAAGCGCATCCTTGGTGTCTGGAGGCTTCAGTCCCCCTCCAGGAGCCGGGGTCTGCCTCTTCTGCTGTCACTCAGGAGCCTCTGCAAGCTCTGTCTGGGGATTGCATACAGCTCTGTACCCGATGTCGGATGTATTGTGGGTAGAAGCCTGACTTCAATCTGGAAAAGCTGCAGGAATTCACTCTGAATGCCTTCCACCTCTGTTTCTGTACCCCTTCTTACTTGCTGTACGTACCTCTCTCTTTCTGTCTCTGTACCCCTTGTTACTTGCTGTGTGCACCTCTCTCTTTCTGTCTCTGTACCCCTTCTTACTTGCTGTGCGCACCTCTCTCTTTCTGTCTCTGTACCCCTTCTTACTTGCTGTGTGCACATCTCTTTTTGTTGTTCACCCCGAATGCCTTTCCGCCTCTGTACCCCATCTAACTTGCTGGACTCATGTAGGAAAGTACCATCTTGCCTGGCATGTTACCCCCATATTTCACTGTATGTATGTTGTTTTAGCCCTTGTGTCACTGGGATCCTGCCAGGCAGGGCCCCAGTGCTCATAATATGTGCCCTGTATGTGTTCCCTGTGTGATGCCTAACTGTCTGACTGAGGCTCTGCTAACCAGAACCTCAGTGGTTATGCTCTCTCTGCTTTCTAAATTTGTCACTGCAGGCTAGTGACTAAATTTACCAATTCTCATTGGCACACTGGTACACCCATATAATTCCCTTGTATATAGTACTGAGGTACCCAGGTTATTGGGGTTCCAGGAGATCCCTATGGGCTGCAGCATTTCTTTTGCCACCCATAGGGAGCTCAGACAATTCTTACACAGGCACTAGCCAACATCGTTCAGGGCAAATTCCCCGGACTTTGTGAGTGCGGGGACACCATTACACGCGTGCACTATACATAGGTCACTACCTATGTATAGCGTCACAATGGTAACTCCGAACATGGCCATGTAACATGTCTAAGATCATGGAATTGTCACCCCAATGCCATTCTGGCTTTGGGGGGACAATTCCATGATCCCCCGGGTCTCTAGCACAGAACACGGGCACTGCCAAACTGCCTTTACGGGGTCTCCACTGCAGCTGCTGCTGCTGCCAACCCCTCAGACAGGTTTCTGCACTCCTGGGGTCCAGACAGCCCTGGCCCAGGAAGGCAGAACAAAGGACTTCCTCTGAGAGAGGGTGTAACACCCTCTCCCTTTGGAAATAGGTGTGAAGGCTGGGGAGGAGTAGCCTCCCCCAGCCTCTGGAAATGCTTTGATGGGCACAGATGGTGCCCATCTCTGCATAAGCCAGTCCACACCGGTTCCGGGATCCTCCAGCCCTGCTGTGGTGCAAAACTGGACAAAGGAAGGGGGAGTGACCACTCCCCTGCACCTCCCAGGGGATGTGCCCAGAGCTCCTCCAGTGTGTCCCAGACCTCTGCCATCTTTGAAACAGAGGTGTTTGTGGCACACTGGACTGCTCTGAGTGGCCAGTGCCAGCAGGTGACGTCAGAGGCTCCTTCTGATAAGCTCTTACCTCTCTTGGCAGCAAATCCTCCTTCCGAGGTAGCCAAACCTCCTTTTCTGGCTATTTAGGGTCTCTGCTTTGGGGATCTCACCAGATAACGAATGCAAGAGCTCACCAGAGTTCCTCTGCATCTCCCTCTTCACCTTCTGCCAAAGGATCGACCGCTGACTGCTCAGGACGCCTGCAAAACCGCAACAAAGTAGCAAGACGACTACTAGCAACCTTGTATCGCTTCATCCTGCCGGCTTTCTCCGACTGTTTCCAGGTGGTGCATGCTCTGGGGGTAGCCTGCCTCCTTTCTGCACCAGAAGCTCTGAAGAAATCTCCCGTGGGTCAACGGAATCTTCCCCTTGCAACTGCAGGCAACAAAAGACTGCATCACCGGTCCTCTGGGTCCCCTCTCAGCACAACGAGCATGGTCCCTGGAACTCAGCAACTCTGTCCAAGTGACTCCCACAGTCCAGTGACTCTTCAGTCCAAGTTTGGTGGAGGTAAGTCCTTGCCCTCCCACGCTAGACTGCATTGCTGGGTACCACGTGATTTGCAGCTGCTCCGGCTCCTGTGCACTCTTCCAGGATTTCCTTTGTGCACATCCAAGCCTGGGTCCCCGACACTCTAACCTGCAGTGCACAACCTTCTGAGTTGTTCTCCGGCGTCGTGGGACTCCCTTTTGTGTCTTTGTGTGGACTCTGGTTCACTCTTTTTCCAAGTGTCTGTTCAGGTACTTCTGCGGGTGCTGCCTGCACTGGGAGGGCTCCCTGACTTGCTGGGCGCCCCCTCTGTCTCCTCATCCAAGTGGCGACATCCTGGTCTCTCCTGGGCCACAGCAGCATCCAAAATCCCTAACCGCAACCCTTGCAGCTAGCAAGGCTTGTTTGCGGTCTTTCTGCGTGGGAACACCTCTGCAAGCTTCTTCACGACTTGGGACATCCATCCTTCAAAGAGGAAGTTCCTAATCCTCTTCGTTCTTGCAGAACACTAAGCTTCTTTCAACAGGTGGCAGCTTCCTTGCACCCTCAGCTGGCATTTCTTGGGCTCCTGCCCACTCTCGACACTGTCGCAACTCTTGGACTTGGTCCCCTTGTCTTACAGGTACTCAGGTCCGGAAATCCACTGTTGTTGCATTGCTGGTGTTTGTTCTCCTTGCAGAATCCCCCTATCACGACTTCTGTGCTCTCTGGGGGTAGTAGGTGCACTTTACACCTACCTTTCAGGGTCTTGGGGTGGGCTATTTTTCTAACCCTCACTGTCTTCTTACAGTCCCAGCGACCCTCTACAAGCTCACATAGGTTCGGGGTCCATTCGTGGTTCGCATTCCACTTTTGTAGTATATGGTTTGTGTTGCCCCTATACCTATGTGCTCCTATTGCAATCTACTGTAACCTTACATTGCTTGCATTACTTCCCTTTGCTATTTTCTGCATAATTTTGGTTTGGGTACATATATCTTGTGTATATAACTTATCCTCATACTGAGGGTACTCACTGAGATACTTTTGGCATATTGTCATAAAAATAAGTACCTTTATTTTTAGTATATCTGTGTATTGTGTTTTCCTATGATATTGTGCATATGACACCAGTGGTATAGTAGGAGCTTTACATGTCTCCTAGTTCAGCCAAAGCTGCTCTTCCATAGCTACCTTCTATCAGCCTAAGCTGCTAGAAACACCTCTTCTACACTAATAAGGGATAACTGGACCTGGCACAAGGTGTAAGTACCTCTGGTACCCACTACAAGCCATGCCAGCGTCCCACACCCCACCATTGGTATTTCCTCTCCTGTATAAGTAACTGGGTGTATATCATTGGGAGTCAGCTGATCTCCCAATTCCACCGCAAATTTTTCTTCCCATACAGAATGTTGTATAATGGTGTAAGGTGACCCTGAGTCAGCTACAATTTGTATGTGAACACCATTGATCTTTATATCACACGTAGGTTTTTTTTCTAGTTAATGTTCACCCCTAAAACTGCATAATCATTTGCATCATCCCTTTGTCACTAGTGGATACATTCTCATCCTCCGTGACATCTTCGCCATTATCCGTTAAACATTTAGCGCCTCATTACGACCCTGACGGCCGGCGGTAAGCTGGCGGTAACACCACCAACAGGCTGGCCAGCCAGCTATTATGACCTTGGCGCAATAGCCACGGCCATACCGCTAGCACCTCCACTAATCCCCAGGGCAGCGGTGTCCTGGGGATTATGAGTCCCCGACCACCAGCCTGGCCACGGTGGTAAACACCGCCATGGAAAGGCTGGCGGTCAGGGGGACTTGGGGTGCCCCTGGGGGCCCCTGCACTGCCCATGCACTTGGCATGGGCAGTGCAGAGGCCCCCAGGCATAGCCCCATCGCGATGATATGCGCGACGGGTGCTACTGCACCCGCTGCACATCAGCATTGCCGCCGGCTCTATTACAATGTTGATGTGACTTTTCCGCTGGGCCAGCGTCCTCTGGCCAGGGGAAAAGTCAAAATAGGGAGCCAGAAAAACCACCAGCACTGGCGGTATTCTGGCGCCCGCAGCCTCAGCGGTCTTCTCAGGAGACCGCCGAGGTTGTAATGAGCAAAGCAAAACACAAATTGTAATGAGGGTCTTAATTATTTTCTTGCTATAATTCTTTTTCCAACAAACCTTTGCAAAGTCACCAACGATTCCACAATGAACACATCTAGCTTTGATAGCGGGGCAGTTCTTATCCTTGGCCAGATGACCTTTGTTACCACACCAGACGCATGCCAGTCGTTTGTCATTCATTTCATGTGTAGATTTTCCAGATTTTTTTCGTCCCGTTTTTTTTCCAGACTTCTCCATCTCCATCTCCTTGCCATCGGAAAACCTACTGCCTGTTTCTCCTTGATTATCATTTTTAATGCAACTTTACTTTTTTAATTATATCTACTACTTCATTAATTGGAGATACACCACATAACCACAACGTTTCTTGAATGCTAGCATTGTTAGAGTGCATGACTAATTGATCTTTTATGAGATCGTCGTGTAACACCCCAAATTTGCAATAGATGACTAATTTCTTAAGTGCAGCTGGTACATAATCTTCAATGGATTCTGACTTCCCTTGTTTCCTTTGGAAGAAGGAACATCTATCTATAGCTACACACACTGCAGGTGGAAAATACGAGTCCAAATCATCCAGTGCATCTTTAATTCATCCTCATATCCGGCTATCTAATCTTCTTTTCCATCTGCTTGTAGATGCGTAAACCTTCTGGTCCCAAACTGTGGGGAAGAATTTTCTTTTTACTGGAAGCAGTAAACAGTTCATAATTTTCTTTTTCTAAAGCTGAAATGTAACTAATAAAATAATCTTTCTAGTTCACCCATTTTAATAAAGGTCCACCTGGTCAAGGAAGAAAAGGAGCTGTTGGAGTAAGGCCACGATTTTGAGACGACATAACGAATTCAATGCTATTATTGTTTTTTCCTTTGTTTATATTAAGTACTGTAATGTAAAAGTTCTAGCTGTACATTATGCCAACATTTATTCAACATACAGTGGTATGTGTAAAACAATGTGCACTTTGTTGATGGCAATTACATTTCTTAGACTAGAATACACATTTGACAGATGGCCTTTCTTATTGCCAAATTGTGTTTGCATCACCGTAAAGTTTATTTTGTTATTTTTTATGTTCATAAAGATGAAGTGTACATAGTAAAATAGGTCTCTGCTCTTAATTCGTTCTCCAAAGGTGTGCACATCACTGAGTACTCTTACTTTTGAGCAAATAGTGTGCACATCACCAAAGTGCACACTTTCAATATGGGCAAAAGACGAGCAATGCTCTATGTTTCACTGCTTCTTTACTGTGACGCGTTGTACGTGGACACTTTCTCCCAGCGCATAATACGCTTTCTTTGTACGAACATTCTACACAAGCCACTTAAACAATGCCGCTCCAGCTGCACGAGCGCTGTTCTCGAGCCGCTCATCAGTACTGCTCCAACTGCCACTGCGTACTGATCTGGACGCAAGGTGTGTCCAATTAGAACAAAAAGTCACTCACTAACCAGAAAGTCAGTTTAGTGTAATACCAACTTATATCACAGCGCTGTTCCTCCATTGACAGTTTGCCCACAGTTGACGCCTGTGATGTAAGTGCTGCCGCTTGCTCTAATCACAGACGTTATGATGAGGTGTCATAGGATCCCATCCTCGCCGCCAGATTTGTAGAAACAACACCAGATCACGATGTATATAACAGTATTTATTTAGAGCAAGCCCTCTATAACTAGTGTTACAAATAGGGTCTTTGGTTGGCAGTCAGGTTAACCCCTGTCCAAGCTAGGACCCTCACTCTAGTCGGGGTAAAGGAGAATCACACTCAGTTAATCCCCGCTCACCCCCTTGGTAGCTTGGCACGAGCAGGCAGGCTTAACTTCAGAGACAATGTGTTAAGTATTTGTACCAACACACACAGTAATACAGTGAACCACTACAAAATGACACAACACAGGTTTAGAAAAATATTAAATATTTTATCTGAATAAACAAGACCAAATACAATAAAAATCCATAAGATACAATTAAAAATACCAATCTAGCACTTAAAAGCAAGAAAACAGTGATTTGAGGTGAAAACACTGCAAGTTGGTAAAACATGGCATCTTAACAGCGAAGTTTCCTACAGTGTGATGCCAATGGTGCCGTTCACGGAGTCGGTCGACCCCCAAGTACAGTACCTTCAGAACAAGTAGAAAACGGGCCGGAGCACGGAGTCGCGGAGAGCGGCTTAGCTGGACCCAATGAGGCGTTGGTTCCGGTGCCATGGGGCAGGAAGACTGTGACGTTGCGTGGTAGCGTCGGGTCCTCTCTACAGGGCGGTGGAGGTGAAGCAGTGTCAGATGCGGAGTCGGTCACTTGGTTCCAGCAGATGCAAAGTCCGGCAGAGTTACGATGCTTTGGAGCGACCTCACCGGGTCGCAATGACGTCACAGGGCTGCAGGTGCTGCAATGGCATTGGATCATCATGGACGTTGGACTTACGACACTACGGTGTCAGCGAAGTAGGGCAGGATCAGCGATTGCAGCGATGCAAAGCCTACAGAGGTCCACGGCTTTGGGGCAGGCGGTGTCACGGTTCCAGGTTAGTGGCGTCAGCTCACAGGCTCGTCGGATTCACACTCTGCGAGGTCCACGGCCTCGGGGCAAGTGGCGCCGCAGTTCCTGGCACCAGCATCCTTTACGAAGTCGCATGGCGTCGTCCGACATCGGTAGAATGTTTTTTCTACAGGAATTCACTTCCAGGGGTCCAGGAACTGGAACGGCACCCTCTGGTGAGCTAGAGTCCACAGCAAGTAGACTCAGGTCTAGTTGGTGAAGCCTTTGCTGCCCCTGAGGCTTCAAAACAGGAGGCAAGCTCTACTCCAAGCCCTTGGAGTCACTTCTCAAGCAGGAATGCAACAAAGTCCAGTCCCCGTCCCCTTCCACAGGCAGAAGCAGCAACTGCAGGATAGCCCAACACAGCACAGTCACAGGCCAGGGCAGCACTTCTCCTCAGCTCTTCTCCAGGTAGAGGTTCCTCTTGAATCTTAAAAAAAATTAATTCAAATTAATTTTTGATATACACCATCATACGACCAACAAGCAAGGACAAACACCTAGTATCTCCATCATTATGTCCGAGTTATTCTGTGCAACACCATACAAACTGCAATTCTATCGCGATCACTCCTAGTATCAATGCTAATCAGTCTGTACTAATCACACATATATGCAGAGTTGGCAGGAGCTCTCGTCCCACTGACGGCCACATGTGTAACAGGGAGGGAAGGAAAGGAAGAAGGGAGGGGGTTAAAGGAATGTGCACGCACTCTTATAGCACTTACACGTTCATAAGTGTACCTTAAGTATATGACCTGTCAGGGAATCCTCCTGAGCCGGCCCATGCAGCCTGGCACTGCTCAGCAAAACCACCTTTTCTAGGTCTGAGACATAAGATGCATCTAGAGAGGCAGCCATATATCCGTCGGACGGGAGCGTAGCGGCATCATCTCCCAATAAGCAGTTAACTGCTCCTGACTATACGCTGCGTCCCTCAGCCAGTCTGCCTTGTGTGGTGCTTGCCCTCTCTCCCAGTTCATCGCTACTCTGCGCCTCCCCAAGACCAGCAGCAGTCCCACCAAACTCCTTTGCGTAGTCGGGATGTCTTTGACATATCCTAAAAGTGCAAACCTAGGGGTACGCAGGACTCTCAGTCCCATTATGTCATCAATCTCTTCTAGTGCCTCTCCCCAATAGCCTTGTATTCCACTGCAGCTCCATGCAGTGTGTAGAAAGTCAGCATTTGGTAAGAAACTTCTATTACATCTATCATCCGCTTTGAGACCCATGCATTGAAGTTGCTGCGGTGTATACTATAAGCGGCTTAAGAACTTGAAGTGAATTAAACGCAATCTATAGTTTGGGGAAAGATCACGCATATGGGCACAGCAGTAGCGCCAGACATCATCTTCCAGACTCTCTCCCAAGTCTAATTCCCATTGCAATGGAGCCTTTGTGTCTGCTGAGGGGCGGTGGACTGCACACTAGCATACAGCCCGGTGACTAGTCTACGAGGTGATGGAGCCCTATATAGCAATTCTAGCGCATGAAATGTATATGGTGCGAGGGGAATTCTGGATATCGCATATTCATCTCCGCTTTCATTTGTAAATATGTCAACTTGTACAGCGCTGTATTGCAGGGTTCGTGGAGTGCAACTTCGGAAGATATGAACTGGCCCCCAGGGAACAGAGACCCCCACGTGGTCAGGTTCATATTGTTGAGTCTGGTGCGGGCCCCTCCTCCTTCTGACATCTGCATCTCAGGAATATCTGAAATTGGCACGGAAGGGGCATACATAGCGCGAGCCCCAGTTCGGCGGAGCAGCGCGCGCCAGGCACGAGCCGTGCATGCCACCGAGTCAATATCCGCCCTGATCCGCTTACGGGGTTGATCTATTACGCTGATTCATTTATTCGGCCATACAGCATCAGTTTCAGGAGCCAGATGAGGTAAGTATCTAATGGGATGAATCCAGAAGTGCGCAAAGTGTGCCTGGGTGCAATAATAATATAATTCCAGATCAGGGGCCGCCAATCCCCCCCTCTCAAATGGTTGAGTTAGCATTTCCCATGAGATTCTGGGCCGCTTGCCCGCCCACACTAACGAAATTAACACCAATCGTAGTCGTTTTAGAAAGCTGGTTGTGAGGGAGACAGGAATGTTAATAAATAAGTATAAAAATGTAGGTAGTATGACCATCTTAGCTAGTGCTATCCGGTCTATCAGCGAGAGCAACAGAGAACGCCAGGCCACAACTTTGTCCTCCAGCCATGCTATAGCTCTGCCACAAATCTCAGCCCAGAACTCGACGACATCTCTACTAAGCCAAAGTCCCAGATAGCGCACCGGTTCTGACGCCCAGCGCAGAGGGTACTCAGAGCGGTGTGGAGTCGTGATGTCTGTCAGGGCGAGCACCACCGATTTGGCCCAATTGATGGTAGTGACAGAAAGGTGACCGAAACTCACAAATTATTCTATAATTGGGTCCAAGTGGACCTGTGGATCCCGTACATTCAGGGCAACATCGTTCGCATACATCAACACCAGAATTTGGCGCTGTCAAAAGATGAGCCCGCAGTTATTGTGATGTTGTCTCGAATGAGCCACAAGCGGCTTCATTGCCACCACAAACAGCAGCGGTGAGAGGGTGCAGCCTTGCCGGCCTCCCCTTGCAACTGGTATGGGACAGGTGATACTACCATTGATTCTCAACCTGGCCGTAGGGTTGGTATAAAGCAGCCGGACCAGTTGGATAAATTTGGGGCTCAGCCCCAGCCTGGCTAGTAGGCTGAATAAATAAGGCCATGCCAGGGAATCAAAAGCTTTTGTGGTATCTAGAAAAATCGCTGCTGCCCGGGCTCCCAGATCCACCATCCGGGTCACCGCGAAGAATGTACAAAGGTTGTATGCTGTAGAACGACCAGGTACGAATCACAACTGGTCCGGGATCACAATAGTGGTGAGCAGGGGTTGCAATCTGGAAGCTATTAATTTCGCTACAATCTTATTGTCAATATTTATGAGCGACAGTGGCCTGTAGGAATCGCAGACACTTGGCTCTTTGCCGGGCTTCAATACAGTGACAATGAGTGCTTCGTGGAGAAAAGGTGGAAGTATCCCCTCCTCCAACGACCCCGCATACATTTCCAGCAAGTGCGGCGCCAGGATACTTGCATATTCTTTATAAAAGGCCGGTGTTAAACCGTCTGTTCCCGATCTCATCAACTGTGAAGGGGGCATCAAGATATTGTCTATGGGAGGTCTCCAGCCACAGGAGGCTGATAGTGTCAAAGTATTCAGTGTATTTTGACGGGTCCAACTCCTCTGTCGGAGAATACAAAGAGGTGTAGAAGTCTGTCATCATCCCCTGCACCGCCGCTGTGCCTGCGTGATGTGCCCCATTAGAGTCAAGGAGTTCAACAATGTAATCCTGTAGGAGGCTGGCCTGGCTTGTAGTGGGTACCAAGGGGTACTTACACCCTGTGCCAGGTCCAGTTATCCCTTATTAGTGTAGAAGAGGTGTTTCTAGCAGCTTAGGCTGATAGAAGGTAGCTATGGAAGAGCAGCTTAGGCTGAACTAGGAGACATGTAAAGCTCCTACTATACCACTGGTGTCATATGCACAATATCCAAGATGGCAGAGGTCTGGAGCACACTGGAGGACCTCTGGGCACCTCCCAAGGGAGGTGCAGGTCAGGGGAGTGGTCACTCCCCTTTCCTTTGTCCAGTTTCGCGCCAGAGCAGGGCTGGGGGATCCCTGAACCGGTGTAGACTGGCTTATGCAGAGATGGGCACCATCTGTGCCCATCAAAGCATTTCCAGAGGCTGGGGGAGTCTACTCCTCCCCAGCCCTGACACCTTTTTCCAAAGGGAGAGGGTGTAACACCCTCTTTCTGAGGAAGTCCTTTGTTCTACCTTCCTGGGCCAAGCCTGGCTGGACCCCAGGAGTGCAGAAACCTGTCTGAGGAGTTGGCAGCAGCAGCTGCAGTGAAACCCCGGGAAAGGCAGTTTGGCAGTACCCGGGTCTGTGCTAGAGACTCGGGGATCATGGAATTGTCTCCCCAACAATTCCATGATCTTAGACATGTTACATGGCCATGTTCGGAGTTACCATTGTGACGCTATACATAGGTAGTGACCTATGTATAGTGGACAAATGAAATGGTGTCCCCGCACTCACAAAGTCCAGGGAATTTGCCCTGAACGATGTGGGGGCACCTTGGCTAGTGCCAGGGTGCCCACACACTAAGTAACTTAGCACCCAACCTTCACCAGGTGAAGGTTAGACATATAGGTGACTTATAAGTTACTTAAGTGCAGTGGTAAATGGCTGTGAAATAACGTGGACGTTATTTCACTCAGGCTGCAGTGGCAGGCCTGTGTAAGAATTGTCAGAGCTCCCTATGGGTGGCAAAAGAAATGCTGCAGCCCATAGGGATCTCCTGGAACCCCAATGCCCTAGGTACCTTAGTACCATATACTAGGGAATTATAAGGGTGTTCTAGTATGCCAATGTGAATTGGTAAATTTAGTCACTAGCCTGTTAGTGACAAATTTGGAAGTAAAGAGAGAGCATAACCACTGAGGTCCTGGTTAGCAGAGCCGCAGTGAGACAGTTAGGCATCACACAGGGAACACATACATAGGCCACAAACTTATGAGCACTGGGGTCCTGGCTGGCAGGGTCCCAGTGACACATAACAAACATACTGATAACATAGGGTTTTCACTATGAGCACTGGGCCCGGCTAGCAGGATCCCAGTGAGACAGTAAAAACACCCTGACATACACTCACAAACAGGCCAAAAGTGGGGGTAACAAGGCTAGAAAGAGGCTACTTTCTCACACAAACACTATGCGTTTCGGCTGACAGGCAGCCTTGATCACGTGCTCAAGGCTCACTTGTCAGCCGAAACGCCCTGAGTGTGCGCATTATTTTGTTTTTGTGTTTGGATTCTTATACAAGTCTGCTCTGCCGGTTTGCGCACCAACCCTCACGGGCCACCCGATCCTAGAAGGAGTGCTCTGTTTTGGGATACATAAATATATATATAAATAAATATACATATATATATACTCCTTACTTCACCCTTCTGCGGGAAAACAATGTAACAAAGGACTTGATGCCCATGCGCAGTATCACTGAGAAGAGGAGTCACTCGATCTTGTGACTCGAAAAGATTGTTAGAACAAAAACAACTTGCAACACTTCAAACCCAACACTAGATGGCAGACTTATGGAGAACATGTGAATCTACAGCACTACTTGCCACAAACAGATGTCTACTGGGTAAGTAACATTTTCCTTCACCTGTGGATGGGCTCTGTGTTTCTAGAGGCAGTTGTAGCATACATTTAGTTTATGGGCTTGAAACCAATCATAGACCTTTATACATTTTCACAGACATGGAATCTGTTTCTATCACCCTGATTGGTTGTCATCACTAAGGTGCCACAGCCTGCTTCTACTTACCATAATTTAATATCTGGTTGTTCATTGGACAATGCAGTAATTATTGCATTGGATAACAATTCAACACCAACTTTTTTGTAATCTATCAGATGAGACAGTTATCACAGATTCCAAGTTTTTGGGAAATGACTCCAGATTCTGGTGCCTACTGCACCAAAATCTGCATGTTATGGTAAATACTGTCACCTTATCCATTTTTACATTCTGGCAGCTTTGACCAGCTCAGATGTAATGAAAGGTGAGGTCTTTATCACATCCAGGAACTACTGGGTGCGGTAAATAACACACAACCAGAATTTGGGAGACTGTACAAGCAAGAGTTTGCACAGAGGTCGGAAAACTCTGTCCCTCTCTAATCAGGGCCAAAGATGGCTTGTCCTTCACAGAAATCTACAGGTGTCTGGCATTAAAGATTCCACATTCCTCAATAGATCACTGTGCTAGAGCGGTGCACTGTGTTACACAGAACACTGTCATACAGAGCCTTTGTTACAAGACAGTACATCCACAGTCAGTGGCGGCCGGCATCTTTAGGAGGGAGGGGGGTGGGCGGGGCACACACACACACACACACACACACTCATTCTTTCACACACAGACACGCACAAACGCACATTAATTAACAACACTCATACCATTTAAACATGCACGCACGCAACAAACATTCATTTTAAAACATCACACACACTTAATCTTTCAAACACGCATGCACGCACATCCATTAACAACATTCATACCATTCAAACATGCACGCATGCACCAAACATTCATTTTAAAAGATCACACACACTCATTCTTTCACACACACATGCATGTACGCACGCACATCCATTAACAACACTCATAACACTCAACCATGCGCGCGCGCACCAAACATTCAGTTTAAAACATCACACACATACACACACACACACACTTACCTTCATCCTCCAGGTCCAGGAGGGTTGGGACTGCTGCCTTCCCTCATTGGCTGACATGAGGTCAGCCAATGAGGGACGGCAGCAGTCCCAGCCTCGTCACAGAGTGGGATGGGCTCAGTGAGACTGCTGACCCCACCCCACTCTGTGACGAAGTGTCACTGATTGACACTCGCCCTGGGCGTTTCGGGGCTTAAACCTGAAGCACCCAGGGTGAATGTCAATGGGTGAAGCTTTCCTTGTCACCCAGGGGAGGGCCTTGAGGCACCTTTGCTGAGCCAAGAAGGACATGCTCATAGGAGCTGTGACCTCCTCAGCCCAGCAAAGTTCAGCTCAGGCAGCCAGGAGTCTGCACAAATCGTGCATGGCTCACTCCTGGCTGTCTGAGCTGAAAATTAAGAGTGTCTGTCAGGCTGGCCTTTGTTCAGCCTGACAGACACTCTTCATGAGGGGCAAAAGGTGGGAGGGCATGGCCCCTCCGCCCTAAAAGACGGTCCGCCACTGTCCACAGTACAGACAGAGCATTCACTGAATTCCACAGTGCCTGCACAAAAAGGTAGACTGCACTAGACAGCTTACTGTACTACAGAGCACACTGAAAACAGAACACTGCGTTAGAGCACCCGCTGCACTATACACTGTGCAGGGAGACCACAGCTTAGTGAGCAAAGCACCTATGGTACAAACTGCAGTGGACAGTTCACTGTACTATACTGTATAACATACATCAGATGGAACACTGTGTCCACTGTATTAATCAGAGCACTGTGTTAGACAGCACACACTGTACAAGATAAACCACGGTGCTAGACAGAACACAGTACTAGATAGAACACTGTGTTAGACAGAACACTGTAGTAGATGGAACACTGGTAGCCAGAACACAGTACTAGATAGAACATTGTGCTAGACATAACATGGTACTAGATAGCACACTGTTGTAGACAGAACACTGTACTAGTTAGCACACTGTGCTAGACAGAACACGACACTAGAAAGAAACACCATGCTAGACAGAACACTGTACTAGACAGAACACTGCACTTGACAGAACAATCTACTTGATAGAACACTGTGCTAGACAGAACATGGTACTAAATAGGACACTGTGCTAGACAGAACAAGGTACTAGACAGAACACTGTACTGAATAGAACACTGTGCTAGACAGAACACTTTACTACATAGAACACTGTTCTAGACGGAACATGGTACTAGATAGTAAACGGTGCTAGACAGAACACTGTACTATGTAGTCCACTGTGCTAGAGAGAACACAGTACTATATATAACATTGTGCTAGATAGAACACTGTACTAGATAGAACACTGTGCTAGACAGAACACAGTACTAGTTAAAACACTTCTGGACAGAACACTGCACTAGACAGAACACTGTGCTAGACAGCTCACACTGTACTAGGAGGGAAACGTCACTAGCCAGCTTACCTTATCACAGAACACAACACAGACAGTACACTGCAGAGCCCACTGTACTAGAGAGTACAATGTGCTGTAGAACTCCCTATACTAGACAGTACACTGTATTATACAGCACTAGAAAGCCCACTCTACTAAACAGAAAACTGTGCTAGAGAGCCCATTGCAATAGATAATACACTGTGCTAGAGCACCCACTGGACTAGAGGGCAGACTGCACTAGGCAGCACACTGTACTACAGAGCACAACACAGACAGTGCACTGTGCTAGAGTACCCCTACTGTACCAGTCAGAATACTGTGCTAGAGAGCCCGATACACTACTTCTCAGGTATACAGACGTAAACAGTGCTTGATGGCAAATGGCACAAGGCAGCTCACTGCACAACACAGCACATAGCAGGTATTCGGCTGTGCTAAAGAGCCAGCAGCATTAGGCAGTACACTGTGATAGAGAGCCCACTGCAGTAGAAAAAACACTGTGCTATATGGTAGACTACATTGGTCAGAACACTACACTACACAGCGCACCACAGACACTATACTGTGCTCGAGAGCCCACTGTACTAAATGGCCACGGAAGGTTCCCAAGGGCTGCAGCATGTATTAAGCCACCCTGGGGGACCCCCTCACTAAGTACATGCACACTGTCACTGCAGCTTGTCTGTGCTGGTAGGGAGAAAAAAGACAAAGTTGACATGGCACCCCTCTCAGGTACCATGCCCAGAAACCACTACCTGTGACATAGGTCACCCCTCTAGCAGGCCTTACAGCCCTACGGCAGGGTGCACTATCCCACAGGTGAGGGCACATCTGCATGAGCAATATGCCCCTACAGTGTCTAAGTCCATTCTTAGACATTTAAGTGGAGTGTGGCCGTACTGAGTATATGGTCTGGGAGTTTGTCATTACAAACTCCACAGCTCCATAATGGATTCACTGAATACTGGGAAGTTTGGTATCAAACTTCTCAGCACAATAAACCCACACTGATGCCAGTGTTGGATTTACTGAACAATGCACCCAGAGGACATCTTAGAGATATCCCCTATATTTTACTCAATCCTTTAGTGCAGGACTGACTGATCTGTGCCAGACTGCCACTAACAGATGAACTTCTGACCACATGGGGTGAGAGCCTTTGTGCTCTTTGTGGTCAGAAACAAAGTCTGCTCTGGGTGGAGGTGCTTCACACCTCCCCTCTGCAGGAACGGTAACACCTGGCGGTGAGCCTCAAAGGCTCAGGCCTCTTGTTACAGTGCCCCAGGGTACTCCAGCGAGTGGATATGCCCGCCCCCCTGACAAAGCCCCACTTTTGGCAGCAAGTTTGCGTAAAACTTAGGAAAAACAAGGAAGAGTAACAGCGAACCCCTAAGGTGTCCAGAGCTGAAATGACCCCCTCCTTGCAAAATCCTTCATCTTAGTTTGGAGGACAGGGACCAATAGGGTTAGGTTTGTGTCTCCATCCCCAAAGGGAGTGGACACAGGAAGGGTGTAGCCACTCTCAGGGACAGTAGTCACTGGTCACTGGCCTATGACCCATGTAATGCCCCTAAATCCGGGAGTTAAGGGCTCCCCTAAACCCAGTTTGTGAGATTCCTGGTGACCTCATAAGAAGAAAGAAGAAAGACTGCTTAGCTGAAACCCCAGCAGAGAAGACGGAAGATGAAAACTGACTTGGCCCCAGCCCTACCGGACTGTCTCTAGCTTCAAAAGCCCTGCAAAAGAAAGCGATGCATCCTGCAGGTCTACCCACCTCTGTCAAGCCTCCAGAGGACTGCCTGCATCACAGACGACCAAGAACTCCCATGGACAGCAGCCATGTGCAAGAAGAAACTACATCTAAGGACTCCAGAGGCTTCCCGGATCTGCGAGTCCTGACCATTCTGCACCCGAAGTCCATGTCCAGGTGGCCCAACTGACTAGAGAGGGTCCCCAGGCAATTCCAAGCAACTGCTCACCCTGGGATGACCTCTCCTGTCCTCCACAACAATGCCTGCAGCCTGAATCCAGAGGACCTCCCTGACCGCAACAGCACCGGATGAAGATACCCATCTCCAAAAGATACTTGGCATCCGCAGCCCCCTTGGCTTGGGGAATCAGACCTCCAGTGCAGCAACATTCAGAAGGCGGCCCTCCTACTTATCAAGCCTGTGGTTTTCCTGAACCGACCCCCTGAACCCAGCCTGCAACATCTAAGAGACCCACGGGGTCCCACTATGGGAAAGCATTGGGAGCCCGACGTTGTGTTTGCACCCTGCACCCGTCCGACATTGCACCACTGAGGGTGTATGTTTGGTGCTGACCTGTGGCCCCCCTGGTGCTCCTCTAAACCCCAGGTCTGCCCTCCGAAGGCGTGGGTACGTACCCGCAAGCAGACCTGATCCCAAGTGCCCCCAGTCTCCATAGGAGCCCATGTTAAATTTGCCTCATCTTTGACCTCTGTACTCGGCGGCCTCGTGTTGCTGGTGGTGGGTGTTTGGGGTTAACTTGAACCCTAACCTGTGGACTTTTCAAACTCCAGAGACTAGAACTGTAAGTCTTGTACTTACCTGCAAAACATACTAAATTTTCTCCCCCCCAGGAGCTGTTTCTGAAAATTGCAATGTCAACTTTTAAAACAGATTATTGCCATGTATTCAAAAACTGTATAACTTGGCAATTCTAACCAAAGTGGATTGATACATATGTGAAATACATATTTATTCATCTACTTACCTGCAACTTGAATCTTGTGGTTCTAGAAATAAATTAACAAAAGATATTTTTGCTACAGAAAGTCATTGGTCTGGAGTTAGTCATTGGGTGTGTGCTTCCCTTATTGCCTGTGTAATCGGAAATCCCCCCAAAACACTTGAAAATATAGAATGTATAGCTGATGGTATTAAACCGAATATAGAGGTGAAGGTGTGAACAAAACCAGAATGAACAGCCTTAAAAAAGTGGGTGATTCCATTAGTACTGGATGCATTAAATATTCGTCCCACGTGTTCACCAAAGTGTCTCAGAAAGTTTGTAGTTAAAAGGGACTGAATCTCTGACGATGACCTCGCGACCTGAAGCTCATAGGTCTCGCGTGCAGATGTAAGCGCCACATATTTTTGAAACAATAAAGCCTTTAGTCTGCTCAACTTGTCAAAATTCACATCAGAAGTAGCAATATGAGGCCAAACGTCTGCTACTCCTTGAAACTGTGTAGGGGGAAAAAGGACATTCCCGCAACATATAACAATTTGGGAGACCGAAATGACGTAGGCTGTTCCGCCTCGCATCCCGCAACAGCTCTCACTGTTAAGGAGCACATAGCTGCCATTGGAGAGCACCTGGAACGCAGGTCTAATCAAGGGTATTGGGACTCCCTTCAGATAACAAGCCAAATTTGCTGCGGAGGCATTGCATGCTCTGTGCAGGGACAGCTGTTTACAAACCATTGAATGGGTCACAGAAGTCTCACATTCACTACTGCTCAGAAAGACCTCTTTCATGCCATTGAAGCATTTGTATGAGAAAGGAAGCTTCCACACCTCGTGTATGTAACTATCTCCCAGTCTTTCATATCTGCCCGCTGGAATTTGTTTCAAACAGTATGTAGATTGAAGTGTTGAAATGGGCAGATTTAGAACCCCATGTATTAGCCATTCAGCAGATGGAATTTTCAGCCACAGTAAAAGGCAACTGTTCCAACTTTTCAATATTCAACATGACATGTTGCTTCTTTCTTAGCCATTATTTGTTGTTGTCACGTTAAATTAAATGTAGAAAAAAATCTCCCTTGCTCTCATGTGTTGCCAGTGAACGCGACCTGCTTTCAATGTTTGTAGTGTCAAACTTTACGCATAATGGATCTTAGCTGACTTTGTCCATGTTGCAAAAATGATACATCACTCTATACTATATCTGTTGCAGAGGATATAATGTTATTTAAGGTGTATATTCGGTCGGACAAGGTATTAATCCCATTATCTACAATGGCTAATGCTTTCTGTAAGTTTTTCTGATCTATTTGCCTTAACCGGGCAGCCGCCTCTTGTTGGGAAAGTTTCCATATTTCATTTTATGCAGCATATAAGAAGTGTTTTCTGCGTTGCTTTCTGGGGCCTAACACGAAATCCTGTAAACCTGTGTTATTGGATAGGAGACTTAGATGTTCTTTGACAGCATCTAATGAGGAGACCTTCATCCATTGCTGGCATAGTTTCCCTACACTATGGGGGTCATTACGACCCCGGGGGTTGGCGGTAACATGGCCCGCCAATGTACCACTCCGACAGCCACGGCGCTCACAGCCGCTGGACTGGAGATATACATCTCCAGCCCGGCGGCCATCACTGTACTACCTGCGGGATAATGACCCCCCTACCACCATGGTTTTCATGGCTTCCTTACCGCCACGAAAACCATGGCAGTAGGCACTATCAGTGACAGGGCATTCCTCCCCTGTCACTGATAGGGGTCTCCTCCCTTCCCTCTCTAGTTACCATCCAGCCCCCCTGCCTCTCCAAAGCCCCCCACCCCCATTCATTCTCGCCCCCTCCTGACAAACACACACCCTTTTCACACAAACATCAACACATGCATACATCCACTCACACACACCTGCACACACTTTCAAACATGCACACACATGTATTCACAAAATACAACATGCACCCACTCACACCTCCATACATGCACACTAGCATCCAACACGCAAAACACACCTGCATCCATGTGCAAACAAACATATACACACACACACCCACACACGCACACAACACCCCCCACCCCCTCTCCTGTCGGAGACCCAACTTACCTGTGTTCAGGGGGTCCTCCGGCAGGAGAAGGGACAGGCCGCTACTGCCACCAGCAGCGTCCACCAGCAGAACACCGCCAGGCCATGTAATGGGTCATAATACGGCTGGCGGTGGTCTACTGTTGTGACGCTGCTGGTGGCAGCAGCGCCACCTTACCGCCATCCACCTGCATGGGCACAGCCGGATTTCCACCATCGTTCTGGCGGAAATCTGCTATGGTCATAATACGGTGGATGGCTGGTAGCCGTGGCAACGGTCTTTTGTCGGCCGCCGCTGAAGCGATAGGCAGTTTTTACCACCAGTATCGAAATGAGGGCCTACATGTTCTCACTATACCAAAGTGTTCTGAGGACACATAGCGAGGGTCTGGCCTATTCATTCTAAAACCCCAGTGGAGTTAACAAAACGTATTTGGCACCCATTGGTGTCCACAGGCTAGAATAACCACCCACAAGGACGTGAAAATTATGCATTAAATGTGCCATTCTGAACTCATTAATTGAGCTGATCTTTGGACACATTTATATATTTTTGCCATTTATACAATTTAACAGGGGTAGGAATATTGGGCGCATTCAATTCCTTAATGTTTGCTAAGCCTAGACAGCTTTTTTGTTGCACTGTTTCGTTTAAAAATATAATTTAAACAGGAATCCTACATGCTCTAAAAAAAACTTCTCTCGTGTATAGTAGGTTAAGACATCCGTTTATGTAGAATTTGTAGAACATAGCACCGTATTAGCAGAAATCAATGTAGAAGTAGTTGTCAGTGAAAACAATGAAAGCTAATTTTCCACTCTCCCCAAGCTCAGATAGGTATCAACGTTACTGTTGAAGACTTGTAAGGCAACATCCTGGTCTGCAGTGGGAGGGATGCAGGCACTACTCAGGAGTCCTATAGGTCTGCTGTGCAGGATCAGCCACATGGTGTAGCTTGACATTGTTGATGGAGACAAAGCAATTTACTTTAGAGCCAGGCAGCGGTGGTAGAATCACAGTTCTGGTACCGTGTATTCCCAGGACTGGAACCTGGGCACGATAAGAAGGACTGAATTCCTTTTTCACAGCAATCTTTTAACGCACCAGATCACTAAGATTAGGAATCCAGCCGGTAGATACTGGTTACTGGTACATCCCAGATTCCAAAGGAGGCAGCATTGGCAGATGCGTTGTCATCACGGAATTGTTGTAAGTCCTGCAAGATAGTGACACAATCATTTATGTTAAAGGGTGAATCTTCCGCCTCCACGTCAGGAACATCAAGATCTGGAACATACACTTGAGTTACAAAAATACATTTGTAGGATGAACGCTCTCCCAGGGACCTTCTAGGCAGATTATTAAGTGCTATCTGGACTCCATATAGGCGTGTAAGCCAGCTACAACCCGTGCCTAATACTCTAGCTGTTAAGGATTGCTTTAAATCTCGGTTTTGTCGCTCCACGGCACTATTTCCTCGGGATCAAATAGAGACAAGTAATGCAGTTGGACCCCTAATAAAGCCATGGTGTCCCTGTAAGCTATTGAGGCAAAAGCAGGGCCCCTGTCCGAGTGGAAAGCCACAACTGCATATGTGCCAGTAAAGACTTGCACATCTTTAATAACAGCTCAAGCATCTGCTGAGCGTTGTGGCCAAACCCACAGAAATCTGAAGCATGAGTCAACAGCAACTGCAATGTATTTGTATGCACTATCCAGTGTCAGGGGACCACAATGGTCCAAGTACACACATTTTAAGGGTTTGTTGGAAATTAAGAGTGGTGTCTGCGGTGGGCTTTTCAAGCTGGACTCTCATTTGCTGGCAGATGTCACAACAAAGGACATACCGCTTGGTCTGTTTGTATAGACCTGGCCACCAATATAGTGATTGCAATATTGATATTGTAGCTGCCACACCAGCATGGGCAGAAACAACACCCTCATGTGCTGCTTTCACTACCGCAGGTCTTATTTCTTTATTGGGAATTGTTCGAACTCCCACACCTGGTATTGTTACCTGTGCAGCAAACAAACCTGCCATCCGGTAGGAATATTTAGCAGGACATGCTTTAGGAAAAGGCTTGCAATCAGCTGAAGCTTTCACGGCTGCCAGTGTTTCATCATCCACTTTCAACTTAAAATGAGTTACTGCAGCAACAGAAGCCATGGCTACTGCTGATTTGGCTGCTTCATCAGCCAGAGTGTTGCCTTCAACGTTTATTCCAACACACTGGTGTCCTAGTGCATGTAGAACATGGACACTAGGTAGCGATTCTTTCAGCTCCACTACTTCCCCCCACAGAAGTCTGTATTTAACGGTGTTGCCTTTTGAATCTCTGAACCCATTTTGTCCCAAGTAAGGCAGATATTCATAGAAGGAACACAATAGTACGAATCACAGACAATCAGCGTCATCTGCTCAGGATCTGTATGTTCCAGTGCCATCACCAGAGTCTTGAGCTCTGCAAGTTGTGCAGTGCAATCTCCTACAGCCTGTGTGTAAGTATTTGTGGATGGAACTAGCCATCCTTCATGGAACCACTCACTACTGTGCAAGCAGCGGCGTATTGATGTTTTGTTCCTATCGCTGGTTGGGCTGAACCATCAGTGTACAATACTTTATGATATTGTTCAATAGGCAATGTATTTGCTGGAACTGGATGCTCAAGTTCATATTGTAAGAATTATTGGGTCTGTAATTTGGAGTCAAAGACATCATCAACATCAGTGGCTGTCAAAGACGTTGCCCATTGGATCCAACGTGGATGTAGTGCTTTCGCATTTGGAACGCAGGCTTCAGTAACAGCCTCAAGGGCTGGAAACGGGGGAGATGACAATAATGTGCTTCCCCTGGGCAAGAGGTCTCTCTTCAAGGACCACCATCTGGACAGCAGTGTAGATTTTCTCAGTGGGAGCAAAGCGTTTTTCAGCTGTGGAATATAAGCGTGATTTATATGCAAATGTGACGGTCTCACCTCCATTGAATGTCACATAGGTGAAACTAATGGCACCAGCAATTACTCTGATGACCAAATGTTTTTTATTGTCCCTTGTATGCAAGTGTTTTGCTTCAAGCATGTCTTTTTGCAAAGCTTTTACAATGCGTGTGTATTTGACTGTCCAAAATTTACCAGTAAAATCAGGACATATTAAATCGTACAATGGTTTGATGCGTTGTGCATAATCTGGAATATATGTTCTGCCAAAATTTAAGAAGCCCAATACTGACTAGAGCTTCTTTATTGTGTTTGGAGGTTGTAGTTGAGGGCATTTTTCTAAAAATTTGGGCGCCAGGCTCCTGCCTTCATCCGACAATTCGTGTCTTAGAAACAGGACACTAAGGAAAGCTATTTTTGTTTTTTTTAAGTTGAATTTGTAGCCGATTTCAGCAAATCCTGCAACAATGTGGGCAACCCGTCTTAAATGTTGCATGAGGTTGTCATCTGTGAGATAAATGTCATCCACATATGACAACACCTCAGGGTCAATGTCATGTAAGATTGATGTTACACGAGCTGAGAACAGTCCTCGGCTGTTCTCCTACCCCTGTGGGAGTCGGCAGAATTTTTCTGAAAGCCAAAGACGCTAAAAGTTGCTAGGTTCCTACTTTCAGGTACTATGGCCCTCATTATGACCTTGGCTGACTGCTGGGCGGCCGCCAATGCGACCGCACTCCTGCCGCGTCATTTTGAGATCCCCGCTGGGCCGGCGGGCGTAAACTTGGTTTCCGCCCAGCGGGGATCTCAGCCGCAACACAGGAGCCGGCTCCAAATGGGGCCGGCGGTGTTGCAGCCGTGCGATGGGTGCAGTTGCACCTGTCGTGCTTCTCACTGTCTGCTATGCAGACAGTGAAAAGCTGCATGGGGCCCGGTCAGGGGACCCCTGCACTGCCCATGCCAGTGGCATGGGCAGTGCAGGGGCACCCAGGGGCCCGTGACTCCCCATACCGCCAGCCTTTTCCTTAAAGACTGGCGGTACGGGGACTTGTAACCCCCTGGGCAGCGAGCGCTGACCTTGGAAGCACCGCCAGACTGTTGGCGGTGCTTCTGTCAAACAGCCCTGGCGGTCTTGGACCGCCAGGGTTGTAATGACCCCCTATGTTTTGGCAGAAAAACCTGTTGGATATATCTAGGGTCGTCTTGTATTTTCTACACACTGTATGGTTCATAAGTGCTGTGCTGTGTGCATTTTGTATAGCAAATTTTTTTGTGTGACTATTTAAATGTCTCTAGTCTAAGACTATTCAATATGAATTGTCGGGTTTAGCGACTGGAAATAATGGATTATTCATGGATGAGTCTGAGGGTTCAATGACACAGTGGTACTCCAACTCATTGAGGATTTCCCTCACAGATGCTTTAGCATCATATTTTATAGGATACTGAGGTTGCAGTTGGGGTTGGGATTTTATTGTTATTACGTGGTAGTGGGATTCTTTGTCCCATCCTACTTGGTTGTGATATAACGCAGGTGCCTGTGCCAATGCCCAATCAATGGCATGCATTTCAACAAGCTTTCTGGGAACAAGGGGCGAGAAAGAGTTTTCAATCACATCCTCTCCATAAAGGAGATTGCGGATGAATTCTGGTGGGCAATCTTTTTCAGCCAGCAAAATATCATAAATAGAGACTATGCGGTCCCAAAAGAAAGCGTCAATTATGCGTTCAATGTCTCCTTCTAACTGAATAGTTACTCTGTACACCCTATCTGGTGTGGGGGCACTCATGCCCACGGTCTCAACTTGTAAGAAGTCATCAGTTGCTTTCACCTCCAGATGCTCTTGAAGATCCTGGTGAACTATTGTGACCTCTGCAGCACTGTTGAGCAGTGCCAGTGCCCACTTCTTGTTCTTCAGTAAAGCCCTCTTCTTGAGTGGCATGTCAAATTCTAACTGTTGCCACCTTTTTATTTTTAAACTGGGGTTTTGGTTAGCGACGTTTCTGAAACTTCAGACGAGAGTTGTAAGTCCTTTCTTAGTTTCAAGTACTCATTTTGCTGCTCTGGCCGCCCACCTCTCTCACTGCATGTTTCCGGTGAGTCCTGAAAGGAACTACATTAGCGTGTTTTAGTATATTGATATCTGTCAGGTGTTTTTATATTATCTATATTTCTAAGGTTATATCTATTTTGTGGGGTCTCCGGATGCGGAGATTCTCCTCTTTCTTTTTTAGGTGTTTGTTGTTTTTTTATCCAAGCGTTTTTTGAAACCTTCAGGCTCTTGCTTGGTAGTATCTTTATTGGATCTGCCTTGAAATTGTGGTTTAATCGATCTGGTCCCCAGACTATCTCGACCAATATTAGAATAGGTCTCTGCGATAATCTTTGGTAGCTCCCGTTCTTGATCCTGTGGAGGAACATCAGAGAGCTGCATGAGCACTGCTAGTGCAACTGCTTCCCCTTTAAGATTACTTAATATTATTGAGGATACTGCGGCAAAGTTGCCCATTAATTGCACCCCAAATCCAGGGCTGGGGCAGCCCCTTATTAATCTTGAATTAGCTTTAACACCGCCGGAAAATTGGCGTACTGTGTCCCATGTATTGCAGCTATCAACTGTGGGAACCATCCCAAAAGGCAAGCACTTAGTGAGAATTCTATGTTGATCCTGCGGCCCTGTATGAGGAAAAACTGCTTCCAGTGCATTTTTTTTTTTAGCTAACCAAAACGGAATTTCCTCCCGCTTGGTGGGTACCGTACCTATCATCGAATGTACAGTAGCATGGGTTAATGCCTGGCATGACTGCATGTTGTTGCACTGAGGCAGCATTTGCTGGGTTAGTATTTAATGTTTGCATGACAAACTGTACTAATAATCTGTATATTGTTGTGAGCTCTATATGTAGGCGGCAAACCTCAGACACCGCTAAGGTTGCTGCATCAGGGTGTGGTTTATATGTGGCCAATAAAGGCCAGGTCGGGCCAACACTGCTCAGAGGACCTAACCTAACATGTAATATTGTATGTGGTAGGGCGCCATCAAGCCAGTTGTTATGGTCTTGATAAGATAAAGGTATTTCCAAATATGCATAAGCTCTGTATTGTGCTGGTATGTTTGCAGGTATATACTGGTCAAATGTATTTGTGTTCCCATCTACTGCTGGAAAGGTGACCCAAGAATAAAACAAAATATGTTGTATAGGCTGGATGAGCCTCAACAACAAATGTGACTGGACCCCCCTGGGCTGTTAGGCCATTTGCCAATAAATGTGCAGTAAGGGGTGGTTGCATATTTACTGCAATTGCTACACGTTGTGGGTTGCCATTTTAATGGTGGATGTATGTTCAGAGTTAAGGACACCTAGCGGGGATTAGTCCTTTTAAGGTTCAAGCTTGAACAACCTATAGCTCAATATAGGTACTACCTATTTAGCTGAGGAGGAAATCCTCAATACCAGGAATGTCTCCGTATATAGTATTGAGGTGTCTTTAGCCTTAGATGAGACAGAGATACTTAGGAGGATCGGAATATTAGTGCCTGACCAAATGTTGGTGGCGCCATGTCATGTAGGTTCTAATTATGCTAATAAGGCTACTGGATTTGGGGGAGAGGTTCACATGGATTGTGGCTACTAAATAGAATTCCACACCACATAACGCCTGTCAGCCTAATCCAGGATCTCCGGCTAACTAGCAGCGCCTCATCTTTGGCGGAGATGATTGTGGCAACCAGGCGCATGGCGAAAAGACTCCTCAGGGGAATAATGGTCGATCAGATCCCATCCCTTTCTCTCAGTTACCAAAAGTCTCATACAGGCAAAGACAACAGAGGCAGAATATAGTTCAATAAGGATTTATTGAAGTAACTGCATCTTAGATAAAAACGCATGCATTGCAATAACTAGGATGATAAAACACAATAAAAGTAAACAGGTGACTAACAGAGTAAAACACAAGAATAGTCCTACCATACTGTCACTAGGAGTGATGTATCTATTTCTCCCACCTAAACTATGTCTGAGCACAGCATAAAAAGCCTAATCTGCCCTTTGGGTTTCCCCCCTGGGGGTACACCATCCTTCATACCTGGAAGAAGTAGCCTGTAATCTTGAGAGACACCGTCCCCATGTGGATCAGGGGTCTGGCCGTCTAGGCAGGTAGCTGTTGCGAAGCAGTCAGCAGTCAGCAGTCAGCAATCAGCATGCAATCGTGCTCATCTGGCTGGAATCTTCCTCCAACAGGTCTGGGACAAAGGGGTGTTTTTATAATGAAGCAGCTAATTTTCTAAGAAATAGTCCCCACGTATGAGTGTGTGTATTGGAGACACAGCATATCACATTTGTCGGCAAACCTATCTGAGTGTAGCCTAGGAGAAAGCACAAAGTGAAATAAATGCCCTACTAAAAATGTAATGCTTTCCTAGGCGAAAGTACAATGAGATAAAGAAAATAAAACAGCACTGCAAATGTTGCTATTGCAAGAAAAATAAAGCAATGTTGAATGAAATGTAACAGGATTAAAGTATGTGTCAAAAACATGGATAAAATCGCTATGCAGTAAAGCGACTGAAGAATCAGATCAAAGTGATAGCGAAGGTGGTGCAGCAAGGAGATCAAAGAGAAAAAGAGTGCCAAGTCGTGGGAGAAGGAGTTTGCTGCCTTTTCTGCTAACAATTCGACTTCAGCTGCGCATTTTGGAGATTGAAAGAGCTTTGGAATTGGACTTTGAAATGTCATTGCCTCATGATGAACAGAGGCATTATTTGCTGAAGTACTCATCAGTGAGTTTCAGATGGTTTATTATTAGGGACATTTGAGCTTTCAATAGTGAACTTTGAACATTTGCAAATAGGAAATTCTTGCTGAACTCTTTCTAGAAGCTCAAGGACTGTGTAGATAAGTGCAACAATTTTAAAAGATAGATTTTTATTTTTGCTTTGCTCACATAAAAAAAAGAAAAAAAAGGAAAAGACGCTTTAAATGAATTGAAAGCCGCTTGTACATTTTTGACTTTTGTTTTTGCATTCTTTGAATTTTTATAATGTGGTCTGATTCTAGACAAGTCATGAAATCTGATCAAGGCAAAAGGAGTAAGTGCAAGTATGTGTGTGTAGGATTAGCAACAGTATGTGTGTTTGTGAGTGTTTTATTGATAGTTGGATTGAGTTTGCCTGAGAATGATGAGATTGAGAGCACAGTTACACCTGCGTTAGTCGCAGAACGAGATCCTGAGCATGAGGATCAGAGATTGTTACACACTGACAGTTCAAAGGGAGATTTGACATTGAATGTGTATTATAAGTTGTTGTATGAGTACATTGGCACTATGGATGTACGCAGTTCTTATCTGCACACAGATCCCTTCATCATTTCAAGAAGGGACTACTTATCACAGTTTGCCAGTAATTTATGGAATTTCTTGCTGTCTATTACTAACGCTATTCTATCTGCAGGAGTATTTTCAATATTTTTCTTCAAATTTTGACCTTGTATTTTCTTTTGTGGCTGTAAATCAGCACCTGAAAAGTTTTACTAATGCTAAAAATATTGATATTGTGGGCAGTTTCTTTGAGCCAACCCTGACTCTTGGTACAGTATATGCATAGAAAAACAATTTAACCTGCATTTTGACACAAGCAGAAAAGGAAACCATTGGACAAGTAGATGACAGAAGGAGAGCAATTAAAACAAGAATAGAAAAGGGAACAGTTTTACCAGACTGGCAGAAGGACACTGCAAATGCTGCAAGCAGTACTACACAAGGGTATTTGGCTCTGGATTGGCAACATGTAGGTAAACTATGTATATATACTGTAGGTCTAAGTCAAAGACAGATACACATTTTGTAGGAACTAGTGAATGTAGATGTGTATTTTTGTTTAAGTGTGTTTGGACTTTTTTGCTGAACAGACAAGATCCAGCCATGGCAGATGTTTATTTCATTTGTGGGAAAAATGCCTATTTCAAGCTGCCAAAAGGATGGGATGGTACATGTTATCTGGGAGTAGTTTTCCCTGAGATTTAGCACATAGAAAATTTTGACAATCCTGTCTGGAAAGAGAAACCAAATTCCAGAGTTAAGAGAGAAGCAAGTGCCGCAGAGATTACAGGAGATATCTTTGTTGCCATTATTCCATCAGTTGGAGTGATCTTGAATGATATCCAGATTAGGAAGTTGTCAACTGTTGTAGATAAAGTATCTACAGATACAGCAGGTGCATTATTATTAGTGGATACAGAGATGCTTGCTATGAGATCAATGGTTTTGCAAAATCGTCTTGCATAAGACATTTTGCTTGTGAAGGTATGCGAAGTCTGTCAAGTTTTACATGTGCAACAATGTTGCATGTACATAACAGACAATAGTAAGGAGATAAGGAAATGTATCTCTAACACCAATGATCAAAAAAATTACCTGAATGAGTTGTCAGTCACCACTGTGTGGAAATAAATCGGAAATGGGTTTTCAGTCATTGGAAAATTGTTTGCAATCTTAGGAAAAGGAATAGAGGGAATGATCTTGAGACCTGTGTTGATTGTGGCTTTGTGTGCCTTAGTTGCATTTTGATTTTACAAGTTATACCGGATATGGAAAGAGAAAAGGGCTAAGAATAAACAAAGAAGAGAAAAGATTGAAATGGAGATAAGGAGGAGTGCTTATTTAAGAACCTGGGAATTGAGATTTTAAGTAGACCAAGGTGTATAATATATAAGACATCAACATTTTGAATTGTCTGATTGAAATGTGAATGTGTCCTTTTGTGAGGGCATAGTTTGCCGTCAGAGGAGGGACTGTTGGAGCATAAATTTTAGTAATGCTTTTAGTGCACCAGGCGTCAGCATTTGGCAACATGTATGCTAACGTTTTTAAGGCCTAACTTGGAAGAAACTGCACTGTCATGTATTCTGAAAGTGTTCCCGTTTAGAAAGTGGCAGACATAGTGCCTACCAGAACTGACAATGTGCTAGCATGATTTCACACAATATTTGAGTATAATCAATTTTAGAGTAACAGTTATCAGAGAAATTATTTGATTTATAATGTTTAATGATTTATTAGTATAGAGTTATAAATGCACATCTCTGTCATATTTTATGTGATGCCTTCACAAAGATTGTAATTATTAATAAAATGTTTCTGCTTATTTAGATGAGATGTTAATAATGTTGAATTTCTGAAATCATGAACTTGCATATTATGTGTGTTTTATGAAAGATGATAGGAATGCATTTTCTTTTCTTGTGTTAGCATAACCAGGCTGGAAGTTTTGTATTTGAAGTCACATGAATGGTGAATCATTTCTTCTTTCTGACATGAATTTTTCCCTTAGGATGTCTCCCACGAATAGTTAAGAGTTGTATTGTATTATGTGTACATTTTGTTTGCGGCAGCCTTGGAATGGTTATGTTGAGAACATTGGACTGAATGTAAATTAGTGCCATTATTTAAGGGAACAATTATAATGTGAACGAAAGAAGACAACCTGTGCCATGGGAAGGAATTTAATTTGCAACAAGTGATGTATAAAAATTGTTCTATTATTGGAGTCACGGGGAAAAGAGAGATGTCTTCTCACCAAGTCCTAGGAAGACACTCGGATGTTTCAATTGTGATATGAGCTAAAATTCTAATTGAACCTTCCCCTTTTGCAAAATGTGGAGTCATCGAACTGACCAATTGAACTGCTCGGAGTATTTTTGATTAGGGATGGACTGAGGAAGTTTGCGAGAAGTCCCTTTCTGAATTTATTGCTGTTGACTTGTCCGCTGGAGCTTTTTAGATTTCTGTGTGAAGCCCGTGTTCTGCATCCCCCTGATGCTGTTTCTAATGGATTTTGCTGACAAAAACTGAATTGTTTGCTGTCCTAAAGGAGTCCCTCTTCCGGGACTGACAATGCTGCACAGGAGCACAACTCTTTTCCTGGAGTGACAACGCAGCACAGGAGCACAACCCTCTTCCGGGAGTGACAACGCAGCACAGGAGCATGACCCCCTTCCGAGACTGGCAACACAGCAGAGGAGCACGACCCTCTTTCAGGACTGACAATGCATCACAGGAGCATGACCCCCTTCCGGGACTGACTATGCAGCACAGGAGCAGAGCCCTCTTCCAGGACTGACAACGCATCACAGGAGCATGACCGTCTTCTGGGATGGACAACGCAGCACAGCAGACGGCCCACCTCTTAGTTTGTGATTGCGCAGACCAAGCACTCTTAAAAAATTCTACCAGTATGGATGGCGTGAACCCTACTCCTTGTAGTCCCCTTTGTCTTACATAACATAGTCTATACACTGATTTACACACGTATGATTCATTGTCTCTGTATGTGTGTGTGATGTAAGTTCTCCAACACTCTACGCTGGTAAGAGGTGCTATAAAACAAATTAAATACATGTGAGAGGTGCTATGGAGATATCATCATCATCTTTATTTGTTATAAACCATTCAAGCTACAAAAGAAAAACCTTTAAAAATCATACTACACAAATTCATCATAATTACAGCTAAAAGTTCATCATGATTACAAATAGAAAGTTATAAAAATACTAATCAAAGCATAAACCATGCAGAGTTTAAAACAAAATATCTTCATAAAACAATGTACAATAGCCTTTTACAAAACATACAAACCCGAATGATTCTCAGTTAAAAAAACACCACTACAAAGCATATTTTTTTCTCGCTTTCAATGATTCTATATTAAAATTCAAAACTGCACAGCAGAGTCCTGGGGACTCAAGGTGCTGGGGAAAGCTCTCCTTATGGTTATCAAAGTACCTACCCCTGAGCACTGGGGTAAGAGCCACTGCCTAGGATCAGAGCATCGAGTGTGAGAAAGAATAAAGTGCTTGGAAGACTGAAGTGACCTTCCGTCTGTGGCCGTCACAAGGGGAACCAGCAGATTGTGGAACCATGTACCCGGTACCGGAAAGGCCACTGAGAAATGAATCCTGTTTCCATGAAAATGGGTGAGATACAATCTAACTGCTGAATCTTTAAACCACGTTAGATACGGCTCCTTGCCCATAGCAGCGGATATAGGTACGCATGACTGAACTGATACAAAATCAAGCTTACGCCTATATCTGGCCTCCTCTTTAAAAAACAGATATTTCTCCCTTCCCTGATGTTTGCTGTTACAAGGGATCTCATCAGGATTACAAAATAGCTATTCAGACCCGAGCATACAGTGACTCTTTAATATACTTAATCCAGGGGAGAGCTTGCACAGTAGACTCTGCAAGACAATCTTAAACAATATTACAAGGAAAGTGTAAGTTCTTGGAGGTCCAAATCTTGATCCACATCAGGAGTGGTACTAACCCTTCCTTGTCTTCCAGGTAGTCCACCCCCAACTCACTGTGGGTAATAAAACTTGTTAAATTCCTTGGATTTCCCAAGAGTAACTCAAGTGTAGTATAGCTCCGTATTCCTGCACCATGAGTGCCGACACTGAGAACTTTACCCCATATAAGGTGATGATTTCAGCCAACGGTTTATGTCTGAGTTTCCTGGCAACACTGAAGATGGCCTCACTAGAGGCTTCCATCCCCGTCTTCTCTGAAGGATGAATCTTTCCCTTTGCAAATTGTCGTTAAACATAAAACCCAGATAGTTCTCCTATAAAAAATCTTCTGGTTCGAGTATTTCTTGGGCCACAGGTCAAGACAAAGGACTTCATGCCATTTACTTTGAGTTTACGGCTTCCCATAAAACTATTAACCCCTTCTAAGAGGAGCTGTAACCCATTCGCCGTGCGAGCAATCAGCACAGCATCGTCTGCATATAATAAACTGGGACAGGTTGAGAGGCAATCACAGGGACATTACAATTAAGAGATATCAAAAAAAGACTCCATGCATTAATATATAATAAAAATAAAAAGGGAGCTAAGATACAACCCTGCTTTACAGCTTTGTCCACAGAGATAAACGTGGTGCAATCTCCCTGTTGGGTGTACTGAAATTTCATCTGGATATTGGGGTGCAGACTTCTGCAGGATTAGGGTGAGACATATCTCACTGATAACACAAAACCCTCCTATTCCTGGCCGGGGTGAGACATACTTCACTGAGAACTCAAAACCCTCCTAATACTGGCTAGGGTGAGACATACCTCACTGGTAACTAAAAACCTTCCTATCCTTCGCTGGGGCGACACCTACATCACCAATAACTCAAAGCCCTCCTGTTCCAGGATTAGGGTGAGACATACCTCATTGACAACTCAAAACCCTCCTCTTCCTGGCTGGGGTGAGACATACCTCACTGATAATTCAAACCCTCATATTCCTGGCTCAGGTGAGACGTACCTCACTAATAACTCACAACCCCCCTTTGTTCTGGCTGAGGTGAGACATAGCTCACTGATAACTCAAAACCCTCCTCTTCCTGGCTGGGGTGAGACATACCTCACTGATAATTCAAACCCTCATATTCCTGGCTCAGGTGAGACGTACCTCACTAATAACTCACAACCCCCCTTGTTCTGGCTGCGGTGAGACATAGCTCACTGATAACTCAAAACCCTCCTAATCCTGGCTGGTGTGAGACATACCTAACTGATAACTAAAAACTCTCCTATTCCCCCCTGGGGTGACACCTACTTCACTAATAATTCAAAGCCCTCCTATTCCTGGCATGGGTGAGACATACCTCACTGACAACTCAAAACCCTCCTCTACCTGGCTGGGGTGAGACATACCTCACTGATAACTCAAACCCTCCTATTCCTAGCTGGAGTGAGAATCCCTCACTGATAATCCAAACGCTCCTAATCCTGGCTGGGGTGAGACATACTTCACTGACAGCTCAAAACCCTCTTGTTCCTGGATCGGGTGAGACATACCTCACTGATAACTCAAACCTTCCTATTCCAGGATTAGAGTGAGACATACCTCCCTGATAACTCAAACCTTCTCCTTACATAGTGGAATTAGACATATTAAAGAGAAAACCCAAACCCTCCTACCCAAAGGTAGAGGGCGGCATATCTCACAGGATAACTAACAGTTCGATTCTAAGATTGAGCGTGACATACCCCACTTGATTACTCAAACCCTTCCAGGCCAGGATGAGTCGTACTTTACTGCTTCCCTCCGTTATGGCTGACTTCAGGAGTTGCTTTCCGTGACCTGGTGTGAGAAAGTAGTCTCTTTCTAGCCTTGTTACCCCCACTTTTGACCTGTTTGTGAGTATATGTCAGGGTGTTTTCACTGTCTCACTGGGATCCTGCTAGCCAGGGCCCAGTGCTCATAGTGAAGACCCTATGTTGTCAGTATGTTTGTTATGTGTCACTGGGACCCTGCTAGCCAGGACCCCAGTGCTCATAAGTTTGTGACCTATATGTATGTGTTCCCTGTATGATACCTAACTGTCTCACTGAGGCTTCGCTAACCAGAACCTCAGTGGTTATGCTCTCTCTGCTTTTCAAATTTGTCACTAACAGGCTAGTGACTAAATTTAAAAATTCACATTTGCACACTGGTACACCCATAAAATTCCCTAGTATATGGTACTGAGGTACCCAGGGTATTGGGGTTCCAGGAGATCCCTATGGGCTGCAGCATTTCTTTTGCCACCCATAGGGAGCTCTGACAATTCTTACACAGGCCTGCCACTGCAGCCTGCGTGAAATAACGTCCACGTTATTTCACAACCATTTACAACTGCACTTAAGTAACTTATAAGCCACCTAAATGTCTAACCTTCATCTGGTGAAGGTTGGGTGCAAAGGTACTTAGTGTGTGGGCACCCTGGCACGAGCCAAGGTGCCCCCACATCGTTCAGGGCAAATTCTCCGGATTTTGTGAGAGCGGGGACACCATTACACGCGTGCACTGTACATAGGTCACTACCTATGTACAACGTCACAATGGTAACTCCGAACATGGCCATGTAACATGTCTAAGATCATGGAATTGTCACCCCAATGCCATTCTGGCATTGGGGGGACAATTCCATGATACCCCAGGTCTCTAGCACAGAACCCGGGTACTGCCAAACTGCCTTTTCAGGGTTTGCACTGCAGCTGCTGCTGTTGCCAACCCCTCAGACAGGTTTCTGCCCCCCTGGGGTCCAGGCAGCCCTGGCCCAGGAAGGCAGAACAAAGGATTTCCTCTGAGAGAGGGTGTTACACCCTCTCCCTTTGGAAATAGGTGTGATGGGCTGGGGAGGGGTAGCCTCCCCCAGCCTCTGAAAATGCTTTGATGGGCACAGATGGTGCCCATCTCTGCATAAGCCAGTCTACACCGGTTCAGGGATCCCCCAGCCCTGCTCTGGCACGAAACTGGACAAAGGAAAGGGGAGTGACCACTCCCCTGACCTGCACCTCCCCTGGGAGGTGCCCGGAGCTCCTCCAGTGTGCTCCAGACCTCTGCCATCTTGGAAACAGAGGTGCTGCTGGCACACTGGACTGCTCTGAGTGGCCAGTGCCAGCAGGTGACGTCAGAGGCTCCTTCTGATAGGCTCTTACCTCTCTTGGTAGCCAATCCTCCTTCCTAGGTAGCCAAACCTCCTTTTCTGGCTATTTAGGGTCTCTGCTTTGGGGATCTCACCAGATACCGAATGCAAGAGCTCACCAAAGTTCCTCTGCATTTCCCTCTTCACCTTCTGCCAAAGGATCGACCGCTGACTGCTCAGGTTGCTTGCAAAACCGCAACAAAGTAGCCAGACGACTACTAGCAACCTTGTATCGCTTCATCCTGCCGGCTTTCTCGACTGTTTCCAGGTGGTACATGCTCTGGGGGTAGCCTGCCTCCTTCTTGCACCAACAGCTCTGTAGAAATCTCCCGTGGGTCGACGGAATCTTCCCTCTGCAACCGCAGGCAACAAAAGAATGCATCACTGGTCCTCTGGGTCCCCTCTCAGCACGACAAGCATGGTCCCTGGAACTCAGCAACTCTGTCCAAGTGACTCCCACAGTCCAGTGACTCTTCAGTCCAAGTTTGGTGGAGTTAAGTCCTTGCCTCCCCACGCTAGACTGCATTGCTGGGTACCGCGCGATTTGCAGCTGCTCCAGCTCCTGTGCACTCTTCCAGGATTTCCTTCGTGCACAGCCAAGACTGGGTCCCCGACACTCTAACCTGCAGTGCACAAGCTTCTGAGTTGTCCTCAGGCGTCGTGGGACTCCCTTTTGTGACTTTGTGTGGACTCCGGTTCACTCTTCTTCCAGCTGCCTGTTCAGGTACTTCTGCGGGTGCTGCCTGCTTCTGTTAGGGCTCTCTGACTTGCTGGACACCCCCTCTGTCACCTCATCCAAGTGGCGACATCCTGGTCTGTCCTGGGCCACAGAAGCATCCAAAAACCCTAACCGCAACCCTTGCAGCTAGCAAGGCTTGTTTGCGGTCTTTCTGCGTGGGAACACCTCTGCAAGCTTCTTCACGACGTGGTACATCCATCTTCCAAAGGGGAAGTTCCTAGTCCTCTTCGTTCTTGCAGAACACCAAGCTTCTTCCAACAGGTGGCAGCTTCCTTGCACCCTCAGCTGGCATTTCCTGGGCTCCTGCCCACTCTCGACACTGTCGCGACTCTTGGACTTGGTCCCCTTGTCTTACAGGTACTCCGGTCCGTAAATCCACTGTTGTGGCATTGCTGGTGTTTGTTTTTCCTGCAGAATCCCCCTACCACGGCTTCTGTGCTCTTTGGGGGTAGTAGGTGCACTTTACACCTACCTTTCAGGGTCTTGGGGTGGGCTATTTTCCTAACCCTCACTGTTTTCTTCCAGTCCCAGCGACCCTCTACAAGCTCACATAGGTTTGGGGTCCATTCGTGGTTCGCATTCCACTTTTGGAGAATATGGTTTGTGTTGCCCCTATACCTATGTGCTTCTATTGCAATCTATTGTAACTTTACACTGCTTGCATTACTTTTCTTGCTATAACCGGCATAATTTTGGTTTGTGTACATATATCTTGTGTATATTTCTCATCCTCATACTGAGGGTACTCACTGAGATACTTTTGGCATATTGTCATAAAAATAAAGTACCTTTATTTTTAGTATATCTGTGTATTGTGTTTTCTTATGATATTGTGCATATGACACCAGTGGTATAGTAGGAGCTTTACATGTCTCCTAGTTCAGCCTAAGCTGCTTGCCATAGCTATCTTCTATCAGCCTAAGCTGCTAGAAGCACCTCTTCTACACTAATAAGGGATAACTGGACCTGGCACAAGGTGTAAGTACCTCTGGTACCCATTACAAGCCAGGCTAGCCTCCTACACCTGGAAAATGCCAGGTCTAAGCCTAGCGCCTTGAGACCCCACGGGTGATAAGCTGCGCTTTACAAATACCTGATTGAATGATTGATTGATTGAGCTCCTACCTGGAGAGATTTGCATTAAAAGAGTCGGGTAACCTCTGTGTGTCTTGGTTCTCATGAGAAGATGCTGGCTTGACATTTAGTTTATAAGTTACAAATGTCTAATAGAGGAAGAGAAGATCCTGTCCTTTTAGCATCAGTAGTCACCCCCATCCCCATGGTCTCACTCTGGCTACTCTACTCACTCCTGATGCTCCCCCAACACCGTGGCACACACTGCTAAGTGCCTAGAAGCCCATCCTTCGTATCTGTGCCGTGAGTGGTGTGACCTCAGAAGAGTGGTCCCCAGTGATGGCTGTCTGTGCACCTACACATGGCCATCCCTCTGAACGTCTGATGCCCACAGTGAAGTGGCCTCAGACTCCACTGTCCACACAGAAGGACCACTCCCACTGCCCCATTGACGCAGGCATCTGACTCTTCGGTAGCCCCCTCCCTAATCTCCTGCCCTCCACTCCGAGTGCCAAAACTTCCTGGGCGCTCCCTCATTTACCCTCTCCCCTGCGGAATATCAGGAGCACAGACATGCGGGAGAAGGCTTTGTTTTCATTTCATAGGTTTGTTGCTACTAACGTGAACAGAGAAGTACATCTTCACTTTGTTACTTTGCATCACATCTCATCGATACAATCCAATTGCAGCGAAACAACCGTTTCCTATACACCCAACCTCCCTCGCAGCTGGCGCGAGCACCGGGTGCACCTCTGTAATGGCAGCGCAGTAGCACAAGCAGGAATAATCCCGTGGGGGGCCCTATTCGAGAACGAGGGGTTGATCCCTTTTGATGCTTTGGGACCTTCTACAGGATCATTCTCACAGGCCGATATTGGTCTTAATGCGCACCTTCTGGCGCATCACAGACTCTGAACCCAACCACACAGCTATATTCAATCTCTCTTCACCACGGTCACGGGCGGCACAGAGCACCTGGTCATTTATGTACTAATGCGCACCTTCTGGCGCATCACAGACTCTGAACCCAACCACACAGCTATATTCAATCTCTCTTCACCAAGGGTACGGGGCGGCAAAGAACACCTGGTTATTTATGTAGGAAACTGGATGCCACCTTCCCCCACGTAGTGCCCCTTTTAGAAGTGCTCTTTCCTTAAAACAAAGTATGTCTGATTGTTTCAGTACTTGCAAAGGACTTTAGCACCCATGTATGTCCCTAGTAGATGGTACCCTGGGCACATAGGGCATGGGTACTAAAGAGGGTCTGCAGCATATCTTATACCACGAAGGACCCACATACAAATTGTACTCGGCCTGCCATCGCAGACTGTGTGACAGGGTGCAGGCCCTTAGTGACAACACAACATGGCACACTCACTGTGTGCCACACCAAGGTCACTGCATGCATTATATGGAAAACACCCCTATAGCAGGCCTTGAGAGCCCTAAAGCAGGGTGCATTATAATACATGTGAGGACATAGCTGCCTGAGCAGGTATGGCTCGTGATGTCTATTTCTATTCTTAGACATTGCAAGTGAATGGGCCGCCATCTTAAAGCATGTACTGCCAGAGGGTGTCTTAGAGGTGCCCCCTCAAACCTCCTAGTCCTCTAGTGTGCTGGCTGACTGATTTCGCCCAGCCTCCCACCACAGAATACTTTCTGACTTCCTGGGGGTGAGAGCCTCTGCTCTCCGAGGTCAGAAAGAATGCCTGCTCTAGCAGCAGGTGTTATCACCTCAGCCAGCAGGATGGCTAGTAAATCTGCAAACCGAGGCCAGGGACTTCTGTCTGTGCCGCCTTTAGTATGCGACCTCCACCTCCCCCCAGACCTGGGAGAGGCAACCCCCTGCCCTGAGGCCCATTTGTCACCAGGACAGGGGGGGAAATTTGCTATGCAGGAGGCGTGTTGCTCTGCCAGGCTGGACACACCCCTAGGGTGACCAGCCTGAAAAGAACATGAAAATAAGAATCCCACCATCTTGTGTGTAGTGGAATTAGGAATTCTGGGACAGGATGATGCCCACACCCCAAAGGAAGTGGTCATTTATGGGATGTAGTGAGCCCAGGGGTAAGGAGCCCATTGGCTACTACCCTTCACTCCCCTTAATGCCCCTGAATTGAGTATTTACGGGGGCCCCAGATACTAGGACTTCAGAGTTCGACAGACAAAGGAAAGGACTGGACGAAGAAGAGTGCTGTCCCGAGAACAGAGAAGCAACAACTGACTTGACGCTAACCCTGCCTGTCTGTAGCCCCCAACAATCATGGAAGAAAGAGACTCATCCTGCTGCTGTGTAGACTCCAAGAAACCTGGGGGGCTGTCAGTGCTTCACCAGTCACCAGAGAATCTCCCTTGGAGTTGAGGAGCGACTCCCCTGCAGCTGCAGACACCAACACCCGACCCCCTGCAGCAGCCAAGGCTTGTTGTGTTCAGTCCGGACACCAACACCGAGGAAAACCAACCTGCAAGCCAAGGAACTTCAAAGGCAGTGAGAGCCACATCAAGACTGGCCCAGCTGACCTGCCGGCCTCCCTTCTGCATAACCCAAGAGAAAGAGTGAGTCCCCCGACCGCTGCCACCTAACACCTAAAGTGCCTCTGCACCCGTGCCCCACAGCCTGAGTCTGAGGGAGGTGACAGTGCCCACAGGGCCTGAGACCCACAAGAGCTGAGCCCATCCTTGGGGTTGGCCAAGCTGGACTTCCAGTCACCGCCTGCAGCCTCTTTCTTCAGGCCCCCTCCAACTGTGAGTGACACCAGCACACAAACCCGACACCAAAAGACACTACTGCACCCCAGCCCCCCACTGAGAAGAAGTGGACCTACGGTGTTCCTACATGCCTGAGAGCTCAAGGATCAAGCCCCCCTGTGGGTTCCCCCGGATTGACCCCTCCCCCGTCCATGCTTGCAGCCTCTTTCAAACTGGGCCAATCTCCATTGAAGTGAATGAAACACCCAACTCTGTAACTCACCACTGCACCTGGACATTCCAGAGCCCCCAAAGGTGGCCTTGTGCACGCACAGTACCTCAAACGAGAGCTTTTAGGGTTATTATTTGAACCCTTGTCAGCCACTAAGGGTCACCACGGACTATCTGCGTAGTGTCCCCTTACATTGCTACACTACATAGCTAGCCAGCTTCCTACAGCCAACAACTCTAGATTGCTTTTTTCATTTGTGAGCCAGACCTACAAGCTTTGCCAATAATAAAAAAAAAACTTTGAATTAAGATGACTTGTGTTGTAGTCCCCAAGCATGAACTCTTTTACAGTCCATCTTCCCTTCCCCACACGTTAAAGTCCACCCTCCTCTTCCCCTGAATATATGCTATAGTCCCCGCCCCATCCTATGCATAGACAGTGGGGGCAATGTCATCACGCAGCGTAAAATGTGCAGCGCTACCTTCTCTGTGCACTTCCTGTCATTTCCCAAATGCCGATGCGGGACAATTGATGTTCAGTCTTTGCAGGACACTAAAGTACTGGAGACAGTTATGTCCACACTTGCGACAACCACAGGCCAATGTGCAGCGGTGAGTCCTGAAGAAAACTCTAAAATAAATTGTTCTGTTCACAGGAATGTGGGCACCCACTGAAGAGGAGAGAACAAATACACATAACTTAACACATAACATACCACAGAACAGAATTCCTTTTATTTGTAAACCACTTAAATTGGGGTCCTGGCCATTTTTAGCCACTGCTACCTTTGATTTACCCAGGATCACACATTGAGGGTAAATGGAAATGCTGTAACTGATATGTAGGTCTAGTGATCCACATAGGAAGAGCTGCCGCAGGCATCTGCTCACTCCCTGTGTGGTAGTTCAGGTCCGTCTTGGACTATGTGGGTGTTTTTGTAAAGCTTTGGTGCATCCCCACACATGTAGGGCTAGGTAATGCCACACTAGGAATCTTGGACACTGGGATCCAATCAGGAGTATTTCCAGTTGGCCTCTGTGCCCACTCAGTGCTTTTACTATTGCGTCTCTGATAGGAGTCCTGCTAATGTTATAGTTTGACACAACTATGGCCAATAATAGGTTTTCTTACAAATGTGCTGACTTAACAATGACCTGGAGAGCCCTTATCATACTCAATGGTGCTCGGTTTACCGAACATAGAGGCCTGATGTGCACATGCACACAGGACTCCTCAGCAGATGCAGGGTTAAGAGTTCCCTCGGAGGGTGTAGTAATAACTAGTGGAGTTGTGTCAGTCCTCATGTGCCGTGTGCAGGGACCAAGGGGTCGGTAATGATTCCCACCCACTTGTCTGACAACAATAATTTCACCATCAACTCTGTGGCACATTGATATAATGGGATTCATATTTATCCTGACACTCTTCCGGCTTCTTCAGAGAGGTGAGTTGTTTTGCCTACTGCCCACCTCTAATCAGACCCGGTGAGAGGCCCAAAGCTGGAATTCGCTTTATTTCTTGATTACGCTCAGACACATTGTTCAGGCTTTTGTTTGGTCAGTCTGTGGTGAGGACTCAGAGAGATGGCAGCAGAGATCAGGTATCTTTGTGTTAAGCGCCTGCTGGAAAACTGGGGATGCTGAGGAGGATTGGGGCGTCTTCAACTCAGCATCAAGGTGGAGAGAAGCTGGACATCATTTATAAGTTCCAGGGAATGAAGTGGAATGGTGGTAATAACGGTCAATGGGGTTACTGGATTTTTAAACTACCCACTGTTACGATAAGTGACGGTAATACCATCACTGATTACCAGCAGCTCAAGGCTGGTGGTGACAAGAGGTGAAAAACTGAGTTACAGTGATATGTTTTCTGGATTTTATTCAGAAGACGGCCTGGGCTAATGTCTTCCTAGACCCTCTGGCAACACACTAAGTCAACATAACAACACGAGACAGAGAACGCTGCTGCTGGAAACACACGCAACCCATGGCACTTTTACGTGTGGAAGGTGTGTACTGGGCAACCATCAGACCTGTGAAACTCATAGACCGTGGACTCCTAATTTCTAATCACAATGAACAGACGTGCACAAGAACCCACGCTACAAATATGCTTTAATGATTTTATTATAGTCAAAAACCTATCGGCGTGCCCATAATACGTACATTATTATAAACTAAACAAGATAGTGGCTCCAATATTTAGTAGTAAGAAACATGAGAGGAAATATTGAAACATAATAATGGAGTCCCAATACTTCTTCCTAATTCTCCTCCAAAGTCTCCTTCTCATCCTCTGTCTCGACTAACTCTAGCACCAGAGACAGCTTGAACGTTTCCTGGGAGGCCTTGCCCACCACATCTGCAGACCTTAATGGAATTACTGTTCCGTATGAAGCCAGATGTTGTCTTTATTCCTTTGTTCAACAGTTCTGTGTCCTTGGCAGGCTGATAAGCCCATCCCGAGGTTCTCTTGATGTGCCAGCCCTTGGCCTCCTGCGTGATCTCTTAGCCCTCTCTGGAACGAAGACGCCGCTCTGCCAAATAATGCTCATAGACACCTTTATACCTTTTAGTTTCATGTCTTTTATTGACGCCTCTAAAATTAACAATAGACCCCACCTTGGCTTTTTCCACAGTGTGCACCTCTAAACATTCTCATGCAAAATCAAGGAAAGACTGGTTTAAGTAAAACATATCTACTAGAGAGACATTTTCTATTCAAACCGTCTCCTGCTTGTATCCCAAGACTTTTTAATTCAAAATGTGCACAGAAAACACTGATGCAAGATACAAGAAAAAGCGCATTTTGTTACAAAAGCGTAGATCTCCAAGATTTTCCTCAACAAAAATTTCACGAGAAAAATGACACAATTTCTCACAGCCTTATGATCCATACAGCAAGAAGGCTGCCTGGATTTAGCATTAACTATATTTGGGTCAGGAGTGCTCTGCACTCAGAGAGAGGATAATTTGTAATTGAGCAGTGCCTGTGCTAGGAGTCAGGACTGCGTGTGCTTGGAGTCAGCAATATCTATGCTCAGAATCTGCAGTGCCTGTGTTTTGATTCATATGTGCTCCGGTGAGGAGTGCCTGTGCTCTGCTGAGCAGTGCCTGTCCTGAGGTGTGCCTGTGCTCTGGTGAGGAGTGCCTGTGCTCTGCTGAGCAGTGCCTGTGCTGAGGTGTGCCTGTGCTCTGGTGAGAAGTGCCTGTGCTCCGGAGAGGAGTGCCTGTGCTCTGCTGAGCAGTGCCTGTCCTGAGGTGTGCCTGTGCTCTGTTGAGGAGTGCCTGTGCTCTGATGAGGAGTGCCTGTGCTCTGGTGAGCAGTGCCTATGCTGAGGCGTGCCTGTGCTCTGGTGAGAAGTGCCTGTGCTCCAGTGAGAAGTGCCTGTGCTCTGCTGAGCAGTGCCTCTGCTGAGGAGTGCCTGTGCTCTGGTGAGCAGTGCCTGTGCTCCGGTGAGAAGTGCCTATGCTGCGGTGAGGCGTGCCTGTGCTCTGCTGAGCAGTGCCTGTGCTCTGGTGAGCAGTGCCTGTGCTCCGGAGAGGAGCGCCTGTGCTCTGGTGAGCAGTGCCTGTCCTGAGGTGTGCCTGTGCTCTGGTGAGGAGTGCCTGTGCTCTGGTGAGGAGTGCCTGTGCTTTGCCGACCAGTGCCCGTGCTTAGGAGTGCCTGTGCTCTGGTGAGGAGTGCCTGTGCTTTGCCGACCAGTGCCCGTGCTTAGGAGTGCCTGTGCTCTGCTGAGCAGTGCCTGTGCTGAGGTGTGCCTGTGCTCCGGAGAGGAGTGCCTGTGCTCTGTTGAGGAGTGCCTGTGCTTTGCTGAGCAGTGCCTGTGCTGAGGAGTGCTTGTGCTCTGGTGAGGAGTGCCTCTGCTCTGCTGAGCAGTGCCTGTGCTGAGGAGTGCTTGTGCTCTGGTGAGGAGTGCCTCTGCTCTGCTAAGCAGTGCCTGTGCTGAGCAGTGCCTGTGCTGAGGCGTGCCTGTGCTCCGGAGAGGAGTGCCTGTGCTCCGGAGAGGAGTGCCTGTGCTCTGGTGAGCAGTGCCTGTGCTGAGGAGTGCTTGTGCTCTGGTGAGGAGTGCCTCTGCTCTGCTGAGCAGTGCCTGTGCTGAGGAGTGCTTGTGCTCTGGTGAGGAGTGCCTCTGCTCTGCTAAGCAGTGCCTGTGCTGAGCAGTGCCTGTGCTGAGGTGTGCCTGTGCTCCGGAGAGGAGTGCCTGTGCTCTGGTGAGGTGTGCCTGTGCTTTGCCGACCAGTGCCCGTGCTTAGGAGTGCCTGTGCTCTGCTGAGCAGTGCCTGTGCTGAGGCGTGCCTGTGCTCCGGAGAGGAGTGCCTGTGCTCTGGTGAGCAGTGCCTATGCCTGCTGTGTGACATGACTGTGAGGAAGCAGAGTTTTGCCGATACATAATTGATAATTAGAATTGTACTAATGACAAGAAATAATGACATTAAAAATGTAAAGGACCTTGTTATGTTTATACTAGGAAGCAAAGTCCGGTGACTTTCATAGTTAGTCGCCATCATTCACTGAATGCTGTTTTAAAGCTTATGTTAGCATGGGTAAACATGCTTTGTCATTCTCATATTGCGAAATATTTTAGCGCTGTTTAGAAAAAGGGGATTTTACTAGTTTTAGATGCAGCAACAGCTACCCCTAGAGTAATTTTGCTGCTAACATTTCTGTGACGTAGAAGCTTTTGAATAAACGCTCCATTGTTCTAAAAGTTGCTAATCTGTGTTTTCTTTCCTCTCTCGAGGAAGTATTATTAACAATGTTCAAGTTTCTTCCTGTGCCCAACGACGAAGAGCGAAATTGTCAATGGATCCTCAGAAGAAGAGGGAAGAAGGCGGCACAAGAGAATAATTTGTATTTTATTAGCGCTTCTCTTAGTGTGTGCCTAACCAATAGAATTATGAAATCCTATTATACGTGTCTTTCTTAGACAATTGATTCATTTCTAATTGGAGGGCTAATTGTCCCCCCACTGTTCTGACCAATAGGGTCTTCTCAAAGTTACTATAAAATGTCGTGTCATTTCCTGGTTGGATCAGAAGTTAGTGTATCTGGGTTCACCTTTGGATTACTGGGAGTGTTCCTGTAATGCTGTTAGCTGCTCCACTGCTGATGCTGTCCTTCTGCTGAAGCATCCTTGCTGTTCATCTATTGAGGGTGAAGTATAAACAGGGCTAATACCTGTGCTTTGTCTCTCAGGCACCAGCTGCAACTGTACCAAGTGTCCTACCTTAATTAATCTTTCCTTTAATAACCCAGCTTAGTAAGTTTTTCTAAATTTGTGTTACTAAAACTTTTACGTGCAGCCCAACATGTTAATTCTAAGTAGAGGCTAGTGAGGGTTTTCCAGAGCCCCTTGCCGATGGCTTATGTTGATGTTCTTTGATGATGCTTGTGATTTCTCTCGCACAGATTCTTATGATTCTGTTTTGTGTAATTGCTATTGGATTGATTAGTTTTGTGGCATTCAATAAATTGCGCTACTTGCAGAGTATCAGTCAGCCACTGATGCTCTCGTAGGCTGACCACTTGTGCATGAGATTCATTTTTGTGGTCTTAGCCTTATTGTTATAGGGAAATAAATATCAATCTTCTTAATAAACTGGTGTGCTTATTGAAGTTGCGCTTTCGCTAGTTAATAAAGATTCTTAGCGTTGTTGAGATTATTATGACATCAGTCAGTGACATCCCCTTCACTGGTCGGGTCGGTTCATCAGAAAATGTGTAATTGAGCAGTGCGTGTGCTTGGAGTCAGTAATACCTATGCTTAGAATCAGCAGTGCCTGTGTTTTAATTCATATGTGCTCTGGTGAGGAGTGCCTGTGCTGAGGTGTGCCTGTGCTCAGGTGAGAAGTGCCTGTGCTGAGGTGTGCCTGTGCTCAGGTGAGAAGTGCCTGTGCTCTGCTGAGCAGTGCCTGTGCTGAGGCGTGACTGTGCTCCGGTGAGGAGGGCCTGTTCTCCGGTGAGGAATGCCTGTGCTCTGCTGAGCAGTGCCTGTGCTGAGGTGTGCCTGTGCTCTGCTGAGCAGTGCCTGTGCTGAGGTGTGCCTGTGCTCTGATGAGCTGTGCCTGTGCTGAGGCGTGACTGTGCTCTTGTGCGGAGTGCCTGTGCTCCGCTGAGCAGTGCCTGTGCTGAGGAAAGCCTGTGCTCTGGTGAGAAGTTTCTGTGCTCTGGTGAGAAGTGCCTGTGCTCTGGTGAGAAGTGCGTGTGCTCTGGTGAGGAGTGCGTGTGCTCTGGTGAGGCGTGCCTGTGCTCAGGCGAGAAGTGCCTGTGCTCTGCTGAGCAGTGCCTGTGCTGAGGCGTGACTGTGCTCCGGTGAGGAATGCCTGTGCTCTGCTGAGCAGTGCCTGTGCTGAGGTGTGCCTGTGCTCTGCTGAGCAGTGCCTGTGCTGAGGCATGCCTGTGCTCTGGTGAGAAGTTTCTGTGCTCTGGTGAGAAGTGCCTGTGCTCTGGTGAGGAGTGCGTGTGCTCTGGTGAGAAGTGCCTGTGCTCCGGTGAGCAGTGCTTGTGCTCCGGTGAGCAGTGCTTGTGCTCCAGTGAGCAGTGCCTGTGCTCCGGTGAGGAGTGCCTGTGCTCTGCTGAGCAGTGCCTGTGTCGAGGCGTGCCTGTGCTCTGGTGAGGAGTGCCTGTGCTCTGCTGAGCAGTGCCTTTGTCGAGGCGTGCCTGTGCTCCAGTGAGGAGTGCCTATGCTGAGGTGTGCCTGTGCTCTGGTGAGAAGTGCCTGTGCTGAGTAGTGCCTGTGCTGAGGAGTGCCTGTGCTCTGGTAAGCAGTGCCTGTGCTCTCGTGAGGAGTGCTTGTGCTGTCATGAGGAGTGCCTGTGCTCTGCTGAGCAGTGATTGTGTCGAGGCGTGCCTGTGCTGAGGCGTGCCTGTGCTCTGCTGAGCAGTGCCTGTGTCGAGGCGTGTCTGTGCTCCGGTGAGGAGTGCCTGTGCTTCGGTGAGGCGTGCCTGTGCTGAGGCGTGCCTGTGCTCTGGTGAGAAGTGCCTGTGCTGAGGTGTGCCTGTGCTCTGCTGAGCAGTGCCTGTGCTGAGGTGTGCCTGTGCTCTGATGAGCAGTGCCTGTGCTGAGGCGTGACTGTGCTCTTGTGCGGAGTGCCTGTGCTCCGCTGAGCAGTGCCTGTGCTGAGGAATGCCTGTGCTCTGGTGAGAAGTTTCTGTGCTCTGATGAGAAGTGCCTGTGCTCTGGTGAGAAGTGCGTGTGCTCTGGTGAGGAGTGCCTGTGCTGAGGCGTGCCTGTGCTCCGGTGAGGAGTGCCTGTGCTCTGGTGAGAAGTGCCTGTGCTCCGGTGAGGAGTGCCTGTGCTCTGCTGAGCAGTGCCTGTGTCGAGGCGTGCCTGGGCTCTGGTGAGGAGTGCCTCTGCTCTGCTGAGCAGAGCCTTTGTCGAGGCGTGCCTCTGCTCCAGTGAGGAGTGTCTGTGCTCCGGTAAGGAGTGCCTGTGCTGAGGCGTGCCTGTGCTCTGGTGAGAAGTGCCTGTGCTGAGTAGTGCCTGTGCTGAGGAGTGCCTGTGCTCTGGTAAGAAGTGCCTGTGCTTTCGTGAGGAGTGCTTGTGCTGTCGTGAGGAGTGCCTGTGCTCTGCTGAGCAGTGCCTGTGTGGAGGCGTGCCTGTGTGGAGGCGTGCCTGTGCTCCGGTGAGGAGTGCCTGTGCTGAGGCGTGCCTGTGCTCTGGTGAGAAGTGCCTGTGCTGAGTAGTGCCTGTGCTCTGGTGAGAAGTGCCTGTGCTGAGTAGTGCCTGTGCTGAGTAGTGCCTGTGCTCTCGTGAGGAGTGCCTGTGGTCTTGTGAGCAGCGCCTGTGCTCTCGTGAGCAGTGCCTGTGCTCCGGTGAGAAGTGCCTGTGCTCCGGTGCGCAGTGCCTGTGCTCCGGTGAGGAGTGCCTGTGCTCTGGTGATCAGTGCCTGTGCTCTGATGAGCAGTGCCTGTGCTCTCGTGAGGAGTGCTTTGTGCTCTGGTGAGCAGTGCCTATGCCTGCTGTGCGACATGACTGTAATTGGAATCAGGATTAGCCATGAGTGATAGACTTTGAGTCAGGGTTAGTTGTACTGTACGAAGGAGTATTTATGCTAGGGTCAACAGTGCCTTTATTTTGAGGCAGCTGTGCCCGTGCTTGGCACCAGGAGTGCCTGTGCTTGGCGGCGGGATTAGCTGTACTGGAGTCAGCCGCACTTGTGTTTGGAGTCACGATTCTTTGTATTCGAGTGAGAAATGTGTGCGCTTTGAGTCAGGAGTTCCTGAGTTTGGAGTCAGAATTATCTGCAACTGAGTTAGGAATGATTTAGCTTTGAGGCCACGGTTGATGCGCTTGAATTAGCACTCCTTGTCGTTCGCAACAGGAGTGCCAGCTCTTGAGAGCCATCAGTTCCTTTAATTGGAGTCAACAGTGCCTGTGGTATTAGCAGTGTCTATCTACGTCTACCAACAACTGAGTTCAAAGTGCCTGTGTTTTGAATCAGCAATGCCTATATTTTCAATCCAAAGTGCATGTGGTAGCAGTGCCTGTGCTTGCAATCAGCAGTGCCTGTTTTTTTAATCAGAAGTGTATGTGTAGGAGTGAGGAGTGTCTGTGCTTGTGACAGCAGTGCCTGTGTCTGCAATCAGCAGTGCCTGTTTTTTAAAAATCAGAAGTGCATGTGTTGGAGTGAGCAGTGCCTGTGGTTAGAATCAGAACAGCTTATGTTTTTAACAGAAAGTCCCTGCACTTGAAGTCAGGTATCAGCAGTGCCTGTGTTTTGAATCAGATATGCCTGTGGTTTAATTTGGAAGTGTCTGTGCCTGGAGTCAGCAGTGGCATTTACATGTTCATTACAGATAGCCCTGACTCCAAGTACAGGCACTGCTGACTCCAGGCACAGCATGAACAATAAATGAATCAGATGTTTCTGCGCTTAGAGTCATAACTAGAAGTACTGACTGGAGTCAGGGGTGCCTGTGATTGGAATTAGGATTATCTGTAATTGGCTAGTGGCAGTGCCTGGAGAGAGTAGTATCTGTAACTGAGACTTAAGTGATTGTGCTTTAAGTCAGGTGGCTTGGGTGTTAAATCAGCAGTCCTCGTGTTTGTAATCAGAAGTGTCTGTGCTTGGAGTCAGGAACTCCTCAGCTTGAAGTCAACATTGCCAGTGTTTTGTATCAGAGATGCCTGTGAGGGAAATCATCAGTGCCTGTGCTTGACATCAAAAGTGCCTATGTTTTGAATCAGCAGTACCTGTGTCTGTGCTTAGAGTCAGAGGTACATTTGAATATGTAGCATCTGAAGTCAAGAGTTCCGATGGTTGGGATCAGCAGTGCTTATTTTGAATAAGCAGTGCCTGTCTTTCTTAGAAGTGCGTACACCTGGAATAAGAAGTACCTATCTTTTGAATCAAAAGTATTTTTTAAATCAGCAGTGCCGGTCCTACGAAGCAGCAGTGCCTGTACTCGGAGACAGGGTTATCTGAAATTAAGTGAGAATTGCATGTGCTTGGAGTCACCAGTGCCTGATATTGGGATCAAGGTTATCTGCATTTGTGTCAGCAATGCTTACATTTGGAGCCAGCAGTGCCTTTGCTAGGAATCAACTGTATCCACGCTCGTCGTTTTTAATCATCAGTGCCTGTACTTGGAGTCAGACCTGCCTGCAGTCTACAGTTCCTGTGATTTGAAGCTGAAGTGCCTGTACTTGGAGTCAGGGGTATCTGTGCCTGTAGCCAGCAGTACCTATGTTTGAAATCAGGAGTGTGGAGTTATGTTTCTATTCTTTGAATCAGCAGTACCAATGCTTGGAGTCAGCAGTGCCTGTCAAAAGACAGCAGTGTCTCTATTTTGACTAAACCATGCCTGGAGTTAGAAGTGTCTGTAGTGCCTGGAGCCAAGGTTAGCTGTAACTAAGTGAGCAGTGCCTGTTCATAGATTAAGCAGGGAATGTATTTTGCATCAATAGTGATCGTGCCCCTGGGCTTGGAATCTGCATTATCTGTAATGAGCCATATATGTAGTAGGTATTATTTATAATCTAGTGAGTAGTGCCTGTGTTGGAGTCTGCAATTACTTTTTGGAGCCACAGGGCCTGTGTTTTCAAATTATGATTCCCTCGGTCAGCAGTCAGCAGTGCCTATGATTAGAATCAATATTTTCTTTAATTTAGTAAACAGTGCCTGTGCTTGAAGTGAGCATTAAGTGTATGGAAGTCAGGAGTGTCTGGCGTGGAGTAAGGATTATTTATACTTTAGTGAGAAGTGCCTGTGCTTGGAGTCTGCAGTGCCTTTTTGGAGCAGGCAGTGCCTCTGCTTGGAGTCTGTGCTGCCTAAGTGAACAGTGTCTATTGGTGGAATAAACTGTGAAAGTAGTTCAAATTATTAGTGCCTGTGTTTAGCAGTGCCTGTATTTGCTGTTAGCATTCTCTGTAATGAGTCCCTGCGATGGCACTGCTGATTCTGGTAAAGAGTTCCTTGACTCCAAGCTTAAGCCTACAATTGAAGTCTGGGTTATTTTTAATCAGGACAGCAGTGCCTCTACCTGGAGTGAGCAATGCCTGTGTTTGGAATTAAAATTACCTGCAATTCAGATAGCAGTGCCTGGAGCAATTATTAAGTGTATCTGAGTCAGCAGTGCCTGTGCTTGGAGTAAGAATTATATACAATTGAGAGAACAGTGAATGTGCTTGAGTCAGCAATTACTGTGGGTTGAGTCAGCAGTGCCTTGCTTGAAGACAAGTGCCTAAAAGCTAGTGTACCTGGTACTGGAGACAGTAGTTCCTGCGTTTTGAATCAGCAATATTTGTCTTTTGCATCAGCAGTGTCTTTGCTTGGAGCTAGCATTAGCAGCACAGCTGTCAAAAGTGCCTGCGTTTTGAATTAGAATTGCCTCGGCTGGCAGTCAGCAGTGCCTGTGAATCAGAATTACATGTAATTCAGTTAGCAGTGCATGGACCAGGAGTGAGCATTAACTGCACCGGAGTCATGAATGTCTGTATATGGATTTATAATTTAGTGAGTAGTGCCTGTTATTGAAGTCCACATTGACTGTTTAAAGCCAGCAGCGCCTGTTTGGAGTCAAAGTAAACTATACTGGAGTCAGCAGTACATGTGTTTTGAACCGGCAGTGCCTGTGATTGATGTCAGGAATGCCTGTAGTGCTCATGCTGGAAGACAGAAGTGCCTATGACTGGAGTTACCAGTACCTGCATTTGGAGAAAGGTTATGTGTATGTGAGTAAGTAGTGCCTGCTTGGGGATTAAGCACTGACAGCATTTCATCTCAGTAGTGCCCACATTTAGAAATGCCTGTATTTGTAGTAGTCAGCATTATCTGTAATGAGCCATGAGTGACTGTGCTTGGAGTGAGCAGTGCATGTCTTTTGAAAGAAAAGTGGCTGGGCTTGGAGTCAAGTGCCATTGAGTTGAGTCAGTAGTGTCTTTGTTGGGGGTTAGCAGTGCCTGTATTTGGAATCAGGATCATCTATAAATGAGGCAGCATTGCATGTGCTTGGAAGTAAGTCTTAGATGCACTGGAGACAGAAAATTCTGTGCTTGGTGTAAACATTATAAAAAATATCCATATCTGAGTCGCCAGTGCCTGTGTTTGGAGCCAATAGTACTTGTAATTTGATTCAGCTGTGCTTGTGGATGAGGTGAGTAGTGCCTGTATCAGAGGTGCCTATATTGAATCAGCAGTGCCTGTGACTGGAGTCAGTAGTTCCAGTCTTGTCTTCCTGTTTTGAATTGGCAGTACTTGTTTTTTGCATCAGCAGTGCCTGTGCTTGGAGTCAGCATTATCAGTACTGTAGTCAGCAGATCCTGTGCCTGTAGTCGGGACCCCTGGGCTTGGAGTCAGCACTATCTGTAATGAGTCAGCAGTGCCTGTGCCTGGAGTCTGGGATACCTGGAATTAAGTGAACAGTGTCTATTCATGGAGTAAGCAGTGACAATAATTCACATCAGTAGTGCTTGTGTTTAACAGTGCCTGTATTTGCAGACAGCATTATCTGTAATGGGTGACAAGTGGCTGTGCTTGGAGTGAGCAGTGCCTGTGTCTTAAAACAGAAGTCCCTGTGCTTGAAGTCAGGTGTCAGCAGTGCCTGTGTTTTGAATGAGGTGTTTCCGTGATTGAAGCCATCAATACCTGTTGTCTTTTTTAAATCAGCAGTGCCCGTGTCTGAAGTGTCGGTGCCTGGAGTCTATAGTTCCTATGATTTGGAGTCAGCCGTGGGCGTTATCTCTGACACCAATCACAGGCACTGCTGACTTCAAGTGCTAGGTTATCAATAATTAAGTGTTTTAATTCAACATTGTCTAGGCTTGGAGTCAAGGAACTCCTTTACTGAATCAGCAGTGCCAGTGCAAAGAGTCAGTGTGCCTATGCTTGGACTCTGGGTTATACTTAATTAAGACAGCAGTGCCTCTACCTGGAGCGAGCAATGACTGTGCTGGGAGTAAAGATTATTTAGAATTGAGGTAGCAGTGCGTGTGCTTGGACTCAGCTTTGCCTCTTTTGAATGAGCAGTGCCCATTACTTGAGGCAGCAGTTTCTGTGTCTGAATTAGCAGTACCAATGCTCGGAGTCAGCAGTGCCTGCCACACGTCAGCAGTGGTGTTACTTTGACTAAAACATGATTAGAGTTAGCAGTGTCTGTCTTTAGAGTCAAGAGTGCCTATGATAGGAGTCTGGAGTACCTATGCCTGGAACAAAGGTTAGCTGTAACTGACTGAGCAGTGCCTATTCATGATGTAAACATGTATTGTGTTTTGCCTCAATAGTGATCATGCCTATCGGGTTGGAGTCAACATTATCTGTAGTGTCAGGATTTATTGTGTTTGAGTCAGTAGTGCCTGTGTATTGGACAAGCATTATTTTGAATAAGCAGTGCCAGTAACTGGAATAAACGGTGCCCAGTTTGAATCAACAGTAGCTGAGTTTTAAATCAGCAGTGCCCGTGCTTGGAGCTAGCAGTGCCTGTGCATGGAGTCAGGTGTATCTGTGCTTGGATATAGAAGCACTCTGAGTTAGCAGTGCATGTGGTTGGAGTCTGGAGTGCCTGTAACATGAGTCTGTTATACCTGTGTATAGTTATCTGTATTTGAGTGAGCAGTGCCTGTTTTTGGAATATGCACTGACAGTGTTTCACATCAGTAGTGCCCATCTTTAGTGAACAGTACCTGAATTTGAAGTTATGGTTATCTGTAAATGAGCCAGCAGTGCCTGTGCCTTGAGTGCCTGGACCATCATTACTGAGACAGGAGTTCCTGTGAGTAGACTGACGAGTGCCTGTGACTTGGGCCAGCAGTGCCTGTGACTAGAATCGGTAGTGCCTGTGACTGGAGTAGGTGGTGCCTGTATTTGGAGTCAGTATTATTTGAAATGGAGCGACCAGTGCCTGTGACAGGAATCGGTAGTGCCTGTATTTGGAGTCAGGTGTGCTCAGGGAGTCAGTGTTGAATGTTAATTAAATGAATAATCAGGAACAGAAGGGGTTAAATCTGAGATGGAAGGTCACATCCCCTCCCCCACAGGAGCTACAGCCCCTCCCCCTGCAGCTCCTACACCAGCCTCAGCTCCTCTAATCCCCCCAAGAGACGGAAGATGGAGAAGATCCTGTGAGTGAAGGGGCTGAGGGAAAGTGCCTGTATGAGCAGTACCAATTTTGAATGAACAGTGCCTGTTACTGGAGACATTAGTTCCTGTGTTTTGAATCAGAGGTATTTGTTTCTTGCATCAGCAGTGCATGGTTGGAGTCAGCATTAGCAGAATTGTGATCAGCAGTGCCTGTGCCAGTGGAATGATTGTGGTTGGAGTCAGCAGTGCCTGTGCTTGGAGTCTGGGTTACCTGTAATTAAGTGACAGTATCTGTTTGCAGAGTAAGCTGTGACAGTGTTTTATATCAGTAGAGCATGTGCTTGGAGTTAGTAGTGCCTAGTCACTGAACAGATAGTGCCTGTGAAAGTACTGAGCAATACGTGTACTTGCAATCAGGAGTGCCTGTGGTTGCAGTTGGAGTTATGTGTGAGCAGTGGCTGTTTGTGGAGTACACAGCAACAGTGTTTTACAACAGTAGTCCATGTGCGTGGTCAGCAGTGCCTGTTCTTGAAGCATACATTAGCTGACAAGGAGTCAGCATTGCCTGTGTACTGAACAAGCAGTGCCAGTAACTGGAATCAAGGGTGCCCAGTTTGAATCAATAGTAGCTGAGTTTTGAATCAGCAGTGCCTGTGCTTGGAGTTAGCAGTGCCTGGAGTCAGGTGTATCTGTGCTTGGATTCAGATGCGCTCTCTGTTAGCAGTGCATATGGTTTGAGTCTGGAGTGCCTGTGACATGAGCCTGTTATACCTGTGCATAGTTATCTGTATGTGAGTGAGCAGTGCCTGTTTTTAGAATATGCAGTGACGGTGTTTCACATCAGTAGTGCCCATCTTTAGTAAGCAGTACCTGAATTTGAAGTTAGGGTTATTTGGAAATGAGTCTGCAGTGCCTGTGCCTCGAGTGCCTGGAGCCATCATTACTGAGACAGGAGTGCCTGAGACTAGAATCGGTAGTGCCTGTGACTGGAGTAGTTAGTGCCTGTAGTTGGAGTCAGTATTATTTGAAATGGAGCCACCAGTGCCTGTGACAGGAATCGGTAGTGCCTGTATCTGGAGTCAGGTGTGCTCAGAGTCAGTGCTGAATGTTAAATGAAGATTCAGGAGCAGAAGGGGTTAAATCTGAGCTGGAGATGGAAGTCACAGCCCCTCCCCCCCCCCCTGCGGCTCCTACACCAGCCTCAGCTGTGCCGGGAAGCTCCCGTGCTGGAAACGGCCCCAGAGACGGAAGATGGGGAAGAGCCTGCGCGTGAAGCGGGTCCGGGGGAAAGTGTAGAGAAGCTCCATGGAGTCCGCATTGTACAGGGACAGCCGCCCCCCCTCGTAGTCCAGATACACCCCCAGCTTCAGGGGCCTCCCACGAGGGGACAGGGGGGTCCCAGGGGAGGTGAGAGCCCAGTACTCACCATCCCACCCCCTCTCCACAGCCCAGACTCCCCCCTCAGGTGACCATGTGACCCCTCCCTTCCTCTCCACAGACTCCGCTGCGACCCCCACAGTCCATCCCCCCCCCTCCCGCAGCAGCTGCAGCTCCCAGTAATGTCTGCCTGAGGTGAACCCCTCGCTCCCCAGCACACAGGGATTATAGGAGGTGAATCTCTTGGGGGTGTCCGGCAGGCGCTGTGCTGTGCGTGTCCGTCTCACACGTCTCCCCCCCTCAGACAGGAGGAGCTCAGGATGTGCTGTGTCTGGATCCAGAGTCACCATCACTGCAGGGAAGAGACTCAGAGTTAGAGATTTAAAGCTAAATACATGTTATTTATATTTTATATTCAGGTGATTGACACGAGGCAAAACTATACAGCACCTCTCTAGAAGGAGCACACTGCACTACACAGCACCTACCTGGAAGGACCACACTGTAGAATACACTGCACTACACCTCACCTACCTGGAAGGAGCACACTACTGTACAATACACTGCACTGCACAGCACCTACCTGGAAGGAGCAAACTGTACAATACACTGCACTACACAGCACCTACCTGGAAGGAGCACACTGTACTGTACAATACACTGGCCTAACAGCACCTCCTGGTTAGGAGCACATTACACTGCACTACAGAGTACCTACCTGGAAGGCGCACACTGTACTATACAATACACTGCACTACACCTCACCTACCGGGAAGGAGCACACCGTACACTATATTGCACTACACAGCTTCTACCTGGAAGGAGCATACTATAAAATACACTGCACTACACAGCACCTACCTGGAAGTAACATACTATACTGTACAGTACACTACACTACACAGCACCTGCCTGGAAGGAACACATAGTGCAATAAACTGCACTATACTGCACCTACCTGTAAAGAGCCACAGTACAATACAGTGCACTACACAGCACCTAACTGCGAGGAGCACACTCTACTGTACAATATACTGTACTACACAGTACCTACCTGGAAGGAGCACACTGTACTGTATAATATACTGCACCACACCTACCTGGAAGAAGAACACTGTACTGTACAATGCACTGCACTACACAGCAGAAATCTAGAAGGAGCACACTGTACAGTACACTGCACAATATAATGAGCAAACTCTACTTTGCATTACACAGCATTATACATCACCTACCTGGAAGGAGCACACTGGTACTGTACATTAAAAAACACTATACAGCACCTACCTGGAGACAGCACACTGTACAATACACTACACTAGAGAGCACCTATCTGGAAGGACCACACTGTAGAATGCACTGCACTACGCAGCAGCTACCTGGAATGAGCACACTGTACTGTACAATAGACTGCACTAACAGCACCTACCTGGAGGGACCACACTGTAGAAAACACTACACTACACAGCACCTACCCGGAAGCAGCACACTGTACTGTGCAATATACTGCACAGCACCTACCTGGAAGGAGCAGACTGTACTGTACATCACACTGCAGAATACAGCACCTAATTGGAAGGAGCACACCATACTCTACAATACATTACACCGCACAGCACCTACATGGAAGGACCACACTGTGGAACACACTGCACTACACAGCACCTACCGGGTAGGAACACACTGTCCTGTAGAATACACTGCACTATACAGCACCTACCTGGAAGGAGCACAGCGTACTGTACAATATACTGCACTAACAGCACCTACCTGGAAAGAACACATAGTACAATAAACTGCACTATACCTCACCTATCTGTAAAGAGCACACAGTACAGTACACTGCACTACACAGCACCTAACTGGAAGGGGCACACTCTACTGTACAATAGATTGTACTACACAGCACCTACCAGGAAGAAGAACACTGTACTGTACAATGCACTGCACTACACAGCAGAAATCTGGAAGGAGCACACTGTACAATACACTGCACTATAGAAGGAGTACACTGTAGTGTGGAATACACTGCACCACACAGCACCTACTTGGAAGGAGCAGACAGTACTGTACAATACACTGCACTACACAGCAGCAATGTGGAAGGACAACACTGTAGAATAAACTGCACTAACCAACACCTACCTGGAAGGAGCACACTGTACTGTACAATATACTACACTGCACAGCACCTACCTGGAAGGACCACACTGTAGAATAAACCGCACTAACCAGCACCTACCTAGAATGTGCACACTGTACTGTACAATACATTTCACGATAAAACACCTACCTGGAAGGAACACATAGTACAATAATTGCACTTACCTGTAAAGAGCAGACTGAGCAATACACTGCACTACACATTACCTACCTGGTAGGAGCACAACATACTATACAACACACTGCACTACACAGCACCTACCTTGAAGGAGAACACTGTACAATACGTTGCACTACACAGCACCCACCTGGGAGGACCCCACTGTACTGTATAATAGACTGCACTACACAGCCCCAGACCTGAAGGAACACAAAGTACAATAAACTGCACTATACTGCACCTACCTGTAAAGACCACACTGAGCTATACATTACAGTACAGAGCACCTACATGGAAGGAGCACACTATACTGTACAATACACTGCACTAACAGCACCTACCTGGAAGGAGCACATTGTACTGTACAATACACTACATTAACAGCACCTACCTGATAGGAGCATAATGTACTGTACAATACACTGCACTACGCAGCACCTACCTGGAGGGAGAACACTGTACTGTGGGATAGTGAACCCTGCTTTAGGGCTGTGAGGCCTGCTAGGGAGGTGACTTACCTATGCCACAGGCAGTGGTTTGTGGGCATGGCATCCTGAGGGGGATGCCATGTCAACTTTACCTTTTTCTTCCCACCAGCACACACAAGTTGCATTGGCAGTGACATGGGTTTGGTGAGGGGTCCCTTAGGGTGGCACAATATTTGCAGCAACCCTTAGGGACCCTCCCTGCTCACAGAGCCCTTGGTACCACTGAGACCTTTTACAAGGGACTTAGCTGTGGGCCAGGGGTGTGCCAATTGTGGAACAATGGTACAGTTTTAGGGAAAGAACGCAGGCGCTGGGGCCTGGTTAGCAGGATCCCAACACACACTTAGTCAAGTTGGCATTAGATATCAGGCAAAAAGAGAGTGGGGTGGGTACTGCAAACAAGGGACCAGCTTCCTACAACTAGAGAAAACACTACACAAGAGAGCACATAGTTCTAAGCAGGATACAGCACTAGACAGCACAACAGAATAGACAGTGAACTATTTCACAAAACGCTGCACCAAACAGCAGTTGCACAGGAGAGCACACTGCATTACACAGAACACTATACTACACTGTCCATAGTGCTGCACTAGACAGTATACTGTAGTAAATTATACAACTGCAGCATCATCTATTCCCAACTAAATCCTCTTATCTTCTGAACACAGCTCAAGACTTTTCTGCTCATGCAGAACTTTAATCTTGGTTAGCCTCCACTTTTGTGGCCCCCCTTACTTCATTCTGGATACTGACTCTCGGTTGGTTCCCTCATGAGTGCGGGCACTTCCTTGTGAAGCAGCTGATTGCACTTTTACAAATGGTCTCAAGCAATGCACCACCCTCTCTAAAGCTGCCCCACCGCTGGTAGTGATATCAGGGGAGCCTTGGGTTTGCCCCTCCTCCCTTGCCGCTGGCTTGGCAGATCACACAGGAGTGACAAACCTCCTTGACTTTCTCTGACATCTGGGACCAGTAGAAGTGGTTGACCAGCCTCTCTCAGGTCTCAGTCACCCCCAGATGTCCAGCCAAGGGGATATCATGGACAATGTTAAGGACGAACTCCCTGTACTGCTGAGGGACCTCCAGCACGGCTCAGGAGTGAGCACAGCTGAGGGGGTCAGTGTGTAACCTGCACTGGACAAATTGTCGACCAGGTCTTTCCACAGTAAAAGTTTTTAGCTGTCGCTGGTGGAGGCCGAAAGTCTCAGTGTGGACACCAACATATAATTACATTCAGCACAACTCTATTTACCTTTATATTTCTTCATCTCCTCTTCAGGTTTCAGAGTTATCATAACCTCTTCTTCCCTTGTTTTCTTCATCTCACTCTCCGGACCCTGAAACTTCACCTTCTTACACCTGAAGGACACACAAATCATTTTAGTGTTACAGAAGACTCGGAGGCTACAGGATCTGGAAAGGAACAGCACAAACACCCTGTAATTGGAAATAGAATACTGCAATTTACAGGAGCACCTGCAGGACAGCAGTGGGTGTGTCTCACTACACACACACACACACACACACCCCAACAACTCTGGGGGGCATCCACAAGTGTCACACATTATCCCTTCTACTATGCACACCCCTCTGCTCAGAACCTTGCAGGGATTAGCACATGATAATAGAAGCTTCAGGATCTCAGGGGAAACAGTGAAAAACTCAGCAACTAACACACATGACCACTCCTCCCTTTCTGTCTATTTATCTGATTACCTGTATAAGTCTTTCTTCTTCTCTCACATCACTTAGTGTTCCTCGCTCTCTCTGGTCCTCTCTTTCAGAAAGCTCCAGATATCGCAAAGGTATCTGTAAGGAAATGCCTCCTTGGCATGGTTACCCCCTGACTTTTTGCCTTTGCTGATGCTAAGTTTTGATTTGAAAGTGTGCTGAGGCCTGCTAATCAGGCCCCAGCACCAGTGTTCTTTTCTTAACCGGTACTTTTGTTTCCACAATTGGCACACCCTGGCCTCCAGGTAAGTCCCTTGTAACTGGTACCCCTGGTACCAAGGGCCCTGATGCCAGGGAAGGTCTCTAAGGGCTGCAGCATATCTTATGCCACCCTGGGGACCCCTCACTCAGCACAGACACACTGCTCGCCAGCTTGTGTGTGCTAGTGGGCATAAAAAGACTAAGTCGACATGGCACTCCCCTCAGGGTGCCATGCCAACCTCACACTGCCTACAGGTATAGATAAGTCACCCCTCTAGCAGGCCTTACAGCCCTAAGGCAGGGTGCACTATACCATAGGTGAGGGCACAAGTGCATGAGCACTGTGCCCCTACAGTGTCTAAGCAAAACCTTAGGCATTGTAAGTGCAGGGTAGCCATAAGAATATATGGTCTGGGAGTCTGTCATGCACGAACTCCACAGCACCATAATGGCTACACTGAAAACTGTGAAGTTTGGTATCAAACTTCTCAGCACAATAAAGGCACACTGATGCCAGTGTACATTTTATTGTAACATACAGCCCAGAGGGCACCTTAAAGGTGCCCCCTGAAACCTTAACCGACTATCCGTGTAGGCTGACTAGTTTTAGCAGCCTGCCACACACCAGACATGTTGCTGGCCACATGGGGAGAGTGCCTTTGTCACTCTGTGGCTAGTAACAAAGCCTGTACTGGGTGGAGGTGCTCACACCTCCCCCTGCAGGACTGTAACACGTGGCGGTGAGCCACAAAGGCTCACCCCCTTTGTTACAGCACCACAGGGCACTCCAGCTAGTGGAGTTGCACGCCCCCTCCGGCCACGGCCCCACTTTTGGCAGCAAGGCCGGAGGAGATAATGAGAAAAACAAGGAGGGGTCACTGGCCAGTCAGGACAGCCCCTAAGGTGTCCTGAGTTGAGGTGACTAACTTTTAGAAATCCTCCATCTTGTAGATGGAGGATTCCCCCAATAGGATTAGGGATGAGCCCCCTCCCCTCAGGGAGGAGGCACAAAGAGGGTGTACCCACCCTCAGGGCTAGTAGCCAGTGGCTACTAACCCCCCAGACCTAAACACGCCCTTAAAGTTAGTATTTAAGGGCTCCCCAGAACCTAGGAACTCAGATTCCTGCAACCTAAGAAGAAGAGGACTGCTAAACTGAAAAACCCCGCAGAGAAGACGGAGACACCAACTGCTTTGGCCCCAGCTCTACCCGCCTGTCTCCCCACTTCTAAAGACACTGCTCCAGCGACGCTCTCCCCAGGGACCAGCGACCTCTGAAGCCTCAGAGGACTGCCCTGCATCTAGAAGGACCAAGAACTCCCGAGGACAGCGGCTCTGTTCACCAAAGACTGCAACTTTGAAACAAAGAAGCAACTTTAAAACAACTTGCGTTTCCCGCCGGAAGCGTGAGACTTGACACTCTGCACCGGACGCCCCCGGCTCGACTTGTGGAGAACAATCACTTCAGGGAGGACTCCCCGGCGACTGCGAGACCGTGAGTAGCCAGAGTTGCCCCCCCTGAGCGCCCACTGTGACGCCTGCAGAGGGAATCCCGAGGCTCCCTCTGACCGCAACTGCCTTCTTCAAGATCCGATGCCTGGTAAAGACTCTGCACCCGCAGCCCCCAGGGCCTGAAGGATCCGACCTCCAGTGCAGGAGCGACCCCCAGGTGGCCCTCTCCCTTGCCCAGGTGGTGGCTACCCCGAGGAGCCCCCCCTTGCCTGCCTGCATCGCTGAAGAGACCCCTTGGTCTCTATTCAAAACCCGACGCTTGTTTACACACTGCACCTGGCCGCCCCGTGCCGCTGAGGGTGTACTTTCTGTGTGGACTTGTGTCCCCCCCGGTGCCCTACAAAACCCCCCTGGTCTGCCCTCCGAAGACGTGGGTACTTACCTGCTGGCAGACTGGAACCGGGGCACCCCCTTCTCCATTGAAGCCTATGCGTTTTGGGCACCACTTTGACCTCTGCACCTGACCGGCCCTGAGCTGCTGGTGTGGTAACTTTGGGGTTGCTCTGAACCCCCAACGGTGGGCTACCTTGGACCCAAACTTGAATCCCGTAGGTGGTTTACTTACCTGCAAAAACTAACAAACTCTTACTCCCCCCAGGAACTGTTGAAAATTGCACTGTCTCGTTTTAAAATAGCTATATGTGATTTATGTGAAAACTGTATATGCTATTTTGCTAATTCAAAGTTCCTAAAGTACATACCTGCAATACCTTCCATTTGAAGTATTACATGTAAATCTTGAACCTGTGGTTCTTAAAATAAACTAAGAAAATATATTTTTCTATACAAAAACCTATTGGCCTGGAATTGTCTTTGAGTGTGTGTTCCCCATTTATTGTTTGTGTATGTACAACAAATGCTTAACACTACTCCTTTGATAAGCCTACTGCTCGACCACACTACCACAAAATAGAGCATTAGAATTCTCTTTTTGCCACTATCTTACCTCTAAGGGGAACCCTTGAACTCTGTGCATGCTATTCTTACTTTGAAATAGTACATACAGAGCCAACTTCCTACACTCCCTCTTTCCCTCTCTTTGCGACTCTAACAGCACAAACATAATTGTGCACAATTGCTGTTCCTACCCTCACACTCCCTCTGTCTCAGCATCTCTCAGCCCCTCTTTGCTTCTCTGTAACTGAAAAATACTTGTCACACCCCCAAAAACACACGTTTTTCTTTCTCTTTCATATTAACTCTCTTGGTTTGTTTGTCTCGCTGACAGTTCTTCAGATCTCAAAATCAGATGTGAATAATCACACACTATCTCTTTAATTCCCTCTCTCACTCTCTACATATGCCTCTTGATGTTCTACTCACTCTAGTGATTTCCTGCGTCTGTCAGTCGCACTCTCTCTCTTGCTTTCTTCCTCTCCTCCTGTAAAATCTCAGTAGTGCTGAGTATGACTGTCTGTGAGATCCTGCATCCTGCACCCTGTCTGTGAAAGCTTTCAACCTGGAATTACTACATCTCCTGCATCGCCGAATCACTGAGCTCCTCCACCTTGGGATCTTTGAAATCCTACACTGTGGAATCTTTAGAGTCATGGTCCTTGGAATCTCTGCATTTCTGCATCTTGGAATCTCTGGATCCCTGTACACTGGAACCTGTGGATCCCTGTACCTTGAAATATCTGTATCCCGGTACCTTGGAATTTCTGGATCCATGTACCCTGGAATCTCGGGATCCCTGTAACTTGGAATCTCTGGATCCCTGTACCTTGGAATCTCTGGATCCCTGTACCCTGGAATTTCAGGTCCCCTATGAAGCCAGTACAGTTTTGGAACAGCGTACCTTTATTTATCGTACTATAGTTGGGAGATTGTACACTGGACCACATAACCTCCCGGTCCCTCCTTTTTCCCTTTTTCTACATTGAAATCTCTAAACAGCTAAATATTGGACTCATTTAAATTCTGCATTTTAGGTTCAAATCATTTTTATTGGTATATAACATTTTACAGCGATTGCACTGTATGACCTGCCCGGAAGGGGGCTGCATAGTGATAATAATTATATAACTGCATTAAACGTAATAACATAGAATGGGATGAAAGGTAAACAAAGCATCCCCCTTTCCCCCCTCCTCCCGGGAGCACATTTACCCATTAATACAGCAACAATGAGAGGAAACACTAAAGGTTCAACTCCTACATGGCCCTGTTAACTGTGTCATGGCTGGTGTGTCGTGAAGCCTCAGGAGCCGGAGATATCTTGGGAATGTCAACTCCCTAAACTCCATGGAAAGGAGCCTCAGAAATGGGCCCCATAACTCTTGGAAAGAGTCTGCTTGGCTCGTCAATTTCAGAGAACTATTCTCCATGCCTAAGATGTTCCGCAGGCGGTATATCCATCCCAGGTGCATGGGAAGAGTATCAGTACCCCAGTGAGTGAGTATGTTTTGAGTGGCCGAACCCAATGCCAACCCTATAAGACACCCCCTGTGGGCGCAGATTCTACGCCTCCCAAATGTTTAGCTGTGTGACGTGCCCTGTAGTATATGTCCTCCCATTCCCTATGTGTGAAAGATCTATCGATTTCGGCCTTACATTGTCGTTGTCCTGTGCATCGGAGGCCTTTTGTAGGAAATTATACAGGTCAGTGATTAATCTTTTATCTGAGGTCTTCTTCAACAGCCATTTCTCAACATCAGTAAGGGATCTCTGTGCCTGGTCTCATATCCCTGGATGAATGGCCCAATGACGAATTTGTAAGTAGCGCATCCCCTCTGCCTCGGGGAGTGCATGTTCGAATTTCAGAGTGTCAAAAGGTATCATGCCCTCAACATCAATTAGATGGCCACAGTGCGACACTCCGGTTGCAACCACTTGCTGTAGGCCAGGCTGTTCATACCAGGGGTAAAGGACGGATTGCTAGCAATTGGCGTCAAGGGCGAGGGAAATGTAGAAAAGATTTTCCTTGTTGCCACCCGGTCCCACGTTCTCCTAAGTGAGTGTGTGATTGGAGAAGAATATAAACCCCAGGGATGTTGTGGGTGGGATTGGAAGGGGATCTTCCACAGGGATGTGCCTGAAAGTGCCCTATACATAAACAGCCACCTCTTTTCGGACTCGTCTCTTGACCACCCTACTAAATAGTAGAGTTGGGTGGCTTGAAGATAGTGCAGTAGGTTAGGCACTCCCAGACTGCCTTGTGCTGGCGATTGATAGCATAGGGAGGCCGCCTTCCCGCTCAAATGAAATGGTAAAAATCTTTCTGTAAAGATTAAAGCGTTCCCTGGAGAGGCTCGACCGGTATGGTTAGAAAAAGGTATAAGATTTGCAGAAGGATTGTCATTTTAAGGGGAGCAACGAGGCCCAGCCATGAAATCAGGGGTGATTGCCATTTGGCCAGGCTGCATTGTACTCGCTGTACCAATAAGCGGTAGTTAATGGGGGTAGTGTCGGAGATGATCGGAGCAAACTTGAGCCCTAGATAAGGGATACTCTGTCTATGCCAACATAATGGAAACTGCCTTTCCAGATACTGATGGTCAACAAGAGGGACCGAAATATGAAGCGCTTGGGATTTCTGAAAATGTACGCGGAAGCCGGAGGTCTTCCCGAACTCCTCTATCTCCTGCAGAAGAGCCGGAAAGACCCTCTTGGGATTATTATTTAAGGAGACTAAAACATTATCCACGTATAAAGCCAAGGTGTGCACGTCGCCTTCAGATGTCACACCCGTTATATTTGGATTAGATCGTACACTCTGTGCAAACCGCTCCAATAGCAGGGGTGACAAAGGGCAACCCTGTCTGGTGCCTCTGCGTATGGGAAATGATTGGGAGGAATGTCAGTTCACCCACACCATCGCCCACGGTTTGCTATAGGTGCTATGGATCCATGTGAGAAACGGAGGGCCGAAACCAAAGTGGGTTAATGTTGTGGTCAGGTAAGGCCAATGCTCTCTGATGAAGGACTTCTCCACGTCCAGGGTTAAAAGCAGAATGTCCCTACGAACCCGATCTGCCTTATTTATTAAGTCAAGAATGCGTTTCGTGTGTCCCCACGTTGGGGGTGCCTCACAAATCCATTTTGGTCTGGGTCAATCAGCTAGAATACCGGTTAGTATCAGCAAGCTTTCTAGGATCAGTCAGCTTATTGTCAACCAGGTACCGCCGCAACTCTGTAGAACAAATACTGAGCATATGCTCTCTCAGAATCAAATCATATAATCCTTTGTCATCATTTACTTTGTTGCCCCATACCCAACCACTCAGTGCCTTATTGGAGAAATCAAAACAGTCTACCCAAGTCAGTGTGGAAAGTTTGGTGCTGTCCCTAAACGTCTCACGGTATTTTTCAGGGGTCAGCCCAAACGTGGCCAGTAAAGTGGCTTTCATGGGTGCAGAGACATTCCGATCATGTGGAGGTTGAAGGAGGTTTTGAGTATGCTGTGATTGTGGAAAACGTGAGGTAGTTTCTGTGGACAAAAGTGATTTTTGTGGACATGAGCGTGTTTCCCTGGGCTCGGGGGGTATTTTCATAAGACTCTGAGTTCCAGGATAAGCAGAGGGGCCGCAACACTGTTTGGGAGACAGGAGAGTAGCTACGAGGTGGTCTACATATAATAATTGTATGAGGTAGTACTGCTCGGGCAGCAGAGTGGATTTGTGTGAGCTCAGTACTGACATTTCCACACTGCAGCCAGATCTGCTCCTTACACACTGAGAGGAGAACAATAAATCAACCTTACCTGTCCAGGGCGCTTCTTACATCCTGCAAAACAGAAGAACAAGCAGAAGGACATCAGTTTCCACAACAGATTTTAAATTCTGGCAGACGTTTAGGTACAATATAAGTTGTGAAATTCAAGTTACACACATGAGAGTAAGGGCCAGATGTAGCAAAGGGTTTTTCCCATTCTGTGTCAATGGGAAAACGTGTTTGTACATATGGCCCTAAGTTCTGAATGGGGCCACATGACACAGCACAGCTTCTGATATCCCAAATGGTCCCACAAGACAGCAGAACTTTGGAATTCTGAATGAGGGCAGATGACAGTGCAATCTGATATATTCTGAAAACATCATGTATTATAGTCTAGAGTTCCTGAGATCAGAAGCCAGACCTGTTATAACTCCTGCATCACTTGAGAAACAACTAGTGTATACCACACCAAAAATACTTCTAACACACTTCTATGGGATTAAATGTAAATAAACAAGGATTTTGGATAAACCATGGGATAAGATCCTTAGGTCTCTTGTTTCTGTTAGAAAATGTCTACTTATACAAGCTGCAGCACTAGAACTGGGTATAACCAGTACTCAGGAAAAAGTCCTTGTGTCTTCATACCGTGGTGTTTTAGTTTAAAACAGGCGGCTGCAAATGCTCTCTGAGAACTGATCACACTTGAACTGGAACAGTCTCAGTCATCAGATTATGTTCTATGAATAAAACTGGACGTCCTTCTGAATTGTTTCAATTTGAAGAACAAATTATGAAATGAATGGACGGAAGTAATTCTATGTCATGACCAGAGGGGAAGATTATGCTTTTCTTCCTTCGCTGTAATCAATAGCAGCCATATTCAAACTTTATGATAAACTACAAATCCCAAGAACCTTTGGGAATGGAAGACAAAACATCCAATCAAACATAGGCATTAGTCCAATCAGAGCCCAGCAGAGACCCAAACAGTCCACTTTGGACCAATTGGCACTTTGCAGTGCTTTCACTGTACATTCTGGTGTTCACTTGTAAACTAGTGCAGCGCTGCCTCATTCCTCACTTGCACCTAATTTTAGCACACATGGAGGTTTCCAGGGATCAGCAGTCGAAAGGGGACCCCTTAGAGTTCCTTCCCTAGGACGATGAATTTTATGAGGCGGTGTGAGAAAGTAGCCTCTTTCTAGCCTTGTTACCCCCACTTTTGGCCTGTTTGTGAGTGTATGTCAGGGTGTTTTCACTGTATCACTGGGATCCTGCTAGCCAGGGCCCAGTGCTCATAGTGAAAACCCTATGTTTTCAGTATGTTTGTTATGCGTCACTGAGACCCTGCTAGTCAGGACCCCAGTGCTCATAAGGTTGTGGCCTATATGTATGTGTTCCCTGTGAGGTGCCTAACTGTCTCACTGAGGCTCTGCTAATCAGAACCTCAGTGGTTATGCTCTCTCTGTACAAATTGTCACTGACAGGCTAGTGACCAATTTTACCAATTTACATTGGCTTACTGGAACACCCTTATAATTCCCTAGTATATGGTACTGAGGTACCCAGGGTATTGGGGTTCCAGGAGATCCCTATGGGCTGCAGCATTTCTTTTGCCACCCATAGGGAGCTCTGACAATTCTTACACAGGCCTGCCACTGCAGCCGGAGTGAAATAACGTCCACGTTATTTCACAGCAATTTTTCATTGCACTTAAGTAACTTATAAGTCACCTATATGTGTAACCTTTACCTGGTAAAGGTTAGGTGCAAAGTTACTTAGTGTGAGGGCACCCTGGCACTAGCCAAGGTGCCCCCACATTGTTCAGGGCCAATTCCCCCGACTTTGTGAGTGAGGGGACACCATTACACGCGTGCACTACATATAGGTCACTACCTATATGTAGCTTCACAATGGTAACTCCGAATATGGCCATGTAACATGTCTATGATCATGGAATTGCCCCCTCTATACCATCCTGGCATAGTTGGCACAATCCCATGATCCCAGGGGTCTGTAGCACAGACCCTGGTACTGCCAAACTGCCCTTCCTGGGGTTTCACTGCAGCTGCTGCTGCTGCCAACCCCTCAGACAGGCATCTGCCCTCCTGGGGTCCAGCCAGGCCTGGCCCAGGATGGCAGAACAAAGAACTTCCTCTGAGAGAGGGTGTTACACCCTCTCCCTTTGGAAAATGGTGTGAAGGCAGGGGAGGAGTAGCCTCCCCCAGCCTCTGGAAATGCTTTCTTGGGCACAGATGTGCCCAATTCTGCATAAGCCAGTCTACACCGGTTCAGGGGACCCCTTAGCCCTGCTTTGGCGCGAAACTGGACAAAGGAAAGGGGAGTGACCACTCCCCTGACCTGCACCTCCCCTGGGAGGTGTCCAGAGCTCCTCCAGTGTGCTCCAGACCTCTGCCATCTTGGAAACAGAGGTGCTGCTGGCACACTGGACTGCTCTGAGTGGCCAGTGCCACCAGGTGACGTCAGAGACTCCTTCTGATAGGCTCCTTCAGGTGTTGCTAGCCTATCCTCTCTCCTAGGTAGCCAAACCCTCTTTTCTGGATATTTAGGGTCTTTGTCTCTGGGGAAACTTTAGATAACGAATGCAAGAGCTCAGCCGAGTTCCTCTGCATCTCTCTCTTCACCTTCTGCCAAGGAATCGACTGCTGACCGCGCTGGAAGCCTGCAAACCTGCAACATAGTAGCAAAGACGACTACTGCAACTCTGTAACGCTGATCCTGCCGCCTTCTCGACTGTTTTCCTGGTGGTGCATGCTGTGGGGGTAGTCTGCCTCCTCTCTGCACTAGAAGCTCCGAAGAAATCTCCCGTGGGTCGACGGAATCTTCCCCCTGCAACCGCAGGCACCAAAAAGCTGCATTACCGGTCCCTTGGGTCTCCTCTCAGCACGACGAGCGAGGTCCCTCGAATCCAGCAACTCTGTCCAAGTGACTCCCACAGTCCAGTGACTCTTCAGTCCAAGTTTGGTGGAGGTAAGTCCTTGCCTCACCTCGCTAGACTGCATTGCTGGGAACCGCGACTTTTGCAGCTACTCCGGCCCCTGTGCACTTCCGGCGGAAATCCTTTGTGCACAGCCAAGCCTGGGTTCACGGCACTCTAACCTGCTTTGCACGACTTTCTAAGTGGGTCTCCGGCGACGTGGGACTCCTTTGTGTAACTTCGGGTGAGCACCGTTTCACGCATCCTCGTAGTGCCTGTTTCTGGCACTTCTCCGGGTGCTACCTGCTGCTGAGAGGGCTCCTTGTCTTGCTCGACGTCCCCTCTACCTCCTGGCGCAATTTGCGACATCCTGGTCCTTCCTGGGCCACAGCAGCGTCCAAAAACGCTAATGTAGGAGGCTGGACTGGCTTGTAGTGAGTACCACGGGGTACTTGCACCTTGCACCAGGCCCAGTTATCCCTTATTAGTGTATAGGGTGTCTAGCAGCTTAGGCTGATAGATAATGGTAGCTTAGCAGAGCAGCTTAGGCTGAACTAGGAGACGTGTGAAGCTACTACAGTACCACTTAGTGTCATATGCACAATATCATAAGAAAACACAATACACAGTTATACTAAAAATAAAGGTACTTTATTTTTATGACAATATGCCAAAGTATCTTAGAGTGTACCCTCAGTGAGAGGATAGGAAATATACACAAGATATATATACACAATAGCAAAAATATGCAATATAGTCTTAGAAAACAGTGCAAACAATGTATAGTTACAATAGGATGCAATGGGGAAACATAGGGATAGGGGCAACACAAACCATATACTCCAGAAGTGGAATGCGAACCACGAATGGACCCCAAACCTATGTGACCTTGTAGAGGGTCGCTGGGACTATTAGAAAATAGTGAGAGTTAGCAAAATAACCCTCCCCAAGACCCTGAAAAGTGAGTGCAAAGTGCACCAAAGTTCCCCTAAGGACAAAATAGTCGTGTTAGAGGGAAAATGCAAGGAAAACACAAATCAGCAATGCAACAACGATGGATTCCTGACTGAGGGTACCTGTGGAACAAGGGGACCAAGTCCAAAAGTCACAAGCAGCTCGGAGATGGGCAGATGCCCAAGAAATGCCAGCGGTTGGTGCAAAGAAGCTCTTACTAGGCTGAAGAACTGTGAATACTGCAGGAACGACAAGGGCTAGAGACTTCCCCTTTGGAGGATGGATCCCCCACGCCTTGGAGAGTCGTGCAGAAGTGTGTTCCCGCCGGATGGACGCCAACAAGCCTTGCTACACGCAAATCGTGCGTTTGGCGTTTTTGGACATTGCTGGGGCCCAGGAGGGACCAGGAGGTCGCAAATTGGACCTGCAGAGAGAGGGGACGTCGAGCAAGACAAAGAGCCCTCACTGAAGCAGGTAGCACCCGGAGAAGTGCCAGAAACAGGCACTACGAGGATGCGTGAAACGGTGCTCGCCGAAGTTGCACAAAGGAGTCCCACGTCGCCGGAGACCAACTTAGAAAGTCGTGCAATGCAGGTTAGAGTGCCGTGGACCCAGGCTTGGCTGTGCACGAAGGATTTCCGCCGGAAGTGCACAGGGGCCGGAGTAGCTTGCAAAGTCGCGGTTCCCAGCAATGCAGCCCAGCGAGGTGAGGCAAGGACTTACCTCCACCAAACTTGGGCTGAAGAGTCACTGGACTGTGGGGGTCACTTGGACGGTGTCGCTGGATTCGAGGGACCTCGCTCGTCGTGCTGAGAGGAGACCCAAGGGACCGGTAATGCAGCTTTTTGGTGCCTGCGGTTTGCAGGGGGAAGATTCCGTCGACCCACGGGAGATTTCTTCGGAGCTTCTGGTGCAGAGAGGAGGCAGACTACCCCCACAGCATGCACAAGCAGGAAAACAGTCGAGAAGGCGGCAGGATCAGCGTTACAGAGTTGCAGTAGTCGTCTTTGCTACTATGTTGCAGGTTTGCAGGCTTCCAGCGCGGTCAGCGGTCGATTCCTTATCAGAAGGTGAAGAGGGAGATGCAGAGGAACTCGGCTGAGCTCATGCATTCGTTATCTAAAGTTTCCCCAGAGACAGAGACCCTAAATAGCCAGAAAAGAGGGTTTGGCTACCTAGGAGAGAGGAAAGGCTACTAACACCTGAAGGAGCCTATCACAAGGAGTCTCTGACGTCACCTGGTGGCACTGGCCACTCAGAGCAGTCCAGTGTGCCAGCAGCACCTCTGTTTCCAAGATGGCAGAGGTCTGGAGCACACTGGAGGAGCTCTGGACACCTCCCAGGGGAGGTGCAGGTCAGGGGAGTGGTCACTCCCCTTTCCTTTGTCCAGTTTCGCGCCAGAGCAGGGGCTAAGGGGTCCCTGAACCGGTGTAGACTGGCTTATGCAGAATTGGGCACATCTGTGCCCAACAAAGCATTTCCAGAGGCTGGGGGAGGCTACTCCTCCCCTGCCTTCACACCATTTTCCAAAGGGAGAGGGTGTCACACCCTCTCTCAGAGGAAGTTCTTTGTTTTGCCATCCTGGGCCAGGCCTGGCTGGACCCCAGGAGGGCAGCTGCCTGTCTGAGGGGTTGGCAGCAGCAGCAGCTGCAGTGAAACCCCAGGAAGGGCAGTTTTGGCAGTACCAGGGTCTGTGCTACAGACCACTGGGATCATGGGATTGTGCCAACTATGCCAGGATGGTATAGAGGGGGCAATTCCATGATCATAGACATGTTACATGGCCATATTCGGAGTTACCATGGTGAAGCTACATATAGGTAGTGACCTATATGTAGTGCACGCGTGTAATGGTGTCCCCGCACTCACAAAGTTCAGGGAATTGGCTCTGAACAATGTGGGGGCACCTTGGCTAGTGCCAGGGTGCCCTCACACTAAGTAACTTTGCACCCAACCTTTACCAGGTAAAGGTTAGACATATAGGTGACTTATAAGTTACTTAAGTGCAGTGTAAAATGGCTGTGAAATAACGTGGACGTTATTTCACTCAGGCTGCAGTGGCAGGCCTGTGTAAGAATTGTCAGAGCTCCCTATGGGTGGCAAAAGAAATGCTGCAGCCCATAGGGATCTCCTGGAACCCCAATACCCTGGGTACCTCAGTACCATATACTAGGGAATTATAAGGGTGTTCCAGTAAGCCAATGTAAATTGGTAAAAATGGTCACTAGCCTGTTAGTGACAATTTGAAAGTAATGAGAGAGCATAACCACTGAGGTTCTGGTTAGCAGAGCCTCAGTGAGACAGTTAGGCACCACACAGGGAACATATACATGCACACCTATGAGCACTGAGGCCCTGTGTGACAGGGTCCCAGTGACACATACATATAGGCCACAACCCTATGAGCACTGGGGTCCTGACTAGCAGGATCCCAGTGACACATAACAACCATACTGAAAACATGGTGTTCTCACTATGAGCACTGAGGCCTGGCCATCAGGATCCCAGTGAGACAGTGAAAACAGTGACAAACACCCTGACATACACTCACAAACAGGCCAAACGTGGGGGTAACAAGGCTAGAAAGAGGCTACCTTCTCACACAACCCCCCCCCCAAACGAAGGACAATAAGGCTAACCTTGGCCAGTTGAGACTTTATTGTCTAAGTGGTGATAAGTAGAGAGTAGCTCTGCAATAGACTGGTTACTCCCTTTATCATCCACTATATGGTTACTTCCCTGTGGGGATGTAAACCACCCTGTTTGAAGTTTTTTAGCTAAGCAACAATGTGAAGATGTATTTTCAGAGTTTCTATCAGTAAGTTTTAGTTTAGAGCAGTGGGAATTGTCCACTGAACCTATTTGTAGTGATGGAAATGCCAGACAGGGATGCTGTCTCAGAAAAGCCATCGCTGGGCAAACACTTTGTCCATCTGGCTGGAAGAGAGAACAGGGATGCTGTTTCTCTTGAGTTGGAGCAGGGCAGGGATGCTGTCCTATGAGCTCCACACTAGGGCAGGGATGCTGTCCTAAGTGTTGTGAGGTAGTGCAGGGTTTCTGCACTAAAGTTTCTCTGGGAGGGTTGGAGGGATGCTCCATGTTAACTAAAATGGTGCTGTTTTTCTCACCAATGTTAGTTATCCCACAGAGAGGTACTTCCACCTCAGGGAGTCCAGCTTTGCCAGCTGATGATTCCCTTGGAACAGGTGCCACCCCAGGAGAGGTTTCTCCCACCACAGGAATAGTATCCTGAATGGTAGGGTGGTTAGGGGATACTGTGATACCCTTTTTACCTGTTGATGGAGAGGGATCCTGAGTTTTCAGGCCTTCTCTCCTTTGCTTTTTCATTTCACTTGAAATGAGAGGGAACAATTCCTCAGGGATGCCCAGCATGGCTGCATGGGCATAAAACTCTACATCAGCCCAACCTGAGGCCTCTAGGTCATTACCTAAGAGACAGTCTACAGGTAAGCTAGGTGATACCACCACCTGCTTAGGGCCAGTAACTCCACCCCAACTAAACTGAATTATAGCTAAGGGAAGAAACTTAGTGGAGTTATGGACATCAATAATCTTATACTGTTGTCCAATGATGTGTTGTTCAGGAGGCACTAGGTTTTCAGTCACCAAAGTGAAACTGGCACCTGTGTCCCTGTAGGCCAAGGCCTCAACACCATTAATTGAAACTGTCTGCCTGTACTTATCCATTGTAAGGGGACAAGCAGCCAGTGTGGCAAGGCCAATGCCACCAGGTGTGACAGAAACTGTCTTGGGACTGATTACATCAGTTTCCACTATGGACCCATAAGTGAACCCAACTACACCCTTTGCTTGACTGTTGCCAGCAGTCCCACCACTAGTACCACTACTGCTAGGGGCACTAGAGCTTGATGTATTAGTGGTGGTAGGCTCAGGGGGTTTACCTGGACAGGACTTATCCCCTGGCCTATGGCCTCTGTTTTTACACACAAAGCACCAAGGCTTTTTAATGTGTGCAGGTTGGGAAGAAGAGGAAGAATTTGTTTTATCCCCACCCTCTGAAGAGTGTTTAAGATTTGAAGTGGGATCTTTGGTTTTACCCTTATCCCCATGCTTATCTTGAGATTTTTCACCATCTTTCTTCTTATTGCCATCTTTGTCAGCCCCTGTATGAACTTTTCTGTTCACCCTTGTTCTGACCCATTTGTCTGCCTTCTTTCCCAATTCTTGGGGAGAGGTCAGATCAGAGTCTACCAGGTACTGGTGCAACAAATCAGACACACAATTATTAAGTATATGCTCTCTCAGGATTGTGTTATACAGGCTTTCATAATCAGTAACTTTACTGCCATGTAACCACCCCTCCAAGGCCTTCACTGAATGGTGAATGAAATCAACCCAGTCTTGTGAAGACTCCTTTTTGGTCTCTCTGAACTTTATCCTGTACTGTTCAGTGGTTAAGCCATAACCATCCAGGAGTGCATTCTTAAGAACTGTAAAATTATTGGCATCATTTTCTTTTACAGTAAGGAGCCTATCCCTACCTTTTCCACTAAATGATAGCCATAGGATAGCAGCCCACTGCTTTTGAGGGACATCCTGTACAGCACAGGCCCTCTCAAGTGCAGCAAACCACTTGTTAATGTCATCCCCCTCCTTATAAGGGGGAACTATCTTGTGCAGATTCCTGGAATCATGCTCTTTTGCAGGATGACTATGGGGAATACTGCTGCTGCCACCATGGGTATCTAAACCCAACTTCTGTCTTTCCTTCTCTAATTCTAAAGACTGTCTATCCAAATCCAGCTGTTGCTTCTTGAGCTTCAGTCTGGTTTGTTCCACTCTCAATCTATTGAGCTCCCTTTCTAACAATCTGTCATCAGGGTGGGTGGGAGGGACATTTCTAGATACAGAGGTATGATGGGAATGAACAGAAGGAGACCTGTCCCTTACAGAGGGCACCCTAACAGCTTGGCTACCAGTATAATGTGAGAGCACACCATCAGTATGATGTGATTCAACCTCTGTACCAACTATGCTAGACTGTCTAGTAATGGGCAGGCTGAGAAGTTTCTTTCCTGAACCTTTTCCTGGGGGAGTCCCTGGATCAGATTGAGAACCATTAGCTACTTTTTCTACAGATTGGGCACTTATGGCCTTATCCTGTACTCTAAGCATATTAATTAACAGTTCTAAGGAAGGATTCTTCCCTACACTCAAACCTCTCTCTATGCAGAGACTCCTTGCTCCTTTCCAGCTAAGGTGATCATATGCAAGTTTGGACAGTTCAACTTTTTGGCCTGTGCCAGACATTTTTAGAGAGAGTTAAAGTGATAGACAAAGAGAAAAAAGTTTTCAGAACTTTTTGGAAAGACAGAAAAAAACTTTTTAAACTTTTAAGAACTTTTTGAAAGTTTAGAAGTACTTTTCAGCACTTAGAAAAGAGTGAAAAGAGGAAATGCAAAACTTTTTGGCTATGTGTATATACACTGACCTTGTTTTGTATATTTTTCTCTTATGAAAAGTACAATGACAAGAGTGGTAAGTAGTCTCAAAGCACTTATCCCACCGCTGCACAACCAATGTAGGAGGCTGGACTGGCTTGTAGTGAGTACCACGGGGTACTTGCACCTTGCACCAGGCCCAGTTATCCCTTATTAGTGTATAGGGTGTCTAGCAGCTTAGGCTGATAGATAATGGTAGCTTAGCAGAGCAGCTTAGGCTGAACTAGGAGACGTGTGAAGCTACTACAGTACCACTTAGTGTCATATGCACAATATCATAAGAAAACACAATACACAGTTATACTAAAAATAAAGGTACTTTATTTTTATGACAATATGCCAAAGTATCTTAGAGTGTACCCTCAGTGAGAGGATAGGAAATATACACAAGATATATATACACAATAGCAAAAATATGCAATATAGTCTTAGAAAACAGTGCAAACAATGTATAGTTACAATAGGATGCAATGGGGAAACATAGGGATAGGGGCAACACAAACCATATACTCCAGAAGTGGAATGCGAACCACGAATGGACCCCAAACCTATGTGACCTTGTAGAGGGTCGCTGGGACTATTAGAAAATAGTGAGAGTTAGCAAAATAACCCTTCCCAAGACCCTGAAAAGTGAGTGCAAAGTGCACCAAAGTTCCCCTAAGGACAAAATAGTCGTGTTAGAGGGAAAATGCAAGGAAAACACAAATCAGCAATGCAACAACGATGGATTCCTGACTGAGGGTACCTGTGGAACAAGGGGACCAAGTCCAAAAGTCACAAGCAACTCGGAGATGGGCAGATGCCCAAGAAATGCCAGCGGTTGGTGCAAAGAAGCTCTTACTAGGCTGAAGAACTGTGAATACTGCAGGAACGACAAGGGCTAGAGACTTCCCCTTTGGAGGATGGATCCCCCACGCCTTGGAGAGTCGTGCAGAAGTGTTTTCCCGCCGGATGGACGCCAACAAGCCTTGCTACACGCAAATCATGCGTTTGGCGTTTTTGGACATTGCTGGGGCCCAGGAGGGACCAGGAGGTCGCAAATTGGACCTGCAGAGAGAGGGGACGTCGAGCAAGACAAAGAGCCCTCACTGAAGCAGGTAGCACCCGGAGAAGTGCCAGAAACAGGCACTACGAGGATGCGTGAAACGGTGCTCGCCGAAGTTGCACAAAGGAGTCCCACGTCGCCGGAGACCAACTTAGAAAGTCGTGCAATGCAGGTTAGAGTGCCGTGGACCCAGGCTTGGCTGTGCACGAAGGATTTCCGCCGGAAGTGCACAGGGGCCGGAGTAGCTTGCAAAGTCACGGTTCCCAGCAATGCAGCCCAGCGAGGTGAGGCAAGGACTTACCTCCACCAAACTTGGGCTGAAGAGTCACTGGACTGTGGGGGTCACTTGGACGGTGTCGCTGGATTCGAGGGACCTCGCTCGTCGTGCTGAGAGGAGACCCAAGGGACCGGTAATGCAGCTTTTTGGTGCCTGCGGTTTGCAGGGGGAAGATTCCATCGACCCACGGGAGATTTCTTCGGAGCTTCTGGTGCAGAGAGGAGGCAGACTACCCCCACAGCATGCACAAGCAGGAAAACAGTCGAGAAGGCAGCAGGATCAGCGTTACAGAGTTGCAGTAGTCGTCTTTGCTACTATGTTGCAGGTTTGCAGGCTTCCAGCGCGGTCAGCGGTCGATTCCTTATCAGAAGGTGAAGAGGGAGATGCAGAGGAACTCGGCTGAGCTCATGCATTCGTTATCTAAAGTTTCCCCAGAGACAGAGACCCTAAATAGCCAGAAAAGAGGGTTTGGCTACCTAGGAGAGAGGAAAGGCTACTAACACCTGAAGGAGCCTATCACAAGGAGTCTCTGACGTCACCTGGTGGCACTGGCCACTCAGAGCAGTCCAGTGTGCCAGCAGCACCTCTGTTTCCAAGATGGCAGAGGTCTGGAGCACACTGGAGGAGCTCTGGACACCTCCCAGGGGAGGTGCAGGTCAGGGGAGTGGTCACTCCCCTTTCCTTTGTCCAGTTTCGCGCCAGAGCAGGGGCTAAGGGGTCCCTGAACCGGTGTAGACTGGCTTATGCAGAATTGGGCACATCTGTGCCCAACAAAGCATTTCCAGAGGCTGGGGGAGGCTACTCCTCCCCTGCCTTCACACCATTTTCCAAAGGGAGAGGGTGTCACACCCTCTCTCAGAGGAAGTTCTTTGTTCTGCCATCCTGGGCCAGGCCTGGCTGGACCCCAGGAGGGCAGCTGCCTGTCTGAGGGGTTGGCAGCAGCAGCAGCTGCAGTGAAACCCCAGGAAGGGCAGTTTTGGCAGTACCAGGGTCTGTGCTACAGACCACTGGGATCATGGGATTGTGCCAACTATGCCAGGATGGTATAGAGGGGGCAATTCCATGATCATAGACATGTTACATGGCCATATTCGGAGTTACCATGGTGAAGCTACATATAGGTAGTGACCTATATGTAGTGCACGCGTGTAATGGTGTCCCCGCACTCACAAAGTTCAGGGAATTGGCTCTGAACAATGTGGGGGCACCTTGGCTAGTGCCAGGGTGCCCTCACACTAAGTAACTTTGCACCCAACCTTTACCAGGTAAAGGTTAGACATATAGGTGACTTATAAGTTACTTAAGTGCAGTGTAAAATGGCTGTGAAATAACGTGGACGTTATTTCACTCAGGCTGCAGTGGCAGGCCTGTGTAAGAATTGTCAGAGCTCCCTATGGGTGGCAAAAGAAATGCTGCAGCCCATAGGGATCTCCTGGAACCCCAATACCCTGGGTACCTCAGTACCATATACTAGGGAATTATAAGGGTGTTCCAGTAAGCCAATGTAAATTGGTAAAAATGGTCACTAGCCTGTTAGTGACAATTTGAAAGTAATGAGAGAGCATAACCACTGAGGTTCTGGTTAGCAGAGCCTCAGTGAGACAGTTAGGCACCACACAGGGAACATATACATGCACACCTATGAGCACTGAGGCCCTGTGTGACAGGGTCCCAGTGACACATACATATAGGCCACAAACCTATGAGCACTGGGGTCCTGACTAGCAGGATCCCAGTGACACATAACAACCATACTGAAAACATGGTGTTCTCACTATGAGCACTGAGGCCTGGCCATCAGGATCCCAGTGAGACAGTGAAAACAGTGACAAACACCCTGACATACACTCACAAACAGGCCAAACGTGGGGGTAACAAGGCTAGAAAGAGGCTACCTTCTCACAGCTAACCGCACGATTTGCAGCTAGCAAGGCTTGTTGGCGTTCTTTCGGCATTATCTTTCTGCCAAGGAATCGACTGCTGACCGCGCTGGAAGCCTGCAAACCTGCAACATAGTAGCAAAGACGACTACTGCAACTCTGTAACGCTGATCCTGCCGCCTTCTCGACTGTTTTCCTGGTGGTGCATGCTGTGGGGGTAGTCTGCCTCCTCTCTGCACTAGAAGCTCAGAAGAAATCTCCCGTGGGTCGACGGAATCTTCCCCCTGCAGCCCCAGGCACCAAAAAGCTGCATTACCGGTCCCTTGGGTCTCCTCTCAGCATGACGAGCGAGGTCCCTCGAATCCAGCAACTCTGTCCAAGTGACTCCCACAGTCCAGTGACTCTTCAGTCCAAGTTTGGTGGAGGTAAGTCCTTGCCTCACCTCGCTAGACTGCATTGCTGGGAACCGCGACTTTTGCAGCTACTCCGGCCCCTGTGCACTTCCGGCGGAAATCCTTTGTGCACAGCCAAGCCTGGGTCCACAGCACTCTAACCTGCATTGCACGACTTTCTAAGTTGGTCTCCGGCGACGTGGGACTCCTTTGTGTAACTTCGGGTGAGCACCGTTTCACACATCCTCGTAGTGCCTGTTTCTGGCACTTCTCCGGGTGCTACCTGCTGCTGAGAGGGCTCCTTGTCTTGCTCGACGTCCCCTCTACCTCCTGGCGCAATTTGCGACATCCTGGTCCTTCCTGGGCCACAGCAGTGTCCAAAAACGCTAAACGCGCGATTTGCAGCTAGCAAGGCTTGTTGGCGTTCTTCTGGCGGGAAAACACTTCTACACGACTCTCCACGGCGAGAGGGATCTGTCCACCGAAGGGGAAGTCTCTAGCCCTTTTCGTTCCTGCAGAAACCTCAGCTTCTTCTGTCCAGTAGAAGCTTCTTTGCACCCACAGCTGGCATTTCCTGGGCATCTGCCCATCTCCGACTTGCTTGTGACTTTTGGACTTGGTCCCCTTGTTCCACAGGTACCCAAGATTGGAAATCCATCGTTGTTGCATTGTTGGTTTGTGTCTTTCCTGCATTATTCCTCTAACACGACTTCTTTGTCCTTAGGGGAACTTTAGTGCACTTTGCACTCACTTTTCAGGGTCTTGGGGAGGGTTATTTTTCTAACTCTCACTATTTTCTAATAGTTCCAGCGACCCTCTACAAGGTCACATAGGTTTGGGGTCCATTCGTGGTTCGCATTCCACTTTTGGAGTATATGGTTTGTGTTGCCCCTATCCCTATGTGTCCCCATTGCATCCTATTGTAACTATACATTGTTTGCACTGTTTTCTAAGACTATACTGCATATTTCTGGTATTGTGTATATATATCTTGTGTATATTTCCTATCCTCTCACTGAGGGTACACTCTGAGATACTTTGGCATATGGTCATAAAAATAAAGTACCCTTATTTTAGTATAACTGTGTATTGTGTTTTCTTATGATATTGTGCATATGACACTAAGTGGTACTGTAGGAGCTTCACTCGTCTCCTAGTTCAGCCTAAGCTTCTCTGCTAAGCTACCATTATCTATCAGCCTATGCTGCTAGACACCCTATACTCTAATAAGGGATAACTGGGCCTGGTGCAAGGTGCAAGTACCCCTTGGTACTCACTACAAGCCAGTCCAGCTTCCTACATTGGTTGTGCAGCGGTGGGATAAGTGCTTTGAGACTACTTACCACTCTTGTCATTGTACTTTTCATAAGAGAAAAATATACAAAACAAGTTCAGTGTATATACACATAACCAAAAAGTTTTGCATTTCCTCTTTTCACTCTTTTCTAAAGTGCTGAAAAGTACTTCTAAACTTTCTAAAAAGTTCTAAAAAGTTTTAAAAGTTTTTTTTCTGTCTTTCTAAAAAGTTCTGAAAACTTTTTTTTCTTTTTCTATCACTTTAACTCTCTCTAAAAATGTCTGGCACAAGCCAAAATGTTGATCTGTCCAAACTTGCATATGATCACCTTACCTGGAAAGGAGCAAGGAGTCTCTGCATAGAGAGAGGTTTGAGTGTAGGGAAGAATCCTTCCTTGGAACTGTTATTTAACATGCTTAGAGAACAAGATAAGGCTAAAAGTGCCCCATCTGTTGAAAAAGTAGCTAATGGTTCCCAATCTGATCCAGGGACTCCCCCAGGAAAAGGTTCAGGAAAGAAACTTCTTAGCCTTCCCATTACAAGACAGTCTAGCATAGTTGGTACTGAGGTGGAGTCACATCATACAGATGATGTACTCTCACATTACACTATCAGCCAAGCTGTTAGGGTGCCCTCTGTAAGGGATAGGTCTCCTTCTGTCCATTCTCACCATAATTCTGTTTCAAGGCATGTCCCTACCACCCACCCTGATGACAGATTGTTAGAAAGGGAGCTCAATAGATTGAGAGTGGAACAAACCAGACTGAAGCTCAAGAAGCAACAGCTGGATTTGGATAGACAGTCTTTAGAATTAGAGAAGGAAAGACAGAAGTTGGGTTTTGAAACCCATGGTGGCAGCAGCAGTATTCCCAATAGTCATCCTGTAAAAGAGCATGATTCCAGGAATCTGCACAAGATAGTTCCCCCATATAAGGAGGGGGATGTCATTAACAAGTGGTTTGCTGCACTTGAGAGGGCCTGTGTTGTACAGGATGTCCCTCAAAGGCAGTGGGCTGCTATCCTATGGCTATCATTTAGTGGAAAGGGTAGGGATAGGCTCCTTACTGTGAAAGAAAGTGATGCCAATAATTTTACAGTTCTTAAGAATGCACTCCTGGATGGTTATGGCTTAACCACTGAACAATACAGGATAAAGTTCAGAGACACCAAAAAGGAGTCTTCACAAGACTGGGTTGATTTCATTGACCATTCAGTGAAGGCCTTGGAGGGGTGGTTACATGGCAGTAAAGTTACTGATTATGACAGCCTGTATAACTTGATCCTGAGAGAGCATATTCTTAATAAGTGTGTGTCTGATTTGTTGCACCAGTACCTGGTAGACTCTGATCTGACCTCTCCCCAAGAATTGGGAAAGAAGGCAGTCAAATGGGTCAGAACAAGGGTGAACAGAAAAGTTCATACAGGGGGTGACAAAGATGTCAATAAGAAAAAAGATGGTGAAAAATCTCAAGATAAGCATGGGGATAAGGGTAAAACCAAAGATCCCACTTCAAATCTTAAACACTCTTCAGAGGGTGGGGATAAAACTAATTCTTCCTCTTCTTCTCAACCTGCACACATTAAAAAGCCTTGGTGCTTTGTGTGTAAAAACAGAGGCCATAGGCCAGGGGATAAGTCCTGTCCAGGTAAACCCCCTGAGCCTACCACCACTAATACATCAAGCTCTAGTGCCCCTAGCAGTAGTGGTACTAGTGGTGGGACTGCTGGCAACAGTCAAGCAAAGGTTGTAGTTGGGTTCACTTATGGGTCCATAGTAGAAACTGGGGTAGTCAGTCCCAAGACAGTTTCTGTCACACCTAGTGGCATTGGCCTTGCCACACTGGCTGCTTGTCCCCTTACAATGGATAAGTACAGGCAGACAGTTTCAATAAATGGTGTTGAGGCCTTGGCCTACAGGGACACAGGTGCCAGTATCACTTTGGTGACTGAAAACCTAGTGCACCCTGATCAACACATCATTGGACAACAGTATAAGATTATTGATGTCCATAACTCCACTAAGTTTCTTCCCTTAGCTATAATTCAGTTTAGTTGGGGTGGAGTTACTGGCCCTAAGCAGGTGGTGGTATCACCTAGCTTACCTGTAGACTGTCTCTTAGGTAATGACCTAGAGGCCTCAGGTTGGGCTGATGTAGAGTTTTATGCCCATGCAGCCATGCTGGGCATCCCTGAGGAATTGTTCCCTCTCATTTCTACTGAAATGAAAAAGCAAAGGAGAGAAGGCCTGAAAAATCAGGATCCCTCTCCATCAACAGGAAAAAAGGGTATCATAGTATCCCCTACCCACCCTACCATTCAGGATACCATTCCTGTGGTGGGAGAAACCTCTCCTGGGGTGGCACCTGTTCCAAGGGAATCATCAGCTGGCAAAGCTGTACTCCCTGAGGTGGAAGTACCTCTCTGTGGGATAACTAACATTGGTGACAAAAAGAGCACCATTTTAGTTAACATGGAGCATCCCTCCAACCCTCCCAGAGAAACCTTAGTGCAGAAACTCTGCACTGCCTCACAACACTTAGGACAGCATCCCTGCCCTAGTGTGGAGCTCATAGGACAGCATCCCTGCCCTGCTCCAACCCAAGAGAAACAGCATCCCTGTTCTCTCTTCCAGCCATATGGACAAAGTTTTTGGCCAGCTATGGCTTTTCTGAGACAGCATCCCTGTCTGGCATTTCCATCACTACAAATAGGTTCAGTGGACAATTCCCACTGCTCTAAACTAAAACTTACTGATAGAAACTCTGAAAATACATCTTCACATTGTTGCTTAGCTAAAAAACTTCAAACAGGGTGGTTTACATCCCCACAGGGAAGTAACCATATAGTGGATGATAAAGGGAGTAACCAGTCTATTGCAGAGCTACTCTCTACTTATCACCACTTAGACAATAAAGTCTCAACTGGCCAAGGTTAGCCTTATTGTCCTTCGTTTGGGGGGGGGGGGGGAGTTGTGTGAGAAAGTAGCCTCTTTCTAGCCTTGTTACCCCCACTTTTGGCCTGTTTGTGAGTGTATGTCAGGGTGTTTTCACTGTCTCACTGGGATCCTGCTAGCCAGGGCCCAGTGCTCATAGTGAAAACCCTATGTTTTCAGTATGTTTGTTATGTGTCACTGGGACCCTGCTAGTCAGGACCCCAGTGCTCATAAGGTTGTGGCCTATATGTATGTGTTCCCTGTGTGGTGCCTAACTGTCTCACTGAGGCTCTGCTAATCAGAACCTCAGTGGTTATGCTCTCTCTGTACAAATTGTCACTGACAGGCTAGTGACCAATTTTACCAATTTACATTGGCTTACTGGAACACCCTTATAATTCCCTAGTATATGGTACTGAGGTACCCAGGGTATTGGGGTTCCAGGAGATCCCTATGGGCTGCAGCATTTCTTTTGCCACCCATAGGGAGCTCTGACAATTCTTACACAGGCCTGCCACTGCAGCCTGAGTGAAATAACATCCACGTTATTTCACAGCCATTTTACACTGCACTTAAGTAACTTATAAGTCACCTATATGTCTAACCTTTACCTGGTAAAGGTTAGGTGCAAAGTTACTTAGTGTGAGGGCACCCTGGCTCTAGCCAAGGTGCCCCCACATTGTTCAGGGCCAATTCCCCGGACTTTGTGAGTGCGGGGACACCATTACACGCGTGCACTACATATAGGTCACTACCTATATGTAGCTTCACAATGGTAACTCCGAATATGGCCATTTAACATGTCTATGATCATGGAATTGCCCCCTCTATACCATCCTGGCATAGTTGGCACAATCCCATGATCCCAGGGGTCTGTAGCACAGACCCTGGTACTGCCAAACTGCCCTTCCTGGGGTTTCACTGCAGCTGCTGCTGCTGCCAACCCCTCAGACAGGCATCTGCCCTCCTGGGGTCCAGCCAGGCCTGGCCCAGGATGGCAGAACAAAGAACTTCCTCTGAGAGAGGGTGTTACACCCTCTCCCTTTGGAAAATGGTGTGAAGGCAGGGGAGGAGTAGCCTCCCCCAGCCTCTGGAAATGCTTTCTTGGGCACAGATGTGCCCAATTCTGCATAAGCCAGTCTACACCGGTTCAGGGGACCCCTTAACCATGCTCTGGCGCGAAACTGGACAAAGGAAAGGGGAGTGACCACTCCCCTGACCTGCACCTCCCCTGGGAGGTGTCCAGAGCTCCTCCAGTGTGCTCCAGACCTCTGCCATCTTGGAAACAGAGGTGCTGCTGGCACACTGGACTGCTCTGAGTGGCCAGTGCCACCAGGTGACGTCAGAGACTCCTTCTGATAGGCTCCTTCAGGTGTTGCTAGCCTATCCTCTCTCCTAGGTAGCCAAACCCTCTTTTCTGGCTATTTAGGGTCTCTGTCTCTGGGGAAACTTTAGATAACGAATGCAAGAGCTCAGCCGAGTTCCTCTGCATCTCTCTCTTCACCTTCTGCCAAGGAATCGACTGCTGACCGCGCTGGAAGCCTGCAAACCTGCAACATAGTAGCAAAGACGACTACTGCAACTCTGTAACGCTGATCCTGCCGCCTTCTCGACTGTTTTCCTGGTGGTGCATGCTGTGGGGGTAGTCTGCCTCCTCTCTGCACTAGAAGCTCCGAAGAAATCTCCCGTGGGTCGACGGAATCTTCCCCCTGCAGCCCCAGGCACCAAAAAGCTGCATTACCGGTCCCTTGGGTCTCCTCTCAGCATGACGAGCGAGGTCCCTCGAATCCAGCAACTCTGTCCAAGTGACTCCCACAGTCCAGTGACTCTTCAGTCCAAGTTTGGTGGAGGTAAGTCCTTGCCTCACCTCGCTAGACTGCATTGCTGGGAACCGCGACTTTTGCAGCTACTCCGGCCCCTGTGCACTTCCGGCGGAAATCCTTTGTGCACAGCCAAGCCTGGGTCCACAGCACTCTAACCTGCATTGCACGACTTTCTAAGTTGGTCTCCGGCGACGTGGGACTCCTTTGTGTAACTTCGGGTGAGCACCGTTTCACACATCCTCGTAGTGCCTGTTTCTGGCACTTCTCCGGGTGCTACCTGCTGCTGAGAGGGCTCCTTGTCTTGCTCGACGTCCCCTCTACCTCCTGGCGCAATTTGCGACATCCTGGTCCTTCCTGGGCCACAGCAGTGTCCAAAAACGCTAACCGCACGATTTGCAGCTAGCAAGGCTTGTTGGCGTTCTTCTGGCGGGAAAACACTTCTACACGACTCTCCACGGCGAGAGGGATCTGTCCACCGAAGGGGAAGTCTCTAGCCCTTTTCGTTCCTGCAGAAACCTCAGCTTCTTCTGTCCAGTAGAAGCTTCTTTGCACCCACAGCTGGCATTTCCTGGGCATCTGCCCATCTCCGACTTGCTTGTGACTTTTGGACTTGGTCCCCTTGTTCCACAGGTACCCAAGATTGGAAATCCATCGTTGTTGCATTGTTGGTTTGTGTCTTTCCTGCATTATTCCTCTAACACGACTTCTTTGTCCTTAGGGGAACTTTAGTGCACTTTGCACTCACTTTTCAGGGTCTTGGGGAGGGTAATTTTTCTAACTCTCACTATTTTCTAATAGTTCCAGCGACCCTCTACAAGGTCACATAGGTTTGGGGTCCATTCGTGGTTCGCATTCCACTTTTGGAGTATATGGTTTGTGTTGCCCCTATCCCCATGTGTCCCCATTGCATCCTATTGTAACTATACATTGTTTGCACTGTTTTCTAAGACTACTGCATATTTCTGGTATTGTGTATATATATCTTGTGTATATTTCCTATCCTCTCAGTGAGGGTACACTCTGAGATACTTTGGCATATTGTCATAAAAATAAAGTACCCTTATTTTTAGTATAACTGTGTATTGTGTTTTCTTATGATATTGTGCAAGTGACACTAGTGGTACTGTAGGAGCTTCACTCGTCTCCTAGTTCAGCCTAAGCTGCTCTGCTTAGCTACCATTATCTATCAGCCTATGCTGCTAGACACCCTATACACTAATAAGGGATAACTGGGCCTGGTGCAAGGTGCAAGTACCCCTTGGTACTCACTACAAGCCAGTCCAGCCTCCTACAGGCAGTAGATGCCTTAATTTACCAGGCGGTTGCTGGGGCCATGGGCTCCTTGGAACAGTATCTGGTGGATCAAATTGCGCGTGTCTGCACCCATATCTCTAATCCCATGAAGGAGCCCACTGCACCCTCTGGGATCTTAGGCACCTTCCATTCTGCCCCAAATCCAGACCATGTGCCTGCCAAGCTTCCTCGCAAGGATGGCGATGACTATGATGTTTCTGCTCGCCTTAAGTAAGCTTTCTTGGCTATCTACCCACACCCCAATCCCGGGTCCTACTGAACCAGCCCTGGAATTCCCATGCCCTATTTCCCAAGACCCTCAAGATGATGAGTCCCCTGTGGACTCAGATGATGAGGAAGTGTCCTCCAGACCTTGGCATCCATCCATCCCTTACTCTGCAAACCCAGAGGCCAGGGCTTGGACATTTCCTGACCCCGATTCATCCTCTACCCTTGCTCCGGCAGAAAACCTAGCCAGCTATGTGGTGGGTCACCTTAGGAAGCCCGCGGTGAAAGAAACCTGCAGTTGCTTTCCAGCTGAATGTCACTGCCCTGGCTTGTAGGGTAAAGTCGCCCTGACTCCTGACATTGACTCCAGAATGGCCACTTCCCTGGCAAAATTAATAAAAGACCCGAAAAAGACCATATCCATTCCTGGAGGGCTTGTCAGTATAAGCTTTTGAATACTATTGCCTCCTTACCAAGATCCTTCATATGACTGAAGACTCCAAGGCCCCAAGTGCCCTTATTTCACCAGAGGCCCTTTTAGGGTGGGCACAGCACGCTATCATCTTCTTAGGTAACGCCAATTGCACGCCGTCCACACAGTGCTGCCACTCCTTGTTGATTAAGGTTACCCAAAGCACCGGAGCAATGCGACCTCGGAGGTGGGGCTTATCGCCCAAGGGGACCCTTTATCAAAGAGTTGGGTAAGTTTGTGAACACCTTCATCTCCCTACACTAGGCCAGGTCCTCCATAAAAAAAGTCTTCAACTCTCGGGTTTTCCAAAGGGCCGGTCATAGCAGAGGCCGCTTGGTTAGCCATGCACTTTCCCAATACCCTTCCAGCGGGCAAGACTCCAGACGAGGTTCCTTTCAGGACAAGACCAGATTCACCAACTTCCACCCCACCAGAGGGCAACACATCCTGGGCAGAGGATTCAGAGGGAGCTCCGCTTCCTCCAGTTCCGCTGAGTGCTCATCCTTCCTCTCTTATAAAAGAGGGGTCAGACGGGGGGTTTCCTCCATGCCTGGAGATCCTTTACAGCAGATGCTTGGGTTTTACAAATGGCCCACGATTTCCAAACATAAATTTATGGTGTCCCTCAACAGGAACCATGGCCTTGACCCCTTCAGTTTTTCTCCCGAGAGGCAGCCCTCATGGACGAGGACGTCTCTTCCTACTGGACAGAGGGGCTATTCGCCGGATGGTCCCACATCGCCATGGGTTCATCGGCAACATCTTTCTGGTGGACAAAAGCAATGAAGGACAACACTCAGTCATCAACTACTGGGAATTCAATGAATGGGTTGAATGGGTTGTCTACCACGATTTCAAGGTGGTGGGGATCCACTTCCTCAAAGACGTGTTACGTCCCTCAGACTGGTTGGTCTGCTTGGACCTCAAAAACACGTACCCATCGATTCCAATTTTTTCCCGGCATTGAACGTTCCCCCAGTATGTTTGGTGCCAACAAACGTTAACATTTTCCACTTTGTCTCCTATGTCCCTAGTGCTTCACGAAGGTTCTCAAACCGGTCGTGGAACATCTAAGGGCGCAGGGGATACGCCCAATCATCTACCTCGATGACATGCCGATAATGGGTCAATGTCCACGCCATCTCTCTCTCCAACTTCAGTCATTAACCTTCTGGAGGGGGTAGGCTTTGTAATAAACGGTTCCTTGCCAGAGAGCAACTTTCCTGGGCTTCATCATAGACTCTACTACGACTGTCCATAGCCTTCCATCCCAGAAGGTGGCGAAGATTCGACACAAGTTGAGAAAGACAATAGCCAAACCTCACACCTCGCTGAGGGTAGATCACTCGCCTGGTGGGCTGTCTGTCGTCGTCCATCTAGGCCATCCTTCCTGAGCCCGTCCATAACTGAACCTTACAGAGGTTAAAGACTTCTCATTTGAAGAAAGGACTAACTTACTCCCAACTGGTATCTCTCTTAGATGGGGCGCTGAAAGAAATCGGCTGGTGGTTGTACAACATAGAAGCATGGAATGGGAGAGTGATTTTCGGTTCAGCCCCAGACCTCATTATATAATTGGATGCCAGCAGCTTAGGTTGGGGCACCAGATGCAGAGAGTTTTCTACAGGGGTCTCCTCAAGAACAGAAATTGAATGAAGCTTCTAACTGGCTCTTTCACGGTACGATGTTGGACGAAGAACAAGATTCAGTTGTGTGTTCTCCTCAAGATGAAAAATGTGTCAGCGGTCCAATATATCAACCATCTGGGGGCACTCGCTCCAAGGCTCCAATTATTGGCAGCACTGCCTGGACCATCAAATCTCTGTCAATGCAGAATATCTCACTGGGCAAGCGAAGCGATCAGGCTCTCCCTTCATCTTTGGGATTCTAGCCTGTGGAAACTTTGCCAAACTTCAGGTATGCCAGGTACCTTTCTCTGAAGACCTTTAGTGTGCTGGCTGGACCACCAACTACCCCGCTTCTTCAGTTAGAGACCGGACCAGTTGGTGGCAGCAACAGAAGCCTTCCTTCAGGACTGGAGTAAGGCAAAAGGTTAGGCATTCCCTCCATCTGCAATGACCACCCAGGGCAAATCAGGAGGCAACATTCAGAAGTAGTGTTGATCACACCTTTTTGGAGATCTCAAGTCTGGTTTACAGCTCTTCTGAAACGTTCCTGGGATTTTCCAATCAGTTTCCCCCAGCTTCAGAACTGGTGATGGAATATTGATGCTTCTCTTTCCTCCTAGAGACTTAGACTGGGTAACAGGACTCATGATGGATGTGCGGTGGCTGATCTTGAGTGAAGAAAGAGGCTGGCACAACATGGACAATGGACTTTATCGGTCTCTGCTGGGGCCTGATTGGTCATGGACTAATTTGATTGATGTTTTGTCTGTTCCATTCCCAAAGGTTCTTGGGATTTGTAGTTTATCATAAAGTTTGAATATGGCTGCTATTGATTACAGCGAAGGAAGAAAAGCATACTCCTCGCCTCCGTGTCCTTAATGGAAAGAAATCTTTCCATTATGACAGTTAGGACATTTTTCATTCAGGTTAGGAAATCTTTAAGACCACGACAAATGGAGCTTAATTGCAGCAGTTTTAATAAACAGCACTGAAGCTGGTGAAAAAGCCTCAAACTGTTGTTGATACTGCTGCACCAAATTACACAACCATAATTCACAATGTGACCGTTCTACGAGAAACTTCTTTCTTAATCTGCACACTCACGGTTTGTCGTTAAATGTAAATAAGGGAAGGTGGGACGTGCTAGCGGGATTGACTAAAACTACATACACTGTAGTAGTTATATTCAGTCTCATCCAGTAAATGAACGTAACCAGTGCTCACTCTATTCGTTAAAGTTCCATTGATAATTAGGAATGTACAAATGTGTCAATATTATGATAATTAAGTTTAGGAATAGAACTGAAATATATTTATATTTTACATTGTTTTAAGAATGGTTATTCTTTGAAATCCGTATGAAATTTGTAACAATAAAAATTAATCTATAAACACATTCTGAATGAGGTCACGCGACAGAGCACAGTGTGATATTCTGAAGGGGGTCATGTGATGAAGTACAGCTTGTGAGTTTCTGAATGGGATCACATGACAGTCTGTGATATGCTGAGTGGGATCACATGATGCAAGACAATAGGTTAAATAATGCAGCCCAGCCTGCAATAATTCAAAAAGGGCCGTGTGACAGGGCACAATCTGTGATATTCTGAATACTGGCTCAGGGCACAGCACCATCTGTGACACTTTGAATCTGGCGACACAACATGGTACAGAGTCTGATATTTTGAACAAGGTCACAGGATAGCACAGTCTGTAATATTTGATATTCTGAAAGGGGTGAAACGGTACAGCGGAGAATTTACAATTCTGAATAGGGTCACCCGAGACTGCAAAGTCTGATATTCTGTAGCAGGTGACAGGAGAGCATAGTCTGATATTCTGAATGGGATCACATGACACAGACCGGTCTGTGATATTCCTAAAGAGGTCACATGATAGAGAAGAGTCTGATATTCTGAATGGAGTCACATAACCCATCCTATCATATTCTTTATACCGTGTCGGACTGTCAGTATAGAAGGAGTTTGCTCTATACTGGATGTAAGGAAATGCCTCCTTGGCATGGTTACCCCCTGACTTTTTGCCTTTGCTGATGCTAAGTTTTGATTTGAAAGTGTGCTGAGGCCTGCTAACCAGGCCCCAGCACCAGTGTTCTTTCCCTAACCTGTACTTTTGTTTCCACAATTGGCACACCCTGGCATCTAGATAAGTCCCTTGTAACTGGTACCTCTAGTACCAAGGACCCTGATGCCAGGGAAGGTCTCTAAGGGATGCAGCATGTCTTATGCCACCCCGGGCACCACTCACTCAGCACAGACACACTGGTTGCCAGCTTGTGTGTGCTGGTGAGGACAAAACAAGTAAGTCGACATGGCACTCCCCTCAGGGTGCCATGCCAACCTCACACTGCCTATGCAGTATAGATAAGTCACCCCTCTAGCAGGCCTTACAGCCCTAAGGCAGGGTGCACTATACCACAGGTGAGGGCACCAGTGCATGAGCACTGTGCCCCCACAGTGTCTAATCAACTCCTTAGACATTGTAAGTGCAGGGTAGCCATAAGAGTATATGGTCTGGGAGTCTGTCATGCACGAACTCCACAGCACCATAATGGCTACACTGAAAACTGTGAAGTTTGGTATCAAACTTCTCAGCACAATAAATGCACACTGATGCCAGTGTACATTTTATTGTAACATACACCCCAGAGGGCACCTTAGAGGTGCCCCCTGAAACCTTAACCGACTATCTGTGTAGGCTGACTAGTTCTAGCAGCCTGCCACACACCAGACATGTTGCTGGCCACATGGGAGAGTGCCTTTGTCACTCTGTGGCTAGTAACAAAGCCTGTACTGGGTGTAGATGCTTATCACCTCCCCCTGCAGGAACTGTAACACCTGGCGGTGAGCCTCAAAGGCTCTCCCCCTTTGTTACAGCCCCCCAGGGCACTCCAGCTAGTGGAGTTGACCGCCCCCTCCGGCCACGGCCCCACTTTTGGCGGCAAGGCCGGAGGAGATAATGAGAAAAACAAGGAGGAGTCACTGGCCAGTCAGGACAGCCCCTAAGCTGTCCTGAGCTGACGTGACTCTGACTTTTAGAAATCCTCCATCTTGCAGATGGAGGATTCCCCCAATAGGGATAGGAATGTGCCCCCCTCCCCTTGGGAGGGGGCACAAAGAGGGTGTACCCACCCTCAGGGCTAGTAGCCATTGGCTACTAACCCCCCAGACCTAAACACGCCCTTAAATTTAGTATATAAGGGCTCCCCAGAACCTAGGAACTCAGATTCCTGCAACCTAAGAAGAAGAGGACTGCTAAGCTGAAAAACCCTGCAGAGAAGACGGAGACACCAACTGCTTTGGCCCCAGCCCTACCGGCCTGTCTCCCCACTTCTAAAGACACTGCTCCAGCGACGCTCTCCCCAGGGACCAACGACCTCTGAATCCTCAGAGGACTGCCCTGCATCTAGAAGGACCAAGAACTCCTGAGGACAGCGGCTCTGTTCACCCAAGACTGCAACTTTGTAACAAAGGAGCAACTTTAAAACAACTTGCGTTTCCCGCCGGAAGCGTGAGACTTGACACTCTGCACCCGACGCCCCCGGCTCGACTTGTGGAGAACAATCAATCAATCAATCAATCACAATATTTGTAAAACACACTACGTACCCGTTAGGGTTTCAAGGCGCTGAAGGGAGGGAGGGGGTGCTGCTATTGGTCGAAGAGCCAGGTCTTAAGAAGTCTCCTGAAGGCGAGCAGTTCCTGGGTCTGCCGCAGGGAGGTCGGGAGAGTGTTCCAGGTCTTGGCGGCAAGGTAGGAGAAGGATCTGCCACCGGAGGTCTTGTGCTGGATGCTGGGAACAATGGCGAGGTTGGTGGAGCGGAGTTGGCGGGAGGGGGCGTAGAAGTTGAGTCTGTTGTTCAGGTAGCGTGGGTGAGGAGCTTGAAGGTGATCCTCTTGTCTACGGGGAGCCAGTGGAGGTCTTTCAGGTGGTGGGAGATGTGGCAGCGGCGGGGTACGTCGAGGACCAGTCGGGCGGAGGCGTTTTGGATGCGTTAGAGGCGTCGGATGTCTTTTGCTGGAATGCCTGTGTAGAGTGCGTTGCCATAGTCTAGTCTACTGCTGACGAGGGCCTGGGTCACCGTTTTTCTGGTTTCCGTCAGGATCCATTTGTAGATTCTACGGAGCATGCGGAGGGTGTTGTAGCAGGAGGAGGAAACTGCTTGGACATGGACTTGGACATGGTGAGAGCGGAGTCGAGGACGAAACCCAGGATGCGTGCGTGGTTGGCTGGTGTTGGCGGGGGTCCCAGCGCGGTGGGCCACCAGGAGTCATCCCAGGCTGAGGGGGTGCGTACGAGGATGAGGACCTCCGTCTTGTCGGAGTTCAACTTCAGGCGGCTCTTTCTCATCCCCTCGGTAATGGACTTCATTCCCTCGTTTAGGTTGGCTTTGGCGGTGTGTGGATCTTTGGTGAGGGAGAGGATGAGCTGAGTGTCGTCGGCATAGGAGAGAATGTTGAGGTTGTGCTGATGGGCCAGTTGTGCGAGGGGGGCCATGTAGACGTTGAACAGCGTCGGGCTTAGTGAGGAGCCTTGGGGTACGCCGCAGATGATGTTGGTGGCTTCGGAGCGGAAGGGTGGGAGTCGGACTCTCTGGGTTCTGCCGGAGAGGAATGAGGAGATCCAGTTGAGGGCTTTTTCTTGTACTCCGGCTTCGTGGAGGCGTGTTAATAGGGTGCAGTGGCAAACTGTGTCGAAGACTGCGGATACGTCCAGGAGGATGAGGGCTGATGTTTCGCCGTTGTCCATTTGCTGTCTGATGTCATCTGTGGCAGCGAGGAGAGCAGTCTCGGTGATGTGGTTGCGTCTGAAACCGGACTGGTAGGGGTCCAGGATGGAGTTGTCCTCGAGGAGGTGGGTGAGCTGAGCGTTGACGATCTTCTCGGTGACCTTCGCCGGGTAGGCGAGGAGGGAGATCGGACGTACGTTTTTGAGGTCGTTGGGGTCTGCCTTGGGTTTCTTGAGGAGGGCGTGAATTTCAGCGTGTTTCCAGCTTTCCGGAAAAGTTGCGGTTTCGAAAAATAAGTTGATGACCTTTCGAAGTTGGGGGGCGATGGTGGAGTCGGCTTTGTTGTAAATGTGGTGGGGGCATGGGTCTGAAGGGGATCCTGAGTGGATGGAGTTCATGATCTTGCGAGTTTCAGAGTCGTCTACGTGGGTCCAGGCGGTCAGGCGGTTGGTGCAGGTGGAGCTGTCGGGGTGGGGTCTGGCGGAGGCATGGTGTTGAGGCTGTTGTGGATGTCGGCGATCTTCTGATAGAAGAAGGTGGACAGGGCGTCGCAGAGTTCTTGGGATGGTGGGATGTCGTTGACGTTGGCGCTAGGGTTGGAGAGCTCTTTCACGATGCAGAAGAGTTCTTTGCTGTCGTGTGCGTTGTTGTTCAGGCGTTCTGTGAAGTGGGAACGTTTGGCGAGTCTGATTAGCTGGTGGTGCTTTCAGGTGGCCTCCTTGTGGGCTGCAAGGCTGTCGGGTGTGTGTTCGAGGAGCCATTTCTTCTTTAGTTTCTGGCAGGTGTGTTTGGAGGTGAGTAGTTCGTCAGTGAACCAGGCGGCTTTTTTTCTTTCTTGGTTGTCGGTGGATCTCTTGAGTGGTGCGAGGGTGTTGGCACAGTCGTTGACCCACTGATGTAGGTTGAGGGTGACAGCGTCTGGGTTGGTGGAGTCGGTGGGCGGGTTCTGGGCGAGGGTGCTGGTCAGCTGGTCTTCGGTGACTTTGCTCCAGCGACGGTGTGGTGGTGGTTGGGTGCGGTGGTGTTCGATGTGCTTCTTGAATGTGAAGTGGATGCAGTGGTGGTCGGTCCAGTCGAGTTCGGTGGTGTGGTTAAAGGTGACGTGGTTGCTTGCGGAGAAGATCGGATCAAGCGTGTGGCCGGCGATGTGGGTGGGTGTGTTGACCAGTTGTCTGAGGCCGAGGTTGGAGAGGTTGTTGATCAGAGATGTGGTATTGGCGTTGTTGTTGTTCTCCAGGTGGAAATTGAGGTCTCCAAGGAGGATGTAGTCCGTAGAGGTGAGCGCGTGGGTGCTCGTGAGGTCGGCGATGGAGTCGCTGAAGGGTGCTCGTGGTCTGGGGGGTCGGTAGATGAGCGTTCCCCTGAGAGTGGTGTTGGGGTCAGTGTGGATCCGGAAGTGAAGGTGTTCGGCGGTCTTGAGGGTGTCCTCCATGTGGGTGTGGATTTTGAGGGTGGATTTGTGGGCGATGGCTATTCCTCCTCCGATTCCATTGGGGCGATCCCTCCTGGTGATCTTGTAGCCGTCCGGGATGGCTATGGCGATGTCAGGTGCTGAGGAGTCGTTCCACCAAGTTTCGGTCAGGAAGGCTACGTCAGGGGCGGTGGTGTCGAGCAGGTCCCAGAGCTCGATGGCATGCTTGCGTGCGGAGCGTGTGTTGAGGAGTATGCAGTGGAGGTGGTTGGTTGCAGTTGTTGCAGGTTTCCTTGTTCTGTCGAAAGGTGAAGTTGCATGGGTGGCAGGAGAATGGTCCCTTGGTGTTCTTCGGAGATGACTGGAAGCATGTGTGGAGCGGCCGGGGTTGAGGGCGATGAGCTGGTTGGCCGAGTAGCGGTGTCTGGTGGTGCAGGGGTCGTGCGGACCAGGGGGGGTGGCGCTGGGCGCGGTCCAGGCGCAGACGGGCGCAGGCAGACTTGCCTCTGGCGCGCCAGTGGTGCGGACGCGCAGCGCCAGTTATTAAGAAGGGAGGGAGGAGCAGCTGGGGGGCGGGAGGGCGCGGCGAATGGGGGCGCGAGGGGGTGGGGCCGCAGGGAGGCAGCGGCAGGGAAAAGCGGCTAGAGGGAGCGCACAAGGGGCGAAAAAGCGAAACAAAAGTTTTAAAAGCACAAGTTTTAAAAAGCACACGTGGAAGCAAATAAGCACAAAAAGCAAGGCACAGAATACAAAATACAGTCACAAATACGCTGAAAAACTGGTGAAAACGGCACAATGCACACAAGTCTAGCGACGCTTACCAGAAGCCCACTGGACACCAGAGATGAGGCGCCGGGGATGCCTGCGGGTGGAGGAGGGCCTCGAACACGCTAGCAGCAGCGTGGGCGGGGGTCAGGGACACGGACACAGCAGGGTGGTGCTGCAGACGTGGGGGTGCGAGCTCTTGACCTAAATCAGGTCAGCGGTCGCTCAACCTCGACGCGCAGCGCCAGCCATTAAGAAGAGAGGGGGGAGGGAGGAGCAGCTGGGGGGCAGGAGGGCGCGGCGAATGAGGGCGCGAGGTGGGGCGGGCCGCAGGGAGGCAGCGGCAGGGAAAAACGGCTAGGGGGAGCGCACAAGGGGCGAAAAAGCGGAACAAAAGTTTTAAAAGCACAAGTTTTAAAAAGCGCAAGTGGAAGCAAATAAGCACAAAAAGCAAGGCACAGAATACAGTCACAAATACGCTGAAAAACTGTGAAAACGGCACAATGCACACAAGTCTAGCAACGCTTACCAGAAGCCCACTAGACACCAGGGATGAGGTGCAGGGGATGCCTGCGGGTGGAGGAGGGCCTTGAACACGCTAGCAGCAGCGTGGGTGGGGGTCAGGGACACGGACACAGCAGGGTGGTGCTGCGGACGTGGGGGTGCAAGCTCTTGACCAAAATCAGGTCAGAGGTCGCTCACCCTTGACGCGCAGTGCCAGCCATTAAGAAGGGAGGGGGGAGGGAGGAGCAGCTGGGGGGCGGGAGGGCGCGGCGAATGGGGGTGGGCCGCAGGTGTAGGAGGCTGGACTGGCTTGTAGTGAGTACCAAGGGGTACTTGCACCTTGCACCAGGCCCAGTTATCCCTTATTAGTGTATAGGGTGTCTAGCAGCTTAGGCTGATAGATAATGGTAGCTTAGCAGAGCAGCTTAGGCTGAACTAGGAGACGTGTGAAGCTACTACAGTACCACAAGTGTCACCTGCACAATATCATAAGAAAACACAATACACAGTTATACTAAAAATAAAGGTACTTTATTTTTATGACAATATGCCAAAGTATCTTAGAGTGTACCCTCAGTGAGAGGATAGGAAATATACACAAGATATATATACACAATAGCAAAAATATGCAGTATAGTCTTAGAAAACAGTGCAAACAATGTATAGTTACAATAGGATGCAATGGGGAAACATAGGGATAGGGGCAACACAAACCATATACTCCAGAAGTGGAATGCGAACCACGAATGGACCCCAAACCTATGTGACCTTGTAGAGGGTCGCTGGGACTATTAGAAAATAGTGAGAGTTAGAAAAATAACCCTCCCCAAGACCCTGGAAAGTGAGTGCAAAGTGCACTAAAGTTCCCCTAAGGACAAAAGAGTCGTGTTAGAGGAATAATGCAGGAAAGACACAAACCAGCAATGCAACAACTGTGGATTTCCAATCTAGGGTACCTGTGGAACAAGGGGACCAAGTCCAAAAGTCACAAGCAAGTCGGAGATGGGCAGATGCCCAGGAAATGCCAGCTGCGGGTGCAAAGAAGCTTCGACTGGACAGAAGAAGCTGAGGTTTCTGCAGGAACGAAAAGGGCTAGAGACTTCCCCTTTGGTGGACGGATCCGTCTCGCCTTGGAGAGTCGTGCAGAAGTGTTTTTCCGCCGGAAGGACGCCAACAAGCCTTGCTACACGCAAATCGTGCGTTTGGCGTTTTTGGACGCTGCTGGGGCCCAGGAGGGACCAGGAGCTCGCAAGTTGGACCTGCAGAGAGAGGGGACATCGAGCAAGACAAAGAGCCCTCACTGAAGCAGGTAGCACCCGGAGAAGTGCCAGAAACAGGCACTACGAGGATGCGTGAAACGGTGCTCGCCGAAGTTGCACAAAGGAGTCCCACGTCGCCGGAGACCAACTTAGAAAGTCGTGCAATGCAGGTTAGAGTGCCGTGGACCCAGGCTTGGCTGTGCACGAAGGATTTCCGCCGGAAGTGCACAGGGGCCGGAGTAGCTTGCAAAGTCGCGGTTCCCAGCAATGCAGCCCAGCGAGGTGAGGCAAGGACTTACCTCCACCAAACTTGGACTGAAGAGTCACTGGACTGTGGGGGTCACTTGGACAGCGTCGCTGGATTCGAGGGACCTCGCTCGTCGTGCTGAGAGGAGACCCAAGGGACCGGTAATGCAGCTTTTTGGTGCCTGCGGTTGCAGGGGGAAGATTCCGTCGACCCACGGGAGATTTCTTCGGAGCTTCTGGTGCAGAGAGGAGGCAGACTACCCCCACAGCATGCACAAGCAGGAAAACAGTCGAGAAGGTGGCAGGATCAGCGTTACAGAGTTGCAGTAGTCGTCTTTGCTACTATGTTGCAGGTTTGCAGGCTTCCAGCGCGGTCAGCGGTCGATTCCTTATCAGAAGGTGAAGAGGGAGATGCAGAGGAACTCGGCTGAGCTCATGCATTCGTTATCTAAAGTTTCCCCAGAGACAGAGACCCTAAATAGCCAGAAAGGAGGGTTTGGCTACCTAGGAGAGAGGAGAGGCTACTAACACCTGAAGGAGCCTATCACAAGGAGTCTCTGACGTCACCTGGTGGCACTGGCCACTCAGAGCAGTCCAGTGTGCCAGCAGCACCTCTGTTTCCAAGATGGCAGAGGTCTGGAGCACACTGGAGGAGCTCTGGACACCTCCCAGGGGAGGTGCAGGTCAGGGGAGTGGTCACTCCCCTTTCCTTTGTCCAGTTTCGCGCCAGAGCAGGGGCTAAGGGGTCCCTGAACCGGTGTAGACTGGCTTATGCAGAATTGGGCACCTCTGTGCCCAACAAAGCATTTCCAGAGGCTGGGGGAGGCTACTCCTCCCCTGCCTTCACACCATTTTCCAAAGGGAGAGGGTGTCACACCCTCTCTCAGAGGAAGTTCTTTGTTCTGCCATCCTGGGCCAGGCCTGGCTGGACCCCAGGAGGGCAGCTGCCTGTCTGAGGGGTTGGCAGCAGCAGCAGCTGCAGTGAAACCCCAGGAAGGGCAGTCTGGCAGTACCAGGGTCTGTGCTACAGACCACTGGGATCATGGAATTGTACCAACAATGCCAGGATGGCATAGAGGGGGCAATTCCATGATCATAGACATGTTACATGGCCATATTCGGAGTTACCATGGTGAAGCTACATATAGGTAGTGACCTATATGTAGTGCACGCGTGTAATGGTGTCCCCGCACTCACAAAGTTCAGGGAATTGGCTCTGAACAATGTGCTGGCACCTTGGCTAGTGCCAGGGTGCCCCCATACTAAGTAACTTTGCACCTAACCTTTACCAGGTAAAGGTTAGACATATAGGTGACTTATAAGTTACTTAAGTGCAGTGTAAAATGGCTGTGAAATAACGTGGACGTTATTTCACTCAGGCTGCAGTGGCAGGCCTGTGTAAGAATTGTCAGGGCTCCCTATGGGTGGCAAAAGAAATGCTGCAGCCCATAGGGATCTCCTGGAACCCCAATACCCTGGGTACCTCAGTACCATATACTAGGGAATTATAAGGGTGTTCCAGTAAGCCAATGTAAATTGGTAAAAATGGTCACTAGCCTGTTAGTGACAATTTAAAAGTAATGAGAGAGCATAACCACTGAGGTTCTGGTTAGCAGAGCCTCAGTGAGACAGTTAGGCACCACACAGGGAACATGTACATGCACACCTATGAGCACTGGGGCCCTGTGTGACAGGGTCCCAGTGACACATACATATAGGCCACAAACCTATGAGCACTGGGGTCCTGACCAGCAGGATCCCAGTGACACATAACAACCATACTGAAAACATAGTGTTTTCACTATGAGCACTGGGGCCTGGCTATCAGGATCCCAGTGAGACAGTGAAAACAGTGACAAACACCCTGACATACACTCACAAACAGGCCAAAAGTGGGGGTAACAAGGCTAGAAAGAGGCTACCTTCTCACAGCAGGGAGGCAGCGGCAGGGAAAAGCGGCTAGGGGGAGCGCACAAGGGGCGAAAAAGCGGAACAAAAGTTTTAAAAGCACAAGTTTTAAAAAGCGCAAGTGGAAGCAAATGAGCACAAAAAGCAAGGCACAGAATACAGAATACAGTCACAAATACGCTGAAAAACGGTGAAAACGGCACAATGCACACAATTCTAGCGACGCTTACCAGAAGCCCACTAGACACCAGGGATGAGGCGCAGGGGATGCCTGCGGGTGGAGGAGGGCCTCGAACACGCTAGCAGCAGCGTGGGCGGGATTCAGGGACACGGACACAGCAGGGTGGTGCTGCGGACATGGGGGTGCGAGCTCTTGACCGAAATCAGGTCAAGAAGGTCACTTCAGGGAGGACTCCCCGGTGACTGCGAGACCGTGAGTAGCCAGAGTTGCCCCCCCTGAGCCCCCACAGCGATGCCTGCAGAGGGAATCCCGAGGCTCCCCCTGACCGTGACTGCCTGCTTCTAAGATCCGACGCCTGGTAAAGACTCTGCAACCGCAGCCCCCAGGACCTGAAGGATCCGAACTCCAGTGCAGGAGTGACCCCCAGGAGGCCCTCTCCCTTGCCCAGGTGGTGGCTACCCCGAGGAGCCCCCCCCTTTCCTGCCTGCATCGCTGAAGAGACCCCTTGGTCTCCCATTGCTTTCTATTGAAAACCTGACGCGTGTTTGCACACTGCACCCGGCCGCCCCCATGCTGCTGAGGGTGTACTTTCTGTGTGGACTTGTCTCTCCCCCGGTGCCCTACAAAACCCCCCTGGTCTGCCCTCCGAAGACGCGGGTACTTACCTGCTGGCAGACTGGAACCGGGGCACCCCCTTCTCCATTGAAGGCTATGCGTTTTGGGCACCACTTTGACCTCTGCACCTGACCGGCCCTGAGCTGCTGGTGTGGTAACTTTGGGGTTGCTCTGAACCCCCAATGGTGGGCTACTTTGGACCCAAACTTGAACCCCGTAGGTGGTTTACTTACCTGCAAAAGCTAACAAACTCTTACTCTCCCCAGGAACTGTTGAGAATTGCACTGTGTCTAGTTTTAAAATAGCTATATGTGATTTATGTGAAAACTGTATATGCCATTTTGCTAATTCAAAGTTCCTAAAGTACCTACCTGCAATACCTTCCATTTGAAGTATTACATGTAAATCTTGAACCTGTGGTTCTTAAAATAAACTAAGAAAATATATTTTTAGATACAAAAACCTATTGGCCTGGAATTGTCTCTGAGTGTGTGTTCCTCATTTATTGCTTGTGTATGTACAACAAATGCTTAACACTACTTCTTTGATAAGCCTACTGCTCGACCACACTACCACAAAATAGAGCATTAGTATTATCTCTTTTTGCCACTATCTTACCTCTAAGGGGAACCCTTGGACTCTGTGCATACTATTCCTTACTTTGAAATAGTGCATACAGAGCCAACTTCCTACACTGGACCTGCCTGTACATTGCGCTGGGCTGTCAGAAGAGAAGCATTTGCAGTTAGTCTAACTTGTCTGTATGTTATAGTGGGTTGTCAGAATACAGGTCGCTGTAAATGGACCCTGTATGTTGATCATGCATGTTCTCACGTACATTCAACGCATCACTCATAATATGAATGGAGCACTTCTGTATTGTCTTGTATTTACGAAGCAGTGTCTCACCTTCAGGAGGTCCAAGGCTGGTTCCTTGCATTTTTTCTCTAGATCTGCTATCAGGGCGTTGAGAGAGGTAATTTGATTGGACAGTTTGGAGATATTTGCATTTTCTACCATGGTAATTTTCTTCTCCAACTCCTCCAGTTCCCTGTACAGTGTTTGCTCTTTATCTCTCAGGAGCTGGCGCAGCTGTTCAATCTCAGACTCAATTTTCTGCTTCTCGGCTCTCACCTTGTTCTGTCAGCATCAAAGAAATGATGGTTAGATTCTGGGAAGCTTCCAGTGACAGAGAGCCCACCCCTTCCTTCCCTCTCAAGATATTCAAGAAAGATGACGACTGAAACAAGAAACCTGATGTTGAATCGCTTGAATATAGTGATAATTATATGTTTCAGGAAGTTAATAGAATTGGACAGTCTAATGACAAATGATTTGCAATCTCAGGATTACAAATACTCGATCTTCTACCTTTCTTACCTATTAAGAATGTGAACGGAACTACACAGACTTATAAAACTTCTTGCAATGAAACTCATCTACACACAATGGAGACATCCGTAAATCTGAATACAAGATCATTTGAGATTCAAACTCATCATAGAAACGTAGAGAACCTCTGTAATTGACAATGTGAGAACAGTCACAGATGCTTTGTTCAGTACATCTTCTTCATTACTTATATTCCTCGGTCCAAGAACACACTTGCTGATGCGGCGTCACAAAGATATCCAATCACCTTTGTTCAAGCAATCATTCAACCCAATCAAATAACTGATGCTGTACAACATTTGCAGACATGTATCTCGCTCATTCTCAGTTTATTCCTAAGGTTGTTAAAGACTTAACTGAATCACTGACTGTCCAAGAAGATATGTAAGTTCAACAACAGCCTCTACTCACTCCTACCAAGGAACATCAGGAAGAGGGTTTGTGAATGTGTAATGACACTGCCGTAGCCTGCCACAGAGGACCTACAGCCACTCGTGTTAGGACAGCGATCCTTCTGGTGGCCATCTGTAACTAAGGATGTTGAGCTTTATTTTCTGGCTTGGGGAATTTCCCATTTAAGTAAAATTAATGCAATCCAATCAATTTATATCTAGCCTGTACCACCTGAACTATGGCACAGGATGTCAACTGCTTTTATCCTTACATCACCACCTGCAGGAGGATATCTATTTATTAAATTCATCATTGAGTCCTTTTCCAATATAGCCCATTTTTCTCTTCTTAAAACCATACCATCGGCTTCCACCTTGGCCGAACACTTTCTATCAGATTTAAATTGATCCCATGGGCTTTAAGACAAAGACTCTGGCTTGAAAAATCTGTATGAAAAATTCAAAATGGTGCAAAGTGCTCTAAACCAGACTCAGAACTAAGCTGCAGGAATACACAATTGTCTGTTGTAAGGAAATGGCTCCCTGTTGCAGTTACCCCCCACTTTTTGCCTGATACGGATGCTGACTTGACTGAGAAGTGTGCTGGGACCCTGCTAACCTGGCCCCAGCACCAGTGTTCGTTCACCTAAAATGTACCATTGTTTCCACAATTGGCACACCCCTGGCACACAGATAAGTCCCTTGTAAAAGGTACCAGTGGTACTAAGGGCCCTGTGACCAGGGAAGGTCCCTAAGGGCTGCAGCATATGTTGTGCCACCCTAAGGGACCCCTCACCTAATACATGCACACTGCCATTGCAGATGGTGTGTGTTGGTGGGGAGATAAAGGCAAAGTCGACATGGCATGCCCCTCAGGATGCCATGCACACAAAATACTGCCTGTGGCATATGTAAGTCACCCCTCTAACAGGCCTTACAGCCCTAAGGCAGGGTGCACTATACCACAGGTGAGAGCATAGCTGCACGAGCAATATGCCCCTACAGTGTCTAAGCCAAATCTTAGACATTGTAAGTACAGTGGTGGCCATATGAAGTATATGGTCTGGGAGTTTGTCAAAAACGAACTCCACAGCTCCATAATGGCTACACTGAATAGTGGGAAGTTTGGTATCAAACTTCTCAGAATAATAAACCCACACTGATGCCAGTGTTGAATGTATTTAAAAATGCACACAGAGGGCATCTTAGAGATGCCACCTGTATTTTACCAAATTGTTCAGTGCAGGACTGACTTGTCTGTGCCGGCCTGCTGCTGAGAGACGAGTTTCTGACCCCATGTGGTGAGGGCCTTTGTGCTCTCTGAGGACAGAAACAAAAGCCTGCTCTGGGTGGAGGTGCTTCACACCTCCCCCCTGCAGGAACTGTAACACCTATCAGTGAGCCTCAAAGGCTCAGGCTTCGTGTTACAATGCCCCAGGGCACTCCAGCTAGTGGAGATGCCCGCCCCCTGGACACAGCCCCCACTTTTGGCGGCAAGTCCAGGGGAGATAATGAGAAAAACAAGGAGGAGTCACCCACCAGTCAGGACAGCCCCTAAGGTGTCCTGAGCTGAGGTGACCCCTGCCTTTAGAAATCCCCCATCTTGATTTTGGAGGATTCCCCCAATAGGAATAGGGATGTGCCCCCCTCCCCTCAGGGAGGAGGCACAAAGTGGGTGTAGCCACCCTGGCTACTGCCCTCCCAGACCTAAACACACCCCTAAATTCAGTATTTAGGGGCTCCCCAGAACCTAGGAAACTAGATTCCTGCAACCTGAAGACGAAAAAGGACTGCTGACCTGAAGCCCTGCAGAGAAGACGGAGACACCAACTGCTTTGGCCCCAGCCCTACCAGCCTGTCTCCCCACTTCGAGAAAAACTGCAACAGCGATGCGTCCCCCAGGGTCCAGCGACCTCTGAAGCCTCAGAGGACTACCCTGCATCTAAAAGGACCAAGAACTCCCGAGGACAGCGGCCCTGTTCCACAAAGACTGAAACTTGCAACAAAGAAACAACTTTTAAAGGACTCCACGTTTCCTGCCGGAAGCGTGAGACTTTCCACTCTGCACCCGACGCCCCTGGCTCGACCTGCGGAGAAACAACACTACAGGGAGGATTCCCCGGCGACTGTGAGCCCGTGAGTAGCCAGAGTTACCCTCCCCTGAGCCCCCACAGCGACCCCTGCAGAGGGAATCCAGAGGCACACCCTGACCGCGACTGCCTGCTTGAAAGAACCCGACGCCTGGTAAAGACACTGCACCCGCAGCCCCCAGGACCTGAAGGATCCGACCTCCAGTGCAGAAGCGACCCCCAGGTGGCCCTCTCCCTTGCCCAGGTGGTGGCTACCCCAAGGAGCCCCCCCCCCCTTGCCTGCATCGCTGAAGAGACCCCTCGGTCTCCCATTGAAACCAATTGCAAACCTGACGCCTGTTTGCACTCTGCACCCGGCCGCCCTTGTGCTGCTGAGGGTGTACTTTTTGTGCTACCTTGTGTCCCCCCCGGCGCCCTACAAAACCCCGCTGGTCTGCCCTCCGAAGTCGCGGGTACTTACCTGCTGGCAGACTGGAACCGGGGCACCCCCTTCTCCATTGAAGCCTATGCGTTTTGGGCACCACTTTGACCTCTGCACCTGACCGGCCCTGAGCTGCTGGTGTGTTAACTTTGGGGTTGTCCTGAACCCCCAACAGTGGGCTACCTTGGACCCAACTTTGAACCCTGTAAGTGCTTTACTTACCTGAAAAACTAACACATACTTACCTCCCCCAGGAACTGTTGAATTTTGCACTGTGTCTAGTTTTAAAATAGCTTATTGCTATTTTTTGCCAAAGCTGTACATGCTATTTTGTTGATTCAAAGTTCCAAAGATACCTGAGTGAAATACCTTTTATTTAAAGTATTGTGTGTAAATCTTGAACCTGTGGTTCTTAAAATAAACTAAGAAAATATATTTTTCTATACAAAAACCTATTGGCCTGGAATTGTCTTTGAGTTTGTGTTCCTCATTTATTGCATGTGTGTATGTACAACAAATGCTTAACACTACCCTCTGATAAGCCTACTGCTCGACCACACTACCACAAAATAGAGCTTTAGAATTATCTCTTTTTTGCCACTATCTTACCTCTAAGGGGAACCCTTGGACTCTGTGCATGCTATTTCTTACTTTGAAATAGTACATACAGAGCCAACTTCCTACATCTGTCTGCAATTTGAAAAAACTAACTTCCAGTGACTGTGACAAGCTTTCCTGACTAGACGCCAGGAGCAACACACAAGTAATGACTGGGAGATTCTTGAGAAAACCATGGTTGGTGTAGCTACATCAACCAGGAATATACAACCAGTCTGCCACATTGGGCGCCCTTGACCGTGCTTCAAAGGAGTGACCTGACCGAATGCTCAGAAGAGGCATAGGAGATGCCCTTTTATGGAAAATAGACAGCTCAGAAGGAGAAGGTATGCAAAGGATTCCAGACAATTTTAAGCCCACACTGCAACACAAGATAAGGTAATTCCTGCTGTACTACATGTGAGGTCTGAGGTCCCAGAAATGTCTCCCCAGGAAAGGTGGCTGTTCTTAGAACTCCACTGTAGGAGGCTGGCCTGGCTTGTAGTGGGTACCAAGGGTTACTTACACTCTGTACCAGGTCCAGTTATCCCTTATTAGTGTAGAAGAGTAGGCTCTGGACAACCCAAACGGCAGGGTGCAATGTATTTAAAAGGCAGGATATGTACATTTAAGTCATACCTGTCCTTGTAGTGAAAAACTCCCAAAGTCATTTTTCACTACAGCAAGGCCTACCTCTCCCATGGGATAACATTGGAATAACCTTATTACATGTTATAAGTATAATTCACAGTTGAGAAAAGAAAAACCTTTCAGGTTTGGTGTCTCTAGAATCACAATTTAACATCACAACTTATGGTAAAGTAGGATATTAAATTGCAACTCTGAAAATGCCACTTTTAGGAAGCTGGCATTTTCTTACTTACGCCATTTGATGCCTGATGCCTATCTCTGAGCACATGTCTGGGGTGGGTGACACCTGGGCTTTGTGTATTCCTCCTAGAGAGCCACACACAATGGGAGCTTGGGTGTATCTTAGTGAGCCATCTCTGCAAGATGGGAGGAAGGAGCTGGGCACAGGAACATTTACATCTGAATATGATGTGTCCTGTCTACTTACAAAAGGCTGCATACCCCCTTGTAGGGAGTCTGGAGCCAGGGCAAAAAGGGGAGGACCTCTGTGCGCTTAAAAGGGCTGTCTTTGGAGTAACCCTCCACTTCAAAGGCACCACTGTGTATAAGTACTGAACCTCAGACACCACCACTTCAGTACACGTCTGGACCTATGGATACTCTGCCAGGACGGAGGACTGTTGTGCTGCTGATGGACGGCCTTTCTGTTCGACTGCTGCTTTGCTGAACTCCTGGCTACCAGAATTCATCCGCAATCTCTCTTATGGAGAGGCTGTGACTGAAAAATCTTTCTCGTTCCTTGTTCCCATAAAGCTCGTTGAAATGCATGCCATTGAGTGGGCATTGGCACACGCACCTGCGTGACATCGCAACCATGTATGATGGGACAAAGAACCCCCCTACCACGCAATAACAATAAAATCCCAACCCCAATCTCAATATCCTATAAAATATGATGCTAAAGCACCAGTCAGGGAAATCCTCAATCAATTGGAGTACCAGGGTGTCAATGAACCCTCAGACTCATCCATAAATAATTCATTATTTCCAGTCGCTAAACCAGACCATTCATATAGAATAGTCTAATACTATAGACATTTAAATAGTCACTGTGAGAAAGTAGCCTCTTTCTAGCCTTGTTACCCCCACTTTTGGCCTGTTTGTGAGTGTATGTCAGGGTGTTTTCACTGTTTCACTGGGATCCTGCCAGCCAGGGGCCAGTGATCATAGTGAAAACCCTATGTTTTCAGCATGTTTGTTATGTGTCACTGGGACCCTGCTAGTCAGGACCCCAGTGCCCATAAGTTTGTGGCCTATATGTATGTGTTCGACTTCTGTGCTCTCTGGGGAACTTAGGTGCACTTTACACCTACTTTTCAGGGTCTTGGGGTGGGCTATTTTTCTAAACCTCACTGTTTTCTTACAGTCCCAGCGACCCTCTACAAGCTCACATAGGTTTGGGGTCCATTGATGGTTCGCATTCCACTTCTAGAGTATATGGTTTGTGTTGCCCCTATACCTATGTGCTCTCATTGCAATCTATTGTGACTGTACATTGCTTGCACTGCTTTCTATTGCTATTACTGCATAATTTTGGTATTGTGTACATATATCTTGTGTATATTTGCTATCCTCATACTGAGGGTACTCACTGAGATACTTTTGGCATATTGTCATAAAAATAAAGTACCTTTATTTTTAGTATATCTGTGTATTGTGTTTTCTTATGATATTGTACATATGACACCAGTGGTACTGTAGTAGCTTCACACGTCTCCTAGTTCAGCCTAAGCTGCTCTGCTAAGCTACCTTTTCTATCAGCCTAAGTGTGAGAAAGTAGCCTCTTTCTAGCCTTGTTACCCCCACTTTTGGCCTGTTTGTGAGTGTATGTCAGGGTGTTTTCGCTGTCTCACTGGGATCCTGCTAGCCAGGGCCCAGTGCTCATAGTGAAAACCCTATGTTTTCAGTATGTTTGTTATGTGTCACTGGGACCCTGCTAGTCAGGACCCCAGTGCTCATAAATTTGTGGCCTATATGTAAGTGTTCCCTGTGTGGTGCCTAACTGTCTCACTGAGGCTCTGCTAACCAGAACCTCAGTGGTTATGCTCTCTCTGTACAAATTGTCACTAACAGGCTAGTGACCAATTTCACCAATTTGCATTGGCATACTGGAACACCCTTATAATCCCCTAGTATATGGTACTGAGGTACCCAGGGTATTGGGGTTCCAGGAGATCCCTATGGGCTGCAGCATTTCTTTTGCCACCCATAGGGAGCTCTGACAATTCTTACACAGGCCTTCCACTGCAGCCTGAGTGAAATAACGTCCACGTTATTTCACAGCCATTTTACACTGCACTTAATTAACTTATAAGTCACCTATATGTCTAACCTTTACCTGGTAAAGGTTAGGTGCAAAGTTACTTAGTGTGAGGGCACCCTGGCACTAGCCAAGGTGCCCCCACATTGTTCAGGGCCAATTCCCCGGACTTTGTGAGTGCGGGGACACCATTACACGCGTGCACTACATATAGGTCACTACCTATATGTAGCTTCACAATGGTAACTCCGAATATGGCCATGTAACATGTCTATGATCATGGAATTGCCCCCTCTATGCCATCCTGGCATAGTTGGCACAATCCCATGATCCCAGTGGTCTGTAGCACAGACCCTGGTACTGCCAAACTGCCTTTTCAGGGGTTTCACTGCAGCTGCTGCCAACCCCTCAGACAGGTTTCTGCCCTCCTGGGGTCAAGCCAGGCTTGTCCCAGGATGGCAGAACAAAGGACTTCCTCTGAGAGAGGGTGTTACACCCTCTCCCTTTGGAAAATGGTGTGAAGGCAGGGGAGGAGTAGCCTCCCCCAGCCTCTGGAAATGCTTTCATGGGCACATTTGGTGCCCATCTCTGCATAAGCCAGTCTACACCAGTTCAGGGACCCCTTAGCCCTGCTCTGGCACGAAACTGGACAAAGGAAAGGGGAGTGACCACTCCCCTGACCTGCATCTCCCCTGGGAGGTGTCCAGAGCTCCTCCAGTGTGCTCCAGACCTCTGCCATCTTGGAAACAGAGGTGTTTGTGGCACACTGGACTGCTCTGAGTGGCCAGTGCCAGCAGGTGACGTCAGAGGCTCCTTCTGATAGGCTCTTACCTCTCTTGGTAGCCAATCCTCCTTCCTAGGTAGCCAAATCTCCTTTTCTGGCTATTTAGGGTCTCTGCTTTGGAGATCTCACCAGGTAACGAATGCAAGAGCTCACCAGAGTTCCTCTGCATCTCCTTCTTCACCTTCTGCCAAAGGATCGACCGCTGACTGCTTAGGACGCCTGCAAAACCGCAACAATGTAGCAAGACGACTACTAGCAACCTTGTATCGCCTCATCCTGCCGGCTTTCTCGACTGTTTCCAGGTGGTGCATGCTCTGGGGGTAGCCTGCCTCCTCTCTGCACCAGGAGCTCTGAAGAAATCTCCTGTGGGTCGACGGAATCTTCCCCCTGCATCCGCAGGCAACAAAAGACTGCATCACCGGTCTTCTGGGTCCCCTCTCAGCACGACAAGCGTGGTCCCTGGAACTCAGCAACTCTGTCCAAGTCACTCTCACAGTCCAGTGACTCTTCAGTCCAAGTTTGGTGGAGGTAAGTCCTTGCCTCCGCACGCTAGACTGCATTGCTGGGTACCGCTTGATTTGCAGATGCTCCGGCTCCTGTGCACTCTTCCAGGATTTCCTTTGTGCACAGCCAAGCCTGGGTCCCGACACTCTAAGCTGCAGTGCACAACCTTCTGAGTTGTCCTCCGGCGTCGTGGGACTCCCTTTTGTGACTTCGGGTGGACTCCAGTTCACTTTTCTTCTAAGTGCCTGTTCAGGTACTTCTGCGGGTGCTGCCTGCTCCTGTGAGGACTCCCTGACTTGCTGGGCGCCCCCTCTGTCTCCTCATCCAAGTGGCGACATCCTGGTCCCTCCTGGGCCACAGCAGCATCCAAAAACCCTAACCGTGACCCTTGCAGCTAGCAAGGCTTGTTTGCGGTCTTTCTGCGTGGGAACACCTCCGCAAGCTTCTTCACAACGTGCGACATCCATCCTCCAAAGGGGAAGTTCTTAGTCCTCTTCGTTCTTGCAGAACACCAAGCTTCTTCCAACAGGTGGCAGCTTCCTTGCACCCTCAGCTGGCATTTCTTGGGCTCCTGCCCACTCTCTGAGATACTTTTGGCATATTGTCATAAAAATAAAGTACCTTTATTTTTAGTATATCTGTGTTTTCTTATGATATTGTGCATATGACACCAGTGGTATAGTAGGAGCTTTACATGTCTCCTAGTTCAGCCTAAGCTGCTTTGCCATAGCTACCTTCTATCAGCCTAAGCTGCTAGAAATACCTCTGGTACCCACTACAACCAGGCCAGCCTCCTACAGTATTAAACCGGATATAGAGGCGAAGGTGTGAACAAACCCAGAACCACCAGCCTTAAAAAAGTGGGCAATTCCAGTAGTACTGGATGCATTAAATATTTGTCCCACGAGTTCACCAAAGTGCCTCGGAAAGTTTGTAGTTAAAAGGGACTGAATCTCCGCCGATGACCTCGCAACCTGAAGCGCATAGGTCTCACGTGCATATTTAGGCTCCACATGTTTTTGAAACAATAAAGCCTTTAGTCTGCTCAAGTTGTCAAAATTCACATCAGAAGTAGCAATATGAGGCCAAACGTCTGCTACTCCTTGAAACGGGGTGGGGGGGAAAAGGACATTCCCGCAACATATAATAATTTGGGAGACCAAAACAACGTAAGCTATTCCGGCTTGCATTCCACAACAGCCCTCACTGTTAAGGAGCACATAGCTGCCTTTGGAGAGCACATGGAATGCAGCTCTAATCAAGGGGACTGGGATGCCCTTCAGATAACAAGCCAGATTTGCCGCAGAGGCATTACATGCCTCGTGCAAGGACAGCTGTTTACAAACCATTGAACGGCTCTCAGAAGTCTTGCATTCACTACCTTTAAGAATGACCTCTTTCATGGCATTGAAACATTTGTACAAGAAAAGAAGCTCCTACACTTTGTGCATGTAACTATCTCCCAGCCTTTCATATCTGCCCATTGGAATGTGTTTCGAACAAGATGTAAACTGAAGTGTTGAAATAGGCAGATTTATAACCCCATGTATTAGCCATTCAGCACATGGTATTTCAGCCACAGTAAAAGTCAACTTTTTTAACTTTTCAATATTCAACATGACATATGTTGTTTCTTTCTTAGCCATTATTTGTTGTTGTCACGTTATATTAAATGTGGAAAAAATCTCCCTTGCACTCCTGTGTTGCCAGGGAACGCGACCCGCTTTCAATGTTTGTAGTGTCCAAACTAACTGCATAATGGATCTTAGCTGACTTTGTCCATGTTGCAAAAATGATACATTACTCTGTACTATATCTATTGCAGAGGATACAATGTTATTTTGGTGTATATTCGTTCAAACAAGGTGTTAATTCCATTATCTACAACGGCTAATGCTTTCTGTAAGTTTGCTGATCTATTTGCCTTAACGGGCAGCTGCCTCTTGTTAGGAAAGCTTCCATATTTAATACTGGAAGCATATAAGAAGCGTTTTCTGCATTGTCTTCCGGGGCCTAACAGGAAATCCTGTAAATCTGTGGTATTGGACAGGAGACTTAGATGTTCTTTGACACCATCCAGTGAGGAGACCTTGATCCATTGCTGGCATAGTTTCCCTACACTATATGTTGTCACTATACCCCGAGTGCTCTGAGGACACATAGAGAGGGTCTGGCCTATTCATTATGAAACCCCAGAGGAGTTAACAAAATGCGTATGACACCCATTGGTGTTTACAGGCCACAATAACCACCCGCCAGGACGTGAAAATGATGCGATGTACCATTCTGGACCCATTCATTGAGCTGATCTTCGGACGGATTTATATGCCTTTGCCTTTTGTAAAATTTAGCAGGTGTGGGAATACTGGGCGCATTCAATTCCTTAATGTTTGCTAAGCCTAAACAGCTTGTTTGTTGTACTGTTTTGTTTAAATATAGTATTTTAACAGGAATCATACATGCTCTAAATAAAGCCTCTCTTCCTCTTTGCCAATTTTTGGTTCACCACACACATTTTAAGTCAATTGACTTCAACCAGTACTCATAGCCTTCTATAGTTGTCATTATCAGGACAGTGCGCGCTCTACGGGCGACGTAAATGCAAAAACCGAGTCCTTTTGCAAAGGCATATTTCATACATTATGTTTCTATGCAGTATGTTAACCTTTTGCATTGCAGAGCTTTTACCTTGAAAAGTCATTAATGCTGTTTGTAATTCATTGTTCATTAGCAAGGCTTGTTTGCAGGTCTACAGGGTGTGGTCCTTTATTCTAAGACTTTCTAGAAGCCTTTCTTGCAGCATGGTTGGGTGTGGCTCGTGGGCGGGGCTTGGCTCTATATAAGGGAGCTAGCTCAGCTCCACGTGCTCACTATTCATAGGTCCCAGTGCAGAGCAGCAGCATTTTCCAGAGCTCCTGTCCCGGGGGCCTATCCAGTCATTTCCAGGCCTGCCCTCGTTTATTTGGTGATCTTCAAGAAGGGCGGTAAGGCAGAGGTCAGGTTAGGCCCCCGGCTTCGTTTTCCAGTGACACTCGAGTTTTGGGCCTAAACTTAAAATCGCATGCGCAATTGTTTTCATGGCATTTGTATCATGAATTCCGAATCGGCAACAGTTGCACGATTCATTCCTGGCATTTACGTCTTGGCATTCAGATCCGCAGTGCACACAATCATTTCATGGCATCTGTATCGTGAATTCCGAATTGGCAACAGTGTGCGCGATTCAATCCTGGCATTTACTTCTTGGCATTCAGATCAGCAGTGCGCGCGATCATTCCATGGCATTTGGTTCTTGATAATCAAATCGGCAACAGTGTGCGCAATTCTTTCCCGCCATTTAACTCTTGAATCACAGATCGGCAGTGCGCGCAATCGTTTCATTGCATGTGGATCTAGATGTTCGTATCGGCAACAGGGTGCGCGATTCATTCCTGGTGTTTAACTTTTGAAATACAGATCGTCAGAGTGCGCGATCATTTCTAGACATTGAAATCTAGATGTGCAGTTTGATTAAGGTGCATAATATTCCCTGAGCATTTGAGACTTGAAACTCTTAATCAGAGAGTGACGGACCAGTGTTATTCATGGTTCTAATACAGTTCAATCATGCAGCGAAAAAAACATGTGCTCTTTGATTCTTGCTACAATGCAGAGATTATTCTAAGAAGTATTTGGAGAGAGTTTATTGTTCAAAATATAATATGTAAATTCTGGAATGTTCATAAGAAAACCTTCCATAACCTTTCTTGATGTCCAGGTACCTAGATTATTGAGGCCTAGTTATAGTAAAGCCTTAGGCCATTCATGTTTTCAGCATAAGTGTTTATTTGAAACAAAACTTGTTGAAAGTCATTGTGATTAATCTTGCAATTGTGTTGTTTAACTCTTGCTTCCACAGGTCTCCTTCCCTGCTGTTCCCAACCCAAAACCCATTCCCCCACTTGGCCATTCTTTAACTCTGTGCTATATAACTAGTGGAGTTTGGAGCTGCCAAGAGGTGGACATGTTTGGAACATGCGCAAGCCCTGAGGATCTGGTCTCCTTGACAGAATAGTGAGCCCACACATTTTTAATCCTCCTGTTTTGCGCTAGGTTCTCAATATGGCCACATTGGATGAGTTAGTTAAAGTTATCACGCAGCTCCAATCGGATGTGGTAGCATCCAAAGACATAGCAACCAGTTTAGCTGAGAGAGTGAGTCAGTTACAAGACAAGTAGAAAAGAAGGAACAAGGTCTTCTGGGTGCGGAAGTTCAGGAATTAATCCTCCAACTAACATTTCCCTCAACGTTCCCTCTGTCATTCCTCTGGCTCCTCCAGAACAGTTTTCAGGTGATCCTCTGAAAACACAATCCTTTTTGACTCAAGTAGAAGTGCACTTTACCTGTCGACCACACATTTTCTCGGATGCCCAATCCAGGGTGGCCTTCCTGTTATCTTACCTGACTGGAGACGTGGCAACCTGGGCAATTCCTCTTGTGCATAAAGACAGTCCCCTGCTTTACAATTGGAGAAACTCTGTCCATTAATTTGAAAGAGTGCTTGATTGAAGAACAGTGACTCTATCAGCAGACCGAGAACTGTTAGAATTGCGACAAGGCAATAAAGATTTAGGGGGTCATTCCAACCTTGGCGGTAAAAGCCGCTTACCGCTGTCAGAAGACCGCCAACATACCGCTGCGGCCGCGGTAAACCGCCACGGTCATTCTGACCCACAACAGGCAAACCGCCAAAATACAGACATCCACAAAAGTCCGCCACACTAAAGGCCAGCGAGAAACTGGCGATGACCAAACCTCCACCGTCACGCCAACAGAACTACGCCCACACTATCACGACACACAAATCCACGCAGCGGTCTTTCAACCGTGGTATTCCATTGGCGGTACACACCGCCGCGCTCAAAATACACACACATCCACATTGGACAAATCGAAAAACACACACCTGATACACATACACACACCACTCCCACACACCCAATCCAATATAAAACACACACCACATCACCCACAAACACCCACTTCTACAGAATCTGGACCACGCACTGAGAAAAAGAGAACTGAGCACCCAGACGCGCATTTAACTTTCACCCAGCAATATTTCCACGCACTTCACACAACACACCAATACACATCACCACACAATCCACCCCACACATCACCCACACCACCCCATGGCACCGCAAAGACACCCCAGGGTCTCCGAGGATGAACTCAGGGTCATGGTGGAGGAAATTGTACGGGTAGAGCCACAGCTCTTCGGGACACAGGTGCAGCACACCACCATTGCCAGGAAGATGGAGCTATGGAGCAGAATAGTCGATAGGGTCAACGCTGTGGGACAGCACCCAAGAAATAGGGACGACATCAGGAAGCGGTGGAACGACCTACGGGGGTAGGTGCGTTCAATGGTATCCAGGCACAACATCGCGGTGCAGCAGACTGGCGGCGGACCCCCACCTCCTCCCCCAGAATTTACAACATGGGAGGAGCAAGTCTTGGCGATCCTGCATCCTGAGGGCCTCGCAGGAGTATCTGGAGGAATGGACTCTGGTAAGTCTCATCTTCACTACTTCATCCCCCCCACCCCACCAGCATGCTAACTCATACCGCCACCCTCACCCCCATCACATCCTGCTCCTTGCAAATGTCACCACATCACAGCCTACCCATCCCAACACCAAGCCCTGCATGCAACCACAAAGCATGGACACCCATCACCAAAGCATGCCCACTGCACATACCCATCCCCCACCAAATCACCGTTACAAAAGCCCCCACACGGGAATGCCAGCACTGGGGTACAAGGGTACCCACCCATTACACGCTATGGCACACACAAATGCAATACCCATACTTTTATACCCCTGCAGGACCTGAACGCCACGTCACCGCGCAGGAGGGTCCACAAATGTCCACTCCACCGCCAGAAGAGGCCCACAGTGAGGACAGCACCTCTGTCGACCTGGATCTAGATGACCAGCCCGGCCCATCGGGGACCTCGGGACAGTCGGTTCCCCTCAGACAGCCACAGCCCATAGCAGACCGTCCCCCCTCTGGCAACACCAGCACAGCACCCACCCACCGGGCCCATACCTCAGTCCCCAGGACACGTCAATTAGCGGTGTGTCCACCACTACAGGGCACCCAGGTTAACCCACCACCCCAACAACAACAGGGACCTGGGGGCAGTGGTAGTGGGCACACGGTCCAGGGGACAGAGGCACAGGGAAACTGGGAGGGCTGCTGTGCGACGGGGGGGGACAGTCCCAGGGAACCCACTCTCCACGAGGCCCTCTCCAACATCATGGGAGCATACCACCACTCCAAGGAGACGATGGACGACGGTCCTGGCCAGGTTTCAGGAGACCCAGCGCATGCAGGAGGAACAGTATTTGGGGTTCAGGGAGGAACTACGAAACATCAGTTCCGCCCTGGCCACCATTGTAGGGGCTCTGAATTAGGTAGTCACCACATTGCGGGACACTGTGGCAGGACAAAGAGCCCCTGACACTAGCATGGACCAAGAACTGCCTACCACCTCTGCCGGCGCTAGTGGACAGGTGGCCTCGCCACAGGACAAACAGGCCACCAGCACCCCACCCCCTGCAGAAGGAGAACCACCCCGCAAGTGGGCCCTGAGATCCAGGAAGAAGACAGAGTAAGATGCCAAGACCCCCGCCAGGAAAGGATACCTCTCCGATTGTCATCCCACTGTCCCACATTGACACCCTGTCCATTCTTATACTGCCCATGCTCCACTTTCCACAGGCATTTGGACATTGCACCTGTGAGACTAATAGTCTGGACTCTGCCATGGACAATCCTCCACCATCACCCCTCACCGATTTGCAATCACCCACCAATATAGAGCACTGAAATAAACACAGTTATTGCACAAAACAATCAGGAGTCTGGCTGTGATTTTGTACTAATGTATTAGACATTACCGTCCGAAAATGCATATTTACATTGTGATGCCAACATACCACTGTCACACAGCTGTAGTCCATGGGGAAACAAAGCAGATGTCACACACTGGGGGCCACATCTCTGAAATTGGAAGGGAAAGTCACAACTCAGTTACCATACACTGGGGGAAAAGGTCAGACAGTAGAGAGGTAGTAGGGGTTAAGTATATGTAATATGACGGGTTGGACTCTTAACTGTGTGTCATTGAAAATACTGCTGTATTACTGTGTTCCTGTTGTCTATGTCGTCCTCTTCAGCTTCCTCTTCTTCACTCTCCACAGGCTCCACAGCTGCTACAACACCACCATCTGGACCATCCTCCTGCAGAAAAGGCACCTGGCGTCGCAAAGCCAGGTTGTGAAGCATACAGCAGGCCACGATGATCTGGCACACCTTCTTTGGTGAGTACAATAGGGATCCACCTGTCATATGGAGGCAGCGGAACCTGGCCTTCAGAAGGCCGAAGGTCCGCTCGATCACCCTCCTAGTTCTCCCAGGGGCCTCATTGTACCGTTCCTCTGCCCTTGTCCGGGGATTCCTCACTGGGGTCAGTAGCCAGGACAGGTTGGGGTAACCAGAGTCACCTATTAGCCACACACGGTGCCTCTGGAGTTGACCCATCACGTAAGGGATGCTGCTATTCCGCATGATGTACGCATCATGCACAGAGCCAGGGAACTTGGCATTAACATGGGAGATGTACTGGTCTGCCAAACACACCATCTGTACATTCATAGAATGATAACTCTTTCTGTTTCTGTACACGTGTTCACTCCTGCTGGGGGGTACTAAAGCCATATGTGTCCCATCAATGGCACCTATGATGTTGGGGATATGTCCAAGGGCATAGAAATCACCTTTCACTGTAGGCAAATCCTCCACCTCAGGGAAAACAATGTAGCTGCGCATGTATTTCAGAAGGGCAGACAACACTCTGGACAACACCTTGGAAAACATAGGCTGGGACATCCCTGATGATATGGCCACTGTTGTTTGAAATGACCCACTTGCAAAGAAATGGAGTACTGACAGCACCTGCACTAGAGGTGGGATCCCTGTGGGTTGGCGGATGGGTGACATCAGGTCTGGCTCCAGCTGGGCACACAGTTCCTGAATAGTGGCTCGGTCAAGCCTGTATGTCAGTATGACATGTCTTTCCTCCATTGTCGACAGGTCTACCAGCGGTCTGTACACGGGAAGATTCCTCCATCTCCTCGCATGTCCCAGCGGGCGGTGCCTATGTAGGACAACAGCGAGCACAGAGTCAATCAGCCCACAGGTACGTTACCACAGTTTGCACCAAACACAATTCCCAATGCATTGAATGGTTTGTAGGAGTGTTGATGCAAGGCCTAGGTATGTGTGACACAGTTCAAAGTAAGCCATGTGGGCCCTTGAAATGGCGGCTGCCTGACCTGTGAAGTGTGACAATGGGATGTGAGGTCAATGCGCTGGTGTGGCACACCGTGGCGGTAGGCGGTCGAAGACCGCGGCGTAAAGCAGCATTGGTTAACATTGAACCCTATGGGTCTCAGGAGCCAATGACGATGTGCGCCGGCGGTCGCGGTACGCACCGCCGCGGTACACACCGCCGCGGGCGTGACCGCCATTTTCTATCGGCTTAATCACTCAATACCTGATCTTCGACAGGAGAGGACCTACACTGCAAGTGCTGCTGTGACCTCGGTCTGGAAGAGACAATGGCTCATGCGACTGGGGAAAGGGCCCCTGCCTTCACTGCTCAGGAATTGGAGAAACTCGTGGATGGGGTCCTTCCCCAGTATGTGCTACTCTACGGTCCTCCAGACCAACAGGTAAGTACACTGGGACCATGCTTTGTGGGCAATGCCTGTGTTGAGTCGGGTGGATGAAAGATGGTGGGGAGGGGAGCGAATGAGGCATGCATCAGACGATGGATGACAGGATGTGCCACATGGAAAGGGTAGGGATGGGGGGCCACTCACATTGAGGGTGCAGAAGGTGATGACTCTTTTTCTCCCCCTGTACATTTCACATAGGTCAGCCCCCACCAGAAGATAGCCATTTGGCGTGCCATCGCCAAGGACGTCCGGGCCCTGGGGGTCCACCACAGACGGGGCACCTGTGAGAAAGTAGCCTCTTTCTAGCCTTGTTACCCCCACTTTGGGCCTGTTTGTGAGTGTATGTCAGGGTGTTTTCACTGTCTCACTGGGATCCTGACAGCCAGGGCCCAGTGCTCATAGTGACAACCCTATGTTTTCAGTATGTTTGTTATGTGTCACTGGGACCCTGCTAGTCAGGACCCCAGTGCTCATAAGTTTGTGGCCTATACATATGCGTTCCCTGTGTGGTGCCTAACTGTCTCACTGAGGCTCTGCTAACCAGAACCTCAGTGGTTATGCTCTCTCATTTCTTTCAAATTGTCACTAACAGGCTAGTGACCAATTTCACCAATTCACATTGGCTTACTGGAACACCCTTATAATTCCCTAGTACTGTATATGGTACTGAGGTACCCAGGGTATTGGGGTTCCAGGAGATCCCTACGGGCTGCAGCATTTCTTTTGCCACCCATAGGGAGCTCTGACAATTCTTACACAGGCCTGCCACTGCAGCCTGAGTGAAATAACGTCCACGTTATTTCACAGCCATTTTACACTGCACTTAAGTAACTTATAAGTCACCTATATGTCTAACCTTTACCTGGTAAATGTTAGGTGCAAAGTTACTTAGTGTGAGGGCACCCTGGCCCTAGCCAAGGTGCCCCCACATTGTTCAGAGCCAATTCCCTGAACTTTGTGAGTGCGGGGACACCATTACACGCGTGCACTACATATAGATCAATACCTATATGTAGCTTCACAATGGTAACTCCGAATATGGCCATGAAACATGTCTAAGATCATGGAATTGCCCCCTCTATGCCATCCTGGCATTGCTGGCACAATTCGATGATCCCAGTGGTCTGTAGCACAGACCCTGGTACTGCCAAACTGCCTTTCCTGGGGTTTCACTGCAGCTGCTGCTGCTGCTGCCAACCCCTCAGGCAGGTTTCTGCCCCCCTGGGGTCAAGCCAGGCTTGTCCCAGGATGGCAGAACAAAGGACTTCCTCTGAGAGAGGGTGTTATACCCTCTCCCTTTGGAAAATGGTGTGAAGGCAGGGGAGGAGTAGCCTCCCCCAGCCTCTGGAAATGCTTTCTTGGGCACAGATGTGCCCAATTCTGCATAAGCCAGTCTACACCGGTTCAGGGACCCCTTAGCCCCTGCTCTGGCGCGAAACTGGACAAAGGAAAGGGGAGTGATCACTCCCCTGACCTGCACCTCCCCTGGGAGGTGTCCAGAGCTCCTCCAGTGTGCTACAGACCTCTGCCATCTTGGAAACAGAGGTGCTGCTGGCACACTGGACTGCTCTGAGTGGCCAGTGCCACCAGGTGACGTCAGAGACTCCTTCTGATAGGCTCCTTCAGGTGTTAGTAGCCTATCCTCTCTCCTAAGTAGCCAAACCCTCTTTTCTGGCTATTTAGGGTCTCTGTCTCTGGGGAAACTTTAGATAACGAATGCAAGAGCTCATCAGAGTTCCTCTGCATCTCTCTCTTCACCTTCTGATAAGGAATCGACTGCTGACCGCGCTGGAAGCCTGCAAAACTGCAACAAAGTAGCTAAGACGACTACTGCAACTCTGTAACGCTGATCCTGCCGCCTTCTCGACTGTTTTCCTGCTTGTGCATGCTGTGGGGGTAGTCTGCCTCCTCTCTGCACCAGAAGCTCCGAAGAAATCTCCAGTGGGTCGACGGAATCTTCCCCCTGCAACCGCAGGCACCAAAAAGCTGCATTACCAGTCCCTTGGGTCTCCTCTCAGCACGACGAGCGAGGTCCCTCGAATCCAGCAACTCTGTCCAAGTGACCCCCACAGTCCAGTGACTCTTCAGTCCAAGTTTGGTGGAGGTAAGTCTTTGCCTCACCTCGCTGGGCTGCATTGCTGGGAACCGCAACTTTTGCAGCTACTACGGCCCCTGTGCACTTCCGGCAGAAATCCTTTGTGCACAGCCAAGCCTGGGTCCACGGCACTCTAACCTGCATTGCACGACTTTCTAAGTTGGTCTCCGGCGACGTGGGACTCCTTTGTGCAACTTCGGCGAGCACCGTTTCACGCATCCTCGTAGTGCCTGTTTCTGGCACTTCTCCGGGTGCTACCTGCTTCAGAGAGGGCTCCTTGTCTTGCTCGACGTCCCCTCTCTCTGCTGGTCCAATTTGCGACCTCCTGGTCCCTCCTGGGCCGCAGCAGCGTCCGAAAATGCTAACCGCACGATTTGCAGCTAGCAAGGCTTTTTGGCATTCTTTCGGCAGGAAAACACTTCTGCACGACTCTCCACGGCGAGAGGGATCCGTCCACCAAAGGGGAAGTCTCTAGCCCTTTTCGTTCCTGCAGAAACCGCAGCTTCTTCTGTCCAGTAGAAGCTTCTTTGCACCCGCAGCTGGCATTTCCTGGGCATCTGCCCACCTCCGACTTGCTTGTGACTTTTGGACTTGGTCCCCTTGTTCCACAGGTACCCTAGATTGGAAATCCACAGTTGTTGCATTGTTGGTTGGTGTCTTTCCTGCATTATTCCTCTATCACAACTCTTTGTCTTTTGGGGAACTTCAGTGCACTTTGCACTCACTTTTCAGGGTCTTGGGGAGGGCTATTTTTCTAACTCTCACTATTTTCTAATAGTCCCAGCGACCCTCTACAAGGTCACATAGGTTTGGGGTCCATTCGTGGTTCGCATTCCACTTTTGGAGTATATGGTTTGTGTTGCCCCTATCCCTATGTGTCTCCATTGCATCCTATTGTAACTATACATTGTTTGCACTGTTTTCTAAGACTATACTGCATATTTTTGGTATTGTGTACATATAACTTGTGTATAATTGCTATCCTCATACCGAGGGTACTCACTGAGATACTTTGGCATATTGTCATAAAAATAAAGTACCTTTATTTTTAGTATATCTGTGTATTGTGTTTTCTTCTGATATTGTGCAAGTGACACTTGTGGTACTGTAGTAGCTTCACACGTCTCCTAGTTCAGCCTAAGCTGCTCTGCTAAGCTACCATTATCTATCAGCCTAAGCTGCTAGACACCCTATACACTAATAAGGGATAACTGGGCCTGGTGCAAGGTGTAAGTACCCCTTGGTACTCACTACAAGCCAGTCCAGCCTCCTACAGCACCCACTGCCGGAAGAGATGAGAGGGCATCCGACGCTGGAGCAGGAAGACGGCGGAGGCTCAGCTGGGGATGGCCTCCGAACGTGGGAGGGGTGCCAGTCGTACTTTGACCCCCCTGATGTCCCGGATCCTGGCGGTGGCCTACCCCGATTTGGATGGGCGCGTGAGGACATCACAGCAGACACAAGGGGGTGAGTACAACCTCATTCTGCTGACTTTGCGTGCAGTGGAGGTGTCTGGGTGGGGGAGGAGGGCATGTGGGTATCCCTAGGCCAGGGCGACTTCTGTAGGCTAGGCCCCTCCATAAGGCATGGCCCTGTGCCCCCGCCCCCCACCTCTGTAGGGTGCCAAGTACAGTAATCCATGGCCCTGTGTCATCTTTGTGTGCAGTTGTCATCCATAGGCTTGAAGGCCATGTCGCACGGATCGAGTAGTGGACCCCTAGTGCGTGGCGTAGTGCAGGGGGCTTCTGTGTCTGTCCTCTCCGCCAACTGTGTCGCCAATGCATACACTCAACATGTCTTTATTTCCCCCCCCACCCTTTTTTGTGGTCTTCCTGTTCATGTGTGCATTAGCATCATCCGGCGGAGGAGAAGTGGCATCGGAACACGAGGGAGCTGCATCCCACATGGCCCTGGAGGGCCATGCAACGGATTCCTAGTACACCAGTGGGATGGAGGGCGAGGGGAGCTCCACAGCGGGGACTCGTGCAGACATTAGTGACAAGGACTCGTACTCTGAAGGGAGCTCCCTTGTGGTGGCGGCAACATCCGTGCCCCCCGCAACAGCAGGTACAGCCGCCACCCAGCGCACCAGCCCGGCCCTCCCAGCAGCCCCTCAGCGTTTGCCCCATGCCCGCTCACCCAGGAAGGTGGGCATCTCCTTCGCCCCAGGCACCTCAGGCCCTGCCCCTGTCACCCCTGCTGCCCTTATTGAGGAGGTCATTGACCTCCAGAGGACGCTCATTGTTGGGCAGTCCAGGGTGTAGAAAGGGAGGTGCACCAGAGTAATGCATACCTGGAGGGCATTCATTCGGGTCAGGCTGCCCATCAGCGATTGTTCAACACTCTGGCCTCAGCACTGATGGCAGCAATTGTCCCTGTCTCTAGCCTCCCCCCTCCAACTTCCTCCACCCATACCCTATCACCTGTACCTCTGCCTATCCCAGACACACCATCAGACCAGCCTGCACACACCTCAACACCCAAGGGAAGCTCATCCAGACATATGCACCACACATCACACAAGCATTCACACAAGCAACATCCACATACGGACATACCAACACCCACTGCCTCCACTGTGTCCCCCTCCTCCACTTTTGGTAATTTATTTGGGGTTTGTCTTGTTAGGGAGACCACAGAGGCTGTGTTAGTCTCTGAAGGTGCCATTGATTTGGCCACCTTGGTTTCTTGTCCCCTTAATATGGATAAGTACAAGCAACTTCCCCTAATAAATGGTGTTGAGGTTCAGGCCTACAAGGACACAGGTGCCAGTGTTACCATGGTAATAGAGAAACAGGTACACCCTGAACAACACCTACTTGGTCACCAGTACCAAGTGACAGACGCTCATAATAACACTCTTAGCCACCCCATGGCTGTTGTGAATCTCAACTGGGGGGAGGGGTTTACTGGTCCAAAGAAAGTTGTGGTTGCTTCAGATTTACCTATAGGCTGTCTACTGGGAAATTATTTAGAGACATCAGCTTGGGCAGAAGTGGAGTTGGAGGCTCATGCAGCAATATTGGGCATTCCTGGGCATATTTTTGCTTTGACAAGGGCTCAGGCCAAAAAGCAAAAAGGACAGGGTAACTTGGATCCTGGAACAATGGACCAAGTGCTTATTAAAGCTAGGGGTAGCAAGGGTAAATCCCTAACCACTATCCCTCCCTCTAAAGATGATTCTCCTTCTGAGGAAGAAAACATTACCTCCCTGTGCAGAACCTTCACCAGATGAGCTGGCAGTAGACACTGCTGAGCTTTAGGGTGGAGGGGGGCCTGCCAGGGAAGAGCTGAATGTGGCACAGCAATCCTGTCAAACATTAGAGGGTCTCAGACAGCAAGCTGTCAAGCAGCAAAATGGGGATGTCAGTGACTCACATAGAGTTTACTGGGAAGACAACCTCTTGTACACAGAGGCAAGGGATCGAAAACCTGGAGCAGCCAGGAGATTGGTCATTCCCCTGCAGTACAGAGAGTTCCTCCTAACTCTGGCACATGGCATTCCTTTGGCTGGGCATTTGGGCCAGATCAAAACATGGGAAAGGCTTGTCCCCCTCTTTCACTGGCCTAGGGTGTCAGAGGACACCAAAGATTTTTGCAAGTCTTGTGTGACCTGCCAAGCCAGTGGCAAGACTGGTGGCACACCAAAGGCTCCCCTTATTCCACTACCTGCGGTTGGGGTCCCCTTTGAAAGGGTAGGGGTTGACAAAGTTGCCCCCCTTGACCCTCCTACTGCTTCAGGCAATAGGTTTATCTTGGTGGTTGTGGACCATGCCACAAGATATCCTGAAGCAATTCCTCTAAGGACCACTACAGCCCCTGCAGTGGCAAAAGCCCTCCTGGGAATCTTTTCCAGGGTGGGTTTTCCAAAAGAGTTTGTATCAGACAGGGGTAGCAACTTTATGTCTGCATACTTGAAAGCTATGTGGAAGGAATGTGGTATAACATACAAATTCACCACACCTTATCATCCACAGACTAATGGACTGGTAGAGAGGTTTAATAAAACTCTCAAAAGGAATGATAATGGGACTCCCTGGAAAACTCAGGAGGAGATGGGATGTCCTGTTACCATGCCTCTTATTTGCTTACAGGGAGGTACCCCAGAAAGGAGTGGGCTTCAGCCCCTTTGAACGCCTCTTTGGACACCCTGTAAGAGGTCCACTAACACTTGTGAAGGAGGGTTGGGAACAACCTTTAAAAGCTCCCAAACAGGACATAGTGGACTATGTACTTGGCCTAAGATCCAGAATGGCTGAGTACATGAAAAAGGCCAGTAATAACCTTCAGGCCAGCCAAGAGCTCCAGAAGCAATGGCATGACCAGAAGGCTGTTCTGATTCAGTACCAACAAGGACAGAAGGTGTGGGTATTGGAGCCTGTGGCCCCAAGAGCACTCCAAGACAAATGGAGTGGACCCCATCTAATTGTTGAGAAAAAGGGTGAGGTTACCTATCTGGTAGACCTGGGCACTGCCAGGAGTCCCCTTAGGGTGATTCATGTCAACCGCCTAAAACCCTACTATGACAGGGCTGATCTCACCCTGCTCATGGCAACAGATGAAAGACAGGAAGAAGAGAGTGACCCTCTCCCTGATCTCTTCTCCTCCACTGAAGAGGATGTTCTAGTGGAGGGAGTAGTTTTGGCAGACTGTCTTACTGCAGAACAGAAAGACAACTGCATAAATTTCCTTGGACAGTTTTCTGATCTCTTTGCAACTATGCCTGGCACCACATCTTGGTGTGAACACACAATTGATACTGGAGACAGCTTGCCTGTCAAAAGTAAAATCTATAGGAAGCCTGACCATGTCAGGGACTGCATAAAACAAGAGGTTCAGAAAATGCTTGATCGAGGAGTGGTTGAACCTTCTGAAAGCCCATTGGCGAGTCCTGTGGTGCTTGTACCAAAGCCTCACTCAAAAGATGGAAAAAGGGAGATGAGGTTTTGTGTAGACTACAGAGGTCTCAATCAGGTAACAAAAACTGATGCTCACCCTATACCGAGGGCAGATGAGCTCATAAATACACTAGCATCTGCCAAGTATCTAAGCACCTAAGATTTGACTGCAGGGTATTGGCAGATCAAATTGGCTGAGGATGCTAAACCTAAAACTGTATTTTCAACTATAGGAGGGCACTACCAATTTGCAGTGATGCCCTTTGGTTTGAAAAATGCACCTGCCACTTTTCAGATGTTGGTGAACACAGTCCTGCAAGGGTTGGAGGCTTTTAGTGCAGTATATCTTGATGATATAGCTGTCTTTAGCTCCACCTGGGATGAGCACCTGGTCCACCTTTGGAAAGTTTTGGAGACCCTGCAAAAGGCAGGCCTCACTATCAAGGCTTCAAAGTGCCATATAGGGCAGGGAAAGGTGGTTTATCTGGGACACCTGGTAGGTGGAGAACAGATTGCACCACTTCAGGGGAAAATCCAGACAATCATGGATTGGGTTCTCCCTACAACACAGACCCAGGTGAGAGCCTTCCTAGGCCTCACTGGGTATTACAAGAGATTCATTAAAAACTATGGCTCCAGTGCAGCCCCACTTAATGATCTCACCAGTAAAAAGATGCCTAAAAAGGTTTTGTGGACAGCTAGCTGTCAGAAAGCTTTTGAGGAGCACAAACAGGCCACGTGCTCCTGCACCTGTCCTAAAAGCCCATGTTACTCCAAGAAATTAATTGTTCAAACAGATGCATCTGAATTAGGGGTAGGGGCAGTCTTATCACAACTGAATTCTGAGGGCCAGGATCAACCAGTTGCTTTTATCAGCAGAAGGTTGACCCCTAGAGAAAAGCATTGGTCTGTCATAGAGAGGGAGGCCTTTGCTGTGGTCTGGGCACTGAAAAAGTTGAGGCCATACCTGTTTGGCACTCACTTTATAGTTCAGACAGACCACAAACCTCTACTTTGGCTAAAACAAATGAAATGTGAAAACCCTAAATTGTTGAGGTGGTCCATATCTCTACAGGGAATGGACTATACAGTGGAACATAGACTTGGGAGTACCCACTCCAATGCAAATGGACTCTCCAGATACTTCCACTTAGACAATGAAGACTCATCAGGTCATGGCTAGTCTTATTGTCCTTCTTTGGGGTGGGGGGGATTGTGTAGGAAAGTACCATCTTGCATGGCATGTTACCCCATATTTCACTATATATATGTTGTTGTAGTCTATGTGTCACTAGGACCCTGCCAGACAGGGCCCCAGTGCTCATAAGTATGTGCCCTGTATGTGTTCCCTGTGTGATGTCTAACTGTCTCACTGAGGCTCTGCTAACCAGAACCTCAGTGGTTATGCTCTCTCTGCTTTCCAGATTTGTCACTAACAGGCTAGTGACTAAATGTACCAATTCACATTGGCATACTGGTACACCCATATAATTCCCTAGTACATGGTACTGAGGTACCCAGGGTATTGGGGTTCCAGGAGATCCCTATGGGCTGCAGCATTTCTTTTGCCACCCATAGGGAGCTCTGACAATTCTTACACAGGCCTGCCAGTGCAGCCTGAGTGAAATAACGTTCACGTTATTTCACAGCCATTTACCACTGCACTTAAGTAACTTATAAGTCACCTATATGTCTAACCTTCACCTGGTGAAGGTTGGGTGCAAAGTTACTAAGTGTGTTGGCATCCTGGCACTAGCCAAGTTGCCCCCACATCGTTCAGGGCAAATTCCCCGGACTTTGTGAGTGCGGGGACACCATTACACATGTGCACTGTACATAGGTCACTACCTATGCACAGCGTCACAACGGTAACTCCGAACATGGCCATGTAACATGTCTAAGATCATGGAATTGTCACCCCAATGCCAATGGCATTGGGGGGACAATTCCATGATCCCCCAGGTCTCTAGCACAGAACCCGGTGCCAAACTGCCTTTCCGGGGTCTCCACTGCAGCTGCTGCCAACCCCTCAGACAGGTTTCTGCCCTCCTGGGATCCAGGCAGCCCTAGCCCAGGAAGGCAGAACAAAGGATTTCCTCTGAGAGAGGGTGTAACACCCTCTCCCTTTGGAAATAGGTGTGAAGGCTGGGGAGAAGTAGCTTCCCCTAGCCTCTGGAAATGCTTTGATGGGCACAGATGGTGCCCATCTCTGCATAAGCCAGTCTACACCAGTTCAGGGATACCCCAGCCCTGCTCTGGCGTGAAACTGGACAAAGGAAAGGGGAGTGACCACTCCCCTGACCTGCACCTCCCAGGGGAGGTGCCCAGAGCTCCTCCAGTGTGTCCCAGACCTCTGTCATCTTGGAAACAGAGGTGTTTGTGGCACACTGGACTGCTCTGAGTGGCCAGTGCCAGCAGGTGACGTCAGAGGCTCCTTCTGATAGGCTCTTACCTCTCTTGGTAGCCAATCCTCCTTCCTAGGTAGCCAAATCTCCTTTTCTGGCTATTTAGGGTCTCTGCTTTGGAGATCTCACCAGGTAACGAATGCAAGAGCTCACCAGAGTTCCTCTGCATCTCCTTCTTCACCTTCTGCCAAAGGATCGACCGCTGACTGCTTAGGACGCCTGCAAAACCGCAACAATGTAGCAAGACGACTACTAGCAACCTTGTATCGCCTCATCCTGCCGGCTTTCTCGACTGTTTCCAGGTGGTGCATGCTCTGGGGGTAGCCTGCCTCCTCTCTGCACCAGGAGCTCTGAAGAAATCTCCTGTGGGTCGACGGAATCTTCCCCCTGCATCCGCAGGCAACAAAAGACTGCATCACCGGTCCTCTGGGTCCCCTCTCAGCACGACGAGCGTGGTCCCTGGAACTCAGCAACTCTGTCCAAGTCACTCTCACAGTCCAGTGACTCTTCAGTCCAAGTTTGGTGGAGGTAAGTCCTTGCCTCCGCACGCTAGACTGCATTGCTGGGTACCGCTTGATTTGCAGATGCTCCGGCTCCTGTGCACTCTTCCAGGATTTCCTTTGTGCACAGCCAAGCCTGGGTCCCGACACTCTAAGCTGCAGTGCACAACCTTCTGAGTTGTCCTCCGGCGTCGTGGGACTCCCTTTTGTGACTTCGGGTGGACTCCAGTTCACTTTTCTTCTAAGTGCCTGTTCAGGTACTTCTGCGGGTGCTGCCTGCTCCTGTGAGGACTCCCTGACTTGCTGGGCGCCCCCTCTGTCTCCTCATCCAAGTGGCGACATCCTGGTCCCTCCTGGGCCACAGCAGCATCCAAAAACCCTAACCGTGACCCTTGCAGCTAGCAAGGCTTGTTTGCGGTCTTTCTGCGTGGGAACACCTCCGCAAGCTTCTTCACAACGTGCGACATCCATCCTCCAAAGGGGAAGTTCTTAGTCCTCTTCGTTCTTGCAGAACACCAAGCTTCTTCCAACAGGTGGCAGCTTCCTTGCACCCTCAGCTGGCATTTCTTGGGCTCCTGCCCACTCTCTGAGATACTTTTGGCATATTGTCATAAAAATAAAGTACCTTTATTTTTAGTATATCTGTGTTTTCTTATGATATTGTGCATATGACACCAGTGGTATAGTAGGAGCTTTACATGTCTCCTAGTTCAGCCTAAGCTGCTTTGCCATAGCTACCTTCTATCAGCCTAAGCTGCTAGAAATACCTCTGGTACCCACTACAACCAGGCCAGCCTCCTACAGTATTAAACCGGATATAGAGGCGAAGGTGTGAACAAACCCAGAACCACCAGCCTTAAAAAAGTGGGCAATTCCAGTAGTACTGGATGCATTAAATATTTGTCCCACGAGTTCACCAAAGTGCCTCGGAAAGTTTGTAGTTAAAAGGGACTGAATCTCCGCCGATGACCTCGCAACCTGAAGCGCATAGGTCTCACGTGCATATTTAGGCTCCACATGTTTTTGAAACAATAAAGCCTTTAGTCTGCTCAAGTTGTCAAAATTCACATCAGAAGTAGCAATATGAGGCCAAACGTCTGCTACTCCTTGAAACTGTGTAGGGGGGAAAAGGACATTCCCGCAACATATAATAATTTGGGAGACCAAAACAACGTAAGCTATTCCGGCTTGCATTCCACAACAGCCCTCACTGTTAAGGAGCACATAGCTGCCTTTGGAGAGCACATGGAATGCAGCTCTAATCAAGGGGACTGGGATGCCCTTCAGATAACAAGCCAGATTTGCCGCAGAGGCATTACATGCCTCGTGCAAGGACAGCTGTTTACAAACCATTGAACGGCTCTCAGAAGTCTTGCATTCACTACCTTTAAGAATGACCTCTTTCATGGCATTGAAACATTTGTACAAGAAAAGAAGCTCCTACACTTTGTGCATGTAACTATCTCCCAGCCTTTCATATCTGCCCATTGGAATGTGTTTCGAACAAGATGTAAACTGAAGTGTTGAAATAGGCAGATTTATAACCCCATGTATTAGCCATTCAGCACATGGTATTTCAGCCACAGTAAAAGTCAACTTTTTTAACTTTTCAATATTCAACATGACATATGTTGTTTCTTTCTTAGCCATTATTTGTTGTTGTCACGTTATATTAAATGTGGAAAAAATCTCTCTTGCACTCCTGTGTTGCCAGGGAACGCGACCCGCTTTCAATGTTTGTAGTGTCCAAACTAACTGCATAATGGATCTTAGCTGACTTTGTCCATGTTGCAAAAATGATACATTACTCTGTACTATATCTATTGCAGAGGATACAATGTTATTTTGGTGTATATTCGTTCAAACAAGGTGTTAATTCCATTATCTACAACGGCTAATGCTTTCTGTAAGTTTGCTGATCTATTTGCCTTAACGGGCAGCTGCCTCTTGTTAGGAAAGCTTCCATATTTAATACTGGAAGCATATAAGAAGCGTTTTCTGCATTGTCTTCCGGGGCCTAACAGGAAATCCTGTAAATCTGTGGTATTGGACAGGAGACTTAGATGTTCTTTGACACCATCCAGTGAGGAGACCTTGATCCATTGCTGGCATAGTTTCCCTACACTATATGTTGTCACTATACCCCGAGTGCTCTGAGGACACATAGAGAGGGTCTGGCCTATTCATTCTGAAACCCCAGAGGAGTTAACAAAATGCGTATGACACCCATTGGTGTTTACAGGCCACAATAACCACCCGCCAGGACGTGAAAATGATGCGATGTACCATTCTGGACCCATTCATTGAGCTGATCTTCGGACGGATTTATATGCCTTTGCCTTTTGTAAAATTTAGCAGGTGTGGGAATACTGGGCGCATTCAATTCCTTAATGTTTGCTAAGCCTAAACAGCTTGTTTGTTGTACTGTTTTGTTTAAATATAGTATTTTAACAGGAATCATACATGCTCTAAATAAAGCCTCTCTTCCTCTTTGCCAATTTTTGGTTCACCACACACATTTTAAGTCAATTGACTTCAACCAGTACTCATAGCCTTCTATAGTTGTCATTATCAGGACAGTGCGCGCTCTACGGGCGACGTAAATGCAAAAACCGAGTCCTTTTGCAAAGGCATATTTCATACATTATGTTTCTATGCAGTATGTTAACCTTTTGCATTGCAGAGCTTTTACCTTGAAAAGTCATTAATGCTGTTTGTAATTCATTGTTCATTAGCAAGGCTTGTTTGCAGGTCTACAGGGTGTGGTCCTTTATTCTAAGACTTTCTAGAAGCCTTTCTTGCAGCATGGTTGGGTGTGGCTCGTGGGCGGGGCTTGGCTCTATATAAGGGAGCTAGCTCAGCTCCACGTGCTCACTATTCATAGGTCCCAGTGCAGAGCAGCAGCATTTTCCAGAGCTCCTGTCCCGGGGGCCTATCCAGTCATTTCCAGGCCTGCCCTCGTTTATTTGGTGATCTTCAAGAAGGGCGGTAAGGCAGAGGTCAGGTTAGGCCCCCGGCTTCGTTTTCCAGTGACACTCGAGTTTTGGGCCTAAACTTAAAATCGCATGCGCAATTGTTTTCATGGCATTTGTATCATGAATTCCGAATCGGCAACAGTTGCACGATTCATTCCTGGCATTTACGTCTTGGCATTCAGATCCGCAGTGCACACAATCATTTCATGGCATCTGTATCGTGAATTCCGAATTGGCAACAGTGTGCGCGATTCAATCCTGGCATTTACTTCTTGGCATTCAGATCAGCAGTGCGCGCGATCATTCCATGGCATTTGGTTCTTGATAATCAAATCGGCAACAGTGTGCGCAATTCTTTCCCGCCATTTAACTCTTGAATCACAGATCGGCAGTGCGCGCAATCGTTTCATTGCATGTGGATCTAGATGTTCGTATCGGCAACAGGGTGCGCGATTCATTCCTGGTGTTTAACTTTTGAAATACAGATCGTCAGAGTGCGCGATCATTTCTAGACATTGAAATCTAGATGTGCAGTTTGATTAAGGTGCATAATATTCCCTGAGCATTTGAGACTTGAAACTCTTAATCAGAGAGTGACGGACCAGTGTTATTCATGGTTCTAATACAGTTCAATCATGCAGCGAAAAAAACATGTGCTCTTTGATTCTTGCTACAATGCAGAGATTATTCTAAGAAGTATTTGGAGAGAGTTTATTGTTCAAAATATAATATGTAAATTCTGGAATGTTCATAAGAAAACCTTCCATAACCTTTCTTGATGTCCAGGTACCTAGATTATTGAGGCCTAGTTATAGTAAAGCCTTAGGCCATTCATGTTTTCAGCATAAGTGTTTATTTGAAACAAAACTTGTTGAAAGTCATTGTGATTAATCTTGCAATTGTGTTGTTTAACTCTTGCTTCCACAGGTCTCCTTCCCTGCTGTTCCCAACCCAAAACCCATTCCCCCACTTGGCCATTCTTTAACTCTGTGCTATATAACTAGTGGAGTTTGGAGCTGCCAAGAGGTGGACATGTTTGGAACATGCGCAAGCCCTGAGGATCTGGTCTCCTTGACAGAATAGTGAGCCCACACATTTTTAATCCTCCTGTTTTGCGCTAGGTTCTCAATATGGCCACATTGGATGAGTTAGTTAAAGTTATCACGCAGCTCCAATCGGATGTGGTAGCATCCAAAGACATAGCAACCAGTTTAGCTGAGAGAGTGAGTCAGTTACAAGACAAGTAGAAAAGAAGGAACAAGGTCTTCTGGGTGCGGAAGTTCAGGAATTAATCCTCCAACTAACATTTCCCTCAACGTTCCCTCTGTCATTCCTCTGGCTCCTCCAGAACAGTTTTCAGGTGATCCTCTGAAAACACAATCCTTTTTGACTCAAGTAGAAGTGCACTTTACCTGTCGACCACACATTTTCTCGGATGCCCAATCCAGGGTGGCCTTCCTGTTATCTTACCTGACTGGAGACGTGGCAACCTGGGCAATTCCTCTTGTGCATAAAGACAGTCCCCTGCTTTACAATTGGAGAAACTCTGTCCATTAATTTGAAAGAGTGCTTGATTGAAGAACAGTGACTCTATCAGCAGACCGAGAACTGTTAGAATTGCGACAAGGCAATAAAGATTTAGGGGGTCATTCCAACCTTGGCGGTAAAAGCCGCTTACCGCTGTCAGAAGACCGCCAACATACCGCTGCGGCCGCGGTAAACCGCCACGGTCATTCTGACCCACAACAGGCAAACCGCCAAAATACAGACATCCACAAAAGCCGCCACACTAAAGGCCAGCGAGAAACTGGCGATGACCAAACCTCCACCGTCACGCCAACAGAACTACGCCCACACTATCACGACACACAAATCCACGCGGCGGTCTTTCAACCGTGGTATTCCATTGGCGGTACACACCGCCGCGCTCAAAATACACACACATCCACATTGGACAAATCGAAAAACACACACCTGATACACATACACACACCACTCCCACACACCCAATCCAATATAAAACACACACCACATCACCCACAAACACCCACTTCTACAGAATCTGGACCACGCACTGAGAAAAAGAGAACTGAGCACCCAGACGCGCATTTAACTTTCACCCAGCAATATTTCCACGCACTTCACACAACACACCAATACACATCACCACACAATCCACCCCACACATCACCCACACCACCCCATGGCACCGCAAAGACACCCCAGGGTCTCCGAGGATGAACTCAGGGTCATGGTGGAGGAAATTGTACGGGTAGAGCCACAGCTCTTCGGGACACAGGTGCAGCACACCACCATTGCCAGGAAGATGGAGCTATGGAGCAGAATAGTCGATAGGGTCAACGCTGTGGGACAGCACCCAAGAAATAGGGACGACATCAGGAAGCGTTGGAACGACCTACGGGGGAAGGTGCGTTCAATGGTATCCAGGCACAACATCGCGGTGCAGCAGACTGGCGGCGGACCCCCACCTCCTCCCCCAGAATTTACAACATGGGAGGAGCAAGTCTTGGCGATCCTGCATCCTGAGGGCCTCGCAGGAGTATCTGGAGGAATGGACTCTGGTAAGTCTCATCTTCACTACTTCATCCCCCCCACCCCACCAGCATGCTAACTCATACCCCCACCCTCACCCCCATCACATCCTGCTCCTTGCAAATGTCACCACATCACAGCCTACCCATCCCAACACCAAGCCCTGCATGCAACCACAAAGCATGGACACCCATCACCAAAGCATGCCCACTGCACATACCCATCCCCCACCAAATCACCGTTACAAAAGCCCCCACACGGGAATGCCAGCACTGGGGTACAAGGGTACCCACCCATTACACGCTATGGCACACACAAATGCAATACCCATACTTTTATACCCCTGCAGGACCTGAACGCCACGTCACCGCGCAGGAGGGTCCACAAATGTCCACTCCACCGCCAGAAGAGGCCCACAGTGAGGACAGCACCTCTGTCGACCTGGATCTAGATGACCAGCCCGGCCCATCGGGGACCTCGGGACAGTCGGTTCCCCTCAGACAGCCACAGCCCATAGCAGACCGTCCCCCCTCTGGCAACACCAGCACAGCACCCACCCACCGGGCCCATACCTCAGTCCCCAGGACACGTCAATTAGCGGTGTGTCCACCACTACAGGGCACCCAGGTTAACCCACCACCCCAACAACAACAGGGACCTGGGGGCAGTGGTAGTGGGCACACGGTCCAGGGGACAGAGGCACAGGGAAACTGGGAGGGCTGCTGTGCGACGGGGGGGACAGTCCCAGGGAACCCACTCTCCACGAGGCCCTCTCCAACATCATGGGAGCATACCACCACTCCAAGGAGACGATGGACGACGGTCCTGGCCAGGTTTCAGGAGACCCAGCGCATGCAGGAGGAACAGTATTTGGGGTTCAGGGAGGAACTACGAAACATCAGTTCCGCCCTGGCCACCATTGTAGGGGCTCTGAATCAGGTAGTCACCACATTGCGGGACACTGTGGCAGGACAAAGAGCCCCTGACACTAGCATGGACCAAGAACTGCCTACCACCTCTGCCGGCGCTAGTGGACAGGTGGCCTCGCCACAGGACAAACAGGCCACCAGCACCCCACCCCCTGCAGAAGGAGAACCACCCCGCAAGTGGGCCCTGAGATCCAGGAAGAAGACAGAGTAAGATGCCAAGACCCCCGCCAGGAAAGGATACCTCTCCGATTGTCATCCCACTGTCCCACATTGACACCCTGTCCATTCTTATACTGCCCATGCTCCACTTTCCACAGGCATTTGGACATTGCACCTGTGAGACTAATAGTCTGGACTCTGCCATGGACAATCCTCCACCATCACCCCTCACCGATTTGCAATCACCCACCAATATAGAGCACTGAAATAAACACAGTTATTGCACAAAACAATCAGGAGTCTGGCTGTGATTTTGTACTAATGTATTAGACATTACCGTCCGAAAATGCATATTTACATTGTGATGCCAACATACCACTGTCACACAGCTGTAGTCCATGGGGAAACAAAGCAGATGTCACACACTGGGGGCCACATCTCTGAAATTGGAAGGGAAAGTCACAACTCAGTTACCATACACTGGGGGAAAAGGTCAGACAGTAGAGAGGTAGTAGGGGTTAAGTATATGTAATATGACGGGTTGGACTCTTAACTGTGTGTCATTGAAAATACTGCTGTATTACTGTGTTCCTGTTGTCTATGTCGTCCTCTTCAGCTTCCTCTTCTTCACTCTCCACAGGCTCCACAGCTGCTACAACACCACCATCTGGACCATCCTCCTGCAGAAAAGGCACCTGGCGTCGCAAAGCCAGGTTGTGAAGCATACAGCAGGCCACGATGATCTGGCACACCTTCTTTGGTGAGTACAATAGGGATCCACCTGTCATATGGAGGCAGCGGAACCTGGCCTTCAGAAGGCCGAAGGTCCGCTCGATCACCCTCCTAGTTCTCCCAGGGGCCTCATTGTACCGTTCCTCTGCCCTTGTCCGGGGATTCCTCACTGGGGTCAGTAGCCAGGACAGGTTGGGGTAACCAGAGTCACCTATTAGCCACACACGGTGCCTCTGGAGTTGACCCATCACGTAAGGGATGCTGCTATTCCGCATGATGTACGCATCATGCACAGAGCCAGGGAACTTGGCATTAACATGGGAGATGTACTGGTCTGCCAAACACACCATCTGTACATTCATAGAATGATAACTCTTTCTGTTTCTGTACACGTGTTCACTCCTGCTGGGGGGTACTAAAGCCATATGTGTCCCATCAATGGCACCTATGATGTTGGGGATATGTCCAAGGGCATAGAAATCACCTTTCACTGTAGGCAAATCCTCCACCTCAGGGAAAACAATGTAGCTGCGCATGTATTTCAGAAGGGCAGACAACACTCTGGACAACACCTTGGAAAACATAGGCTGGGACATCCCTGATGATATGGCCACTGTTGTTTGAAATGACCCACTTGCAAAGAAATGGAGTACTGACAGCACCTGCACTAGAGGTGGGATCCCTGTGGGTTGGCGGATGGGTGACATCAGGTCTGGCTCCAGCTGGGCACACAGTTCCTGAATAGTGGCTCGGTCAAGCCTGTATGTCAGTATGACATGTCTTTCCTCCATTGTCGACAGGTCTACCAGCGGTCTGTACACGGGAAGATTCCTCCATCTCCTCGCATGTCCCAGCGGGCGGTGCCTATGTAGGACAACAGCGAGCACAGAGTCAATCAGCCCACAGGTACGTTACCACAGTTTGCACCAAACACAATTCCCAATGCATTGAATGGTTTGTAGGAGTGTTGATGCAAGGCCTAGGTATGTGTGACACAGTTCAAAGTAAGCCATGTGGGCCCTTGAAATGGCGGCTGCCTGACCTGTGAAGTGTGACAATGGGATGTGAGGTCAATGCGCTGGTGTGGCACACCGTGGCGGTAGGCGGTCGAAGACCGCGGCGTAAAGCAGCATTGGTTAACATTGAACCCTATGGGTCTCAGGAGCCAATGACGATGTGCGCCGGCGGTCGCGGTACGCACCGCCGCGGTACACACCGCCGCGGGCGTGACCGCCATTTTCTATCGGCTTAATCACTCAATACCTGATCTTCGACAGGAGAGGACCTACACTGCAAGTGCTGCTGTGACCTCGGTCTGGAAGAGACAATGGCTCATGCGACTGGGGAAAGGGCCCCTGCCTTCACTGCTCAGGAATTGGAGAAACTCGTGGATGGGGTCCTTCCCCAGTATGTGCTACTCTACGGTCCTCCAGACCAACAGGTAAGTACACTGGGACCATGCTTTGTGGGCAATGCCTGTGTTGAGTCGGGTGGATGAAAGATGGTGGGGAGGGGAGCGAATGAGGCATGCATCAGACGATGGATGACAGGATGTGCCACATGGAAAGGGTAGGGATGGGGGGCCACTCACATAGAGGGTGCAGAAGGTGATGACTCTTTTTCTCCCCCTGTACATTTCACATAGGTCAGCCCCCACCAGAAGATAGCCATTTGGCGTGCCATCGCCAAGGACGTCCGGGCCCTGGGGGTCCACCACAGACGGGGCACCTGTGAGAAAGTAGCCTCTTTCTAGCCTTGTTACCCCCACTTTGGGCCTGTTTGTGAGTGTATGTCAGGGTGTTTTCACTGTCTCACTGGGATCCTGACAGCCAGGGCCCAGTGCTCATAGTGAAAACCCTATGTTTTCAGTATGTTTGTTATGTGTCACTGGGACCCTGCTAGTCAGGACCCCAGTGCTCATAAGTTTGTGGCCTATACATATGCGTTCCCTGTGTGGTGCCTAACTGTCTCACTGAGGCTCTGCTAACCAGAACCTCAGTGGTTATGCTCTCTCATTTCTTTCAAATTGTCACTAACAGGCTAGTGACCAATTTCACCAATTCACATTGGCTTACTGGAACACCCTTATAATTCCCTAGTACAGGGAGTGCAGAATTATTAGGCAAATTAGTATTTTGACCACATCATCCTCTTTATGCATGTTGACTTACTCCAAGCTGTATAGGCTCGAAAGCCTACTACCAATTAAGCATATTAGGTGATGTGCATCTCTGTAATGAGAAGGGGTGTGGTCTAATGACATCAACACCCTATATCAGGTGTGCATAATTATTAGGCAACTTCCTTTCCTTTGGCAAAATGGGTCAAAAGAAGGACTTGACAGGCTCAGAAAAGTCAAAAATAGTGAGATATCTTGCAGAGGGATGCAGCACTCTTAAAATTGCAAAGCTTCTGAAGCGTGATCATCGAACAATCAAGCGTTTCATTCAAAATAGTCAACAGGGTCGCAAGAAGCGTGTGGAAAAACCAAGGCGCAAAATAACTGCCCATGAACTGAGAAAAGTCAAGCGTGCAGCTGCCACGATGCCACTTGCCACCAGTTTGGCCATATTTCAGAGCTGCAACATCACTGGAGTGCCCAAAAGCACAAGGTGTGCAATACTCAGAAACATGGCCAAGGTAAGAAAGGCTGAAAGACGACCACCACTGAACAAGACACACAAGCTGAAACGTCAAGACTGGGCCAAGAAATATCTCAAGACTGATTTTTCTAAGGTTTTATGGACTGATGAAATGAGAGTGAGTCTTGATGGGCCAGATGGATGGGCCCGTGGCTGGATTGGTAAAGGGCAGAGAGCTCCAGTCCGACTCAGACGCCAGCAAGGTGGAGGTGGAGTACTGGTTTGGGCTGGTATCATCAAAGATGAGCTTGTGGGGCCTTTTCGGGTTGAGGATGGAGTCAAGCTCAACTCCCAGTCCTACTGCCAGTTCCCGGAAGACACCTTCTTCAAGCAGTGGTACAGGAAGAAGTCTGCATCCTTCAAGAAAAACATGATTTTCATGCAGGACAATGCTCCATCACACGCGTCCAAGTACTCCACAGCGTGGCTGGCAAGAAAGGGTATAAAAGAAGGAAATCTAATGACATGGCCTCCTTGTTCACCTGATCTGAACCCCATTGAGAACCTGTGGTCCATCATCAAATGTGAGATTTACAAGGAGGGAAAACAGTACACCTCTCTGAACAATGTCTGGGAGGCTGTGGTTGCTGCTGCACGCAATGTTGATGGTGAACAGATCAAAACACTGACAGAATCCATGGATGGCAGGCTTTTGAGTGTCCTTGCAAAGAAAGGTGGCTATATTGGTCACTGATTTGTTTTTGTTTTGTTTTTGAATGTCAGAAATGTATATTTGTGAATGTTGAGATGTTATATTGGTTTCACTGGTAATAATAAATAATTGAAATGGGTATATATTTGTTTTTTGTTAAGTTGCCTAATAATTATGCACAGTAATAGTCACCTGCACACACAGATATCCCCCTAACATAGCTAAAACTAAAAACAAACTAAAAACTACTTCCAAAAATATTCAGCTTTGATATTAATGAGTTTTTTGGGTTCATTGAGAACATGGTTGTTGTTCAATAATAAAATTAATCCTCAAAAATACAACTTGCCTAATAATTCTGCACTCCCTGTATATGGTACTGAGGTACCCAGGGTATTGGGGTTCCAGGAGATCCCTACGGGCTGCAGCATTTCTTTTGCCACCCATAGGGAGCTCTGACAATTCTTACACAGGCCTGCCACTGCAGCCTGAGTGAAATAACGTCCACGTTATTTCACAGCCATTTTACACTGCACTTAAGTAACTTATAAGTCACCTATATGTCTAACCTTTACCTGGTAAATGTTAGGTGCAAAGTTACTTAGTGTGAGGGCACCCTGGCCCTAGCCAAGGTGCCCCCACATTGTTCAGAGCCAATTCCCTGAACTTTGTGAGTGCGGGGACACCATTACACGCGTGCACTACATATAGATCAATACCTATATGTAGCTTCACAATGGTAACTCCGAATATGGCCATGAAACATGTCTAAGATCATGGAATTGCCCCCTCTATGCCATCCTGGCATTGCTGGCACAATTCGATGATCCCAGTGGTCTGTAGCACAGACCCTGGTACTGCCAAACTGCCTTTCCTGGGGTTTCACTGCAGCTGCTGCTGCTGCCAACCCCTCAGACAGGTTTCTGCCCCCCTGGGGTCAAGCCAGGCTTGTCCCAGGATGGCAGAACAAAGGACTTCCTCTGAGAGAGGGTGTTACACCCTCTCCCTTTGGAAAATGGTGTGAAGGCAGGGGAGGAGTAGCCTCCCCCAGCCTCTGGAAATGCTTTCTTGGGCACAGATGTGCCCAATTCTGCATAAGCCAGTCTACACCGGTTCAGGGACCCCTTAGCCCCTGCTCTGGCGCGAAACTGGACAAAGGAAAGGGGAGTGATCACTCCCCTGACCTGCACCTCCCCTGGGAGGTGTCCAGAGCTCCTCCAGTGTGCTCCAGACCTCTGCCATCTTGGAAACAGAGGTGCTGCTGGCACACTGGACTGCTCTGAGTGGCCAGTGCCACCAGGTGACGTCAGAGACTCCTTCTGATAGGCTCCTTCAGGTGTTAGTAGCCTATCCTCTCTCCTAAGTAGCCAAACCCTCTTTTCTGGCTATTTAGGGTCTCTGTCTCTGGGGAAACTTTAGATAACGAATGCAAGAGCTCATCAGAGTTCCTCTGCATCTCTCTCTTCACCTTCTGATAAGGAATCGACTGCTGACCGCGCTGGAAGCCTGCAAAACTGCAACAAAGTAGCTAAGACGACTACTGCAACTCTGTAACGCTGATCCTGCCGCCTTCTCGACTGTTTTCCTGCTTGTGCATGCTGTGGGGGTAGTCTGCCTCCTCTCTGCACCAGAAGCTCCGAAAAAATCTCCAGTGGGTCGACGGAATATTCCCCCTGCAACCGCAGGCACCAAAAAGCTGCATTACCAGTCCCTTGGGTCTCCTCTCAGCACGACGAGCGAGGTCCCTCGAATCCAGCAACTCTGTCCAAGTGACCCCCACAGTCCAGTGACTCTTCAGTCCAAGTTTGGTGGAGGTAAGTCCTTGCCTCACCTCGCTGGGCTGCATTGCTGGGAACCGCAACTTTTGCAGCTACTACGGCCCCTGTGCACTTCCGGCAGAAATCCTTTGTGCACAGCCAAGCCTGGGTCCACGGCACTCTAACCTGCATTGCACGACTTTCTAAGTTGGTCTCCGGCGACGTGGGACTCCTTTGTGCAACTTCGGCGAGCACCGTTTCACGCATCCTCGTAGTGCCTGTTTCTGGCACTTCTCCGGGTGCTACCTGCTTCAGAGAGGGCTCCTTGTCTTGCTCGACGTCCCCTCTCTCTGCTGGTCCAATTTGCGACCTCCTGGTCCCTCCTGGGCCGCAGCAGCGTCCGAAAATGCTAACCGCACGATTTGCAGCTAGCAAGGCTTTTTGGCATTCTTTCGGCGGGAAAACACTTCTGCACGACTCTCCACGGCGAGAGGGATCCGTCCACCAAAGGGGAAGTCTCTAGCCCTTTTCGTTCCTGCAGAAACCGCAGCTTCTTCTGTCCAGTAGAAGCTTCTTTGCACCCGCAGCTGGCATTTCCTGGGCATCTGCCCACCTCCGACTTGCTTGTGACTTTTGGACTTGGTCCCCTTGTTCCACAGGTACCCTAGATTGGAAATCCACAGTTGTTGCATTGTTGGTTGGTGTCTTTCCTGCATTATTCCTCTATCACAACTCTTTGTCTTTTGGGGAACTTCAGTGCACTTTGCACTCACTTTTCAGGGTCTTGGGGAGGGCTATTTTTCTAACTCTCACTATTTTCTAATAGTCCCAGCGACCCTCTACAAGGTCACATAGGTTTGGGGTCCATTCGTGGTTCGCATTCCACTTTTGGAGTATATGGTTTGTGTTGCCCCTATCCCTATGTGTCTCCATTGCATCCTATTGTAACTATACATTGTTTGCACTGTTTTCTAAGACTATACTGCATATTTTTGGTATTGTGTACATATAACTTGTGTATAATTGCTATCCTCATACCGAGGGTACTCACTGAGATACTTTGGCATATTGTCATAAAAATAAAGTACCTTTATTTTTAGTATATCTGTGTATTGTGTTTTCTTCTGATATTGTGCAAGTGACACTTGTGGTACTGTAGTAGCTTCACACGTCTCCTAGTTCAGCCTAAGCTGCTCTGCTAAGCTACCATTATCTATCAGCCTAAGCTGCTAGACACCCTATACACTAATAAGGGATAACTGGGCCTGGTGCAAGGTGTAAGTACCCCTTGGTACTCACTACAAGCCAGTCCAGCCTCCTACAGCACCCACTGCCGGAAGAGATGAGAGGGCATCCGACGCTGGAGCAGGAAGACGGCGGAGGCTCAGCTGGGGATGGCCTCCGAACGTGGGAGGGGTGCCAGTCGTACTTTGACCCCCCTGATGTCCCGGATCCTGGCGGTGGCCTACCCCGATTTGGATGGGCGCGTGAGGACATCACAGCAGACACAAGGGGGTGAGTACAACCTCATTCTGCTGACTTTGCGTGCAGTGGAGGTGTCTGGGTGGGGGAGGAGGGCATGTGGGTATCCCTAGGCCAGGGCGACTTCTGTAGGCTAGGCCCCTCCATAAGGCATGGCCCTGTGCCCCCGCCCCCCACCTCTGTAGGGTGCCAAGTACAGTAATCCATGGCCCTGTGTCATCTTTGTGTGCAGTTGTCATCCATAGGCTTGTAGGCCATGTCGCACGGATCGAGTAGTGGACCCCAAGTGCGTGGCGTAGTGCAGGGGGCTTCTGTGTCTGTCCTCTCCGCCAACTGTGTCGCCAATGCATACACTCAACATGTCTTTATTTCCCCCCCCCACCCTTTTTTGTGGTCTTCCTGTTCATGTGTGCATTAGCATCATCCGGCGGAGGAGAAGTGGCATCGGAACACGAGGGAGCTGCATCCCACATGGCCCTGGAGGGCCATGCAACGGATTCCTAGTACACCAGTGGGATGGAGGGCGAGGGGAGCTCCACAGCGGGGACTCGTGCAGACATTAGTGACAAGGACTCGTACTCTGAAGGGAGCTCCCTTGTGGTGGCGGCAACATCCGTGCCCCCCGCAACAGCAGGTACAGCCGCCACCCAGCGCACCAGCCCGGCCCTCCCAGCAGCCCCTCAGCGTTTGCCCCATGCCCGCTCACCCAGGAAGGTGGGCATCTCCTTCGCCCCAGGCACCTCAGGCCCTGCCCCTGTCACCCCTGCTGCCCTTATTGAGGAGGTCATTGACCTCCTGAGGACGCTCATTGTTGGGCAGTCCAGGGTGTAGAAAGGGAGGTGCACCAGAGTAATGCATACCTGGAGGGCATTCATTCGGGTCAGGCTGCCCATCAGCGATTGTTCAACACTCTGGCCTCAGCACTGATGGCAGCAATTGTCCCTGTCTCTAGCCTCCCCCCTCCAACTTCCTCCACCCATACCCTATCACCTGTACCTCTGCCTATCCCAGACACACCATCAGACCAGCCTGCACACACCTCAACACCCAAGGGAAGCTCATCCAGACATATGCACCACACATCACACAAGCATTCACACAAGCAACATCCACATACGGACATACCAACACCCACTGCCTCCACTGTGTCCCCCTCCTCCTCGTCTCCCTCCTCCCTCCCTGTCACGTCTCCACTCACACCTGCATGCACAACATCTTCAGCCACTACGTCCATCACCAGCACACCCACCAGAACCCCCGCACACGTGCAGTCACCACCCCCACTACCATTTACACGTCCCCTGTGTCCTCTCCCACTGTGTCTGTGACCCCCTCTTCCAAGCTACACAAACGCAGGCAGCCACCCACCCAACAGCCATCCACCTCACGACAGCATCCAGGCCAAGCACCTGCACCCAAAGACACAAGACTGAAGACTCCTACAACCACAACCTCTTCCTCCACTCCCATACCCACTACACCTACCCGTCCCTCTGTTCCTAAATTGGTTTTCCTTTCCAAACTTGACCTCTTTCCTACAACTCCCCCACCCCGTCCATCTCATAGGACTCCAGTCAGCACCTCAGCCACCACAAAAGCGGGACCTGGAATGACAGTGTGCCATGGACTGTGGAGTCCCCCACCCTCAAGGGCAGCCAGTTCAGGAAGGAGCCAAGGCACGGCGGGCCCACCCCGGTAAAACATCCAAAGATTGTCAGTGGCCGGCGCGAGAGGCCGAAGACACCAGGGACCAAAATCCCGACCATGGTTCCGGCAGGAAGTGTGGTGCCACCTGGCACACCGCCAAAGGTGGGGAAGGGCCACAGGCGAACAGGGAAGACTGGGAAGGCCAGCAGGGACCGTCTGCCACACGACAGATGGGCAAGAAGGCACCGCCAGCCACAGGTCAGGTGGCAAATGACCTCCATGCCATGGCCGGATCCGCTGAGCTGGACACTCATCCGATGCACCGCTGAACCGGGCACCGCTGTCTCAAGCACCGCTGAACAGGGCACCGCCGTCTCAAGCACCGCTAAACTGGGCACCGCCGTCTCAAGCACCACTGAACTGGGCCCTTCATCTCAAGCACCGCTGAACAGGGCACCGCCATCTCAAGCACCGCTGAACAGGGCACCGCCGTCTCAAGTATCGCTGAACAGGGCACCGCCATCTCAAGCACCGCTGAACAGGGCACCGCCGTCTCAAGCACCGCTGAACAGGGCACCGCCGTCTCAAGCACCGCTGAACAGGGCACCGCCGTCTCAAGCACAGCTGAACAGGGCACCGCCGTCTCAAGCACAGCTGAACAGGGCACCGCCATCTCAAGCACCGCTGAACAGGGCACCGCCGTCTCAAGCACCGCTGAACTGGGCCCTTCATCTCAAGCACCGCTGAACAGGGCACCGCCATCACAAGCACCGCTGAACAGGGCACCACCGTCTCAAGCACCGCTGAACAGGGCCCTTCATCTCAAGCACCGCTGAACAGGGCCCTTCATCTCAAGCACCGCTGAACAGGGCCCTTCATCTCAAGCACCGCTGAACAGGGCACTGCCGTTTCAAGCACCGCTGAACAGGGCCCATCATCTCAAGCACCGCTGGCCCATTGGCGGAAGGGGCAGGCCCGCCTCTGTGTCGGGCAGGGCTGCACGAAGCACTCTGGGCACCAGTCCCCCTCCAGAACCAGTGGAGACTGTTATCCACTTGTGAGACTGTGGCTTTGCACTCCCCAGGATGGTACTGTAGGCAAGCCACCCACTTGTGAGACTTGAGAGACTGTGGCTTTGCACTCCCCAGGATGTAACAGTGGGCAACCCACCCACTGAAGAATCTTGAGAGACTGTGGCTTTGCACTCCCTAGGATGGAACAGTGGGCAAATCACCCACTGTAGAGACTTGAGAGACTGTGGCTTTGCACTCCCCAGGATGTAACAGTGGGCAACCCACCCACTATAGAGACTTGAGAGACTGTGGCTTTGCACTCCCCAGGATGTAACAGTGGGCAAATCACCCACTGTAGAGACTTGAGAGACTGTGGCTTTGCACTCCCCAGGATGTAACAGTGGGCAACCCACCCACTGTAGAGACTTGAGAGACTGTGGCTTTGCACTCCCCAGGATGTAACAGTGGGCAAACCACCCACTGTAGAGACTTGAGAGACTGTGGCTTTGCACTCCCCAGGATGGAACAGTGGCCATGGAGGCCCATCGTGGATCTGGCGTCGTGGACTCATCTGGCTGAGGTGCCCCCCCTTTCCTTCCCCCTGAGGTGCCTGTAGTTTTGCTATCTGATGCCCCTGCAGTGTTCTCTCCATTGGAGTTAGGTATCCTGTGTGGGCTTTGCCCATGTGATTTGGGCCCAGTGGTCCACGGACAATGCCTGCTACAATGATCGGACTTTAAAATTTATGTATATAAAAGTTTTAGATGTGTGATATATTTTTAAGCCAGTGATACAATATATTCCAATGTTTAGAATCATTTCCTTTTGTCTTTGCATTCTTCCGGGGGGTTTGGTGGGGGGTAACTGTGATGTATTGCTATGCATTGATGTGTGTGTTGTAGTGGGTGAGGGTGGGGGTGGGTGTGTCCCCGTAATTTTTTGCCTCCCCCCTCCCCTGTGTCGTAGGTGCAGTACTCACCATTGTCTTCTGCGCCGGTGTTTGTGCTCCTGGTAGAGGAGCAGGTAGACAATCGCTGGGAGGATGTGGAGTTTGGGTTCCATGCTGTCCAGATTCCTCGTGGGGTGTATGGAGGTGAGTGTTTTCTGTTCGAAATGGCTGTTTCCGCCGTGTTTTTATCGGCGGGGCTACCACCCCGGAAAAGGTGGCGGATTGGTAGGTTGTGATGGGGTGGGCGGTACATTGACTTTCGCCTGTCTGTTGGCGGTGACCGCCGCGCTGTTTGTTTGTCCTGCCGTGGCGGGTGGTGTGTTGAAGTGGCGGTCTCTGTTGGCGGTTTCCGCCAGGGTCGGAATTCCATTTTTTTTACCGCCAGACTGTTGGCGGTTTAGCCGCCGCTTTAACACCGACCGCCAAGGTTGGAATGACCCCCTTAGTTTCCTACTTGGCTAGTTTTAATCGGCTGATAGTAGAGACATTCTGGCCTGAAGAAAAGCAAGCAGCCCTGTTCTAACAAGGACTCAGAGAAGAGCTAAAAGACATTCTTGCCCAGATCGATCCTCAACCTACAGATTGTCAAGATCTGATAAACCTTGTTTTGAGAATAGACCATTGTCTTGCAGGACGTCAAGGAACATGCAAAAAGACTGAGAAATATTCCTGGCGTGTTCACGAACGTAGAGAATCAAGAACTCTGAAAGAGAGTAATCATGAACCAATGGAAATGGCGGCCATTGACAAAAGACGAAAAAGACCTATGTAGAAAGAACGGACAATGTCTTTACTGTAGGCACAAGGGCCACTTCGCCAAAGAGTGTCCAATAAAACCGAAGAGCAAACAAGGTCCAATCAAGAAAATTGCAGTAAATGCACAAACTGAGCAGGAAAACTAGATCACCCAAGATGTAAAGACGGGTTGCTCTTGGGTGTCACCATGGACCCTTCACAGTCAAGGCATCTTAAGTTAGACATTGAAGTAAAAGTAAAGAAGAAGAAATACCTTAAGAAAGCCTTAGTGGATTCTGGGGCTACTGGTAACTGTGGGTGCACAATTGGTTCGAACATGAGGGATCCCATGCACCAAGAAGAAAACCCCAGAAATCATACAAGCCGTAGATGGAAAACTTTTAACTGGAGGCCAAGTGACACTGCAGACTGTCCCCTTGTCGGTGACCTGTAAATGGGGGAGATCAGAATATCAAACATGAAGAGAAAATCATCTTTGACGTCATCCATGCTCCTCAGTATGGAATCATTCTTGGACTGACGTGGTTAAGTTATCATAACCCTGAAATCAACTGGTCAGGACGGAAAATCGTATTCTCCTCCATCTTGTGTAATGAAAAATGTCTCCAGAGATCAAGCGTCATAAAACCTTGCAAAGCTCATGTAGCAACAGCTGCTGAAAAAGATGTAACGCTGCCCTGGCAGTACTCATCCTATCTAGATGTTTTTGATGAAAGAGAAGCAGAAACCTTGCCACCTCACAGATCATATGACTGCCAAATTGATCTAACTCCTGGTGCTATACTCCCTAGCTGTCGTGTGTACGTCTTGTCAGAACATGAAAATCAACACTTAAGAAAATACTTAGATCAATTTCTAGCTAATGGCTTTATTCGTCCTTCCAAGTCTCCTGCAGCGTCTCCTCTTTTTTTTGTCCCCAAAGCTAATGGGGATCTTCGAACTTGCATAGACTATAGAGGATTGAACAAAATCACAGTCAAGAACAAGTACCCATTACCTCTAATTCCTGTCTTGTTGGACCAAGTTAAAAAAAGCAAAAGTCTAAGTTAGACGTAAGAGGTGCTTACCATTTAGTCAGAATGAGAGAAGGCGATGAATGGAAAACTGCTTTTAAAACCTGATATGGTCTTTTGAATGCACAGTCATGCCCTTTGGATTTTGTAATGCTCTAGCAGCATTTCAATTCTTTCTGAATTACGTCCTTAGAGAGTATCTAGATCTATTTGCAATAGTGTATATCAACGATATCTTAATCTATTCAGACAATGAAGTCGAACATGTACAACATGTCAAGAAGATTCTCACAGCCCTTCGAAAGCATAATCTGTATTGCAAATTAACCAAATGTGAATTCCACGTTACCACCGTCGAGTTCTTAGGAGTCATCCTTACCCCTCAAGGTATAATCATGGCAGAAAGAAAAGTACAAGCAGTAGCTGATTGGCCCACTCCAAAGACTGTTCGAGATGTTCAGTGCTTCCTAGGTTTTGCAAACTTCTATCACAGGTTCATAGATCATTTCTCTCAGACAGTGGTGCCAATCACCAAGTTGTTGAGAAAGAAAGAACCATTTGTATGGTCCCCTGAAGCTGACAGAGCCTTTTCAACCTTAAAGGAAGCTTTCTCCACTGCCCCAGTCTTGACTCACCCGGATGTTGAGCATCCATTCATGGTGGAAGCAGATGCTTCAGATGTGGCCACTGGTGCAGTGTTATCACAATGCAGTAAAGATACTGGTCAACTACATCCTGTAGCCTACATGTCTCGAAAGCTGAACAAAGCAGAACAAAATTATGTTATTGCTGAGAAAGAGCTTCTGGCAATCTGTGACACCTTCAAAGAATGGAGACACCATTTGTTAGGTGCCAAATACACTATCACAAAATATACAGATCACCGCAATCTCCAGTTCAAGAGTTAAGCTAGACTTTTGACTCCTTGGCAACTCCGATGGATGCTGTTTTTTGCCGAGTTTTATTTTGTGGTAACCTTCTGTAAGGAAATGCCTCCTTGGCATGGTTACCCCCTGACTTTTTGCCTTTGCTGATGCAAAGTTATGATTTGAAAGTGTGCTGAGGCCTGCTAACCAGGCCCCAGCACCAGTGTTCTTTCCCTAACCTGTACCTTTGTCTCCACAGTTGGCACACCCTGGCATCCAGGTAAGTCCCTTGTAACTGGTACCCCTGGTACCAAGAGCCCTGATGCCAGGGAAGGCCTCTAAGGGCTGCAGCATGTCTTATGCCACCCTGGGGACCCCTCACTCAGCACAGACACATTGCTTGCCAGCTTGTGTGTGCTGGTGGGGAGAAAATGACTAAGTCGACATGGCACTCCCCTCAGAGTGCCATGCCAACCTCACACTGCCTATGGCATAGGTAAGTCACCCCTCTAGCAGGCCTTAGAGCCCTAAGGCAGGGTGCACTATACCACAGGTGAGGGCATATGTGCATGAGCACTAAGCCCCTACAGTGTCTAAGCAAAACCTTAGACATTGTAAGTGCAGGGTAGCCATAGGAGTATATGGTCTGGGAGTCTGTCATACACGAACTCCACAGCACCATAATGGCTACACTGAAAACTGGGAAGTTTGGTATCAAACTTCTCAGCACAATAAATGCACACTGATGCCAGTGTACATTTTATTGTGAAATACACCCCAGAGGGCATCTTAGAGATGCCCCCTGAAAACATACCCGACTTCCAGTGTGGGCTGACTAGTTTTACCAGCCTGCCACACACCAGACATGTTGCTGGCAACATGGGGAGAGTGCCTTTGTCACTCTGTGGCCAGTAACAAAGCCTGTACTGGGTGGAGGTGCTTCTCACCTCCCCCTGCAGGAACTGTAACACCTGGCGGTGAGCCTCAAAGACTCACCCCCTTTGTTACAGCGCCACAGGGCATCCCAGCTAGTGGACATGCCCGCTCCCTCCGGCCAAGGCCCCACTTTTGTCGGCAAGTCCGGAGGACATAATGAGAAAAACAAGCAGGAGTCACTGGCCAGTCAGGACAACCCCTAAGGTGTCCTGAGCTGAGGTGACTCTGACTTTTAGAAATCCTCCATCTTGCAGATGGAGGATTCTCCCAATAGGATTAGGGATGTGCCCCCCTCCCCACTGGGAGGAGGCACAAAGAGGGTGTAGCCACCCTTAGGGCTAGTAGCCATTGGCTACTAACCTCCCAGACCTAAACACACCCCTAAATTGAGTATTTAGGGGCCCCCAGAACCAAGGAAGATAGATTCCTGCAACCTGAAGACGAAGAAGGACTGCTGACCTGAAGCCCGGCAGAGAAGATGGAGACACCAACTGCTTTGGCCCCAGCCCTACCGGCCTGTCTCCCCACTTCAAGAAAAACTGCAACAGCGACGCGTGCCCCAGGGTCCAGCGACCTCTGAAGCCTCAGAGGACTACCCTGCATCTAAAAGGACCAAGAACTCCCGAGGACAGCGGCCCTGTTCTGAAGAAACTGCAACTTTGTAACAAAGAAGCAACTTTTAAAGACCACACGTTTCCCGCTGGAAGCTTGAGACTTTCCACTCTGCACCCGACGTCCCCGGCTCGACCTGCGGAAAACCAACACTACAGGGAGAACTCCCCGGCGACTGCGAGCCCGTGAGTAGCCAGAGTTGACCCCCCTGAGCCCCCACAGCGACGCCTGCAGAGGGAATCCAGAGGCTTGCCCTGACCGCGACTGCCTGCTTCAAAGAACCTGACACCTGGGAAACACACTGCACCCTATTGCAAACCCGACACCTGTTTGCACTCTGCACACGGCCGCCCCTGTGCCGCTAAGGGGGTACTTTCTGTGCTGACTTGTGTCCCCCCCAGTGCCCTGCAAAACCCCCCTGGTCTGCTCTCCGAAGTCGCTGGTACTTACCTGCTGGCAGACTGGAACCGGGGCACCCCTATTTCCATTGAAGCCTATGTGTTTTGGGCACCACTTTGACCTCTGCACCTGACCGGCCCTGAGCTGCTGGTGTGGTAACTTTGGGGTTGCCTTGAACCCCAAACGGTGGGCTACTTTGGACCCTACTTTGAACCCTGTAAGTGCTTTACTTACCTGTGAACCTAACAAATACTTACCTCCCCCAGGAACTGTTGATTTTTGTAGTGTCCAATTTTAAAATAGCTTATTGCCATTTTTGCCAAAACTGTACATGCTATTGTGATGATTCAAAGTTCCTAAGATACCTGAGTGAAATACCTTTCATTTAAAGTATTGTTTGTAAATCTTGAACCTGTGGTTCTTAAAATAAACTAAGAAAATATATTTTTCTATATAAAAACCTATTGGCCTGGAATTGTCTGAGTGTGTGTTCCTCATTTATTGCCTGTGTGTGTACAACAAATGCTTAACACTACACTCTGATAAGCCTACTGCTCGACCACACTACCACAAAATAGAGCATTAGAATTATCTCTTTTTGCCACTATCTTACCTCTAAGGCAGTGGTTCCCAAACTTTTTTGACCCGCGCCTCCCTTGACCTATTGGCTATTGGCCGCGGCTCCCCATTATGCTATTTTTTTTGGGGTGGGTGGGGGGATGTGAGCCGGGCCTCAGGAGTACTTACATTTTTCACGCTGAAAATAATTGGGATAAAGCCAATGAAGGTATTATAATCATAGATGTAACAACATAAAAATATAAAATTTGTTTAATTAAAAATATATATAATTGGTTAAGTCAGAAACAATATAAACTATGCTTAGAAATCTGTACTGAGGGGATTGTCTCCAGTACTAATCCTATGCTAGACAGCATATGCTCTCCTCTGCACTCTGGTGTTTGACTGTGCGTCGCACAAAGCAGCCTATTTGTGTGCTAGATCTGGGAGTGACACCAGCAGCATGCAAAGTTTTGCATATATGGTGCTGCACTCTGTTTTCTCTTTAATGCAATAATGCACAGCAAAATTTGCAGTTTCATCACATTGTGTGAAATCTTAGTAAACTTGAGCCTGCAGGTTTTTGTGAATAGAACTAGAGTGTACTATAATTACTACCACTAGATGGTGTTTGAGGTTTAAACTTCAAGGCCCTTCCTTGCTGTATTTCAATTTCTCACTCGAAATTCCACAATCACGAGCTGTGCACTCTAAACAAAGAAAACGGCTTCTGACTTTTTTTAATGGAGGGGATTATCTAAGTTCTAATATACAGCTGCAGAATTAGGTCACTGCTATCGGTAATGATGCAGCTCATGGCGCCCCTGTCTTGTTTTGATGGCGCACCTGGGCGCCGTGGCGCACAGTTTGGGAACCACTGCTCTAAGGGGAACCCTTGGACTCTGTGCACACTATTTCGTACTTTGAAATAGTATATACAGAGCCAACTTCCTACACCTTCCGCCCCAGAAAGGATATTCGCAAAGCGGATGCTTAGTCCCGTCAAGATTCTACTATGTTACCCGGGATTCAGTCTCCTAGGTCTATCATTGTTCCAGACAAGGTTCTTTGCATCATAAAAACCAAAGACTTTTTTGAAGAAATCCGTAATTACTTCACAATTGAGAAATGGCAAAAATGGGCTCAAGCAGATCCCAAAAGGTCAATCAAACAAGGACTACCTTTCCATGATGCCCGTTTATTTATTCCAACTACCAAGTTGCGCAAGTTGGTATTTCATTGGTTGCATGTTATACCTACGGCAGGTCATCCAGGTATTCCTAAAACTCTCAAATTAGTTCAACGCTACTTTTGGTGGCCTACTTTGATAAAAGATGTCAAACAGATGGTAGCTAACCGTGATATTTGTGCTCGCATCAAGTCAAGTCATTCAAAACCAAAAGGTTTGTTACATCCTCTCCCAACTCCACTTCGACCTTGGGACCACATCTCATTAGACTTTATTACTGGTCTACCGATTGTTCAACATCACTCAGTAATCCTTGTGGTGGTAGATAGTCTCACGAAATATGCACATTTCATTGCTTGCAAGAAATTGCCCACCTCCAGTGAACTGGCAACAATCCTTTTAAATTGAGTGGTCCGATATCACGGATTACCAATAGTGATTCTCTCCGATTGAGGATCACAATTTGCCTCTAACGTCTGGAAAACGTGGTGCAAAACACTTCAAATCACTTCTACACTGTCTAACAGTCATCATCCTCAAACGGATGGCCAACTGAGCGACTAAATCAGACATTGAAACAATACATACGTGCTTATGCTGAGAAAGCACTTCATTCTTGGACATCGATGCTTTGGTTAGCTGAACTAGCCTATAATAACTCAAATCATACTTCCATTGGTGTCACCCCCTTTTTTGGTCTGTTTGGCTATCATCCTGCTACCCTGCCAATCATGATTCCACAAGAAAGTACACTTACACCAGCCGTGTCAGAGACGATTCAACAACTCCATCAAACCCAGAAACAAATCCAGCAACACCTAGATAAAGCTAAACAAACGTATGAAAAGCACTATGACAAGAAACATTGTGAAGGACCCCAATATAAACCAGGTGATCGAGTGTGGCTTTCAACACGTCATATGGACTTCAAGAAATAGGATATGTTTAATCCCAAATTCATAGGTTATTACACAGTTCTTCAACAAATCAATCCAGTTACCTATAAACTACAGTTAACAAGGTCACTACGTATTCATCCAGTATTTCATACTTCACTCCTGATAAGAGCTGTCCAAAAAGTCCGCTCCCAACCAGCTCCAGTTCTAGTACAGGGAGAATTGGAATACGAAGTTAAACAGTTGCTGGATTCAAAATTTAGAGGTCGTAATCTCTGGTATCTAATATCTTGGAAAGGTTACGGTCCTGAGAGCAACTCATGGGTCTCTGCATCTGACATTCATGCTCCATGACTAGTGAGGCATTTTCATCGCGTACATCCAGACAAACCAGGCCCTAGAGTGCGTTTGGGAGGGGGGAGTACAGTCAAGATCAGGACAGTGCACGCTTTACGGGCGACATCAATGCAAAAACCCAGTCCTTATGCAAAGGCTTATTTCATGCATTATGTTTCTATGCAGTATGTTAACCTTTTGCATTGCAGAGCTTTTACCTTGGAAAGTCATTAATGCTGTTTGTAATTCATTGTTCATTTGCAAGGCTTGTTTGCAGGACTACAGGGTGTGTTCCTTTATTCTAAGTTTCTAGAAGCCTTTCTTGCAACATGGTTGGGTGTGGCTCGTGGGCGGGGCTTAGCTCTATATAAGGGAGCCAGCCCAGCTCCACGTGCTCACTATTCAGAGGTCCAGGTGCAGAGCAGCAGCATTTTCCAGAGCTTCTGTCCCGAAGGCCTATCCAGTCATTTCCAGGCCTGCCCTCATTTATTTGGTGATCTTCAAGCAGGGCGGTAAGGCGGAGGTCGGGTTAGGCCCGACTCCGTTTTCCAGTGACACTCGAGTTTTGGGCCTAAACTTAAAATCGCGTGTGCGATTGTTTTCATGGCATTTGTATTGTGAATTCCGTAATGGCAACAGTGTGCGCGATTCAATCCTGGCATTTACTTCTTGGCATTCAGATCGGCACTGCACGCGATCATTTCATGGCATTTGTATCATGAATTCCGAATCGGCAACAGTGTGCACGATTCAATCCTGGCATTTACTTCTTGGCATTCAGATCGGCAGTGCGCGCGATCATTTCATGGCATTTGTATTGTGAATTCCCAATCGGCAACAGTGTGCGCGATTCATTCCTGGAATTTACTTCTTGTCATTCAGATCGGCAGTACGCATGATCATTTCATGGCATTTGGTTCTTGATAATCGAATCGGCAACAGTGTGCGCAATTCTTTACCGGCATTTAACTCTTGAACCACAGATCGGCAGTGCACGCGATCGATTCATTGCATGTGAATCTAGATGTTCGGATCGGCAACAGGGTGCGCGACTCATTACTGGCGTTTAACTTTTGAAATACTGATCGGCAGAGTGCGCAATCATTTCTAGACATTGAAATCTAGATGTGCAGTTTGATTAAGGTGCATAAAATCCCTAGAGCATATGAGACTTGAAACTCTTAATCAGAGAGTGATGTAGCAGTGTTATTTATGGTTCTAATACAGTTCATTCATGCAGAGAAAAAAACATGTGCTCTTTGATTCTTGCTACAATGCAGATATTATTCTAAGAAGTGTTTGGAGAGAGCTTATTGTTCAAAATATAATATGTTAATTCTGGAATGTTCATAAGAAAACCTTGCATACCCTTTCTTGATTTCCAGGTACCTGGATTCTTGAGGCCTACTTATAGTGAAGCCCTAGGCCATTCACGTTGTCAGCATAAGTGTTTATTTGAAACAAAACTTGTTGAAAGTCATTGTGATTAATCTTGCAATTGTGTTGTTTAACTCTTGCTTCCACAAGTCTCCTTCCCTGCTGTTCCCAACCCAAAACCCATTCTCCCACTTGGCCATTCTTTAACTCTGTGCTATATAACTAGTGGAGTTTGGAGCTGCCAAGAGGTGAACATGTTGGGAACATGCGCAAGCCCCGAGGATCTGGTCTCCTTGACAATAGTCAATCGGGAAACAAAGAAATCAGGGTAAATCAATTTTGTATCTGTCAATAAAACATGTTGACTTTCTATTTCTGGCAATTTAAAATAATATGACTCAGCATTCTTAACAATGTGCACCGAAAAATATGCAAATTTGGCAGTATACATTTTAGAACTGCCTACTGGTGGAGTCGGGCAGTGTTCCCATTGTGTATATTTAAAAATAGTCTTTGGAGAACTTGCTCTGTGAATGAAATAATGTCCATAATAATTATAACAGAACATATCACCATAATTTCCTTTAAACTGGTACACATCTTCATTTTCAAATACTGTATAATACTTTAGATCAGGCATCATAGCATCAACAGTTTTCACATCCCAATCACCAGAAACTACTCTGGGTGTGATCACATCTGTCATTAAAAGTTTAAAGACACATGGTATTTGAATGACCTCAGTAGGCCCATATATATCGAATAATAATACTTTGTCCCAAACAATCCCATCAGGAATAGGTATGGCTGTAGTGTTCACTAGGGTCAAGTCTCTGCGAATTTTGTGTGATGAAAAATCTGGTTTTAGGACCCCATCCACCAGTTCAACTGTAGAGTGTTCAGGAAGAAAATTACCATGCATCAGGAGAAAGAAGACAATGACAAACGCAATTCAAAGGAGGAAGGCAAATACAGTCAATAAACGCCATAGATAAATCCATGGACGAATTAAATAGTTAATTTTAAGCCAATGTATCAGCATATGTGCTCTTGACAGTTCTGTTCTAGTAGAGGCAGATGAGTCGCTGAAAGTGTCGTCAATGACAAAATAACCAGAATCTGTTTGTGCAAAAACAAGAGCTATGTTTTGAAGAGGAGAACTTGCGGAGGACTCCCTTGGTGGTTCATAATAAATTACGACATCCGTTTGTGTAGAATTTGTAAGAAATTGCTCATTATTTTCATTACTGACTGTAGAAGTAGTTGTAAGTGGAACTAATGAAAGTTCATTTTCCACCCTCCCCAAGCTCAGAGAGGTATCAGCGTTGCTGTTGAAGACTTGAAGGGGTACATCCTGGTCTGTAGTGGGTGGGATTTGAGTCTAGGTCTGATGTGCAGGATCGGCCACATAGTGTAGCTTGACACTGTCGAAGGAGACAAAGCGATTTTCTTTAGAGCCAGGCAGAGGTGGTAGAATCACAGTTCTGGTACTGTGTATTCCTTGGACTGGGACTGGTGCACGATAAGAAGGACCTAATTGTTTTTTCACTGCAATCTTTTCACGCACTAGATCCGCAAGCTTAGGAATCCAGTCAGTAGATGTTACTGGTACATCCCTGATTCCAAAGAAGGCAGCATTGGCCGATGCACTGTCATCACGGAACTGCTCTAAGTCCTGCAAGACAATGACACGTTCATTTATGTCAAAGGGTGTATTCGCCACCTCCATGCCATGACCATCAAGATCTGGAACATACATTTGAGTTCCAAAAAGGCATTTGTATGATGTACGCCTCACCAGGGACCTTCTAGGCAGGTTGTTAAGTGCTCTCTGGACTACATATAGATGTGTAAGCCAGCTATGACCCGTGCCTAATTCTCTAGCTGTTATGAATTGCTCTAAATCTCGGTTTCGTCGCTCCACTACACTATTTCCCTCGGGATGAAACGGAGACGAGTAATGTAGTTGGACCCCTAACTAAGCCATGGCGTCCCTGTAGGCACTTGAGGCAAAAGCATGGCCCGGTCCGAGTGGAAAGCCGCAACAGCATATGTACCGATAATAACTCGCAAATCTTTAATAACAGTTCGAGCGTCAGCCAAGCGTTGTGGCCAAACCCACAGAAATCTGGAGCATGAGTCAACAGCGACTAGAATATATTTGTATGCACTATCAGGTGTCAGGGGACCACAATTGTCCAAGTACCCACCTTGTAATGGTTTGTTGGAAATTAGGAGGGGGGGTCTGCGGGTGGGTGCTTCAAGGTGGACTCTTATTTGCTGGCTGATGTCACAACAAAGGACATATTGCTTGGTCTGTTTATATAGACCTGGCCACCAATATCGTGATTGTAATATTGAAATTGTAGCCGCCACACCAGCGCCGGCAGAAGCAACTCCCTCATGCACAGCTTTTACGAACACAGATCTTAGTTCTATATTGGGAATTATTCGAACTCCAGCACCTGGTATTGTTACTTGTGCATCAAACAAACCTGCCATCTGGTAGGAATATTTAGCAGGATATGCTTTAGAAAAAGGAATGCCGTCAACCAAAGCTGTCACAGCTGCCAGTGTTTCATCATCCACTTTTAGCTTGGAACTATTTACTGCAGGAACAGAAGCCATAGCTTCTGCTGATCTGGCTGCTTCATCAGCCAGAGTGTTGCCTTCAACGTGTATTCCAACACGCTGATGTCCTAGTGTATGTTCAACGGTTTTGCCTATTGAATGTCTGAACCCATTTTGGCACCAGTAATGCAGATATTCATTGAAGGACTGGACACAATAGTATGAATCACAGACAATCAACGTCATCTGCTCAGGATCCCTATGTTCCAGTGCCATCACCAGAGCCTCGAGCTCTGCAAGTTGTGCCGTGCAATCTCCTAGAGTCTGCGTGTAAGTATTTGTGGATGGAACTAGCCATCCTTCATGTTACCACTCACGACTGCGCAAGCAGAGGCGTATTGATGTTTTGTTCCTATTGCTGGTTGGGCTGAACCATCAGTATACAAAAGTTTAGGATATTGTTCGATAGGCAATGTACTTGCTGGAACTGGATACTCAAGTTCATACTGTAAGAATTGTTTGGTCTGTAATTTTGAGTCAAAGACATAATCAACATCAGTGGCTTTCAGAGAGGTTGCCCATTGAATCCAACATGGATGTAGTGCTTTAGCGTTAGGAGCGCTTGCTTTGGTAACAGCCTCTAAGGCTGGAACGGGGATATGACAATGCGCTTCCCCAGGGCCAGAGGTCTCTCTTTAAGGACCGCCATCGGTGCCAGAAAGTGCCGGAAGTGCTGGGGGTAGGGTCTGGGGTGGCCAGGTTATCGCTGCAGCCCTCTCCCGCTACCGACTCGCCTCATTGCCTCATCAGCTCATTGCCTGGCCTAATCTCCAGGCGGCGCACTCGTGCCCCTCCACGATCTCAATCACTCACAGAGTGCCAGCCTGGTGCCTGGCGCCTGGTGCCGGCTGCACTTCATGGACGTGAAGGAGAGGCGGCGCTCAGCAACGTAAGCCAGTTTGGCCAAAAGCACACGGTGTAACGGAGGGTCAGCGACAGGGAAGTCAGTAGTTTGCAAGGTGAGGGCGGGTCCCCAAGACGGCCCTGCACATCAACCTCCACAGCGGCCTGCAAACCACGAGGGCAATACCCAAAGGGAAATACAATATTCGTCGACAAGGAATGGGGGATTGCTCGACCACACAACCAAAACGCATGGGAGGGTGCACCGCTCACCCGCCAGCCGACAGGGTGCCCAAAGATGAGGAGCCGCTCCCGGACCAGACAGACCAGGCGGCAGCACAGGCACAGGACCGACAGGTCCGACTTGAAGGAAGGGACTCTGTAGTCCGATTCCTTCGCAGAACGGCAACAGGGAGTCCAGAGTGGGGAAGAGCGCATGCAAGGCCACATGCAACAGAGGAGGGAGCCGACAGCCAGACTACCATAGAGGAACAAACCCCCGCTGTAGGAAGTTGGCTCTGTATGTACTATTTCAAAGTAAGAAATAGAATGCACAGAGTCCAAGGGTTCCCCTTAGAGGTAAGATAGTGGCAAAAAGAGATAATTCTAATGCTCTATTTTGTGGTAGTGTGGTCGAGCAGTAGGCTTATCAGAGGGTAGTGTTAAGCATTTGTTGTAAATACACACAGACAATAAATGAGGAACACACACTCAAAGACAATTCCAGGCCAATAGGTTTTTGTATAGAAAAATATCTTTTCTTAGTTTATTTTAAGAACCACAGGTTCAAGATTTACAAAGTTGGGTCCAAGGTAGCCCACGCTGGGGTTCAGGGCAACCCCAAAGTTACCACACCAGCAGCTCAGGGCCGGTCAGGTACAGAGGTCAAAGTGATGCCCAAAACACAAAGGCTTCAATGGAGAAGGGGGTGCCAGGTTCCAGTCTGCCAGGAGGTAGATACCCGCGTCTTCGGAGGGCAGACCAGGGGGGTTTGGTAGGGCACTGGGGGGACACAAATCAGCACAGAAAGTACACCCTCAGCGGCATGGGGGCGGCCGGGTGCAGTGTGCAAAAAGGCGTCAGGTTTGCATTTGGTTTCAATGGGAGACCCAGGGGTCTCTTCAGCGAAGCAGGCAGGCAAGGGGGGGGGTCCTCAGGGTAGCCACCACCTGGGCAAGGGAGAGGACCACCTGGGGGTCACTTCGGCATTGGAGGTCGGACTCTTCAGGTCCTGGGGGCTGCGGGTGCAGTGTCTTTACCAGGCGTCGGGTTCTTAGAAGCAGGCAGTCGCGGTCAGGGGTAGCCTCTGGATTCCCTCTGCAGGCGTCGCTGGGGGGGGTCAACTCTGGCGACTCACAGGGTCATAGTTGCCGGGGAGTCCTCCCTGTAGTGTTGTTTCTCCGCAGGACGAGCCGGGGCGTCGGGTGCAGAGAGCAAAGTCTCATGCTTCCGGCTGGAAACGTGGAGTCCTTTTAAAGTTGTTTCTTTGTTGCAAAGTTGTTTCTTCTTTGGAGCAGAGCCGCTGTCCTCAGGAGTTCTTGGTCCTTTTAGATGCAGGGTAGTCCTCTGAAGCTTCAGAGGTCGCTGGACCCTGTGGAACGCATCGCTGTTGCAGTTTTTCTTGAAGTGGGGAGACAGGCCGGTAGGGCTGGGGCCAAAGCAGTTGGTGTCTCCGTCTTTCCTGCAGGGCTTCAGGTCAGCAGTCCTTCTTCGTCTTCAGTTTGCAGGAATCTATCTTGCTAGGTTCTGGGAGCCCCTAACTACTCAATTTAGGGGTGTGTTTAGGTCTGGGGGGTTAGTAGCCAATGGCTACTAGCCCTGAGGGTGGCTACACCCTCTTTGTGCCTCCTCCCTGAGGGGAGGGGGGCACATCCCTAATCCTATTGGGGGAATCCTCCATCTGCAAGATGGAGGATTTCTAAAAGTTAGAGTCACCTCAGCTCAGAACACCTTAGGGGCTGTCCTGACTGGCCAGTGACTCCTCCTTGTTTTTCTCATTATCTCCTCTGGCCTTGCTGCCAAAAGTGGGGCTGTGGCCGGAGGGGGTGGGCATCTCCACTACCTGGGGTGCTGTAACAAAGGTGAGAAGCACCTCCACCCAGTACAGGCTTTGTTACTAGCCACAGAGTGACAAGGACACTCTCCCCATGGGGCTAGCAACATGTCTGGTGTGGCAGGCTGGTAAAACTAGTCAGCCCACACTGGAATTCGGGGTGTATTTCACAATAAAATGTACACTGGCATCAGTGTGCATTTATTTTGCTTAGAAGTTTGATACCAAACTTCCTGGTTTTCAGTGTAGCCATTATGGTGCTGTGGAGTTTGTGTATGACAGACTCCCAGACCATATACTCTTACGGCTACCCTGCACTTACAATGTCTAAGGTTTTGCTTAGACACTGTAGGGGCATAGTGCTCATGCACCTATGCCCTCACCTATGGTATAGTGCACCCTGCCTTAGGGCTGTAAGGCCTGCTAGAGGGGTGACTTATCTATGCCATAGGGAGTGTAAGGTTGGCATGGCACCCTGATGGGAGTGCCATGTCGACTTAGTCATTTTCCCCCCACCAGCACACACAAGCTGGCAAGAGGTGTGTCTGTACTGAGTGAGGGGTTCCCAGGGTGGCATAAGACATGCTGCAGCCCTTAGAGACCTTCCCTAGCATCAGGGCCCTTGGTACCAGAGGTACCAGTTACAAGGGACTTACCTGGATGCCAGGGTGTGCCAATTGTGGAAACAAAGGTACAGGTTAGGGAAAGAACACTGGTGCTGGGGCCTGGTTAGCAGGTCTCAGCACACTTTCAAATCATAACTTGGCATCAGCAAAGGCAAAATGTCAGGGGGTAACCATGCCAAGGAGGCATTTCCTTACACCCGCACATGGCACGAACTCGCCAGATACATCTACAGACCCAGACAGTCCTACAGAAGGGACCAGAGCCCACAGATCCCGCTCATGACCAGCGCTAACAACTGCCCACCACGATTTGGCAGTCTGAAGCCTCCCTGTCACAAGACGGCATTGCACTAGTGCCACTAGTGCCACCCTTGACCAGAGTTTTTCCACCACAATAGACAGCGCCATTCAGTATTACAACTCCACGGTGGATTGTACAGGGGTCACACCGCAAACATTGTTGTACAAAGACCTATTTGTCACAGCCGACACGGCCAACCAGTACGGCAACAAGCCAGAGGAATACAAACCTGCAATGAACAAAGTCACTACAATTGCACAAGTAGTTGGTGAACTTGAGTGGTCCCCGGTGCAAGCGAAGCAGACAGAGACAGCCCACCCCACCGAGCTTTCATCGGCACCTTGTGGTAAACCAAAAGTTTTGCCAATTACCAAGAGCAGGTCTAGCCTCACAGATCAGGAGCTAGGGGCACTATCCGAGCAGTTCCTCAACAACCTAGAGGAGCAGATTGATAGAACACTCTCTCTTACTACAACAGTAACAGCAACAACAGCGACAAAACACTCTGAAAAGGACGAGGCTGAAGGTGGCCCATCAGTTAGTACAACTCCTGAGTGTCCCACAAATGCACTATGGCTAGTGGCCATTAGAGCCTCCCAGGATATTATGGCCAGGGCACTTCTATGTCAGTCAAACAAGATCGAGCTCCAACTGAACCTATTTCAGTTGCTGCCCACATATCTGCTTGAAATTAGAACAAAGGTAACAAATATGGACAATCTCCTTGCCACTACAATGATGTGAGCTCAATGTCCGTGCTCTCTGATTCTTTAGAAGTTATGCGACCTACTGATCATTCTGCGTGAACTAGTGGAAGCAGTCAAGTTGATACCAAGCACCAACAAAGTTAGAACATCCACCTTGTCTCACCTCGCTCAAACAGCCATCATTCAAGGCCAAAATATAGCCATAGCAAGAGTGAACACAGGCAGCTCACTATGTCAAGATCCTGGGGCGGACGGCCCCCCCTTGGGCACCATTCCTAGCCCAGGCAGAGACACAATGTCCCGTACAGGCGAGAAATTGGCAAACACTGCCGAAGGCGTGATTACAACTCTCAGTGAAACCATGATATCACACACCTTCCCCATCAAGCCCCCCCAAGAACCATCCACAGCCCTTACAAAGAGAGCAAGAAAAAAACAAGCCAGGAAACACAGGACTCGAGTCAGATTAGTCAAAGGCATAAAACAAATAACGTCTCAGAAGCAACAGAAGTCATGGGCACTGTGAAGTACTTCCAAATGTTTCAGGCACGCACCTTACCAATAGCCCAGCAACACGAACACGAGGCGGATCTGATGATGGCTCCGCGATGTGGGGAGGGGAAAGTTTCACATGCCTCTCCGCGGTCTTTGCCCCAGGCTCAATTACAAGATCAAACAGTAGCACCAATAACGCTGACCCCCAGGGACCACGATGCAGGAGAAACCATCGGGTCAGCGTGACCTCAGCTAGTAGGAATAGCGGCCCATTCACTTTACCTACCGTCCCAGGGGCCCAGTACTCCTTCAAGGACCTTATGACTCAACATGCAAGGCCCTCCCCGCAAACATTACCGGCAAGGTCAATCACAGATTGTACCTGCATGTACACCACACCTCATAACACAAAGATCAATTACCAAGAGCTGCAAATGGCCACAAGGAGGGCACAACCTTTCCGGCCCACAGAGTCAGCTCAAATCACTGCCTCAGTGGGTAACAGAGAGCTTGCTCTCCACCCAGCGGTAAACGCAATTCATCACGTCTCCAAAAGGCAGAGGTCCCACTCACTGGGCTAGCTCGGAAGCACTGCCAGTGGGTCAAGCTACATCAGACCCTGTGGAGCAGGATTCTCTGGACCTTATGTTTATCCCACATTATACCTCCAGAGGACTCATAGATATTATAAATAGAGGGAACTTATTGTGTCTATTTACTCAAATTCCTTCTCGTAGGCACATCACCTCAGAAGACATGGAATGGGGAATGTTTGAGCCCTGCACTGAATGGAAAAAACAAGATCACAAAAACATCTTGGAAAACGGTAGCACAGAGGACAGCACTCTGGGAAGCAAGGGAGTCGTTAGCAAACTGGGGCATCGAACTATACATCCCCCGCTCGACAAATATCCATACATCCTCTTAAACACTGCTCCCTCACAAGAGCGGAAATCGGTTCTAAGAGGCTTGGGTGGGGAGCAGAATCACAGGATCAATACAACTGTGGCTCCACAGACCATAACCATAGTCTGCGCACAAAACAGAAGAGAGGTTCATACGGTTACACAAACATGCCAGCAAAGCAAGCAGCGGGATCAGGAAGAGCCAAGGTATCGACCCTAGCACCATGGGGACCATAGAGCACCACCCTTTACAAGCACGGAAAACTCCGTCAATTTTGTCATGGAATGTGGCAGGCCTCAGGAGTATCAGCAGATCTGTCGTGGCCACGTCCTACTTAAACGCCAATGACATTATTTGTAATCAAGAAACCTGGGAATGTGCTCCTTCTCTACTGCCAGGCTATTATGAAATCTTCCAGTCAGCCACGCATCTCAGCATTTTTGGTCGACGGTCTGGTGGATTATCCATCTTCATTTAACACGCGGTTCGCCTAGTAACCTCTGAGCTCACCATCAACAGTAAAATGGCCCAAGTATTAACAATTAGCGGTGTAAACATTGACCGGCAAAATGTGGATCTCACATTAATCAACTGCTACATAAATGCCCCAAGGAAATCCAAAGCAGTAACAATCCTCGAACTCCTGAAATGCTTGGAAATTTTTATCTTCAGCCACCCCGGCCATGAAATAGTTATGATGGGTGATTTCAACATACATGAGCTTGATGTAAATACAAAGGACACCCCTTTGGACAGAGGCCGTCAGCTATTCCAAAAATTCTTCACAACTTTTAGTTTATCGTCAGCCCGACAGGAGCAAAGGAACAATCGGATTGGGTGCCTCCTTCCTCTGTCATTTAAGGGTGGCTCTAACATTGATTACATCTACCTATCGGAAAAGCTAAAACAGAGCGTCAGCCACTTTGAAATCACCGAGAGGGTGGAGAGTGACCACAATCCACTGAAATGTATAATTGAACTTCAAGCTCAAGCAGCCGAACAGCAGGTAGTGGTAGGGGTTTCAACGGGCACAGAGCAAGTACATCTGGTGAGAAGAATCAAACGGAGACCCGAAGATGCTTCTAAAATAACCCTATGGCTAAGAGTCCTGACCCGGGTACCAACTGCATCCCTAGAATGGTGGACGAAGACGGTGGGTGATCTGCATAAGCTGTTGCTGGGTAACTCTCGGCACACTCAAGTTACTCACCTGGCCCGAAGAGGCACAACAATACATATGGACAACAACTTGCTCGAAAAAAGGCAGGCACTCTGCAGAGCCCTACGCAGACATAAGCAAAAGCCCACACCGGACACAGCAGTGCATGTATCAAACAGCAGAAGTTCCCTTAAGAAACTGGTATGGGAGCACAAGGGGGAAAAAGACAGAAAGGAATGTGTTATCTTATTCCAGCTCTTTAAAGACCCAAATCATGCCCGCTTCTGGAACTATGTAAACAAGCTAAGAAATGACCATAAGTCAAGAGAGAATGGGGTATCGGAGTCTGCATGAGTCTCGCATGTAATAACTCTATATACGAACATCGACCCAGCATCAAGTTTCGCCAGCAACAGCCGGGACAGTGTTCAGTACCCTCTGACCCCTTAAAGCGACAATCTCTCTCCTACGACTTCAACCACCTTTTCCATGAGCATGACAGAGAACGTCATAAAAAGGACTAGGAAGGACGGGGCGCCAGGACCCAGTGGTCTACCTGCTACACTGTTTAAATGTGCCCCATCGGACTGGGCAGAGAAGCTGACAGACCTTTTTAATAACGCGTAATACCGGACCACAGTTCCGGAGTCCTGGAGAGGTTCTATACTGTGTCCAATTTATAAAAAGGGGGACTGCTCTCTAGCAACAAACTATCGATTAATTGCCCTCCTGGATGTGGAGGCTAAAATGTACGCCGACTGCTGTTGGATCAGCTGGAAGCCTGGGTAGAAGAGCACCAAATCCAGTCACTTTTTCAATCTGGCTTCAGAGCAGGGGCCTCAACAGTGGATAACATTGTGGTATTTGCATACTTAACGCGTCAGGCAGTCAACTTTGGTCATCAGCCGTTATTTTGCAGTTTTGTTGACTACAGCGCGGCCTTCGACAGGGTCAACCGTGATACCCTGTGGAAGAAACTGTCAGTATGGGGCATTCCTACACATTTCCTAAAAGCCATCATTTCACTCTACTCCTGGGTCACTATCACAGAAAATAGTAACGAACAGAGGCCTAAAGCAGGGGTGTGTTTTGGCCCGCTATTGTTTAACTTGTACACTGCAGATATGGAGAAATACTTGAAAGCTAGCAGTTTGGTCTTACTGAAGTTAGGCCCCATAAGGCTCCAAATCATCCATTATGCTGATGATATTGTGATAATGGACTGTACGAAAACTGGGCTACAGCGAGCTTTAAATGCCCTGAATAATTTTAACAAGGACAACCAGTTGCAGGTCAATCATGAAAAGACCAAAGTCCTAATATTCGGAAGGTACAAGATCAAAAAACTCACAACCTGGCAATTGGGAAGTCAGATCATCCGCACAGCCAGGAGATACAACTACTTGGGGGTGTGGTTCACAGAAAACAACACAGTAGAGGCACAGAAAAACGCAATCAAACAAAAGGCTGCTGCCATCGCATACAAGCTTGCTAAATTGAATATTCAACTCAGAAGTGCCTCGGCTGCACCAATACTGACAGTAACAAAGGCGACATTACTACCCGCTTTGCAATGTGGTTACCTGGCATTTCCGGGGTCCTTGGAATCCACTATAGAACAGGCCCACTGCAGGGCAGATTTAAAAATTCTACAACGTCCAAAGTACACACGTTGCACCAGACTCAGATTGGAAATGGGCCTAAAGTCACAACAGATAGACTGCCAAGCGGCAACCTTGAAATATTACATCAGTCTCAGGAAGGCAAACTCGCTTACGTTAAAACAACACTTGAGAACGAAATTCAAGACCCCTGGCAATCCATGGCACACGCCATTAAGTAAGGTGCAGAAGACTTTCGAAATGGGCGATTCCATCCAGCTATCACACTCATTGGCTTAGGCGGCCTGTAAAACATTAATTAACAAAAGAACAAAGGAACTCTCCTGAGAGCCCGATTTATCGTTAACTAAATCACCCACAACTGTGGCAGCGCTAAATGATTCTTATTTGGTTGGAGCCCCTCAACCATACTTCCCAGCAGCAATAAACGCAGGCATCCGGCACCAAATTCTTTACATGCGAACGTTAGTCCTCCCAATTAAGGACTTCAATCCTTCTTGATCCGTACACAGGCAAAAAAGCGCCTGTTGGCTCTCCTCTTACCCCCGAGAAACCTGGCTACACCTGCTGTGCTGCTGTCCTAGTTTAGCAGCTGAAAGAAGACAACTAATAATACCACTAGCGTTCGCTCAGGGAGCACGGTCCTGTATGGAGGTATCTAACCTTTGCTTTTCACACTCCGCTCTCTGGGCATTGGCAAGATGTGCAAAATATGTGACAGCACTCAGGAGGCTGCTGGCCCAGGTAGCTGAATAGATAGCAGAGCACACAAGGGCTCTAACCGTGTGTAACCATTCCTTTGTTGCAAACAAGTCTTTTTTTTCTCTCTCTCTCTCTCTTCTACTTCTTTCACCACTTTAAGTTTAATTTGTTTCAAAATGAACTTGCATCACATGAGTTTTATTACTTGTATTTGTAATGGTTTTAATTAACTGATCAATAAATTGACAATGACAATGACTGAGAAGTCAACGAAATCAACCCAGGACTGGCTCGAGGTTTTCTGAACCCCCCTGAACCTAATCCTATACTCCTCAGTTGAGAATCCAAAGCCCTCTATCAGGGTAGCCTCCATGATGTCATAGGACTCTGCATCCTTACCAGAGTGTGAGGAGTCTATCCCTACACTTACCAGTGAACATTTCCCATTGTTGAGCTCCCCAGTGAGATCTGCTTACTTTTCTGGTTGCACAAGGCCTCTCAAAGGCTGTGAACCATTTGGTGATTTCATCACCCTCCTCATATTTTGAAACAATCCCTTTGCCTTCTTGAGTGGGGCACATTGGTTCAGAAAGTGCAGGTGCTATTAAATACCGAGCCAGAGGAAAGCTGCTGGGGTCCAATGGCCTCTCCATTGAAGTTTACGCAGCATGTCTAGATGAGTTGTCTCCCATACTGACAGCTGTATAATGAATCTAAAATACCGGCTAACTCCGGCCGGCAATGTGTGGCGCTGCTTAAGAAGGACAGAGATGAGGAACAGGTGGCCTGCTATAGAGCACTCTCCATACTTCATGTGGATTATAAGGTACTCAGCAAACCTTAAGTAACCAGATCACTCTGTAAGCTAAGGGAACTGATCCACCATGATCACTCGGGGTTTGTCCGCACATGAAGCACGGTACCATATATAAGGCGTCCAGTGCAAGTATTAAATTCTCCTTGGATAGACTATCCTAAGGCATTATCACTCTCCATAGATAGAGAAAAATCTTTAATTCTCTGCAATGGGAATTCCTCTTCACAGTTAAGGTGGCCGTGGGGTTGGGAAGCGGCTTCCTGAAATGGACACACAGCCCGTATAAAGGCTGAGAGGGTCATTTCAGACAAGCGACTAGCCCTAATGATACGATAGGGAAATAGTTACCAAGACCGTTTGGTTAATAATTCACCATTGTATATCTCAGTACACGTGGATGAAATATTGCAATACTATGTGGCAAGTGGTCACATGTAGCGAACACCTTTCAGGCCTTGGAGCACTTCAGCAAATTGTCTGCTTTAAGGGTGAATTGGCACAAGATTATTAATGTATATTCATCGCATTTCTCTGCTGGGAGGAATAAACTTTCTAAAGTCAGCGAGGAACTTTGACGGAATCTAAGCACTTTCAAACACCGGGACCTGCGATATAGCCAACTGTTGAACTGAAATGTTAAAGCAGCCCTGTCCTCTCTATGACAGTCTATACGATCCTGGTGCACACGTCCCCAATCTGTAATGGGTAGAATAGCCCCTGAAAGATGGTGCTACCCCCACGTCGCCGTACTTCTCTGCGCTTTACCACGACAGATACCCGGACCTGTGATTGGATAGATGGATGTATTACTCCTAAATGTAATCGTGGAGGCAGAGAACTGCACTGGCCAAACTTAAACTTCTGGCAGATGAAGGAGGGGACGGCATCACCTGATCTAGAATTGTACTATCTCGTGGAGCAAATGTGGTGGGCGGCAAGATGGAGGGACATTTGTTGGGGTGCTTCAGAAAGTGGAAAGCTGTATGTACCCCCTTGGGGCACTCCGCTGAGTCTATTTCTTATTCTACGTTGAGGGGTGCAGTTTTACAGGGAGGGGCTTCTGGTCAGAAAGCAGCAATAAGTTTGGGCTAGAGCCCTCTAGACGATGCATATGTAAATACTGTACGAGTGAGAGACGCCGTTAACATCTTCATTAATCTTCCCACATAGGAGCAGCTGGAGGAGACTATATACTGTATGTGAGAGGAGAAAGGATTGGACACTGTGGTGCAGTTGCTTGAGAACAGAAGACTAGTTGAGTTTTAGGACCTAGTAAGTGAATATGAGATCTCACTCCAGTCTTTTCTTTTATATGGGGCACTAGTCACTACAATGCAGACCTGGTGGCAGAAAGGCATATTAATGGCCCCGGAGTATTGACGTTTGAATTATATATGCACACATATATGCACAACCAATGGGAAGCAAAGAACAATTGAGTTTTATATCAGGTGCATCTCGCACAATCCAAGGGTGAGCTGGTTCATCTGTGGTAACAGTGGGCCATGGATAAGGAGACACCACCTAGCGATGGGAATTGGGGCAACAACTTAAAATCGAGCCCTCCCCCGAGGTTCCAAGACTTACAGATTTAAATTACTTCAGTATTCCTACCTGCATAGGTTGATTCTCACTAGCAAAAAGATTATTCTCATGTTCTCAAGTACGCATGCAGCCTCCCAAGATGTAACACACAGAGGGAGCAGATTTGTACCTGATAGTGTGAAGGTGCCCACTGCTAACAACATATTGGGAAACTATTGTGAAGTTTGCTAACACATCCACAAAGGAAGACTCCTAAGTCCCCGGCAACCTGTATCCTAGGACTTTTCCCTGTGACCAAATCAATTGCTGTTAAATCTAGAGTTATAGTTCAGGCATTAATATTAACTCATCATCAGCTATCTATGAGGTGGAAAGCTTTAGATGGTCCTAGTCTATGGGGGTGGAAAAAAGAGTTGATTGCCCTTCTATGGAGACCAACAATGATGGGCAATAATGTACATATAGTGTACCAAGCAGCCACTGTTCTAGAATGAGGATTTTGAATAGGCCTTCAGTAGAATGTAACTCACCAGTGCAGATGGGCGTGGTACCCAGCCAAAGATGTATGCTCCCTTCAAGAATACTATGGTATACGTACGAGGGTGCGGCATCCCCAGTGGTTTTGTTTTTATGCATTTTCAGAGGTAAGTAGGCAAATTTATAAAGAGACATATTTTGTTTTTAACATGATATTTTGTGGCTATTGCAAAGTCTCGATCCATTGCAAGGTAACACAATATATTAAAAAATTATAACAGGCTGCGGATAAGCAACATTAAAGCTTTGTAAGATTTAAACTGATGCAACATGTTATACCATGGAAAATATTAAAATAGGTTTAAAAAGCAGATGTGTGTAGAAAAAGCATTTTATAATCTATATATTTCTAAATGTTTAACATTTTAATGGACTTTTCATTATTATTAAATAAAATATTTATATTAATTTATTACATTAGCAATACTTTAAAACACAAATTGTTCAGTAGCTTTTATTAGTTAATTCTAATGTTATTTTACAATTCTATAATATTGCAGTAAAAGATATTTTGGTTGTAAATATTTTGATAGTTTCTCTATTGTTGGAAATGACCTTTCTGCAGGGTCACCCCCAAACTTTTTGCCTTCCTCCTCCTAATTTTTCTGGCTTTAAGACTCTGCGCACTTTAACACTGCTAATCAGTGCTAAGGTGCAGATGCTCTCTCCTTAAAACATGGTGACATTGGCTTATACCCGTTTGGCTTATTTATTTTACTTGTAAGTCCCTAGCAAAGTGCACTACATGTGCCCAGGGCCTGTCGATTAAATGCTACGAGTGGGCTGCAGCCCTGGTTGTGCCACCCACATAATTAACCCCCTAACCATGTCTCAGGCCTACCATTGCAGGGCCTGTGTGTACCGTTTCACTGCCACTTCGACTTGGCATTTAAAAGTAATTACCAAGCCTTACACCCCCCATTTTTTCTACATATGTCATCCCTAAGGTAGGCCCTAGGTAGCCCATAGGGCAGGGTGCTATGTAGGTAAAAGAAAGGGCATGTACACGTGTGGTTTACATGTCCTGGTAGTGTAAAACACCTAAATTCGTTTTTACACTGCTGTGAGGCCTGCTCCTTCCACAGAATAACATTAGGGCTAACCTCATACACTGTTTGAGTCGGAGCTTCTGATCTGAAAGGAGTAGCAAGGTCATATTTAGTATGGCCAGAATGGTAATATAAAATCCTGCTTACTGGTGAAGTTAGATTTTATATCATTATTTTAGAAATGCTACTTTTAGAAAGTGAGCATTTCTCTACACTCATCCTTCTGTGCCTTCCAATCCACATCTGGCTAGGTTTAGTTGACAGCTCCCTTGTGCATTCGCTCAGACAACCCCAGACACAGGATGCTCAGTCACACTTTCACACATCTGCATACTGAATGGTTCTTCTTGGGCTGGGAGGGTGGAGGGCCTGACACTTACATGTCAAAGGACAGTAGCCTGCCCTCACACAATGGACTGCCACACCCCCTACTGGGACCCTGGCAGACAGGATGGAACTGAAAGGGGACCTTGTGCATTTCTAAGCCACTCTTTGAAGTCTCCCCCACTTCAAAGGCACTTTTGGGTATTTAAACAGGGCCTCTGACCCCACCAAACTAGACACTTCTGCTTGTCAGACACTTCTGACAAGACACTTCTGAACAAGACATCACTGGTGAAGAATCCCTGAACCAGACCCTTCAACCTGCCAAGAAGAACTGCCTGGCTGCCCAAAGGACTCACCTGGACTGCTGCCTTGCTGCTCTCTGGCTGTGCTGAAAAGTGCTCTCTAAGGGCTTGGATAGAGCTTGCCTCCTGTTCCCTGAAGTCTCAGGACTAAAAAGACTTCACACTTCATCTCTGCAACGAACTCCTTGTGCTGCGAAAATCCGACACATAGCCTGCCAAGAACGACGCACAGCCTGCATCGTGGTGAAAAATTCACCGCACGGCAAACCCGATCGACGCAGCCCGACTTCGCAAGAGAAGATCGACGCAGCGCTAGCGTTGCGACCAGAACTTCGATGCACCATCCACAGAATCGATGTCTAGCCGAGCCGTAACGACGCAGCCCGACACCCTACGAGGAATCGTCGCAAGTGGCAGCCCGTGCCGGAAATCGATGTAACGTCTTCCCTGCGTGAAAAATAACGATGCAAAGTCTGTGTGCGCCCGGAGAAACCGACGCACACCTCCCCGTTTTCCACGCATCTCCTCCTCTGTGGTCCCTTGCGGGGATTCTGAAGGCAAACCAGGTACTTTGTGCTTGCAAGAGACTCTTGTTGCTCTTAAAGAATAAAGACACTTTATATCATTTTTACAGTGATATTACAATGTATACTTATTGATTCTTGATTGTTTTGACCTTCATCTTACCAGATAAATATTATATATTTTTCTAAACACTATGTGGTGCATTTTTGTGGTGTTCTACTGTGTTATTGCATGATTTATTGCACAAATACTTTACACATTGCCTTCTAAGTTAAGCCTGACTGCTCAGTGCCAAGCTACCAGAGGGTGGGCACAGGATAATTTGGACTGTGTGTGACTTACTCTGACTAGAGTGAGGGTCCTTGCTTGGACAGGGGGTAACCGGACTGCCAACCAAAGACACCATTTCTAACATTTATTATTTACACTCGTTTTGATCATTTTTATATTAAATTTAAACATTCAATATTATATAAGTAGATATTTTGACATCGGAATTTAATACATAGATATTTGTGTAATATTTAGGAGTCCAAGCTGTCTGCTCACCCCAGGGCTGGACTCACTGTAATGCCTTGTTAAGGCTCCCTCCAGGAACGGCAGCACTGGCAGCTATCCCCACAGGCAGCACTGGCAGATACCCCCACAGGCAGCACTGGCTGCTACCCCCACACAGGCAGCACTGGCTGCTACCCCCACACAGGCAGCACTGGCTGCTACCCTCACAGCCAGCACTGGCAGATACCCCCAAAGACAGCACTGGCAGATACCCCCACACAGGCAGCACTGGCTGCTACCCCCACACAGGCAGCACTGGCTGCTACCCCCACACAGGCAGCACTGGAGGCTACCCCCACACAGGCAGCACTGGAGGCTACCCCCACACAGGCAGCACTGGAGGCTATCCCCACAGGCAGCACTGGCAGATACCCCCACACAGGCAGCACTGGCTGCTACCCCCACAGCCAGCACTGGCAGATACCCCCCAAAGACAGCACTGGCAGATACCCCCCAAAGACAGCACTGGCAGATACCCCACACAGGCAGCACTGGCTGCTACCCCCACACAGGCAGCACTGGCTGCTACCCCCACACAGGCAGCACTGGCTGCTACCTCCACAGGCAGCACTGGAGGCTATCCCCACAGGCAGCACTGGAGGCTACCCCCACAGCCAGCACTGGCAGATACCCCCACACAGGCAGCACTGGCTGCTACCCCCAACAGGCAGCAGTGGCTGCTACCCCCAACAGGCAGCACTGGCTGCTACCCCCAACAGGCAGCACTGGCTGCTACCCCCAACAGGCAGCACTGGCTGCTACCCCCAACAGGCAGCACTGGCTGCTACCCCCAACAGGCAGCACTGGCTGCTACCCCCAACAGGCAGCACTGGCTGCTACCCCCACAGCAGCACTGGCTGCTACCCCTACAGGAGCACTGGCTGCTACCCCCACAGGAAGCACTGACTGCTAACCCCACAGCAGCACTGGCTGCTACCTCCACAGGCAGCACTGGCTGCTACCCCCACAGCCAGCACTGGCTGCTACCCCCACAGGCAGCACTGGCAGATACCCCCACAGGCAGCACTGGCTGCTACCCCTACAGCCAGCACTGGCAGATACCCCCACAGGCAGCACTGACTGCTACCCCCACAGGCAGCACTGGCTGCTACCCCCACACAGGCAGCACTGGATATTACCCCCCCACAGGCAGCACTGGCAGATACCCCTACAGCCAGCACTGACTGCTACCCCCACAGGCAGCACTGGCAGATACCCCCACAGGCAGCACTGGCAGATACCCCCACAGCCAGCACTGGCAGATACCCCCAAAGACAGCACTGGCAGATACCCCCACACAGGCAGCACTGGCTGCTACCCCCACACAGGCAGCACTGGAGGCTACCCCCACACAGGCAGCACTGGAGGCTACCCCCACAGCCAGCACTGGCAGATACCCCCACACAGGCAGCACTGGCTGCTACCCCCAACAGGCAGCAATGGCTGCTACCCCCAACAGGCAGCACTGGCTGCTACCCCCACAGCAGCACTGGCTGCTACCCCTACAGGAGCACTGGCTGCTACCCCCACAGGAAGCACTGACTGCTAACCCCACAGCAGCACTGGCTGCTACCTCCACAGGCAGCACTGGCTGCTATTACTGTTCAGGTGCTTCCAGGGTAACAGACAACTATGGCTGGTTACTTGTGCTCTCAGGGCATCATTACTGTTATGGTTGGTCCACCCAGGACAAAGATGCTGCTAATGCTTATAACTTGTCGTGTAAGACATATTTTTCTTTTGTCTCATGTTTATGTGAACAGTAGGAGTAATATCATAATATCCTTTGTGTGTCTGTATCTCTGTGCATTTCTCTTTGTGCTCCTTCAGTGTTATCTTTTCCTGATGCTACTTTTCATGTGGGCTGTTCTTTTAGGTATGTTTGCCCCACAGTGTCATGTTTAAAACCTTTAGCTCTTTTTTTCAAGAGATCTGGTTTGAACGTCACGTACTTTGGTGGTTGGGGTTGATGGGGTTCACTCCTGTGTGTTTCTAGTAATTTAAATGTATGTGCCCTCCCCCATAGCCACTCAGTGTGTTGTTCAATAAATGTAATACCACATGGAAATCTATTTTTCAAGTGTGTAGCTCTTTACATTTTGAGCTTGTTTTTCACACTTTTTGTGATTCATCATTGGGATGGGAATGTCACCTGCTTGATGCCCAGTCGTCCCCTTGTCCTGCATGCCAGAACTACATATACATGTGATCCTGTTTTTTTACTTTTTGGTTAAAGCCCCACACTGATCCCGTGTGCATGGGGTGACCTAGGCCTGGCCTGTAACAACGATCAGTTCTGGAACTTGTTCTAAATTGCACATCCTCATAGTGACAGAGTACCGCTGGTGTCGTGAATTCCATGCATGGAGCGTGGCAGAAGCGGCGCACCATAGATGCTAAATTATAAGGAGAGGCCTTTTTACCTGTGAAACGTGAATACACACTTACAGGCTCATTCATCTAAACTGGAACTGCTAAAAATGAAACCGAATTCCTAAACAATGACATCCTGGGTCTTGTACATGCGATGTGCTTATGTGCTAGGATGATAGTATGCTGTTCAGGAGTGATACAGGCCTGCCGGATCCATTTTGGAAGGCCACATCCTGGCACAGATTCCTAGATGGAGGAGAGGTTTGTTCCTAAACCTCATTTGTGTATTAGTAGGAGATGGCAGGGGGTGCAGGGTGAGGCCTGCAGTATCTGTTGATAGGAAAAGGAGTCCTTTGAAGAGGCACAAATTATTGTCTCTTTTGCTGATCTCTGTGAGCTGGGTGAAGCCTGCTCATATCCCTCTGTGGTTCACACTCCACCTGGAGACCGTCCTCCTGGGCAGAGCACCATTGCAGACAAAGGCCATACCTGGAAGTTGGCCTGGGCAGGACACATGAAAAGGGACCCAACCCAACTGGTCTCAAGGAAGCAGACATGGAATATACATCCTGTCTGTGAAATCACTAGAAAGATGGGAACCCAAGCACCATTGTTGTTCGCTGTAGTGATTCCTTCCACTCATTTTGCATGCTTTCTACCCGGCTGTATTGCACAGCTGAGTGGAGAACATGCCCAGGATCCCATTCCCAGTCTGAGCGGGGAAGCAGGCTGCCCGGACCAATCACGATGCTGCTGTCATGCTGGTGAGAGCAGCGTCGTGATTGGCTGGGAGCCTGTGTCCACCCAGGAAGAGGATGAGGACGGAGGGGAGACAAACGCATCTACCCCACAGGTAAGCATTTTTGGGGTTTTTTTGCACCCTGTCCCTCCCACCCTCCTACCACAGCCACCCCCGCTGAGTGGCAGCCGCCAGTGTACACAAAAACACACCAAAAAACACATGCACACAAATCGACTCATGTCTGCATGGACACACAACCAGATGCCTATGGGCCATGCATATTTACTCCGTCACAGGCCATGTAACTATGTCATTACTGCGTAAAGGTTGGGAGAGTAATTCTTGTTTTGCTTCTTTCAGGAAGACCCTTGGAATGCTCTGGGCCCCAAACTCCCACACCTTGGCTCTCCAGCCAGTACATTTACCTGGTGGAGGCACCACCCAGGCTAGTGGGTGGACCATTGGCGTCTCTGCATCTCTAACCTAGACAGTCACAAACACAGATCTGCACATACACAATGATAGATCTGTAACTGCACAGGATTCACGGTTGCCACTCACCCTCATGGTGGTGCACTGTTCCTCTTCCCTGAGTTTAGACTCCAGAATGTATCCCATCTCTTTCCTCAGAGGACACAGCCAGTCCTGGAGCTTCACCTGCAGAGAGGAAAATGCACAAGTGACAAATGTAGATCTCTAAAGTGAGTGAAGTTAATCACTTGATAATAAACACTACATAGTGATCCACACATATGCAAATTTTAAACAGCTACATATTCGCCTTTTAATTACCAGTCATACAGATCTTGATTTGTAAGTTTTAGTCACAGTTTTCCAAGTTAGAGGCATAAGCCACACCTACCCGAGATGTAAGCACCACGCCACACATATACAGATTTTAAGTCTGTTTGTATTATGAAACAATTTTTCACCCAATATAACAGATTTGCTCTTTATAGTTTAGCTTTTGTACAGTCTGTTCCTTTTGTATATTCAATGTGATTTGTTTTTATACATTTTGCCTCAATGGGTTTGCACCTGCTTTTAGTGTATATTGTATACATCCTATGTTTTTAATAGTATGTAAAAAAAAGATTTGATAATTGCAGCCCTGGTGAAGATTGTTATTTAACAGCGAAACGTGTTGACTACCTTGCTGAGTCTTATGCTTTTTACTGGAAAAAGAACAAAGAATTCATTTATAAGAGAGGTCTGGACTTCCTTGGTTATTTGGACATAAAGAATGTTATATTTTAATTGTTTTTGTCTCTCCGTTTGAGTATGAATTTAGAAGTTTGGATTTGGGGTGGCTGATCCAGGGAGGAACACTGTTGCCTATTTAAATAGAAGGTTTACAGGACCCAGCCAGTGGGTGCTGGGAGGTGCCTTTAGCTGTCCACATTTTTGCAAACTTTATGAGAGGGGCCGATGAGAGGTGAGTAGAAGAAGAGGATTAGGGCCTTCAGCAGGCATATGCAAAGAGGAGCAAATGAGAGGTGCGCAGAGGAAGAGGAGCATAGTGAAAAGTACGTTTTAGACCTGGCATCCTTGGTGTGGTTTTCCCCCTAACTTTTTGCCTTCAACGCTCCAGTCTGCTAACTTTGCATTGCTGGTTTTAAGACCCTGCACACTTTACCACTGCTAACCTATGCTAAAGTGCTTGTGCGCTCTCTCCTTAAAACATAACAAAATACCCAATTACCACACTTCCTGTGCTTGTAAGGTCCTAGTAGAGTGGAACTACCTATTCCCAGGGCCTGTAAACTAAATGCTACTAGTGGGCCTGCAGCAATGATTGTGCCACCCACTTAAGTTGTACTTTAAACATGCCTCAGGTCTGTCTTTGCAGCCTGTATATGGAGTTATAAACTGCTATTTCGACATGGGAAAATAAATCTTTTTCTAGGCCCAACCCTTACTTTTAAGTTTTGCATGTACTGGTGGTAAAAACTCCTAAAGTCGTTTTTCACTACTGCAAGGCCTTTCTCTCCAATAGGATAACTTTGGAGTCCCCTTATTACATTTTATAAGTATAATTTCCAAATGGGAACAGGTGCCCAGATCATGTTTGGTGTCTTTCAAATCGTATTGAAAAATCCTAACTTAGGGTAAAGTTGTATTTAAAATTACAATTTTGAAAATGCCACTTTCAGAAAGTTGCCATCTTTCTGCCTTAGCCATTTCGTGCCTACAGCGTATCTCTTGGTCGCATGACTGGGTGTGAGTGACAGCTGGGCTTTGTATATTTCTCCTAGACAGCCACACACTGTAGGGAGCTTAGGTGTGTGTGTCTGGATGGGTCATCACCAGCAGGATGGGAGAGAGGAGCTGGACTCAGCCCCACTTGAAAAGGATGTTTCCTGTCTCCACATAAAGGGTTGGATTTCCCCTGACGTTAGTCTGGAGCTAGGGCAGAGAAGGTCAGGGAATCTGTGCACGTCAAATGCCTGTCTCTAGAAGCTTCTCCCACTTCAGAGGCACAACTGGGTATGAAAACTGGACTTTAGACACCACCACTTCATTTCCCTTCTGGTCTGTGGATACTCTGCCAGGAAGAAAGACTGCTTTGCTGTTGAAAGGACTGCTATTCTGCTGGGCTGCTGCTCTGAGGGACTGCCACCCTGCTCTGCTGATTGGCTGCCTACTGCCCTCTTGTCTGGGTGAGAATGATTGGACCTGCATCTCTTAAATCCGGAACCCCAGAGTGACTTCAAGAGCTAGTTGCCTGACCTCCTGGTGTGAAGCTTCAGGCACACAACAGGCTTCCAACAACCTTGCACCTAAACCTAGACCCTGCCAAGTGCAGTCTGGTACCATTGGAAGTGGGTTTAAGGTGCTCTGCCTGCCTCAGTGGACGCAGCAGAACCAAAGCATATCCTCGGTAGCGAGGTGCAAACCCGAGCAGAAACGACGAATCGCCGCTGCTGCATGGATTGGACCCACTGTAAAGACCTGCAGCGTCACCTCAGCCCCATAAGAACCACCACTGTGCAACACATCCTCGGCACAGGCCCTCTCATCCCTCATCAACGGCAGCCTTGACGACAGATTTGGCATTGCAGCCTCGCAGCTCTTCGGAACCGATACATCACATACATACCCGACTATGCACTTCATCCTGTACTCTGGACTTTGCATCTCAAGCCCGTTTGATGAGATCCTCGACCACGAGGCAGGCCTTTGCATCGCAGCCTTGCCGCATCTTGGAACCAACGTATCACTTTGGCTGTGTGAAGCATCTTCTACACGGATCCTCGCAATGCTCCGGAAAGAAGGTTTTAAGGTACTCTGTTCAATGGGTCTGAGTGGGTCCCTGTACCCACCTCAGTTCGCTGACGGGGTGAACATGTCACTTTGTCCTGGTCCGGCGAAACCAGATATCCACAAGTGGAGCTTTGTGCTTTTTGGAGCTATTTTCACTGAAATCTTTCAACTTGAATATCTCCTGTTCTACTTATTGGATGTTTGCCATTTTTTTCTTGTTTTATGTATTTATGAAAGTTCTATTTCTCTAACGTAGTGTGGGAACATTTTGGTTGTAGGTGTTTTTTCACTTTACTACTGTTTGAAGTGTTGCACAAATACTTTACAACTTGCCACTACATTATGCATGTCTGCTGGATGCACAGCTACCCGAGGGTTGAACACAGGCCAATTTAGGGTTGGCTGATGCCTCAACCTGACAAAGATTGTGGAAGCTCCTTCTCCAGGGCTCACACCCCAGTCAAATAACAAACCAATTTCTTCAAGTAGGCGTCTACTGAGGGTAACAATGAGAGGCGAGTAGAGGGAGCAGAGCAGGGTGATGAGTAGGCATCTACTCAGAGGCGTTGATGAGCGGTGAGTAGAAGAAGAACGGGTTATGAGTAGACATGTACTGAGAGGACCCAATCACAAAAACTGGGAGGAAGCACACTGCCTCTTATGCTATCACACAATTCATCCAGATGCATTGTGGTAAATGCAGTGCATAATAACACACTTGAATTTAAATTCTTTAGTGTCCCATAAAAAGGAAGGTTTAGGCTTTGCAGAAGGGTTATTTTGCCAAGACAACTTAGCAGTTTAAAAGCTGGAATCCTAGGCTGCAGTGGCAGGACTAGAGTCATGTTTTTGCTTTGTCACTTTAGTGGTTGCGCATTCAGTGCTGCTGTCCAACAGTGACATTTAACTTTCAGGCCCTGGATACACAGAGAACCATATACTAGGAACTTATAAATAAGTGTACCAATCAAGTGTTAGACAATTACACATATACTTTAGGGGTCAGATAACAGGCACTGGGGCCTGGTCAGCAGAGCTCAGAGCACTTCAGAGTCATAAAACCAGCAATTACTCCAGCAAAACGTGGGGGTGATCCTGTAAAAAGGGCATTCTCTCACACTTAGCTGCAGGCGGAACAAGGGAGACGGGCGGTACCTGGAATTATTGGAGGGATCCAGAGGAAGTTTCCTTAGGAGAGGGGGGGAGAAGGAGGTAGGACACACTAGAGAGTATTGGAGGGATTCACTAGAGAGGGAGATTAAGGGAGGTGAGACAGTACTTTGAGTATTGGAAGGACATATAGAAGTCTTCTTCAGGAGCAGGAGGACAAGGGAGTTGGGGCTGTACCTGAGAGAAATGGAGGGATCCACAGGAGTATCTTTCAGGAGAAGGAGGACGAGGGAGTTGGGTCTGTACTTGAGTAGTGGAGGGATCCACAGGCGGTTTCTGAAGGACAAGAAGGTCTGCACCAACCTTAAAGAGACCTGATGTGCTGACAGCAGACACAGCAGAGTTCAGGATGTCTGCTGGAGGATTAATCAAGATATTTTTCATCAGTGGGAGGAAGCTCACTGGAATCATTAACCGTGGTAGAGATCCAATAACACAAATGATCAAAGTCAATCACATTAAAGCCAGTCCATAAGTGGCAGGTTCTGGTGGGAGTGCAGGGGAAGAGGAAATAAGGCAAAATTCTGCAGCAATGTTTTCTCTGACTCTGCTTTTTGTGAAATAAATGCTGGCTACCCAAAATATTTAGAAGATAAAATTATACCAGACAGAAACAGAAGTTAAACATTGATCATTTAAAAAAATATTGACGCCACGCCTCTCTAATGGGGGATTCGTATTTGAAGAGCACAACTTTGTACTCAGATTTTTACTGGAGTCTTAAGTGCGTCTCCAGATGTGTTCATTACATTCTATTTCTTGTTTTATCTCAGCTACCCCTCCGTAAACCACACTGACCACATAGGGGCCTACTTTAGAGTTCAGCAGAGAGGGTACTCCATAGTAATGGTAATGGACCTGCCAGATCTATAGTCAGCCAGGCCTCAAGTATTTCAGTGGCAGCGCGGCTCCGGCTCAGTTGCTGGCATCGTGGAGCAGGGGCCATCGGAGGTTCACGTATAACACCCTCTGCCTGACTCAGAGTTGATGGTGTTATGTTTTTTTTTTGTTTTTCTGTTCACCACCACCAGAGGGACAGGGAAAAGAATTACCCCCACAACATGGGAGGCAACTCACAGGGGGCAGAAGGGTTATTAGTTTTACTTTCCAAAAATGAAAGCCCGCTGTGGGAGTTTGTTATTGGATAAAGTAAAATGTTGCAGACGTTTGACAGGTGGCTGTCATGTTTGATGGAGCCGTCCGTCAAACATTTACAACATTGGCAGGAGCCACCAAGAACAACCCTAACAGCGGATCCTGCCAATGCTTAGAGTGGTCCGCAAGGCTGCAGATAACCCTAAATTTGACAGGCGCTGGTCCCTCGGCATGGTAGAAGTAAAGTAAAGTTCTCTGCCAAGATCTAAATCAGCACCCTGCATTTTATTCACCTGCATCTACTGTTGAAATTAGATCAGTGGTTCCCAACCTGTGGTCCAGGAACCCGTGGGGGTCCGCAAAGCCCCCTCAGGGGGTCCGCGACTGCTTAGAAAATTTAATCATTTTAACAGATTAGGTCCTCAGATTTCAGTAATGACTTAGTGGGTGGTCCCCGGATTCCAATAATGATTCAGTGGGGGGCCCTGGGTTCCAGTAATGATAAAGTGGGGGTTCAAAGAAGTCAAAAGGTTGGGAACCACTAAATTAGATAACGCATGCAGTGCTGTAGAGACAGCAGCGAAACATACCTCATATATAGTATGTGGGCAGTTGTGCGTGGAGACAGAGCTCAGTGCACCAGGACAGAGATCAGATATCTCCCTTCACTTGATCGAAGACAGACTGCCAGATTGTAGGAGGCTGGCCTGGTTTGTAGTGGGTACCAAGGGGTACTTACACTCTGCACCAGGTCCAGGTATCCCTTATTAGTGTAGAAGAGGTGTCTAGCAGCTTAGGCTGATAGAAAATGGTAGCTTAGCAGAGCAGCGTAGGCTGAACTAGGAGACATGCAAAGCTCCCACTATACCACTGGTGTCATATGCACAATATCATAAGAAAACACAATACACAGATATACTAAAAATAAAGGCACTTTATTTTTATGACAATATGCCAAAAGTATCTTAGTGAGTACCCTCAGTATGAGGATAGCAAATATACACAAGATATATGTACACAATACCAAAATTATGCAGTAATAGCAATAGAAAACAGTGCAAGCAATGTATAGTCACAATAGATTGCCATGGGAGCACATAGGTACAGGGGCAACACAAACCACATACTCCAAAAGTGGAATGCGAACCACGAATAGACCCCAAAGCTATGTGAGCTTGTAGAGGGTCGCTGGGACTGTAAGAAAACAGTGAGGGTTAGAAAAATAGCCACCCCAAGACCCTGAAAAGTGGGTGCAAAGTGCACCTAAGTCCTCCAGAGAGCACAGAAGTCGTGATAGGGGAATTCTGCAAGGAAGACCAACACCAGCAGTGCAACAACCATGGATTTCCAGACGAGAGGACCTGTGGAACAAGGGGACCAAGTCCAAGTGTCACGATCAAGTCGGGAGTGGGCAGATGCCCAGGAAATGCCAGCTGTGGATGCAAAGAAGCTGCCACCGGATGGTAGAAGCTGTGGCTTCTGCAAGAACGAAGAGGACTAGGAACTTCCCCTTTGGAGGATGGATGTCCACGTCGTGAAGAAGCTTGCAGAGGTGTTCCCATGCAGAATGACCGCAAACAAGCCTTACTAGCAGCAAGGGTCGCGGTTAGGGTTTTTGGATGCTGCTGTGGCCTAGGAGGGACCAGGATGTCGCCAATTGCGTAAAGAGACAGAGGGGGCGCCCAGCAAGACAAGGAGCCCACTCAGAAGCAGGCAGCACCTGCAGAGGTGCCGGAACAGGCACTATGAAGAAGAGTGAACCAGAGCTCATCCGAAGTCACAAAGGAAGGTCCCACGACGCCGGAGGACAACTCAGGAGGTCGTGCACTGCAGGTTAGAGTGTCGGGGACCCAGGCTTGGCTGTGCACAAAGGAAATCCTGGAAGAGTGCACAGGAGCTGGAGCAGCTGCAAATCACGCGGTACCCAGCAATACAGTCTGGCGTGGGGAGGCAAGGACTTACCTCCACCAAACTTGGACTGAAGAGTCACTGGACTGTGGGAGTCACTTGGACAGAGTTGCTGAGTTCCAGGGACCACGCTCGTCGTGCTGAGAGGGGACCCAGAGGACCGGTGATGCAGTCTTTTGGTGCCTGCGGTTGCAGGGGGAAGATTCCGTCGACCCACGGGAGATTTCTTCGGAGCTTCCAGTGCAAAGAGGAGGCAGACTACCCCCACAGCATGCACCACCAGGAAAACAGTCGAGAAGGCGGCAGGATCAGCGATACAAGGTTGCAGTAGTCGTCTTTGCTACTTTGTTGCGGTTTTGCAGGCTTCCAGCGCAGTCAGCAGTCGGTTCCTTGGCAGAAGGTGAAGAGAGAGATGCAGAGGAACTCTGATGAGCTCTTGCATTCGTTATCTAAAGAATTCCCCAAAGCAGAGACCCTAAATAGCCAGAAAAGGAGGTTTGGCTACCTAGCAAGGAGAATAGGCTAGCAACACAGGTAAGAGCCTATCAGAAGGAGTCTCTGACGTCACCTGCTGGCCCTGGCCACTCAGAGCAGTCCAGTGTGCCAGCAGCACCTCTGTTTCCAAGATGGCAGAGGTCTGGAGCACACTGGAGGAGCTCTGGGCACCTCCCAGGGGAGGTGCAGGTCAGGGGAGTGGTCACTTCCCTTTCCTTTGTCCAGTTTCGCGCCAGAGCAGGGCTGGGGGATCCCTGAACCAGTGTAGACTGGCTTATGCAGAGAGGGGCACCATCTGTGCCCATCAAAGCATTTCCAGAGGCTGGGGGAGGCTACTCCTCCCAAGCCCTGACACCTTTTTCCAAAGGGAGAGGGTGTAACACCCTCTCTCTGAGGAAGTCCTTTGTTCTGCCTTCCTGGGCCAGGCCTGGCTGGACCCCAGGAGGGCAGAAACCTGACTGAGAGGTTGGCAGCAGCTGCAGTGAAACCCCGGGAAAGGTAGTTTGGCAGTACCCGGGTCTGTGCTAGAGACCCGGGGGATCATGGAATTGTCTCACCAACGCCAGGATGGCATTGGGGGGGCAATTCCATGATCTTAGACATGTTACATGGCCATGTTCGGAGTTACCATTGTGAAGCTATACATAGGTAGTGACCTATGTATAGTGCACGCGTGTAATGGTGTCCCCGCACTCACAAAGTCCGGGGAATTTGCCCTGAACAATGTGGGGGCACCTTGGATAGTGCCAGGGTGCCCACACACTAAGTAACTTAGCACCCAACCTTTACCAGGTAAAGGTTAGACATATAGGTGACTTATAAGTTACGTAAGTGCAGTGGTAAATGGCTGTGAAATAACGTGGACGTTATTTCACTCAGGCTGCAGTGGCAGGCCTGTGTAAGAATTGTCAGCGCTCCCTATGGGTGGCAAAAGAAATGCTGCAGCCCATAGGGATCTCCTGGAACCCCAATACCCTTGGGTACCTCAGTACCATATACTAGGGAATTATAAGGGTGTTCCAGTATGCCAATGTAAGTTGGTAAAATTGGTCACTAGCCTGTTAGTGACAATTTGGAAAGAAATGAGAGAGCATAACCACTGAGGTTCTGGTTAGCAGAGCCTCAGTGAGACAGTTAGTCATCACACAGGTAACACATACAGGGCACACTTATGAGCACTGGGGCCCTGGCTGGCAGGGTCCTAGTGACACACACAACTAAAACAACATATATACAGTGAAATATGGGGGTAACATGCCAGGCAAGATGGTACTTTCCTACACAACCCCCCCCCCCAAAAACGAAGGACAATAAGACTAGCCATGACCTGATGAGTCTTCATTGTCTAAGTGGAAATATCTGGAGAGTCCATCTGCATTAGAGTGTGTACTCCCAGGTCTATGTTCCACTGTATAGTCCATTCCCTGTAGAGATATGGACCACCTCAACAATTTAGGATTTTCACCTTTCATTTGTTTTAGCCAAAGTAGAGGTTTGTGGTTTGTCTGAACAATGAAGTAAGTGCCATACAGGTATGGCCTCAACTACTTCAGTGCCCAGACCACAGCAAAGGCCTCCCTCTCTATGGCAGACCAAATCTTTTCTTTAGGGGTCAACCTCCTGCTGATAAAAGCAACAGGTCGATCCTGGCCCTCAGAATTAAGTTGTGATAAGACTGCCCCTACCCCTAATTCAGATGCATCAGTTTAGACAATGAATTTCTTGGAGTAACAGGGGCTTTTCAGGACAGGTGCAGAGCACATGGCCTGCTTCAGCTCCTCAAAAGCTTTCTGACAGCTAGCTGTCCATAATACCTTTTTAGGCATTTTCTTAGATGTGAGGTCATTAAGAGGGGCTGCTATGGAGCCATAGTTCTTTATGAACCTCCTGTAATACCCAGTGAGGCCTAAGAAGGCTCTCACCTGGGTCTGAGTTGTAGGGGGAACCCACTCTATAATAGTTTAGATTTTCCCCTGAAGTGGTGCAATCTGTTCTCCACCTACCAGGTGTCCCAGATAAACTACTTTCCCCTGCCCTATCTGGCACTTTGAAGCCTTGGATAGTGAGGCCTGCCTTTTGCAGGGCCTCTAAAACTTTCCACAGGTGGACCAGGTGGACCAGGTGATCATCCCAGGTGGAGCTAAAGACAGCTATATCATCTAGATATGCTGCACTAAAAGCCTCCAACCCTTGCAGGACTGTATTCACCAACCTCTGAAAAGTGCCAGGTGCATTTTTCAAACCAAAAGGCATTACTGTGAATTGGTAGTGTCCTCCAATGGTTGAAAATGCAGTTTTTGCTTTAGCATCCTCTGATAATTTGATCTGCCAATACCCTGCAGTCAAATCAAAGGTACTTAGATACTTGGCAGATGCCAGTGTATCTATTAGCTCATCTGCCCTGGGTATAGGGTGAGCATCAGTTTTAGTTACCTGGTTGAGACCTCTGTAATTTACACAAAATCTCATTTCCTTCTTTCCATCTTTAGAATGAGGTTTTGGTACAAGTACCACAGGAGAGGCCCTTGGACTTTCAGAGTGCTCAACCAATCCCAGTTCACACATTTTCTGAACCTCTTGTTTTATGCAGTCTCTGACATGGTCAGGCTGCCTATAGATCTTATTTTTGACAGGCAAGCTGTCTCCAGTATCTATAGTGTGCTCACACCAAGAAGTGGTGCCTGGCACAGTAGAAAAGAGTTCAGAAAACTGACCCAGGAGATTTATGCAGTGGTCTTTCTGCTCAGCAGTAAGACAATCTGCCAGAACTACACCTTCCACTAGAGCATCTTGTTCTGTGGAAGAGAAGAGATCAGGGAGAGGGTAACTCTCTTCTTCCTGTCCTTCATCTGTTGCCATGAGCAGGGTGAGATCAGCCCTATCATAGTAGGGTTTTAGGCGATTGACATGGAGCACCCTAAGGGGACTCCTGGCAGTGCCCAAGTCAACCAGGTAGGTGACTTCTCCCTTTTTCTCAACAATAATGTGGGGTCCACTCCATTTGTCTTGGAGTGCTCTTGGGGCCACAGGCTCCAAATCCCACACTTTCTGCCATGGTTGGTACTGAATCAGAACAGCCTTCTGGTCATGCCATTGCTTTTGGAGCTCTTGGCTGGCCTGAAGGTTTTTAATGGCCTTTTTCATATACTCAGCCATTCTGGATCTTAGGCCAAGTACATAGTCCACTATGTCTTGCTTAGGAGCTTTTAAAGGTTGTTCCCAACCCTCCTTTACAAGTGTTAGAGGACCTCTTACAGGGTGCCCAAATAGGAGTTCAAAGGGGCTGAAGCCCACTCCTTTTTGGGGTACCTCCCTGTAAGCAAAAAGGAGACAAGGTAACAGGACATCCCATCTCCTCCGGAGTTTTTCAGGGAGTCCCATTATCATTCCTTTGAGAGTTTTATTAAACCTCTCAACCAGTCCATTTGTTTGTGGATGATAGGGTGTGGTGAACTTGTATGTCACACCACATTCCTTCCACATGGCCTTTAAGTAAGCAGACATGAAGTTGCTACCCCTCTTTGATACCACCTCTTTTGGGAAGCCCACCCTGGAAAAGATTCCCAGGAGGGCTTTTGCCACTGCAGGAGCTGTAGTGGTCCTTAGAGGAATTGCTTCAGGATATCTGGTGGCATGGTCCACTACCACCAAAATCAACCTATTGCCTGAAGCAGTAGGAGGGTCAAGGGGGCCAACTATGTCAACCCCTACCCTTTCAAAGGGTACCCCAACCACAGGTAGTGGAATAAGGGGAGCCTTTGGAGTGCCATCTGTTTTGCCACTGGCTTGACAGGTTTCACAGGACTTACAAAATTCCTTTGTGTCCTCTGACATTCTAGGCCAATGAAACAAGGGAACAAGCCTGTCCCAAGTTTTCATTTGTCCCAAATGTCCAGGCAAGGGAATGTCGTGGGCTAGAATTAGGAGGAACTCTCTGTATTGCTGAGGAATCACCAATCTCCTGGCTGCTCCAGGTTTTGGATCCCTTGCTTCAGTATACAAGAGGTTGTCCTCCCAGTAAACTCTGTGAGAGTCACTGACATCCCCATTTTGCTGTTTGACAGCTTGCTGTCTTAGACCCTCTAGTGTGGGACAGGTCTGCTGTGTCACACTCAGCTCCTCCCTGGCAGGCCCCCCTCCACCCAAAAGCTCAGCAGTGTCTGCTTCCAACTCCTCTGGTGTAGGTTCTGCACAGGGTGGAAATTCTTCTTCCTCAGAAGTTGAATCCACTGTAGAGGGAGGGATAGTAGGTAGTGTTTTACCTTTACTAACCCTAGCTTTAGGGAGCACTTGGTCCATTCTTCCAGGATCCAAGTCACCCTGTCCTTTTTGCTTTTTGGCCTGAGCCCTTGTTAAAGCAAAAATATGCCCAGGAATGCCCAGCATTGCTGCATGAGCCTCCAACTCCACTTCTGCCCAAGCTGATGTCTCTAAATCGTTCCCTAGTAGACAGTCTACAGGTAAATCTGAGGCAACCACAACTTTCTTTGGACCAGTAACCCCCCAACCCCCCAGTTGAGATTCACAACAGCCATGGGGTGGCTAAGAGTGTTGTTATGAGCATCAGTCACTTGGTACTGGTGACCAAGTAGGTGTTGTTCAGTGTGGACCAGTTTCTCTATTACCATGGTAACAGTGGCACCTGTGTCCCTATAGGCCTGAACCTCAACACCATTTATTAGGGGAAGTTGCTTGTACTTATCCATATTAAGGGGACAAGCAACCAAGGTGGCCAAATCAATTGCACCTTCAGAGACTAGCACAGCCTCTGTGGTCTCCCTAACAAGACCAACCCCAACTAAATTACCAAAAGTGAGCCCAGCTACTCCCTTGGTTTGGCTATTAGTAGGTTTGCTCACACCACCACTGCTATTACTAGGGGCACTAGGTGTAGCAGCAGGGGTTGTAGTGGTGGGAGGCTTGGTGCTTTTCTTTGGACAACTGGCAACAGTTGTCCAATGGCCTTTTACTTTACATAAATAGCACCATGGTTTTTTTACTTGATTAGAAGAGGATTTGGACCCACCACCCCCACCAGAGTGTTTTTGTGGGCCTGATGAAGACTCATTTTTAGATTTGTCCCCACCCTTGTCTGAAGACTTACCATCCTTCTTCTTGCCATCCTTGTCACCCCCTGTATGAACTTTTCTGTTCACTCTTGTTCTGACACATTTGTCTGCCTTCTTTCCCAATTCTTGGGGAGAGGTCAGATCAGAGTCTACCAGGTACTGGTGCAACAAATCAGACACACAATTATTAAGTATATGCTCTCTCAGGATGAAGTTATACAGGCTTTCATAGTCAGAAACTTTACTGCCATGTAACCACCCCTCCAAGGCCTTCACTGAATGGTCAACAAAGTCTACCCAGTCTTGTGAAGACTCCTTTTTGGTTTCTCTGAACTTGATCCTGTACTGTTCAGTGGTTAAGCCATAACCATCTAGGAGTGCATTCTTAAGAACTGTAAAATTATTGGCATCACTTTCCTTCACAGTAAGGAGCCTATCCCTACCCTTTCCACTGAAAGATAGCCATATGATAGCAGCCCACTGCCTTTGAGGGACCCCCTGTACAACACAGGCCCTCCCAAGTGCAGCAAACCACTTGTTAATGTCATCCCCCTCCTTATAAGGGGGAACTATCTTGTGCAGATTCCTAGAATCATGCTCTTTCACAGGATTACTATCTGTAAACCTGCTGCTGCCACCATGGGGTCCTAACCCCAACCTCTGTCTTTCTTTTTCTAAGTCTAATGATTCCCTGTCTAGAGCCAGCTGTTGCTGTTTAAGCTTCAGCCTGGACTCTTCCACTCTCAATCTATTGAGTTTCCTTTCTAAAACTCTGTCATCAAGGTGTGTGGGTTGTGCATGCCTTGACACAGAAGAATGGTGTGAATGAACAGAGGGAGACCTGTCCCTAACAGATGGCACTCTAACAACCTGGCCTAAAGGAGTAATCTCCCTACTGTGATGAGAACTCACATAAGTACCAGCCATGCTAGGTGGCCTGCTAAGGGGCAGGTTGGGAAGAGTACTATCTAACACTTTTACTGGGGCTACCCCAGAATCAGAGTGTGAACCATCTGCTAATTTCTCACCTGATGTGCCACCTAAGGACTTATCATTTTCAATGAGCATATTAACCAACAGTCCTCTAGAAGGATTCTTCCCTACCCCTAAACCTCTATCAATGCAGAGACTCCTTGCTTCTTTCCAGCTAAGGTGGTCATAAGCTGTGCTGGCCAGAGCAAGAGCTTGGCCTGCACCAGACATGATAGAAAAGAGTTTAAGGGACAGAAAAAGAAAGAAAAAGTTTCAGAACTTTTTAAGGAAACAGAAAAAAAAAATATCAACTTTTAAGAAACTTTTTGAAAGTTTAGATGTACTTTTCAGCACTTAGCAATAGAGTAAGAGAAGAAAAGCAAAACGTTTTGGTTAGGTGTATATACACTGAACTTGTTTTGTATATTTTTCTCTTATGAAAAGTACAATATGACAAAGTGGTAAGTAGTTGCAAGTACTTATCCCACCGCTGCACGACCAATGTAGGAGGCTGGCCTGGTTTGTAGTGGGTACCAAGGGGTACTTACACTCTGCACCAGGTCCAGGTATCCCTTATTAGTGTAGAAGAGGTGTCTAGCAGCTTATGCTGATAGAAAAGGGTAGCTTAGCAGAGCAGCTTAGGCTGAACTAGGAGACATGCAAAGCTCCCACTATACCACTGGTGTCATATGCACAATATCATAAGAAAACACAATACACAGATATACTAAAAATAAAGGTACTTTATTTTTATGACAATATGCCAAAAGTATCTCAGTGAGTACCCTCAGTATGAGGATGCCAAATATACACAAGATATATGTACACAATACCAAAATATGCAGTAATAGCAAAAGGAAGTAATGCAAGCAATGTAAAGTTACAGTAGATTGCAATGGGAGCACATAGGTACAGGGGCAACACAAACCATATACTCTAGAAGTGGAATGCGAACCACGAATGGACCCCAAACCTATGTGAGCTTGTAGAGGGTCGCTAGGACTGTAAGAAAACAGTGAGGGTTAGAAAAATAGCCCACCCCAAGACCCTGAAAAGTGGGTGCAAAGTGCACCTAAGTTCCCCAGAGAGCACAGAAGTTGTGATAGGGGAATTCTGCAAGGAAGAGCAACACCAGCAGTGCAACAGCGATGGATTTCCAGACGAGAGGACCTGTGGAACAAGGGGACCAAGTCCAAGAGTCACGATCAAGTCGGGAGTGGGCAGATGCCCAGGAAATGCCAGCTGTGGATGCAAAGAAGCTGCCACCGGATGGTAGAAGCTGTGGATTCTGCAAGAACGAAGAGGACTAGGAACTTCCCCTTTAGAGGATGGATTTCCACGTCGTGAAGAAGCTTGCAGAGGTGTTCCCACGCAGAAAGACCGCAAACAAGCCTTGCTAGTTTCAAGGGTCGCGGTTAGGGTTTTTGGATGCTGCTGTGGCCCAGGAGGGACCAGGATGTCGCCAATTGCGTGAGGAGACAGAGGGGGCGCCCAGCAAGACAAGGAGCCCACTCAGAAGCAGGAAGCACCCGCAAAAGTGCCGGAACAGGCACTACGAAGAAGAGTGAACCGGAGCTCACCCGAAGTCACAAAGGAAGGTCCCACGACGCCGGAGGACAACTCAGGAGGTCGTGCACTGCAGGTTAGAGTGTCGGGGACCCAGTCTTGGCTGTGCACAAAGGAAATCCTGGAGGAGTGCACAGGATCTGGAGCAGCTGCAAATCACGCGATACCCAGCAATGCAGTCTGGCGTGGGGAGGCAAGGACTTACCTCCACCAAACTTGGACTGAAGAGTCACTGGACTGTGGGAGTCACTTGGACAGAGTTGCTGAGTTCCAGGGACCACGCTCGTCATGCTGAGAGGGGACCCAGAGGACCGGTGATGCAGTCTTTTGGTGCCTGCGGTTGCAGGGGGAAGATTCCGTCGACCCACGGGAGATTTCTTCGGAGCTTCTAGTGCAGAGAGGAGGCAGACTACCCCCACAGCATGCACCACCAGGAAAACAGCCGAGAAGGCGGCAGGATCAGCGATACAAGGTTGCAGTAGTCGTCTTTGCTACTTTGTTGCGGTTTTGCAGGCTTCCAGCGTGGGGATCATGGGATTGTCTCACCAACGCCAGGATGGCATTGGGGGGGCAATTCCATGATCTTAGACATGTTACATGGCCATGTTCGGAGTTACCATTGTGAAGCTATACATAGGTAGTGACCTATGTATAGTGCACACGTGTAATGGTGTCCCAGCACTCACAAAGTCCGGGGAATTCGCCCTGAACGATGTGGGGACACCTTGGCTAGTGCCAGGGTGCCCACACACTAAGTAACTTAGCACCCAACCTTTACCAGGTAAAGGTTAGACATATAGGTGACTTATAAGTTAATTAAGTGCAGTGGTAAATGGCTGTGAAATAACGTGGACGTTATTTCACTCAGGCTGCAGTGGCAGGCCTGTGTAAGAATTGTCAGAGCTCCCTATGGGTGGCAAAAGAAATGCTGCAGCCCATAGGGATCTCCTGGAACCCCAATACCCTGGGTACCTCAGTACCATATACTAGGGAATTATAAGGGTGTTCCAGTATGCCAATGTAAGTTGGTAAAATTGGTCACTAGCCTGTTAGTGACAATTTGGAAAGAAATGAGAGAGCATAACCACTGAGGTTCTGATTAGCAAAGCCTGAGTGAGACAGTTAGTCATAACACAGGTAACACATACAGGGCACACTTATGAGCACTGGGGCCCTGGCTGGCAGGGTCCCAGTGACACATACAACTAAAACAACATATATACAGTGAAATATGGGGGTAACATGCCAGGCAAGATGGTACTTTCCTACACAGATCTCTGCAGGCAGATCACTGTGGTTACATCTGAGCCGCTGCTAAAGACTGCCAGATCTCCGCAGGCAGATCACTGTGGTTACATCTGAGCCGCTGCGGCGCCGCTGAAGACTGGCAGCTTTGCTGAGCAGGCGCCGTGTTTAATAAATCGGCTCAGTAAAGTTTTATTTTTGCAAAAACAAACTACAAATTTTGTTGTAGAAAAACAAAAAGGAAAAGTACGTCTTCTACCATTCCGGGGGGGATAATTTATTTGGTTTGCTGTGTGAGACAGCTAGGCGCTTCCTGGTTAGCCCAGTTAGGTAAACTGGGCTCTAAGAACCACTTCTATCTCTGGTATAGTGACCGAGGGCCCAGCAGCAGATGGGCGTAGAAAGGGTTTCTGCTGATGGAGCCCAGGGAAGCTCTGCTGTTGGAAACAAGGCACTTCTCCTGACCCTAAACAGAGTGGGTGAGCTGCGGGTTAGGCGGACAAGACAACCGCTGCTTTCTGGTGGATCCCTGCGCGTGCCAAACTCTGGTGGGGCCCACACTCAGTCATTCCTGGCCGCGTTCTCTGTGGCTCCTCAAGAATGTCATGAATAATCCCTGCTTCCCTACTCCTTAGACTAGGGGCTCAAGTGTGCGACCTGTAATCCCAGGGCTGTGACAGATGCACCATGTGCTCTTCTGCAGCCTCCTCTCTGGAGCTAACTTGTCCAAAGTGGGATTCAAAGGCTGTGACCCACACACCCTGTGCTCCTCGACAGTCACTTCAGTAGCACTGGCACTCTCAGTTTGTGACTAGTGATCCCTGGACGGCACCTGCCATACCTTGTGCTCTGCTGCACATGGGGCTCACGGTATGAGATCTGTGATCCCGGGACAGACACAGACACAAGTTGTACTCCTGGCCCTCTCTCTGTATAAATCCCACAGAACTGTCCGAGATCCCAAAACATATTATACGTTCACTGGCTCTCTTTCACTACAGAGCCCACGGTGCCGCAGATCCCTGAACACGCATAGACATACTATGTACACTTATGCAGCATCTTCTGTGGGGATCAAGGTGTAGGACATGTGACCACAGGGCTGTGACAGACATACCGTCCCTTGTTCTTTTCTGAAGCCCCTTCTATGGGCTTCACACCTTGTTCTCTTGTGCAGAATTCTCTATGGAGACCTTTCAGTGGAATGAGTGATCTCTGAATTCCTCCAGACCAACTCTGTGCTCCTGGGCAGAATTCTCCATGAAGCCTTTAGTACGCAATAACTTCTGCCTGAATTGATACAGACTCCTCGTACATCTGCAGCCCCTTCTTGGGGGCTCAATGTGATCCAAGGGCTGTGACATACCATTCTGCCCTTGGATAGGCCTGGGCGGAACTCTGCAAAGTGATTAAAAAACTCAGCCGTGCTCCATGGAGTTGCGCAAGCAGCGGAGTGCATTAGGTCCTGCCATTGGTGCTGATTTATAGCGCCGGGTGTTTGTCCCGCGCTGAAAAATCAGCACGAACGGCACCACGTGCAGCGCATGAGGCTGCTGCTTCTTTTCTGCCGCTCAAGTAGATTTTTAACTTGAGAAGCAGCTTCTTCAACGTGAACGGAAGGTTTCTCATTGCGTGAGGTAGCGACCATCCGCGACCGCCCAAGTTGAGAAATCTCACTGGGAGGTGGTCTGGAGTAAGATTTTCCTCGCTCACCAACTTAACGTTAGCGAGTGCAAACGAGGAAAAAAACTCCACTCCGCACCACTACATGGAGTTTTTTGGAACTCCGCGCTCTAGGCGGAGCGGGAAAAACTCTGCAAATTCCGCGAGCGGAGCGGAGTTCACCGCCCACCCCTACCCTTGGACAGCTTTCTCAATGTAGTCTTAAGTACGCAATCAGTGCTTGGTGACCATTAAGGATAAAACAAAAAGCGCTGGATTTCCAGATCTAAGTGGCCTTGGGTGGGCCGGGGCACTTCCTTGGGTGGGACGGGCCCACCTGGCTTAACCTCTAGAACTGGGCCTGCTTCCCTATATTTCTCAAGGAGTGAGTTCACTTGTGATCCCATCACACCCACACACATACCTTGTACTCTTCTGCAGCCTTCCCTATAATTCTCAAGGAGTGACTCCCCTTGTGATCCCATCACACCTACACACATACCTTGTACTCTCGGGCAGCCTTCCCTATAATTCACAGGGAGTGACTTCACTTGTGACCCCATCACACCTACACACATACCTTGTACTCTTGGGCAGCCTTCCCTATAATTCTCAGGGAGTGACTTCACTTGTGATCCCATCACACCCACACACATACCATGTACTCCTCTGCAGTCTTCCCTATAATTGTCAAGGAGTGGCTTCACTTGTGATCCCATCACACCTACACACATACCTTGTACTCCTCTGCAGCCTCCTCGATGGGACTCACTGAGTGGGATTTATGGTCCTTGGACTCCCGGCAGACCACACATATCATCCTCTGATCCTCTTCACAGAACAGCCGGAGTTTCTCCTCGTGTTTCTCGCACAGATTCCCCTCCGGGGGCTTCACGGGGGGCAGGTGAAGCTGTTTTACCATTTCCACCATGTTTCCCAGTTGCCTGATGGGTCGGAGGCTTCTCCCAGGAGATATCTCTCTGCACTGCGGACAGGGGGAGTTTCCATCTCTCCCCTCCCAGCTCTGAGTGATGCAGGAGCGGCAGAAGACGTGTCCACAGTCCGTGGACACCGGGTCCGTGAAATATTCCAAACAGATGGAACAAGTGGCCTCATCTCTGAGACCCGTGAGCTGAGCTGCGGCCATGATCGCGGAAATGCAGGGAGGGAGGGAAGTTTCGTTTCTCTGTTTGTAAAGTGGGCGGGTCTGTGTGTGTAAAGTGGGAGTATCTGTCTGTATGAAGTGGGGGCGTCTGTGTGTATGAAGTTGGGGTGTCTGTGTGTCTCTATAAAGTGGGAGTGTCTGTGTCCCCTCCTCTTTGTGTACTGGGACTTCCTGGTTCACTGTTTGTGTAAAGTGGGGGTGTCTGTGTGTACAAAGTGGGGTGCATGTATGTATAAAGTGGGTGTCTCTGTGTGTGTAAAGTGGGGGTGTCTGTGTGTATAAAGTGGGGTTGTCTGTGTGTAAATTGGGGGTGTCGGTGTCCCCGCTCCTCCTCTCGTGTGTACTGGGACTTCCTAGTTCAAACCCCCGTCGCTTTCCAATCGCGGCCACTGAAGAAGGTCTTTCTAATTGTATTTTTAGTGCGTGGATATAGCGCTTACTACCCCGGACGACACATCGCAGCGCTAATGTGCACGTTCAGCTCTGACTGCAGCAGCCCCGGCCCCAGAGGCGGTAAATAACCCCCGACTGGGCCCCGGGGGTTTATTTCTGGGAAGAGTGAGGCGGAGGGTGAGAGAAATACAGGGAATTAAAAGTGACCCCAAGACATTCATTCTGAGACCACAAGGGAAAGGGGCGGGGGAGGGAGGAATACCCGGGTGTGAACGAATCACAGGGAAGAGAGGGAAACACGGACATAAAGGCAGAGAGAAGAGGAAAGAATGTCAGAGGAGAAGAGACAGCAACAGGAGGTGGAGAAACGAAAAGGACGAGGAATAGAAAACGCTTCAGCTTTTTCAGAATTGAAAGTTTCACAAAGTTCCATTAACTGACCCCAAACAGGTCCAGCACCACTGAAGGTGCCTTTAATGCACAGGCAGGCGCGCCTATGGCTGCTCTGTGGCTCTATTTTAGCGCACAGTGCATTCTGGGACTCGTAGTTTGTGTTTATAGATTGAGTATTCTCTCAAACCTCGTGGCCAGTAAGAGCTCTTAGCTAACAGGCCAGGACTGCTTGGAGGTGTCAGACACGCAGAGGGTGATGGGAGGAGTGAGTGCACTTTATCTAACCCAATCCATGCTCCTTCGCTCTGATGCTCCTCCGTTTGGCTCCAGCCGTGTGCACATCAGCCTTGAGCCTGTTCAGGTAGGAAGAGTCCAGCCCGAGCTGCCAGGCCATGTCCTCCCTGAACCAGAACACAAGTGACCAGGGCCGGTCCCGCACCGACGGGGGTCTTCAGTCGGGTACAGCTTGGTTCCAGTGGCACAGAGCACAAAAGAAGGCTTCCCTGGTCCCCTTCAGCTGCAGCTCTATAGGAAAGTACCATCTTGCCTGGCATGTTACCCCCATTTTTCACTGTATATATGTTGTTTTAGTTGTATGTGTCACTGGGACCCTGCTAGTCAGGGCCCCAGTGCTCATAAGTGTGCCTGAATGTGTTACCTGTGTAGTGACTAACTGTCTCACTGAGGCTCTGCTAACCAGAACCTCAGTGGTTATGCTCTCTCATTTCTTTCAAATTGTCACTAACAGGCTAGTGACCAATTTTACCAATTTACATTGGCATACTGGAACACCCTTATAATTCCCTAGTATATGGTACTGAGGTACCCAGGGTATTGGGGTTCCAGGAGATCCCTATGGGCTGCAGCATTTCTTTTGCCACCCATAGGGAGCTCTGACAATTCTTACACAGGCCTGCCACTGCAGCCTGAGTGAAATAACGTCCACGTTATTTCACAGCCATTTTACACTGCACTTAAGTAACTTATAAGTCACCTATATGTCTACCCTTTACCTGATAAAGGTTAGGTGCAAAGTTACTTAGTGTGTGGGCACCCTGGCACTAGCCAAGGTGCCCCCACATTGTTCAGGGCCAATTCCCTGGACTTTGTGAGTGCGGGGACACCATTACACGCGTGCACTACATATAGGTCACTACCTATATGTAGCTTCACAATGGTAACTCCGAATATGGCCATGTAACATGTCTATGATCATGGAATTGCCCCCTCTATGCCATCCTGGCATAGTTGGCACAATACCATGATCCCAGTGGTCTGTAGCACAGACCCTGGTACTGCCAAACTGCCTTTCCCAGGGTTTCACTGCAGCTGCTGCTGCTGCCAACACCTCAGACAGACTGCTGCCCTCCTGGGGTCCAGCCAGGCCTGGCCCAGGATGGCAGAACAAAGGACTTCCTCTGAGAGAGGGTGTTACACCCAATCCCTTTGGAAAATGGTGTGAAGGCAGGGGAGGAGTAGCCTCCCCCAGCCTCTGGAAATGCTTTCATGGGCACACCTGGTGCCCATTTCTGCATAAGCCAGTCTACACCGGTTCAGGTACCCCTTAGCCCTGCTCTGGCGCGAAACTGGACAAAGGAAAGGGGAGTGACCACTCCCCTGACCTGTACCTCCCCTGGGAGGTGCCCAGAGCTCCTCCAGTGTGCTCCAGACCTCTGCCATCTTGGAAACAGAGGTGCTACTGGCACACTGGACTGCTCTGAGTGGCCAGTGCCAGCAGGTGACGTCAGAGACTCCTTCTGATAGGCTAGCAACACCTGAAGGAGCCTATCTCCTCTCCTAAGTAGCCAAACCCTCTTTTCTGGCTATTTAGGGTCTCTGTCTTTGGGGATTCTATAGATAACGAATGCAAGAGCTCATCCGAGTTCCTCTGCATCTCTCTCTTCACCTTCTGCCGAGGAATCGACTGCTGACCGCGCTGGAAGCCTGCAAAACTGCAACAAAGTAGCGAAGATGACTACTGCAACTCTGTAACGCTGATCCTGCCGCCTTCTCGACTGTTTTCCTGGTGGTGCATGCTGTGGGGGTAGTCTGCCTCCTCTCTGCACTAGAAGCTCCAAAGAAATCTCCCGTGGGTCGACGGAATCGTCCCCCTGCAACCGCAGGCACCAAAGAACTGCATCACCGGTACCCTGGGTCTCCTCTCAGCACGACGAGCGAGGTCCCTTGAATCCAGCAACTCTGTCCAAGTGACTCCCACAGTCCAGTGACTCTTCAGTCCAAGTTTGGTGGAGGTAAGTCCTTGCCTCCCCACGCCAGACTGCATTGCTGGGAACATCGACTTTTGCAGCTACTCCGGCCTCTGTGCACTTCAGGCGGAAATCCTTTGTGCACAGTCCAGCCTGGGTCCACGGCACTATAACCTACATTGCACGACCTCCTAAGTTGTCCTCCGGCGACGTGGGATTCCTTTGTGGGACTTCGGGTGAGCACCGTTTCACGCATCCTCGTGGTGCCTGTTTCTGGCACTTCTGCGGGTGCTGCCTGCTGCTGAGAGGGCGCTTTGTCTTGCTCGACGCCCCCTCTGTCCCCAGACACAATTGGCGACATCCTGGTCCCTCCTGGGCCACAGCAGCATCCAAAAACCCTAACCGCACGATTTGCAGCTAGCAAGGCTTGTTGGCGGTCTTTCGGCGGGAAAACACTTCTGCACGACTCTCCACGGCGTGGGGGATCCATCCTCCAAAGGGGAAGTCTCTAGCCCTTGTCGTTCCTGCAGAAACCTCAGCTTCTACTGTCCAGTAGCAGCTTCTTTGCACCCACAGCTGGCATTTCCTGGGCATCTGCCCATCTCCGACTTGCTTGTGACTTTTGGACTTGGTCCCCTTGTTCCACAGGTACCCTGGAAATCCATCGTTGTTGCATTGTTGGTTTGTGTCTTTCCTGCAGAATTCCCCTATCACGACTTCTATGTCCTTTGGGGAACTTTAGTGCACTTTGCACTCACTTTTCAGGGTCTTGGGGTGGGCTATTCTTCTAACCCTGTAGGAAAGTACCATCTTGCCTGGCATGTTACCCCCATTTTTTCACTGTATATATGTTGTTTTAGTTGTATGTGTCACTGGGACCCTGTACTCCAGGGCCCCAGTGCTCATAAGTGTGCCTGAATGTGTTACCTGTGTAGTGACTAACTGTCTCACTGAGGCTCTGCTAATCAGAACCTCAGTGGTAATGCTCTCTCATTTCTTTCAAATTGTCACTAACAGGCTAGTGACCAATTTTACCAATTTACATTGGCTTACTGGAACACCCTTATAATTCCCTAGTATATGGTACTAAGGTACCCAGGGTATTGGGGTTTCAGGAGATCCCTATGGGCTGCAGCATTTCTTTTGCCACCCATAGGGAGCTCTGACAATTCTTACACAGGCCTGCCACTGCAGCCTGAGTGAAATAACGTCCACGTTATTTCACAGCCATTTTACACTGCACTTAAGTAACTTATAAGTCACCTATATGTCTAACCTTTACCTGGTAAAGGTTAGGTGCAAAGTTACTTAGTGTGAGGGCACCCTGGCACTAGCCAAGGTGCCCCCACATTGTTCAGGGCCAATTCCCCGGACTTTGTGAGTGCGGGGACACCATTACACGCGTGCACTACATATAGGTCACTACCTATATGTAGCTTCACAATGGTAACTCCGAATATGGCCATGTAACATGTCTATGATCATGGAATTGCCCCCTCTATGCCATCCTGGCATAGTTGGCACAATCCCATGATCCCAGTGGTCTGTAGCACAGACCCTGGTACTGCCAAACTGCCTTTCCTGGGGTTTCACTGCAGCTGCTGCTGCTGCCAACCCCTCAGACAGGTTTCTGCCCTCCTGGGGTCAAGCCAGGCTTGTCCCAGGATGGCAGAACAAAGGACTTCCTCTGAGAGAGGGTGTTACACCCTCTCCCTTTGGAAAATGGTGTGAAGGCAGGGGAGGAGTAGCCTCCCCCAGCCTCTGGAAATGCTTTCATGGGCACATTTGGTGCCCATTTCTGCATAAGCCAGTCTACACCGGTTCAGGGACCCCTTAGCCCTGCTCTGGCGCGAAACTGGACAAAGGAAAAGGGAGTGACCACTCCCCTGACCTGCACCTCCCCTGGGAGGTGTCCAGAGCTCCCCCAGTGTGCTCCAGACCTCTGCCATCTTGGAAACAGAGGTGCTGCTGGCACACTGGACTGCTCTGAGTGGCCAGTGCCACCAGGTGACGTCAGAGACTCCTTCTGATAGGCTCCTTCAGGTGTTGCTAGCCTATCCTCTCTCCTAGGTAGCCAAACCCTCTTTTCTGGCTATTTAGGGTCACTGTCTCTGGGGAAACTTTAGATAACGAATGCAAGAGCTCATCCGAGTTCCTCTGCATCTCTCTCTTCACCTTCTGCCAAGGAATCGACTGCTGACCGCGCTGGAAGCCTGCAAAACTGCAACATAGTAGCAAAGACGACTACTGCAACTCTGTAACGCTGATCCTGCCGCCTTCTCGACTGTTTTCCTGGTGGTGCATGCTGTGGGGGTAGTCTGCCTCCTCTCTGCACTAGAAGCTCCGAAGAAATCTCCCGTGGGTCGACGGAATCTTCCCCCTGCTACCGCAGGCACCAAAGAACTGCATCACTGTAGGAAAGTACCATCTTGCCTGGCATGTTACCCCCATTTTTCACTGTATATATGTTGTTTTAGTTGTATGTGTCACTGGGACCCTGGTAACCCAGGGCCCCAGTGCTCATAAGTGTGCCTGAATGTGTTACCTGTGTAGTGACTAACTGTCTCACTGAGGCTCTGCTAATCAGAACCTCAGTGGTTATGCTCTCTCATTTCTTTCCAAATTGTCACTGACAGGCTAGTGACCATTTTTACCAATTTACATTGGCTTACTGGAACACCCTTATAATTCCCTAGTATATGGTACTGAGGTACCCAGGGTATTGGGGTTCCAGGAGATCCCTATGGGCTGCAGCATTTCTTTTGCCACCCATAGGGAGCTCTGACAATTCTTACACAGGCCTGCCACTGCAGCCTGAGTGAAATAACGTCCACGTTATTTCACAGCCATTTTACACTGCACTTAAGTAACTTATAAGTCACCTATATGTCTAACCTTTACCTGGTAAAGGTTAGGTGCAAAGTTACTTAGTGTGAGGGCACCCTGGCACTAGCCAAGGTGCCCCCACATTGTTCAGAGCCAATTCCCTGAACTTTGTGAGTGCGGGGACACCATTACACGCGTGCACTACATATAGGTCACTACCTATATGTAGCTTCACCATGGTAACTCCGAATATGGCCATGTAACATGTCTATGATCATGGAATTGCCCCCTCTATACCATCCTGGCATAGTTGGCACAATCCCATGATCCCAGTGGTCTGTAGCACAGACCCTGGTACTGCCAAACTGCCCTTCCTGGGGTTTCACTGCAGCTGCTGCTGCTGCCAACCCCTCAGACAGGCATCTGCCCTCCTGGGGTCCAGCCAGGCCTGGCCCAGGATGGCAGAACAAAGAACTTCCTCCGAGAGAGGGTGGGACACCCTCTCCCTTTGGAAAATGGTGTGAAGGCAGGGGAGGAGTAGCCTCCCCCAGCCTCTGGAAATGCTTTGTTGGGCACAGATGTGCCCAATTCTGCATAAGCCAGTCTACACCGGTTCAGGGACCCCTTAGCCCCTGCTCTGGCGCGAAACTGGACAAAGGAAAGGGGAGTGACCACTCCCCTGACCTGCACCTCCCCTGGGAGGTGTCCAGAGCTCCTCCAGTGTGCTCCAGACCTCTGCCATCTTGGAAACAGAGGTGCTGCTGGCACACTGGACTGCTCTGAGTGGCCAGTGCCACCAGGTGACGTCAGAGACTCCTGCTGATAGGCTCCTTCAGGTGTTAGTAGCCTTTCCTCTCTCCTAGGTAGCCAAACCCTCTTTTCTGGCTATTTAGGGTCTCTGTCTCTGGGGAAACTTTAGATAACGAATGCATGAGCTCAGCCGAGTTCCTCTGCATCTCTCTCTTCACCTTCTGATAAGGAAACGACCGCTGACCGCGCTGGAAGCCTGCAAACCTGCAACATAGTAGCAAAGACGACTACTGCAACTCTGTAACGCTGATCCTGCCGCCTTCTCGACTGTTTTCCTGCTTGTGCATGCTGTGGGGGTAGCCTGCCTCCTCTCTGCACCAGAAGCTCCGAAGAAATCTCCCGTGGGTCGACGGAATCTTCCCCCTGCAACCGCAGGCACCAAAAAGCTGCATTACCGGTCCCTTGGGTCTCCTCTCAGCACGACGAGCGAGGTCCCTCGAATCCAGCGACTCTGTCCAAGTGACCCCCACAGTCCAGTGACTCTTCAGTCCAAGTTTGGTGGAGGTAAGTCCTTGCCTCACCTCGCTGGGCTGCATTGCTGGGAACCGCGACTTTGCAGCTACTCCGGCCCCTGTGCACTTCCGGCGGAAATCCTTTGTGCACAGCCAAGCCTGGGTCCACGGCACTCTAACCTGCATTGCACGACTTTCTAAGTTGGTCTCCGGCGACGTGGGACTCCTTTGTGCAACTTCGGCGAGCACCGTTTCACGCATCCTCGTAGTGCCTGTTTCTGGCACTTCTCCGGTTGCTACCTGCTTCAGTGAGGACTCTTTGTCTTGCTCGACGTCCCCTCTCTCTTCAGGTCCAATTTGCGACCTCCTGGTCCCTCCTGGGCCCCAGCAGCGTCCAAAAACGCCAAACGCACGATTTGCGTGTAGCAAAGCTTATTGGCGACCTTCCGGCGGGAAAACACTTCTGCACGACTCTCCAAGGCGAGAGGGATCCGTCCACCAAAGGGGAAGTCTCTAGCCCTTTTCGTTCCTGCAGAAACCTCAGCTTCTTCTGTCCAGTCGAAGCTTCTTTGCACCGGCAGCTGGCATTTCCTGGGCATCTGCCCATCTCCGACTTGCTTCTGACTTTTGGACTTGGTCCCCTTGTTCCACAGGTACCCTAGATTGGAAATCCACAGTTGTTGCATTGCTGGTTTGTGTCTTTCCTGCATTATTCCTCTAACACAACTCTTTTGTCCTTAGGGGAACTTTAGTGCACTTTGCACTCACTTTTCAGGGTCTTGGGGAGGGTTATTTTTCTAACTCTCACTATTTTCTAATAGTCCCAGCGACCCTCTACAAGGTCACATAGGTTTGGGGTCCATTCGTGGTTTGCATTCCACTTTTGGAGTATATGGTTTGTGTTGCCCCTATCCCTATGTTTCCCCATTGCATCCTATTGTAACTATACATTGTTTGCACTGTTTTCTAAGACTATACTGCATATTTTTGCTATTGTGTATATATTTCTTGTGTATATTTCCTATCCTCTCACTGAGGGTACACTCTAAGATACTTTGGCATATTGTCATAAAAATAAAGTACCTTTATTTTTAGTAGAACTGTGTATTGTGTTTTCTTATGATATTGTGCATATGACACTAAGTGGTACTGTAGTAGCTTCACACGTCTCCTAGTTCAGCCTAAGCTGCTCTGCTAAGCTACCATTATCTATCAGCCTAAGCTGCTAGACACCCTATACACTAATAAGGGATAACTGGGCCTGGTGCAAGGTGCAAGTACCCCTTGGTACTCACTACAAGCCAGTCCAGCCTCCTACATTGGTTGTGCAGTGGTGGGATAAGTGCTTGAGACTACTTACCACTCTTGTCATTGTACTTTTCATAAGAGAAAAATATACAAAACAAGGTCAGTGTATATACACATAGCCAAAAGGTTTTGCATTTCCTCTTTTCACTCTTTTCTAAGTGCTGAAAAGTACTCCTAAACTTTCAAAAAGTTCTTAAAAGTTTAAAAAGTTTTTTCTGTCTTTCCAAAAAGTTCTGATAACTTTTTTCTCTTTTTCTATCACTTTAACTCTCTCTAAAAAATGTCTGGCACAGGCCAAGGTGTTGATCTGTCCAAACTTGCATATGACAACCTTATCTGGAAAAGAGCAAGGAGTCTCTGTATAGAGAGAGGTTTGAGTGTAGGGAAGAATCCTGCCTTGGAACTATTACTTAACATGCTTAGAGAACAGGATAAGGCCATAGGTGCCCCATCTGTTGAAAAAGTACCTAATAGTTCCCAATCTGATTCAGGGACTCCCCCAGGAAAAGATTCAGGGAAGAAACTTCCTAGCCTGCCCATTACTAGACAATCTAGCATAGATGGTAATGATGATGAGCCACACCAAATAAGTAGTGTTGTCTCACATCATAGCAAAAGCATTTATTCTCACCATACTGGTAGTAATGTTTCTGTAAACCAAGCTGTTAAGTTGGCTTCTGTAAGGGACAGGTCTCCTTCTGTTCATTCCCATCATAGCTCTGTTTCTAGAAATGTCCCTCCCACCAACCCTGATGACAGAATGTTAGAGAGGGAACTCAATAAGTTGAGGGTGGAACAAACCAGACTGAAGCTTAAAAAGCAACAGCTGGATTTGGATAGACAGTCTTTTGAATTAGAGAAGGAAAGACAGAAGTTGGGTTTAGATACCCATGGTGGCAGCAGCAGTATTCCCCATAGTCATCCTGCAAAAGAGCATGATTCCAGGAATCTGCACAAGATAGTTCCCCCTTATAAGGAGGGGGATGACATTAACAAGTGGTTTGCTGCACTTGAGAGGGCCTGTGTTGTACAGGATGTCCCTCAAAGGCAGTGGGCTGCTATCCTATGGCTATCATTTAGTGGAAAAGGTAGGGATAGGCTCCTTACTGTGAAAGAAAATGATGCTAATAATTTCCAAGTTCTTAAGAATGCACTCCTGGATGGTTATGGCTTAACCACTGAACAGTACAGGATAAAGTTCAGAGAGACCAAAAAGGAGTCTTCACAAGACTGGGTTGATTTCATTGACCAGGCAGTGAAGGCCTTGGAGGGGTGGTTACATGGCAGTAAAGTTACTGATTATGACAGCCTGTATAACTTGATCCTGAGAGAGCATATTCTTAATAATTGTGTGTCTGATTTGTTGCACCAGTACTTGGTGGACTCTGATCTGACCTCTCCCCAAGAATTGGGAAAGAAGGCAGACAAATGGGTCAGAACAAGAGTGAACAGAAAAGTTCATACAGGGGGTGACAAAGATGGCAACAAAAAGAAGGATGGTAAGTCTTCTGACACGGGTGGGGACAAATCTAAAAATGAGTCTTCATCAGGCCCACAAAAACACTCTGGTGGGGGTGGTGGGTCCAAATCCTCCTTTAATCAGAACAAGGAAAAGAAACCATGGTGCTATTTATGTAAAATAAAAGGCCATTGGACAACAGATCCCAGTTGTCCAAAGAAAGGCACCACAGCTCCTACCACTACAACCCCTACTGCTACACCTAGTGTCCCTACTAATAGCAGTGGTGGTGGGAGCAAACCTACTAATAGCCAGTCCAAGGGAGTAGCTGGGCTCACTTTTGGTAATTTAGTTGGGGTTGGTCTGATTAGGGAGACCACAGAGGCTACTTTAGTCTCTGAAGGGGCTATTGATTTAGCCACTTTGGTTGCTTGCCCCCATAACTTGGAGAAGTACAAGCAACTAACCCTAATAAATGGTGTTGAGGTCCAGGCCTACAGGGACACAGGTGCCAGTGTCACAATGGTGATTGAGAAACTGGTGCACCCTGAACAACACATACTTGGACACCAGTACCAAGTAACCAATGCTCACAACATAACACAAAGCCACCCCATGGCTGTTGTAAATCTCAACTGGGGGGGGGTAACTGGTCCAAAGAAAGTTGTGGTAGCTTCAGATTTACCTGTAGACTGTCTATTAGGGAATGATTTGGAGACATCAGCTTGGTCAGATGTGGAGTTGGAGGCCCATGCAGCAATGCTGGGCATCCCAGGGCATATTTTTGCTTTGACAAGGGCTCAGGCCAAAAAGCAAAAAGGACAGGGAAGCTTGGATCCTGGAACAATGGACCAAGTGCTCCCTAAAGCTAGGGCTAGTAGAAGCAAACCACTTCCTACTATCCCTCCCTCTACAGTGGATTCTACTTCTGAGGAAGAAGAATTCCCTCCCTGTGCAGAACCTACACCAGAGGAGCTGGAAGCAGACACTGCTGAGCTTTTGGGTGAAGGGGGGCCTGCCAGAGAGGAGCTGAGTGTGGCACAGCAAACCTGTCCCACATTAGAGGGTCTCAGACAGCAAGCTGTCAAACAGGCTAATGGGGATGTCAGTGACTCTCACAGAGTTTACTGGGAGGACAACCTCTTGTACACTGAGCATAGGGATCCTAAACCTGGAGCTGCCAGGAGATTAGTGATTCCACAGGAGTACAGAAAGTTCCTCCTAACACTGGCACATGACATTCCCCTAGCTGGGCACCTGGGTCAAATGAAAACTTGGGACAGATTGGTTCCACTGTTTCATTGGCCTAGGATGTCTGAGGACACAAAAGAATTTTGTAATTCCTGTGAAACCTGTCAAGCCAGTGGCAAGACAGGTGGCACCCCAAAGGCACCCCTTATCCCACTGCCTGTGGTTGGGGTTCCCTTTGAAAGGGTAGGGGTTGACATAGTTGGCCCCCTTGACCCTCCTACTGCTTCAGGCAATAGGTTTATCTTAGTGGTAGTGGACCATGCCACAAGATATCCTGAAGCAATTCCTTTAAGGACCACTACAGCTCCTGCAGTGGCAAAGGCCCTCCTGGGAATATTTTCCAGGGTGGGCTTCCCAAAGGAAGTAGTATCAGACAGAGGAAGCAATTTCATGTCTGCATACTTAAAGGCCATGTGGAAGGAGTGTGGTGTAACTTACAAGTTCACAACACCCTATCATCCACAAACAAATGGACTGGTGGAGAGATTTAATAAAACTCTCAAAGGCATGATTATGGGACTCCCTGAAAAACTCCGCAGGAGATGGGATATCCTTCTACCATGCCTCCTTTTTGCCTACAGGGAGGTACCCCAGAAAGGAGTGGGCTTCAGCCCCTTTGAACTTCTTTTTGGACACCCTGTTAGGGGTCCACTCACACTTGTAAAGGAGGGTTGGTGTAGGAGGCTGGACTGGCTTGTAGTGAGTACCAAGGGGTACTTGCACCTTGCACCAGGCCCAGTTATCCCTTATTAGTGTATAGGGTGTCTAGCAGCTTTGGCTGAAAGATAATGGTAGCTTAGCAGAGCAGCTTAGGCTAAACTAGGAGACGTGTGAAGCTACTACAGTACCACTTAGTGTCATATGCACAATATCATAAGAAAACACAATACACAGTTATACTAAAAATAAAGGTACTTTATTTTTATGACAATATGCCAAAGTATCTTAGAGTGTACCCTCAGTGAGAGGATAGGAAATATACACAAGATATATATACACAATAGCAAAAATATGCAGTATAGTCTTAGAAAACAGTGCAAACAATGTATAGTTACAATAGGATGCAATGGGGAAACATAGGGATAGGGGCAACACAAACCATATACTCCAGAAGTGGAATGCGAACCACGAATGGACCCCAAACCTATGTGACCTTGTAGAGGGTCGCTGGGACTATTAGAAAATAGTGAGAGTTAGAAAAATAACCCTCCCCAAGACCCTGAAAAGTGAGTGCAAAGTGCACTAAAGTTCCCCTAAGGACAAAATAGTCGTGTTAGAGGAATAATGCAGGAAAGACACAAACCAGCAATGCAACAACTGTGGATTTCCAATCTAGGGTACCTGTGGAACAAGGGGACCAAGTCCAAAAGTCACAAGCAAGTCGGAGATGGGCAGATGCCCAGGAAATGCCAGCTGCGGGTGCAAAGAAGCTTCGACTGGACAGAAGAAGCTGAGGTTTCTGCAGGAACGAAAAGGGCTAGAGACTTCCCCTTTGGTGGACGGATCCCTCTCCCCTTGGAGAGTCGTGCAGATGTGTTTTCCCGCCGGAAGGACGCCAACAAGCCTTGCTACACGCAAATCGTGCGTTTGGCGTTTTTGGACGCTGCTGGGGCCCAGGAGGGACCAGGAGGTCGCAAATTGGACCTGAAGAGAGAGGGGACGTCGAGCAAGACAAAGAGCCCTCACTAAAGCAGGTAGCCCCCGGAGAAGTGCCAGAAGCAGGCACTACGAGGATGCGTGAAACGGTGCTCGCCGAAGTTGCACAAAGGAGTCCCACGTCGCCGGAGACCAACTTAGAAAGTCGTGCAATGCAGGTTAGAGTGCCGTGGACCCAGGCTTGGCTGTGCACAAAGGATTTCCGCCGGAAGTGCACAGGGGCCGGAGTAGCTGCAAAGTCGCGGTTCCCAGCAATGCAGCCCAGCGAGGTGAGGCAAGGACTTACCTCCACCAAACTTGGGCTGAAGAGTCACTGGACTGTGGGGGTCACGTGGACAGCGTCGCTGGATTCGAGGGACCTCGCTCGTCGTGCTGAGAGGAGACCCAAGGGACCGGTAATGCAGCTTTTTGGTGCCTGCGGTTGCAGGGGGAAGATTCCGTCGACCCACGGGAGATTTCTTCGGAGCTTCTGGTGCAGAGAGGAGGCAGACTACCCCCACAGCATGCACAAGCAGGAAAACAGTCGAGAAGGCGGCAGGATCAGCGTTACAGAGTTGCAGTAGTCGTCTTTGCTACTATGTTGCAGGTTTGCAGGCTTCCAGCGCGGTCAGCGGTCGTTTCCTTATCAGAAGGTGAAGAGAGAGATGCAGAGGAACTCGGCTGAGCTCATGCATTCGTTATCTAAAGTTTCCCCAGAGACAGAGACCCTAAATAGCCAGAAAAGAGGGTTTGGCTACCTAGGAGAGAGGAAAGGCTACTAACACCTGAAGGAGCCTATCAGCAGGAGTCTCTGACGTCACCTGGTGGCACTGGCCACTCAGAGCAGTCCAGTGTGCCAGCAGCACCTCTGTTTCCAAGATGGCAGAGGTCTGGAGCACACTGGAGGAGCTCTGGACACCTCCCAGGGGAGGTGCAGGTCAGGGGAGTGGTCACTCCCCTTTCCTTTGTCCAGTTTCGCGCCAGAGCAGGGGCTAAGGGGTCCCTGAACCGGTGTAGACTGGCTTATGCAGAATTGGGCACATCTGTGCCCAAGAAAGCATTTCCAGAGGCTGGGGGAGGCTACTCCTCCCCTGCCTTCACACCATTTTCCAAAGGGAGAGGGTGTCACACCCTCTCTCAGAGGAAGTTCTTTGTTCTGCCATCCTGGGCCAGGCCTGGCTGGACCCCAGGAGGGCAGATGCCTGTCTGAGGGGTTGGCAGCAGCAGCAGCTGCAGTGAAACCCCAGGAAGGGCAGTTTGGCAGTACCAGGGTCTGTGCTACAGACCACTGGGATCATGGGATTGTGCCAACTATGCCAGGATGGCATAGAGGGGGCAATTCCATGATCATAGACATGTTACATGGCCATATTCGGAGTTACCATTGTGAAGCTACATATAGGTAGTGACCTATATGTAGTGCACGTGTGTAATGGTGTCCCCGCACTCACAAAATTCAGGGAATTGGCTCTGAACAATGTGGGGGCACCTTGGCTAGTGCCAGGGTGCCCTCACACTAAGTAACTTTGCACCTAACCTTTACCAGGTAAAGGTTAGACATATAGGTGACTTATAAGTTACTTAAGTGCAGTGTAAAATGGCTGTGAAATAACGTGGACGTTATTTCACTCGGGCTGCAGTGGCAGGCCTGTGTAAGGATTGTCAGAGCTCCCTATGGGTGGCAAAAGAATTGCTGCAGCCCATAGGGATCTCCTGGAACCCCAATACCCTGGGTACCTCAGTACCATATACTAGGGAATTATAAGGGTGTTCCAGTAAGCCAATGTAAATTGGTAAAAATGGTCACAAGCCTGTTAGTGACAATTTGACAGTAATGAGAGAGCATAACCACTGAGGTTCTGGTTAGCAGAGCCTCAGTGAGACAGTTAGGCACCACACAGGGAACATATACATGCACACCTATGAGCACTGGGGCCCTGTGTGACAGGGTCCCAGTGACACATACATATAGGCCACAAACCTATGAGCACTGGGGTCCTGACCAGCAGGATCCCAGTGACACATAACAACCATACTGAAAACATAGTGTTTTCACTATGAGCACTGAGGCCTGTCTATCAGGATCCCAGTGAGACAGTGAAAACAGTGACAAACACCCTGGCATACACTCACAAACAGGCCAAAAGTGGGGGTAACAAGGCTAGAAAGAGGCTACCTTCTCACACAACCCCCCCCAAACGAAGGACAATAAGGCTAACCTTGGCCAGTTGAGACTTTATTGTCTAAGTGGTGATAAGTAGAGAGTAGCTCTGCAATAGACTGGTTACTCCCTTTATCATCCACTATATGGTTACTTCCCTGTGGGGATGTAAACCACCCTGTTTGAAGTTTTTTAGCTAAGCAACAATGTGAAGATGTATTTTCAGAGTTTCTATCAGTAAGTTTTAGTTTAGAGCAGTGGGAATTGTCCACTGAACCTATTTGTAGTGATGGTAATGCCAGACAGGGATGCTGTCTCAGAAAAGCCATAGCTGGGCAAAAACTTTGTCCATCTGGCTGGAAGAGAGAACAGGGATGCTGTTTCTCTTGAGTTGGAGCAGGGCAGGGATGCTGTCCTATGAGCTCCACACTAGGGCAGGGATGCTGTCCTAAGTGTTGTGAGGTAGTGCAGGGTTTCTGCACTAAAGTTTCTCTGGGAGGGTTGGAGGGATGCTCCATGTTAACTAAAATGGTGCTGTTTTTCTCACCAATGTTAGTTATCCCACAGAGAGGTACTTCCACCTCAGGGAGTCCAGCTTTGCCAGCTGATGATTCCCTTGGAACAGGTGCCACCCCAGGAGAGGTTTCTCCCACCACAGGAATAGTATCCTGAATGGTAGGGTGGTTAGGGGATACTGTGATACCCTTTTTACCTGTTGATGGAGAGGGATCCTGAGTTTTCAGGCCTTCTCTCCTTTGCTTTTTCATTTCACTTGAAATGAGAGGGAACAATTCCTCAGGGATGCCCAGCATGGCTGCATGGGCATAAAACTCTACATCAGCCCAACCTGAGGCCTCTAGGTCATTACCTAAGAGACAGTCTACAGGTAAGCTAGGTGATACCACCACCTGCTTAGGGCCAGTAACTCCACCCCAACTAAACTGAATTATAGCTAAGGGAAGAAACTTAGTGGAGTTATGGACATCAATAATCTTATACTGTTGTCCAAGGATGTGTTGATCAGGGTGCACTAGGTTTTCAGTCACCAAAGTGAAACTGGCACCTGTGTCCCTGTAGGCCAAGGCCTCAACACCATTTATTGAAACTGTCTGCCTGTACTTATCCATTGTAAGGGGACAAGCAGCCAGTGTGGCAAGGCCAATCCCACTAGGTGTGACAGAAACTGTCTTGGGACTGATTACATCAGTTTCCACTATGGACCCATAAGTGAACCCAACTACACCCTTTGCTTGACTGTTGCCAGCAGTCCCACCACTAGTACCACTACTGCTAGGGGCACTAGAGCTTGATGTATTAGTGGTGGTAGGCTCAGGGGGTTTACCTGGACAGGACTTATCCCCTGGCCTATGGCCTCTATTTTTACACACAAAGCACCAAGGCTTTTTAATGTGTGCAGGTTGGGAAGAAGAGGAAGAATTTGTTTTATCCCCACCCTCTGAAGAGTGTTTAAGATTTGAAGTGGGATCTTTGGTTTTACCCTTATCCCCATGCTTATCTTGAGATTTTTCACCATCTTTCTTCTTATTGCCATCTTTGTCACCCCCTGTATGAACTTTTCTGTTCACCCTTGTTCTGACCCATTTGTCTGCCTTCTTTCCCAATTCTTGGGGAGAGGTCAGATCAGAGTCTACCAGGTACTGGTGCAACAAATCAGACACACAATTATTAAGTATATGCTCTCTCAGGATTGTGTTATACAGGCTTTCATAATCAGTAACTTTACTGCCATGTAACCACCCCTCCAAGGCCTTCACTGAATGGTCAATGAAATCAACCCAGTCTTGTGAAGACTCCTTTTTGGTCTCTCTGAACTTTATCCTGTACTGTTCAGTGGTTAAGCCATAACCATCCAGGAGTGCATTCTTAAGAACTGTAAAATTATTGGCATCATTTTCTTTCACAGTAAGGAGCCTATCCCTACCTTTTCCACTAAATGATAGCCATAGGATAGCAGCCCACTGCCTTTGAGGGACATCCTGTACAACACAGGCCCTGTCAAGTGCAGCAAACCACTTGTTAATGTCATCCCCCTCCTTATAAGGGGGAACTATCTTGTGCAGATTCCTGGAATCATGCTCTTTTGCAGGATGACTATGGGGAATACTGCTGCTGCCACCATGGGTATCTAAACCCAACTTCTGTCTTTCCTTCTCTAATTCAAAAGACTGTCTATCCAAATCCAGCTGTTGCTTTTTAAGCTTCAGTCTGGTTTGTTCCACCCTCAACTTATTGAGTTCCCTCTCTAACATTCTGTCATCAGGGTTGGTGGGAGGGACATTTCTAGAAACAGAGCTATGATGGGAATGAACAGAAGGAGACCTGTCCCTTACAGAAGCCAACTTAACAGCTTGGTTTACAGAAACATTACTACCAGTATGGGGAGAATAAATGCTTTTGCTATGATGTGAGACAACACTATTTCTTTGGTGTGGCTCATCATCATTACCATCTATGCTAGATTGTCTAGTAATGGGCAGGCTAGGAAGTTTCTTTCCTGAATCTTTTCCTGGGGGAGTCCCTGAATCAGATTGGGAACTATTAGGTACTTTTTCAACAGATGGGCCACCTCTGGCCTTATCCTGTTCTCTAAGCATGTTAATTAACAGTTCCAAGGCAGGATTCTTCCCTACACTCAAACCTCTCTCTATACAGAGACTCCTTGCTCTTTTCCAGCTAAGGTTGTCATATGCAAGTTTGGACAGATCAACACTTTGGCCTGTGCCAGACATTTTTTAGAGAGAGTTAAAGTGATAGAGAAAGAGACAAAAGTTTTCAGAACTTTTTGGAAAGACAGAAAAAAAAACTTTTTAAACTTTTAAGAACTTTTTGAAAGTTTAGGAGTACTTTTCAGCACTTAGAAAAGAGTGAAAAGAGGAAATGCAAAACTTTTTGGCTATGTGTATATACACTGACCTTGTTTTGTATATTTTTCTCTTATGAAAAGTACAATGACAAGAGTGGTAAGTAGTCTCAAGCACTTATCCCACCACTGCACAACCAATGTAGGAGGCTGGACTGGCTTGTAGTGAGTACCAAGGGGTACTTGCACCTTGCACCAGGCCCAGTTATCCCTTATTAGTGTATAGGGTGTCTAGCAGCTTTGGCTGATAGATAATGGTAGCTTAGCAGAGCAGCTTAGGCTGAACTAGGAGACGTGTGAAGCTACTACAGTACCACTTAGTGTCATATGCACAATATCATAAGAAAACACAATACACAGTTATACTAAAAATAAAGGTACTTTATTTTTATGACAATATGCCAAAGTATCTTAGAGTGTACCCTCAGTGAGAGGATAGGAAATATACACAAGATATATATACACAATAGCAAAAATATGCAGTATAGTCTTAGAAAACAGTGCAAACAATGTATAGTTACAATAGGATGCAATGGGGAAACATAGGGATAGGGGCAACACAAACCATATACTCCAGAAGTGGAATGCGAACCACGAATGGACCCCAAACCTATGTGACCTTGTAGAGGGTCGCTGGGACTATTAGAAAATAGTGAGAGTTAGAAAAATAACCCTCCCCAAGACCCTGAAAAGTGAGTGCAAAGTGCACTAAAGTTCCCCTAAGGACAAAATAGTCGTGTTAGAGGAATAATGCAGGAAAGACACAAACCAGCAATGCAACAACTGTGGATTTCCAATCTAGGGTACCTGTGGAACAAGGGGACCAAGTCCAAAAGTCACAAGCAAGTCGGAGATGGGCAGATGCCCAGGAAATGCCAGCTGCGGGTGCAAAGAAGCTTCAACTGGACAGAAGAAGCTGAGGTTTCTGCAGGAACGAAAAGGGCTAGAGACTTCCCCTTTGGTGGACCGATCCCTCTCGCCTTGCAGAGTCGTGCAGAAGCGTTTTCCCGCCGGAAGGACGCCAACAAGCCTTGCTACACGCAAATCGTGCGTTTGGCGTTTTTGGACGCTGCTGGGGCCCAGGAGGGACCAGGAGGTCGCAAATTGGACCTGAAGAGAGAGGGGACGTCGAGCAAGACAAAGAGCCCTCACTGAAGCAGGTAGCACCCGGAGAAGTGCCAGAAGCAGGCACTACGAGGTGCGTGAAACGGTGCTCACCGAAGTTGCACAAAGGAGTCCCACGTCGCCGGAGACCAACTTAGAAAGTCGTGCAATGCAGGTTAGAGTGCCGTGGACCCAGGCTTGGCTGTGCACAAAGGATTTCTGCCGGAAGTGCACAGGGGCCGGAGTAGCTGCAAAGTTGCGGTTCCCAGCAATGCAGCCCAGCGAGGTGAGGCAAGGACTTACCTCCACCAAACTTGGGCTGAAGAGTCACTGGACTGTGGGGGTCACGTGGACAGCGTCGCTGGATTCGAGGGACCTCGCTCGTCGTGCTGAGAGGAGACCCAAGGGACCGGTAATGCAGCTTTTTGGTGCCTGCGGTTGCAGGGGGAAGATTCCGTCGACCCACGGGAGATTTCTTCGGAGCTTCTGGTGCAGAGAGGAGGCAGACTACCCCCACAGCATGCACAAGCAGGAAAACAGTCGAGAAGGCGGCAGGATCAGCGTTACAGAGTTGCAGTAGTCGTCTTTGCTACTATGTTGCAGGTTTGCAGGCTTCCAGCGCGGTCAGCGGTCGTTTCCTTATCAGAAGGTGAAGAGAGAGATGCAGAGGAACTCGGCTGAGCTCATGCATTCGTTATCTAAAGTTTCCCCAGAGACAGAGACCCTAAATAGCCAGAAAAGAGGGTTTGGCTACCTAGGAGAGAGGAAAGGCTACTAACACCTGAAGGAGCCTATCAGCAGGAGTCTCTGATGTCACCTGGTGGCACTGGCCACTCAGAGCAGTCCAGTGTGCCAGCAGCACCTCTGTTTCCAAGATGGCAGAGGTCTGGAGCACACTGGAGGAGCTCTGGACACCTCCCAGGGGAGGTGCAGGTCAGGGGAGTGGTCACTCCCCTTTCCTTTGTCCAGTTTCGCGCCAGAGCAGGGGCTAAGGGGTCCCTGAACCGGTGTAGACTGGCTTATGCAGAATTGGGCACATCTGTGCCCAACAAAGCATTTCCAGAGGCTGGGGGAGGCTACTCCTCCCCTGCCTTCACACCATTTTCCAAAGGGAGAGGGTGTCACACCCTCTCTCAGAGGAAGTTCTTTGTTCTGCCATCCTGGGCCAGGCCTGGCTGGACCCCAGGAGGGCAGATGCCTGTCTGAGGGGTTGGCAGCAGCAGCAGCTGCAGTGAAACCCCAGGAAGGGCAGTTTGGCAGTACCAGGGTCTGTGCTACAGACCACTGGGATCATGCGATTGTGCCAACTATGCCAGGATGGCATAGAGGGGGCAATTCCATGATCATAGACATGTTACATGGCCATATTCGGAGTTACCATTGTGAAGCTACATATAGGTAGTGACCTATATGTAGTGCACGCGTGTAATGGTGTCCCCGCACTCACAAAGTTCAGGGAATTGGCTCTGAACAATGTGGGGGCACCTTGGCTAGTGCCAGGGTGCCCTCACACTAAGTAACTTTGCACCTAACCTTTACCAGGTAAAGGTTAGACATATAGGTGACTTATAAGTTACTTAAGTGCAGTGTAAAATGGCTGTGAAATAACGTGGATGTTATTTCACTCAGGCTGCAGTGGCAGGCCTGTGTAAGGATTGTCAGAGCTCCCTATGGGTGGCAAAAGAATTGCTGCAGCCCATAGGGATCTCCTGGAACCCCAATACCCTGGGTACCTCAGTACCATATACTAGGGAATTATAAGGGTGTTCCAGTAAGCCAATGTAAATTGGTAAAAATGGTCACAAGCCTGTTAGTGACAATTTGACAGTAATGAGAGAGCATAACCACTGAGGTTCTGGTTAGCAGAGCCTCAGTGAGACAGTTAGGCACCACACATGGAACATATACATGCACACCTATGAGCACTGGGGCCCTGTGTGACAGGGTCCCAGTGACACATACATATAGGCCACAAACCTATGAGCACTGGGGTCCTGACCAGCAGGATCCCAGTGACACATAACAACCATACTGAAAACATAGTGTTTTCACTATGAGCACTGAGGCCTGGCTATCAGGATCCCAGTGAGACAGTGAAAACAATGACAAACACCCTGGCATACACTCACAAACAGGCCAAAAGTGGGGGTAACAAGGCTAGAAAGAGGCTACCTTCTCACAGTTGGGAACAACCTTTAAAAGCTCCTAAGCAGGATATTGTGGATTATGTACTTGGCCTCAGATCAAGGATGGCTGAGTACATGAAAAAGGCCAGTAAAAACCTTCAGGCCAGCCAAGAGCTCCAGAAGCAATGGCATGATCAGAAGGCTGTTTTGGTTCAGTACCAACCAGGGCAGAAAGTGTGGGTCTTGGAGCCTGTGGCCCCAAGAGCACTCCAAGATAAATGGAGTGGACCCCACACAATGGTTGAAAAGAAGGGTGAAGTCACCTACTTGGTTGACTTAGGCACTGCCAGGAGTCCCCTTAGGGTGCTCCATGTCAACCGCCTGAAACCCTACTATGACAGGGCTGATCTCACCCTGCTCATGGCAACAGATGAGGGACAGGAAGAAGACAGTGATCCTCTACCTGATCTCTTCTCTTCCACAGATCAAGATGCTCTTGTGGAAGGTGTAGTTTTGGCTGATTGTCTTACTGCTGAGCAGAAAGACAATTGCATAAATCTCCTAGGACAATTTTCAGAACTCTTCTCCACTGTGCCAGGCACCACTTCTTGATGTGAGCACACTATAGATACTGGAGACAGTTTACCTGTCAAAAGTAAGATCTATAGGCAGCCTGACCATGTCAGGGACTGCATAAAGCAAGAAGTTCAGAAAATGTTGGAACTAGGAGTGGTTGAGCACTCTGACAGTCCATGGGCTTCTCCTGTGGTACTGGTACCAAAACCCAATTCTAAAGATGGAAAGAAGGAAATGAGGTTTTGTGTAGACTATAGAGGTCTCAACTTGGTAACCAAAACTGATGCTCACCCTATACCCAGGGCAGATGAGCTCATAGATACACTGGCATCTGCCAAGTATCTAAGCACTTTTGATTTGACTGCAGGGTATTGGCAGATCAAATTGTCAGAAGATGCTAAACCTAAGACTGCATTTTCTACCATTGGAGGACATTACCAGTTCACTGTAATGCCTTTTGGTTTGAAAAATGCACCTGCCACTTTTCAGAGGTTGGTGAACACAGTCCTGCAAGGGCTGGAAGCTTTCAGTGCAGCATATTTGGACGATATAGCTGTCTTTAGCTCCAGCTGGGATGATCACCTGGTCCACCTATGGAAAGTTTTGGAGGCTCTGCAAAAGGCAGGCCTCACTATCAAGGCTTCAAAGTGCCAGATAGGGCAGGGTAAGGTGGTTTATCTGGGACACCTTGTTGGTGGGGAACAGATTGCACCACTTCAGGGGAAAATCCAAACTATCATTGATTGGGTTCCCCCTACCACTCAGACTCAGGTGAGAGCCTTCCTAGGCCTCACTGGGTATTACAGGAGGTTCATTAAGAACTATGGCTCCATTGCAGCCCCTCTTAATGACCTCACATCCAAGAAAATGCCTAAAAAGGTATTATGGACAGCAAGCTGTCAGAAAGCTTTTGAGGAGCTGAAGCAGGCCATGTGCTCTGCACCTGTCCTGAAAAGCCCTTGTTACTCTAAAAAATTATATGTCCAAACTGATGCATCTGAATTAGGAGTAGGGGCAGTCCTATCACAACTTAATTCTGAGGGCCAGGATCAACCTGTTGCTTTTATTAGTAGGAGGTTGACCCCTAGAGAAAAGCGTTGGTCTGCCATTGAGAGGGAGGCCTTTGCTGTGGTCTGGGCGCTGAAGAAGTTGAGGCCATACCTGTTTGGCACTCACTTCATTGTTCAGACAGACCACAAACCTCTACTTTGGCTAAAACAAATGAAAGGTGAAAATCCTAAATTGTTGAGGTGGTCCATATCCCTACAGGGAATGGACTATACAGTGGAACATAGACCTGGGAGTAGCCACTCCAATGCAGATGGACTCTCCAGATATTTCCACTTAGACAATGAAGACTCATCAGGTCATGGCTAGTCTTATTGTCCTTCACTTGGGGGGGGTTGTGTAGGAAAGTACCATCTTGCCTGGCATGTTACCCCCATTTTTCACTGTATATATGTTGTTTTAGTTGTATGTGTCACTGGGACCCTGGTAACCCAGGGCCCCAGTGCTCATAAGTGTGCCTGAATGTGTCACCTGTGTAGTGACTAACTGTCTCACTGAGGCTCTGCTAATCAGAACCTCAGTGGTTATGCTCTCTCATTTCTTTCCAAATTGTCACTGACAGGCTAGTGACCATTTTTACCAATTTACATTGGCTTACTGGAACACCCTTATAATTCCCTAGTATATGGTACTGAGGTACCCAGGGTATTGGGGTTCCAGGAGATCCCTATGGGCTGCAGCATTTCTTTTGCCACCCATAGGGAGCTCTGACAATTCTTACACAGGCCTGCCACTGCAGCCTGAGTGAAATAACGTCCACGTTATTTCACAGCCATTTTACACTGCACTTAAGTAACTTATAAGTCACCTATATGTCTAACCTTTACCTGGTAAAGGTTAGGTGCAAAGTTACTTAGTGTGAGGGCACCCTGGCACTAGCCAAGGTGCCCCCACATTGTTCAGAGCCAATTCCCTGAACTTTGAGAGTGCGGGGACACCATTACACGCGTGCACTACATATAGGTCACTACCTATATGTAGCTTCACCATGGTAACTCCGAATATGGCCATGTAACATGTCTATGATCATGGAATTGCCCCCTCTATACCATCCTGGCATAGTTGGCACAATCCCATGATCCCAGTGGTCTGTAGCACAGACCCTGGTACTGCCAAACTGCCCTTCCTGGGGTTTCACTGCAGCTGCTGCTGCTGCCAACCCCTCAGACAGGCATCTGCCCTCCTGGAGTCCAGCCAGGCCTGGCCCAGGATGGCAGAACAAAGAACTTCCTCTGAGAGAGGGTGTGACACCCTCTCCCTTTGGAAAATGGTGTGAAGGCAGGGGAGGAGTAGCCTCCCCCAGCCTCTGGAAATGCTTTGTTGGGCACAGATGTGCCCAATTCTGCATAAGCCAGTCTACACCGGTTCAGGGACCCCTTAGCCCCTGCTCTGGCGCGAAACTGGACAAAGGAAAGGGGAGTGACCACTTCCCTGACCTGCACCTCCCCTGGGAGGTGTCCAGAGCTCCTCCAGTGTGCTCCAGACCTCTGCCATCTTGGAAACAGAGGTGCTGCTGGCACACTGGACTGCTCTGAGTGGCCAGTGCCACCAGGTGACGTCAGAGACTCCTGCTGATAGGCTCCTTCAGGTGTTAGTAGCCTTTCCTCTCTCCTAGGTAGCCAAACCCTCTTTTCTGGCTATTTAGGGTCTCTGTCTCTGGGGAAACTTTAGATAACGAATGCATGAGCTCAGCCGAGTTCCTCTGCATCTCTCTCTTCACCTTCTGATAAGGAAACGACCGCTGACCGCGCTGGAAGCCTGCAAACCTGCAACATAGTAGCAAAGACGACTACTGCAACTCTGTAACGCTGATCCTGCCGCCTTCTCGACTGTTTTCCTGCTTGTGCATGCTGTGGGGGTAGCCTGCCTCCTCTCTGCACCAGAAGCTCCGAAGAAATCTCCCGTGGGTCGACGGAATCTTCCCCCTGCAACCGCAGGCACCAAAAAGCTGCATTACCGGTCCCTTGGGTCTCCTCTCAGCACGACGAGCGAGGTCCCTCGAATCCAGCGACTCTGTCCAAGTGACCCCCACAGTCCAGTGACAATTCAGTCCAAGTTTGGTGGAGGTAAGTCCTTGCCTCACCTCGTTGGGCTGCATTGCTGGGAACCGCGACTTTGCAGCTACTCCGGCCCCTGTGCACTTCCGGCGGAAATCCTTTGTGCACAGCCAAGCCTGGGTCCACGGCACTCTAACCTGCATTGCACGACTTTCTAAGTTGGTCTCCGGCGACGTGGGACTCCTTTGTGCAACTTCGGCGAGCACCGTTTCACGCATCCTCGTAGTGCCTGTTTCTGGCACTTCTCCGGTTGCTACCTGCTTCAGTGAGGGCTCTTTGTCTTGCTCGACGTCCCCTCTCTCTTCAGGTCCAATTTGCGACCTCCTGGTCCCTCCTGGGCCCCAGCAGCGTCCAAAAACGCCAAACGCACGATTTGCGTGTAGCAAAGCTTGTTGGCGACCTTCCGGCGCGGAAACACTTCTGCACGACTCTCCAAGGCGAGAGGGATCCGTCCACCAAAGGGGAAGTCTCTAGCCCTTTTCGTTCCTGCAGAAACCTCAGCTTCTTCTGTCCAGTCGAAGCTTCTTTGCACCCGCAGCTGGCATTTCCTGGGCATCTGCCCATCTCCGACTTGCTTGTGACTTTTGGACTTGGTCCCCTTGTTCCACAGGTACCCTAGATTGGAAATCCACAGTTGTTGCATTGCTGGTTTGTGTCTTTCCTGCATTATTCCTCTAACACGACTCTTTTGTCCTTAGGGGAACTTTAGTGCACTTTGCACTCACTTTTCAGGGTCTTGGGGACGGTTATTTTTCTAACTCTCACTATTTTCTAATAGTCCCAGCGACCCTCTACAAGGTCACATAGGTTTGGGGTCCATTCGTGGTTCGCATTCCACTTTTGGAGTATATGGTTTGTGTTGCCCCTATCCCTATGTTTCCCCATTGCATCCTATTGTAACCATACATTGTTTGCACTGTTTTCTAAGACTATACTGCATATTTTTGCTATTGTGTATATATATCTTGTGTATATTTCCTATCCTCTCACTGAGGGTACACTCTAAGATACTTTGGCATATTGTCATAAAAATAAAGTACCTTTATTTTTAGTATAACTGTGTATTGTGTTTTCTTATGATATTGTGCATATGACACTAAGTGGTACTGTAGTAGCTTCACACGTCTCCTAGTTCAGCCTAAGCTGCTCTGCTAAGCTACCATTATCTATCAGCCTAAGCTGCTAGACACCCTATACACTAATAAGGGATAACTGGGCCTGGTGCAAGGTGCAAGTACCCCTTGGTACTCACTACAAGCCAGTCCAGCCTCCTACAATCACCGGTCCCGTGGGTCTCCTCTCAGCACGACGAGCGAGGTCCCTCGAATCCAGCAACTGTGTCCAAGTGACCCCCACAGTCCAGTGACTCTTCAATCCAAGTTTGGTGGAGGTAAGTCCTTGCCTCCCCACGCCAGACTGCATTGCTGGGAACCGCGACTTTTGCAGCAACTCCGGCCTCTGTGCACTTCCGGCAGAAATCCTTTGTGCAAAGCCAAGCCTGGGTCCACGGCACTCTAACCTGCACTGCACGACTTTCTAAGTTGGTCTCCGGCGACGTGGGACTCCTTTGTGCGACTTCGGGTGACAACCGTTTCACGCATCCTCGTAGTGCCTGTTCCTGGCACTTCTCCGGGTGCTACCTGCTGTTGAGAGGGCTCCTTGTCTGTCACGACGTCCCCTCTGTCCCCTGACGCAATTTGCGACATCCTGGTCCCTCCTGGGCCACAGCAGCGTCCAAAAACACTAACGGCACGATTTGCAGCTAGCAAGGCTTGTTGGCGGTCTTTTGGCGCGGAAACACTTCTGCACGACTCTCCAAGGCGAGAGGGATCCGTCCACCAAAGGGGAAGTCTCTAGCCCTTTTCGTTCCTGCAGAAACCTCAGCTTCTTCTGTCCAGTCGAAGCTTCTTTGCACCCGCAGCTGGCATTTCCTGGGCATCTGCCCATCTCCGACTTGCTTGTGACTTTTGGACTTGGTCCCCTTGTTCCACAGGTACCCTAGATTGGAAATCCACAGTTGTTGCATTGCTGGTTTGTGTCTTTCCTGCATTATTCCTCTAACACGACTCTTTTGTCCTTAGGGGAACTTTAGTGCACTTTGCACTCACTTTTCAGGGTCTTGGGGACGGTTATTTTTCTAACTCTCACTATTTTCTAATAGTCCCAGCGACCCTCTACAAGGTCACATAGGTTTGGGGTCCATTCGTGGTTCGCATTCCACTTTTGGAGTATATGGTTTGTGTTGCCCCTATCCCTATGTTTCCCCATTGCATCCTATTGTAACCATACATTGTTTGCACTGTTTTCTAAGACTATACTGCATATTTTTGCTATTGTGTATATATATCTTGTGTATATTTCCTATCCTCTCACTGAGGGTACACTCTAAGATACTTTGGCATATTGTCATAAAAATAAAGTACCTTTATTTTTAGTATAACTGTGTATTGTGTTTTCTTATGATATTGTGCATATGACACTAAGTGGTACTGTAGTAGCTTCACACGTCTCCTAGTTCAGCCTAAGCTGCTCTGCTAAGCTACCATTATCTATCAGCCTAAGCTGCTAGACACCCTATACACTAATAAGGGATAACTGGGCCTGGTGCAAGGTGCAAGTACCCCTTGGTACTCACTACAAGCCAGTCCAGCCTCCTACAATCACCGGTCCCGTGGGTCTCCTCTCAGCACGACGAGCGAGGTCCCTCGAATCCAGCAACTGTGTCCAAGTGACCCCCACAGTCCAGTGACTCTTCAATCCAAGTTTGGTGGAGGTAAGTCCTTGCCTCCCCACGCCAGACTGCATTGCTGGGAACCGCGACTTTTGCAGCAACTCCGGCCTCTGTGCACTTCCGGCAGAAATCCTTTGTGCAAAGCCAAGCCTGGGTCCACGGCACTCTAACCTGCACTGCACGACTTTCTAAGTTGGTCTCCGGCGACGTGGGACTCCTTTGTGCGACTTCGGGTGACAACCGTTTCACGCATCCTCGTAGTGCCTGTTCCTGGCACTTCTCCGGGTGCTACCTGCTGTTGAGAGGGCTCCTTGTCTGTCACGACGTCCCCTCTGTCCCCTGACGCAATTTGCGACATCCTGGTCCCTCCTGGGCCACAGCAGCGTCCAAAAACACTAACGGCACGATTTGCAGCTAGCAAGGCTTGTTGGCGGTCTTTTGGCGGGAAAACACTTCTGCACGACTCTCCACAGTGTAAGGAATCCGTCCTCCAAAGGGGAAGTCTCTAGCCCTTGTCGTTCCTGCAGAAACCTGAGCTTCTCCTGTCCAGTAGAAGCTTCTTTGCACCCACAGCTGGCATTTCCTGGGCATCGGCCCATCTCCGACTTGCTTGTGACTTTTGGACTTGGTCCCCTTGTTCCACAGGTACCCTCGACTGGAAATCCATTGTTGTTGCATTGCTGGTTTGTGTCTTTCCTGCAGTATTCCCCTATCACGACTTCTTTGTCCTTTGGGGAACTTCAGTGCACTTTGCACTCACTTTTCAGGGTCTTGGGGTGGGCTATTTTTCTAACCCTCACTATTTTCTAATAGTCCCAGCGACCCTCTACAAGGTTTGGGGTCCATTCGTGGTTCGCATTCCACTTTTGGAGTATATGGTTTGTGTTGCCCCTATCCCTATGTGTCCCCCTTGCATCCTATTGTAACTATACATTGTTTGCACTGTTTTCTAAGACTATACTGCATATTTTTGGTATTGTGTACATATATCTTGTGTATATTTGCTATCCTCTCACTGTGGGTACACTCTGAGATACTTTGGCATATTGTCATAAAAATAAAGTACCTTTATTTTTAGTATATCTGTGTATTGTGTTTTCTTATGATATTGTGTAAGTGACACTAAGTGGTACTGTAGGAGCTTCACTCGTCTCCTAGTTCAGCCTAAGCTGCTCTGCTAAGCTACCATTATCTATCAGCCTATGCTGCTAGACACCCTATACACTAATAAGGGATAACTGGGCCTGGTGCAAGGTGCAAGTACCCCTTGGTACTCACTACAAGCCAGTCCAGCCTCCTACATTGGAAGCAGCGACGGGATCCGAACCCGCGACTCCGAAGAGACTGGAGCCTCGATCCAGTGCCTTTGACCGCTCGGCCACGCCATTAAAAGCTCCAAAACAAGATATTGTGGATTATGTACTTGGCCTCAGATCAAGGATGGCTGAGTATATGAAAAAGGCCAGTAAAAACCTTCAGGCCAGCCAAGAGCTCCAAAAGCAATGGCATGACCAGAAGGCTGTTTTGGTTCAGTACAAACCAGGGCAGCAAGTGTGGGTCTTGGAGCCTGTGGCCCCAAGAGCACTCCAAATAAATGGAGTGGACACCACACAATTGTTGAAAAAAAGGGTGAAGTCACCTATTTAGTTGACTTAGGCACTGCCAGGAGTCCCCTTAGGGTGCTCCATGTCAATCGCCTGAAACCCTACTATGACAGGGCTGATCTCACCCTGCTCATGGCAACTGATGAGGGACAGGAAGAAGACAGTGATCCTCTACCTGATCTCTTCTCTTCCACAGAACAAGATGCTCTGGTGGAAGGTGTAGTTTTGGCTGATTGTCTTACTGCTGAGCAGAAAGACCATTGCATAAATCTCCTGGGTCAGTTTTCTGAATTCTTCTCTACTGTGCCAGGTACCACTTCTTGGTGTGAGCACACTATAGATACTGGAGACAGCTTGCCTGTCAAAAGTAAGATCTATAGGCAGCCTGACCATGTCAGAGACTGCATAAAGCAAGAGGTGCAGAAAATGTTAGAACTAGGAGTGGTTGAGCACTCTGAAAGTCCATGGGCTTCTCCTGTGGTACTTGTACCAAAACCCCATTCCAAAGATGGTAAGAAGGAAATGCGGTTTTGTGTAGACTACAGAGGTCTCAACCAGGTAACCAAAACTGATGCTCACCCTATACCCAGGTCAGATGAGCTCATAGATATACTGGCATCTGCCAAGTATCTAAGCACTTTTGATTTGACTGCAGGGTATTGGCAGATCAAATTGTCAGAAGATGCTAAACCTAAAACTGCATTTTCAACCATTGGAGGACATTACCAGTTCACTGTAATGCCTTTTGGATTGAAAAATGCACCTGCCACTTTTCAGAGGTTGGTGAACACAGTCCTGCAAGGGCTGGAAGCTTTCAGTGCAGCATATTTGGACGATATAGCTGTCTTTAGCTCCAGCTGGGATGATCACCTGGTCCACCTATGGAAAGTTTTAGAGGCCCTGCAGGAGGCAGGCCTCACTATCAAGGCTTCAAAGTGCCAGATAGGGCAGGGTAAGGTGGTTTATCTGGGACACCTTGTTGGTGGGGAACAGATTGCACCACTTCAGGGGAAAATCCAAACAATTATTGATTGGGTTCCCCTTACTACTCAGACTCAGGTGAGAGCCTTCCTAGGCCTCACTGGGTATTACAGGAGGTTCATTAAGAACTATGGCTCCATTGCAGCCCCTCTTAATGACCTCACATCAAAGAAAATGCCTAAAAAGGTATTATGGACAGCAAACTGTCAGAAAGCTTTTGAGGAGCTGAAGCAGGCCATGTGCTCTGCACCTGTCCTGAAAAGCCCTTGTTACTCTAAAAAATTCTATGTCCAAACTGATGTATCTGAATTAGGAGTAAGGGCAGTCCTATCACAACTTAATTCTGAGGGCCAGGATCAACCTGTTGCTTTTATTAGTAGAAGGTTGACCCCTAGAGAAAAGCGTTGGTCTGCCATTGAGAGGGAGGCCTTTGCTGTGGTCTGGGCACTGAAGAAGTTGAGGCCATACCTGTTTGGCACTCACTTCATTGTTCAGACAGACCACAAACCTCTACTTTGGCTAAAACAAATGAAAGGTGAAAATCCTAAATTGTTGAGGTGGTCCATATCCCTACAGGGAATGGACTATACAGTGGAACATAGACCTGGGAGTAGCCACTCCAATGCAGATGGACTCTCCAGATATTTCCAATTAGACAATGAAGACTCATCAGGTCATGGCTAGTCTTATTGTCCTTCGTTTGGGGGGGGGTTGTGTAAGAAAGTACCATCTTGCCTGGCATGTTACCCCCATTTTTTCACTGTATATATGTTGTTTTAGTTGTATGTGTCACTGGGACCTTGTCATCCAGGGCCCCAGTGCTCATAAGTGTGCCGGAATGTGTTACCTGTGTAGTGACTAACTGTCTCACTGAGGCTCTGCTAATCAGAACCTCAGTGGTTATGCTCTCTCATTTCTTTCAAATTGTCACTAACAGGCTAGTGACCAATTTTACCAATTTACATTGGCTTACTGGAACACCCTTATAATTCCCTAGTCTATGGTACTAAGGTACCCAGGGTATTGGGGTTCCAGGACATCCCTATGGGCTGCAGCATTTCTTTTGCCACCCATAGCGAGCTCTGACAATTCTTACACAGGCCTGCCACTGCAGCCTGAGTGAAATAACGTCCACGTTATTTCACAGCCATTTTATACTGCACTTAAGTAACTTATAAGTCACCTATATGTCTAACCTTTACCTGGTAAAGGTAAGGTGCAAAGTTACTTAGTGTGAGGGCACCCTGGCACTAGCCAAGGTGCCCCCACATTGTTCAGGGCCAATTCCCCGGACTTTGTGAGTGCGGGGACACCATTACACGCGTGCACTACATATAGGTCACTACCTATATGTAGCTTCACAATGGTAACTCCGAATATGGCCATGTAACATGTCTATGATCATGGAATTGCCCCCTCTATGCCATCCTGGCATAGTTGGCACAATCCCATGATCCCAGTGGTCTGTAGCACAGACCCTGGTACTGCCAAACTGCTTTTCCTGGAGTTTCACTGCAGCTGCTGCTGCTGCCAACCCCTCAGACAGGTTTCTGCCCTCCTGGGGTCAATCCAGGCTTGTCCCAGGATGGCAGAACAAAGGACTTCCTCTGAGAGAGGGTGTTACACCCTCTCCCTTTGGAAAATGGTGTGAAGGCAGGGGAGGAGTAGCCTCCCCCAGCCTCTGGAAATGCTTTCATGGGCACATTTGGTGCCCATTTCTGCATAAGGCAGTCTACACCGGTTCAGGGAACCCTTAGCCCTGCTCTGGCGCGAAACTGGACAAAGGAAAGGGGAGTGACCACTCCCCTGACCTGCACCTCCCCTGGGAGGTGTCCAGAGCTCCTCCAGTGTGCTCCAGACCTCTGCCATCTTGGAAACAGAGGTGCTGCTGGCACACTGGACTGCTCTGAGTGGCCAGTGCCACCAGGTGACGTCAGAGACTCCTTCTGATAGGCTCTGTAGGAGGCTGGACTGGCTTGTAGTGAGTACCAAGGGGTACTTACACCTTGCACCAGGCCCAGTTATCCCTTATTAGTGTATAGGGTGTCTAGCAGCTTAGGCTGATAGATAATGGTAGCTTAGCAGAGCAGCTTAGGCTGAACTAGGAGACGTGTGAAGCTACTACAGTACCACAAGTGTCACTTGCACAATATCATAAGAAAACACAATACACAGTTATACTAAAAATAAAGGTACTTTATTTTTATGACAATATGCCAAAGTATCTTAGAGTGCACCCTCAGCAAGAGGATAGCAAATATACACAAGTTATATGTACACAATACCAAAAATATGCAGTATAGTCTTAGAAAACAGTGCAAACAATGTATAGTTACAATGGGATGCAATGGGGACACATAGGGATAGGGGCAACACAAACCATATACTCCAAAAGTGGAATGCGAACCACGAATGGACCCCAAACCTATGTGACCTTGTAGAGGGTCGCTGGGACTATTAGAAAATAGTGAGAGTTAGAAAATTAGCCCTCCCCAAGACCCTGAAAAGTGAGTGCAAAGTGCACTAAAGTTCCCCAAAAGACAAAGAAGTCGTGATAGAGGAATAATGCAGGAAAGACACAAACCAACAATGCAACAACTGTGGATTTCCAATCTAGGGTACCTGTGGAACAAGGGGACCAAGTCCAAAGGTCACAAGCAAGTCGGAAATGGGCAGATGCCCAGGAAATGCCAGCTGCGGGTGCAAAGAAGCTTCTACTGGACAGAAGAAGCTGAGGTTTCTGCAGGAACGAAAAGGGCTAGAGACTTCCCCTTTGGTGGACGGATCCCTCTCGCCTTGGAGAGTTGTGCAGAAGTGTTTTCCTGCCGAAAGAATGCCAACAAGCCTTGCTAGCTGCAAATCGTGCGGTTAGCGTTTTTGGATGCTGCTATGGCCCAGGAGGGACCAGGAGGTCGCAAATTGGACCAGGAGAGAGAGGGGACGTCGAGCAAGACAAGGAGCCCTCTCAGCTGCTGGTAGCACCCGGAGAAGTGCCAGAAACAGGCACTACAAGGATGCGTGAAACAGTGCTCACCCGAAGTTACACAAAGGAGTCCCACGTCGCCGGAGACCAACTTAGAAAGTCGTGCAATGCAGGTTAGAGTGCTGTGGACCCAGGCTTGGCTGTGCACAAAGGATTTCTGCCGGAAGTGCACGGAAGCCGGAGTAGTTGCAAAAGACGCGGTTTCCAACAATGCAGTCTGGCGTGGGGAGGCAAGGACTTACCTCCACCAAACTTGGACTGAAGAGTCACTGGACTGTGGGAGGCACTTGGACAGAGTTGCTGGATTCAAGGGACCTCGCTCGTCGTGCTGAGAGGAGACCCAAGGGACCGGTAATGCAGCTTTTTGGTGCCTGCGGTTGCAGGGGGAAGATTCCGTCGACCCACAGGAGATTTCTTCGGAGCTTCTGGTGCAGAGAGGAGGCAGACTACCCCCACAGCATGCACAGACAGGAAAACAGTCGAGAAGGCGGCAGGATCAGCGTTACAGTGTTGCAGTAGTCGTCTTAGCTACTTTGTTGCAGTTTTGCAGGCTTCCAGCGCGGTCAGCAGTCGATTCCTTATCAGAAGGTGAAGAGAGAGATGCAGAGGAACTCGGATGAGCTCTTGCATTCGTTATCTAAAGTTTCCCCAGAGACAGAGACCCTAAATAGCCAGAAAAGAGGGTTTGGCTACCTAGGAGAGAGGATAGGCTACTAACACCTGAAGGAGCCTATCAGAAGGAGTCTCTGACGTCACCTGGTGGCACTGGCCACTCAGAGCAGTCCAGTGTGCCAGCAGCACCTCTGTTTCCAAGATGGCAGAGGTCTGGAGCACACTGGAGGAGCTCTGGACACCTCCCAGGGGAAGTGCAGGGGAGTGGTCACTCCCCTTTCCTTTGTCCAGTTTCGTGCCAGAGCAGGGGCTAAGGGGTCCCTGAACCGGTGTAGACTGGCTTATGCAGAATTGGGCACATCTGTGCCCAAGGAAGCATTTCCAGAGGCTGGGGGAGGCTACCCCTCCCTTGCCTTCACACCATTTTCCAAAGGGAGAGGGTGTAACACCCTCTCTCAGAGGAAGTCCTTTGTTCTGCCATCCTGGGACAAGCCTGGCTTGACCCCAGGGGGGCAGAAACCTGTCTGAGGGGTTGGCAGCAGCAGCAGCTGCAGTGAAACCCCAGGAAAGGCAGTTTGGCAGTACCAGGGTCTGTGCTACAGACCACTGGGGTCATGGAATTGTCCCAATAATGCCAGGATGGCATAGAGGGGGCAATTCCATGATCTTAGACATGTTACATGGCCATATTCGGAGTTACCATTGTGAAGCTACATATAGGTATTGACCTATATGTAGTGCACGCGTGTAATGGTGTCCCCGCACTCACAAAGTTCAGGGAATTGGCTCTGAACAATGTGGGGGCACCTTGGCTAGTGCCAGGGTGCCCTCACACTAAGTAACTTTGCACCTAACCTTTACCAGGTAAAGGTTAGACATATAGGTGACTTATAAGTTACTTAAGTGCAGTGTAAAATGGCTGTGAAATAACGTGGACGTTATTTCACTCAGGCTGCAGTGGCAGGCCTGTGTAAGAATTGTCAGAGCTCCCTATGGGTGGCAAAAGAAATGCTGCAGCCCATAGGGATCTCCTGGAACCCCAATACCCTGGGTACCTCAGTACCATATACTAGGGAATTATAAGGGTGTTCCAGTAAGCCAATGTAAATTGGTAAAATTGGTCACTAGCCTGTTAGTGACAATTTGTACAGAGAGAGCATAACCACTGAGGTTCTGGTTAGCAGAGCCTCAGTGAGACAGTTAGGCACCACACAGGGAACACATACATATAGGCCACAAACTGATGAGCACTGGGGTCCTGACTAGCAGGGTCCCAGTGACACATAACAAACATACTGAAAACATAGGGTTTTCACTATGAGCACTGGGCCCCGCTAGCAGGATCCCAGTGAGACAGTGAAAACACCCTGACATACACTCACAAACAGGCCAAAAGTGGGGGTAACAAGGCTAGAAAGAGGCTACTTTCTCACACAACCCCCCCCCCCAAACGAAGGAGAATAAGGCTAACCTTGGCCAGTTGAGACTTTATTGTCTAAGTGGTGATAAGTAGAGAGTAGCTCTGCAATAGACTGGTTACTCCCTTTATCATCCACTATATGGTTACTTCCCTGTGGGGATGTACCCCACCCTGTTTGAAGTTTTTTAGCTAAGCCACAATGTGAAGATGTATTTTCAGAGTTTCTATCAGTAAGTTTTAGTTTAGAGCAGTGGGAATTATCCACTGAACCTATTTGTAATGATGGAAATGCCAGACAGGGATGCTGTCTCAGTAAAGCCATAGCTGGGCAAAAACTTTGTCCATATGGCTGGAAGAGAGAACAGGGATGCTGTTTCTCTTGAGTTGGAGCAGGGCAGGGTTGCTGTCCTATGAGCTCCACACTAGGGCAGGGATGCTGTCCTAAGTGTTGTGAGGTAGTGCAGGGTTTCTGCACTAAAGTTTCTCTGGGAGGGTTGGAGGGATTCTCCATGTTAACTAAAATGGTGCTCTTTTTGTCACCAATATTAGTTATCCCACAGAGAGGTACTTCCACCTCAGGGAGTACAGTTTTGCCAACTGATGATTCCCTTGGAACAGGTGCCACCCCAGGAGAGGTTTCTCCCACCACAGGAATAGTATCCTGAATGGTAGGGTGGATAGGGGATACTGTGATACCCTTTTTACCTGTTGATGGAGAGGGATCCTGAGTTTTCAGGCCTTCTCTCCTTTGCTTTTCCATTTCAGTAGAAATGAGAGGGAACAATTCCTCAGGGATGCCCAGCATGGCTGCATGGGCATAAAACTCTACATCAGCCCAACCTGAGGCCTCTAGGTCATTACCTAAGAGACAGTCTACAGGTAAGCTAGGTGATACCACCACCCGCTTAGGGCCAGTAACTCCACCCCAACTAAACTGAATTATAGCTAAGGGAAAAAACTTAGTGGAGTTATGGACATCAATAATCTTATACTGTTGTCCAATGATGTGTTGACCAGGGTGCACTAGGTTTTCAGTCACCAAAGTGATACTGGCACCTGTGTCCCTGTAGGCCAAGGCCTCAACACCATTTATTGAAACTGTCTGCCTGTACTTATCGATTGTAAGGGGACAAGCAGCCAGTGTGGCAAGGCCAATGCCACTAGGTGTGACAGAAACTGTCTTGGGACTGACTACCCCAGTTTCTATGATGGACCTATAAGTGAACCCAACTACACCCTTTGCTTGACTGTTGCCAGCAGTCCCACCACTAGTACCACTACTGCTAGGGGCACTAGAGCTTGATGTATTAGTGGTGGTAGGCTCAGGGGGTTTACCTGGACAGGACTTATCCCCTGGCCTATGGCCTCTATTTTTACACACAAAGCACCAAGGCTTTTTAAATTGTGTAGGTTGAGAAGAAGAGGAAGAATTTGTTTTATCCCCACCCCCTGAAGAGTGTTTAAGATTTGAAGTGGGATCTTTGGTTTTACCCTTATCCCCATGCTTATCTTGAGATTTTTCACCATCTTTCTTCTTAGTGTTCTCTTTGTCACCCCCTGTATGAACTTTTCTGTTCACTCTTGTTCTGACCCATTTGTCTGCCTTCTTTCCCAATTCTTGGGGAGAGGTCAGATCAGAGTCCACCAAGTACTGGTGCAACAAATCAGACACACAATTATTAAGAATATGCTCTCTCAGGATCAAGTTATACAGGCTTTCAAAGTCAGTAACCTTACTGCCATGTAACCACCCCTCCAAGGCTTTCACTGAATGGTCAATGAAATCAACCCAGTCTTGTGAAGACTCCTTTTTGGTCTCTCTGAACTTTATCCTGTATTGTTCAGTGGTTAAGCCATAACCATCCAGGAGTGCATTCTTAAGAACTGTAAAATTATTGGCATCACTTTCTTTCACAGTAAGGAGCCTATCCCTACCTTTTCCACTAAATGATAGCCATAGGATAGCAGCCCACTGCCTTTGAGGGACATCCTGTACAACACAGGCCCTCTCAAGTGCAGCAAACCACTTGTTAATGTCATCCCCCTCCTTATAAGGGGGAACTATCTTGTGCAGATTCCTTGAATCATGCTCTCTTACAGGATGACTATGGGGAATACTGCTGCTGCCACCATGGGTTTCAAAACCCAATTTCTGTCTTTCCTTCTCTACTTCTAAGGATTGTCTATCTAAATCCAGCTGTTTAAGCTTCAGTCTGGATTGCTCCACTCTCAATCTATTGAGCTCCCTTTCTAACATTCTGTCATCAGGGTGGGTGGGAGGGACATTCCTAGACACAGAAGTATGGTGAGAATGGACAGAAGGAGACCTGTCCCTTACAGAGGGAACCCTAATGGCTGACAGTGTAATGTGAGAGCACATCATCTGTATGATGTGACTCCACCTCAGTACCAACTATGCTAGACTGTCTTGTAATGGGAAGGCTAAGAAGTTTCTTTCCTGAACCTTTACCTGGGGGTGTCCCTGGATCAGATTGGGAACCATTTGCTACTTTTTCAACAGATGTGGCCACCTTGGCCTTATCTTGTTCTCTAAGCATGTTAATCAACAATTCCAAGGAAGGATTCTTCCCTACACTCAAACCTCTCTCTATGCAGACACTCCTTGCTCCTTTCCAGCTAAGGTGATCGTATGCAAGTTTGGACAGATCAACATTTTGGCCTGTGCCAGACATTTTTAGAGAGAGTTAAAGTGATAGAAAAAGAGAAAAAAGTTTTCAGAACTTTTTAGAAAGACAGAAAAAAAACTTTTTAAACTTTTAAGAACTTTTTGAAAGTTTAGAAGTACTTTTCAGCACTTTAGAAAAGAGTGAAAAGAGGAAATGCAAAACTTTTTAGCAATGTGTACACACACTGAACTTGTTTTGTATATTTTTCTCTTATGAAGAGTACAATGACAAGAGTGGTAAGTAGTCTCAAAGCACTTATCCCGTCGCTGCACAACCAATGTAGGAGGCTGGACTGGCTTGTAGTGAGTACCAAGGGGTACTTACACCTTGCACCAGGCCCAGTTATCCCTTATTAGTGTATAGGGTGTCTAGCAGCTTAGGCTGATAGATAATGGTAGCTTAGCAGAGCAGCTTAGGCTGAACTAGGAGGCGTGTGAAGCTACTACAGTACCACAAGTGTCACTTGCACAATATCATAAGAAAACACAATACACAGTTATACTAAAAATAAAGGTACTTTATTTTTATGACAATATGCCAAAGTATCTTAGAGTGTACCCTCAGCAAGAGGATAGCAAATATACACAAGTTATATGTACACAATACCAAAAATATGCAGTATAGTCTTAGAAAACAGTGCAAACAATGTATAGTTACAATAGGATGCAATGGGGACACATAGGGATAGGGGCAACACAAACCATATACTCCAAAAGTGGAATGCGAACCACGAATGGACTCCAAACCTATGTGACCTTGTAGAGGGTCGCTGGGACTATTAGAAAATAGTGAGAGTTAGAAAATTAGCCCTCCCCAAGACCCTGAAAAGTGAGTGCAAAGTGCACTAAAGTTCCCCAAAAGACAAAGAAGTCGTGATAGAGGAATAATGCAGGAAAGACACAAACCAACAATGCAACAAGTGTGGATTTCCAATCTAGGGTACCTGTGGAACAAGGGGACCAAGTCCAAAAGTCACAAGCAAGTCGGAGATGGGCAGATGCCCAGGAAATGCCAGCTGCGGGTGCAAAGAAGCTTCTACTGGACAGAAGAAGCTGAGGTTTCTGCAGGAACGAAAAGGGCTAGAGACTTCCCCTTTGGTGGACGGATCCCTCTCGCCTTGGAGAGTCGTGCAGAAGGGTTTTCCCGCCGAAAGAACGCCAACAAGCCTTGTTAGCTGCAAATCGTGCGGTTAGCGTTTTTGGATGCTGCTATGGCCCAGGAGGGACCAGGAGGTCGCAAATTGGACCAGGAGAGAGAGGGGACGTCGAGCAAGACAAGGAGCCCTCTCAGCAGCTGGTAGCACCCAGAGAAGTGCCAGAAACAGGCACTACGAGGATGTGTGAAATGGTGCTCACCCGAAGTTACACAAAGGAGTCCCACGTCGCCGGAGACCAACTTAGAAAGTCGTGCAATGCAGGTTAGAGTGCCGTGGACACAGGCTTGGCTGTGCACAAAGGATTTCCGCCGGAAGTGCACGGAAGCCGGAGTAGTTGCAAAAGACACGGTTTCCAACAATGCAGTCTGGCGTGGGGAGGCAAGGACTTACCTCCACCAAACTTGGACTGAAGAGTCACTGGACTGTGGGAGCCACTTGGACAGAGTTGCTGGATTCAAGGGACCTCGCTCGTCGTGCTGAGAGGAGACCCAAGGGACCGGTAATGCAGCTTTTTGGTGCCTGCGATTGCAGGGGGAAGATTCCGTCGACCCACAGGAGATTTCTTCGGAGCTTCTGGTGCAGAGAGGAGGCAGACTACCTCCACAGCATGCACAGACAGGAAAACAGTCGAGAAGGCGGCAGGATCAGCGTTACAGTGTTGCAGTAGTCGTCTTAGGTACTTTGTTGCAGTTTTGCAGGCTTCCAGCGCGGTCAGCAGTCGATTCCTTATCAGAAGGTGAAGAGAGAGATGCAGAGGAACTCTGATGAGCTCTTGCATTCGTTATCTAAAGTTTCCCCAGAGACAGAGACCCTAAATAGCCAGAAAAGAGGGTTTGGCTACCTAGGAGAGAGGATAGGCTACTAACACCTGAAGGAGCCTATCAGAAGGAGTCTCTGACGTCACCTGGTGGCACTGGCCACTCAGAGCAGTCCAGTGTGCCAGCAGCACCTCTGTTTCCAAGATGGCAGAGGTCTGGAGCACACTGGAGGAGCTCTGGACACCTCCCAGGGGAAGTGCAGGGGAGTGGTCACTCCCCTTTCCTTTGTCCAGTTTCGTGCCAGAGCAGGGGCTAAGGGGTCCCTGAACCGGTGTAGACTGGCACGTTATTTCACTCAGGCTGCAGTGGCAGGCCTGTGTAAGAATTGTCAGAGCTCCCTATGGGTGGCAAAAGAAATGCTGCAGCCCATAGGGATCTCCTGGAACCCCAATACCCTGGGAACCTCAGTACCATATACTAGGGAATTATAAGGGTGTTCCAGTAAGCCAATGTAAATTGGTAAAATTGGTCACTAGCCTGTTAGTGACAATTTGTACAGAGAGAGCATAACCACTGAGGTTCTGGTTAGCAGAGCCTCAGTGAGACAGTTAGGCACCACACAGGGAACACATACATATAGGCCACAAACCTATGAGCACTGGGGTCCTGAGTAGCAGGGTCCCAGTGACACATAACAAACATACTGAAAACATAGGGTTTTCACTATGAGCACTGGGCCCTGGCTAGCAGGATCCCAGTGAGACAGTGAAAACACCCTGACATACACTCACAAACAGGCCAAAAGTGGGGGTAACAAGGCTAGAAAGAGGCTACTTTCTCACAGGCTCCTTCAGGTGTTGCTAGCCTATCCTCTCTCCTAGGTAGCCAAACCCTCTTTTCTGGCTATTTAGGGTCTCTGTCTCTGGGGAAACTTTAGATAACGAATGCAAGAGCTCATCCGAGTTCCTCTGCATCTCTCTCTTCACCTTCTGCCAAGGAATCGACTGCTGACCGCGCTGGAAGCCTGCAAAACTGCAACATAGTAGCAAAGACGACTACTGCAACTCTGTAACGCTGATCCTGCCGCCTTGTCGACTGTTTTCCTGGTGGTGCATGCTGTGGGGGTAGTCTGCCTCCTCTCTGCACTAGAAGCTCCAAAGAAATCTCCCGTGGGTCGATGGAATCTTCCCCCTGCTACCGCAGGCACCAAAGAACTGCATCACCGGTCCCTTGGGTCTCCTCTCAGCACGACGAGCGAGGTCCCTCGAATCCAGCAACTGTGTCCAAGTGACCCCCACAGTCCAGTGACTCTTCAGTCCAAGTTTGGTGGAGGTAAGTCCTTGCCTCCCCACGCCAGACTGCATTGCTGGGAACCGCGACTTTCGCAGCAACTCCGGCCTCTGTGCACTTCCGGCAGAAATCCTTTGTGCAAAGCCAAGCCTGTGTCCACAGCACTCTAACCTGCATTGCACGACTTTCTAAGTTGGTCTCCGGCGACGTGGGACTCCTTTGTGCAACTTCGGGTGAGCACCGTTTCACGCATCCTCGTAGTGCCTGTTCCTGGCACTTCTCCGGGTGCTACCTGCTGCTGAGAGGGCTCCTTGTCTTGCTCGACGTCCCCTCTGTCTCCTGACGCAATTTGCGACATCCTGGTCCCTCCTGGGCCACAGCAGCGTCCAAAAACACTAACCGCATGATTTGCAGCTAGCAAGGCTTGTTGGCGGTCTTTTGGCGGGAAAACACTTCTGCACGACTCTCCACGGCGTAAGGGATCCGTCCTCCAAAGGGGAAGTCTCTAGCCCTTGTCGTTCCTGCAGAAACCTGAGCTTCTCCTGACCAGTAGAAGCTTCTTTGCACCCACAGCTGGCATTTCCTGGGCATCTGCCCATCTCCGACTTGCTTGTGACTTTTGGACTTGGCCCCCTTGTTCCACAGGTACCCTCGACTGGAAATCCATCGTTGTTGCATTGCTGGTTTGTGTCTTTCCTGCAGTATTCCCCTATCATGACTTCTTTGTCCTTTGGGGAACTTCAGTGCACTTTGCACTCACTTTTCAGGGTCTTGGGGTGGGCTATTTTTCTAACCCTCACTATATTCTAATAGTCCCAGCGACCCTCTATAAGGTCACATAGGTTTGGGGTCCATTCGTGGTTCGCCTTCCACTTTTGGAGTATATGGTTTGTGTTGCCCCTATCCCTATGTGTCCCCATTGCATCCTATTGTAACTATACATTGTTTGCACTGTTTTCTAAGACTATACTGCATATTTTTGGTATTGTGTACATATATCTTGTGTATATTTGCTATCCTCTCACTGAGGGTACACTCTGAGATACTTTGGCATATTGTCATAAAAATAAAGTACCTTTATTTTTAGTATATCTGTGTATTGTGTTTTCTTATGATATTGTGTAAGTGACACTGAGTGGTACTGTAGGAGCTTCACTCGTCTCCTAGTTCAGCCTAAGCTGCTCTGCTAAGCTACCATTATCTATCAGCCTATGCTGCTTGACACCCTATACACTAATAAGGGATAACGGGGCCTAGTGCAAGGTGCAAGTACCCCTTGGTACTCACTACAAGCCAGTCCAGCCTCCTACATTGGAAGCAGCGACGGGATCCGAACCCGCGACTCCGAAGAGACTGGAGCCTCGATCCAGTGCCTTTGACCGCTCGGCCACACCATTAAAAGCTCCAAAACAAGATATTGTGGATTATGTACTTGGCCTCAGATCAAGGATGGCTGAGTATATGAAAAAGGCCAGTAAAAACCTTCAGGCCAGCCAAGAGCTCCAAAAGCAATGGCATGACCAGAAGGCTGTTTTGGTTCAGTACAAACCAGGGCAGAAAGTGTGGGTCTTGGAGCCTGTGGCCCCAAGAGCACTCCAAGATAAATGGAGTGGACCCCACACAATTGTTGAAAAAAAGGGTGAAGTCACCTATTTAGTTGACTTAGGCACTGCCAGAAGTCCCCTTAGGGTGCTCCATGTCAATCGCCTGAAACACTACTATGACAGGGCTGATCTCACCCTGCTCATGGCAACTGATGAGGGACAGGAAGAAGACAGTGATCCTCTACCTGATCTCTTCTCTTCCACAGAACAAGATGCTCTGGTGGAAGGTGTAGTTTTGGCTGATTGTCTTACTGCTGAGCAGAAAGACCATTGCATAAATCTCCTGGGTCAGTTTTCTGAACTCTTCTCTACTGTGCCAGGTACCACTTCTTGGTGTGAGCACACTATAGATACTGGAGACAGCTTGCCTGTCAAAAGTAAGATCTATAGGCAGCCTGACCATGTCAGAGACTGCATAAAGCAAGAGGTGCAGAAAATGTTAGAACTAGGAGTGGTTGAGCACTCTGAAAGTCCATGGGCTTCTCCTGTGGTACTTGTACCAAAACCCCATTCCAAAGATGGAAAGAAGGAAATGCGGTTTTGTGTAGACTACAGAGGTCTCAACCAGGTAACCAACACTGATGCTCACCCTATACCCAGGGCAGATGAGCTCATAGATACACTGGAATCTGCCAAGTATCTAAGCACTTTTGATTTGACTGCAGGGTATTGGCAGATCAAATTGTCAGAAGATGCTAAACCTAAAACTGCATTTTCAACCATTGGAGGACATTACCAGTTCACTGTAATGCCTTTTGGATTGAAAAATGCACCTGCCACTTTTCAGAGGTTGGTGAACACAGTCCTGCAAGGGCTGGAAGCTTTCAGTGCAGCGTATTTGGACGATATAGCTGTCTTTAGCTCCAGCTGGGATGATCACCTGGTCCACCTATGGAAAGTTTTAGAGGCCCTGCAGGAGGCAGGCCTCACTATCAAGGCTTCAAAGTGCCAGATAGGGCAGGGTAAGGTGGTTTATCTGGGACACCTTGTTGGTGGGGAACAGATTGCACCACTTCAGGGGAAAATCCAAACAATTATTGATTGGGTTCCCCTTACTACTCAGACTCAGGTGAGAGCCTTCCTAGGCCTCACTGGGTATTACAGGAGGTTCATTAAGAACTATGGCTCCAATGCAGCCCCTCTTAATGACCTCACATCAAAGAAAATGCCTAAAAAGGTATTATGGATAGCAAACTGTCAGAAAGCTTTTGAGGAGCTGAAGCAGGCCATGTGCTCTGCACCTGTCCTGAAAAGCCCTTGTTACTCTAAAAAATTATATGTCCAAACTGATGCATCTGAATTAGGAGTAGGGGCAGTCCTATCACAACTTAATTCTGAGGGCCAGGATCAACCTGTTGCTTTTATTAGTAGAAGGTTGACCCCTAGAGAAAAGCGTTGGTCTGCCATTGAGAGGGAGGCCTTTGCTGTGGTCTGGGCACTGAAGAAGTTGAGGCCGTACCTGTTTGGCACTCACTTCATTGTTCAGACAGACCACAAACCTCTACTTTGGCTAAAACAAATGAAAGGTGAAAATCCTAAATTGTTGAGGTGGTCCATATCCCTACAGGGAATGGACTATACAGTGGAACATAGACCTGGGAGTAGCCACTCCAATGCAGATGGACTCTCCAGATATTTCCACTTAGACAATAAAGGCTCATCAGGTCATGGCTAGTCTTATTGTCCTTCGTTTGGGGGGGGGGGGGTTGTGTAAGAAAGTACCATCTTGCATGGCATGTTACCCCCATTTTTTCACTGTATATATGTTGTTTTAGTTGTATGTGTCACTGGGACCCTGTCATCCAGGGCCCCAGTGCTCATAAGTGTGCCTGAATGTGTTACCTGTGTAGTGACTAACTGTCTCACTGAGGCTCTGCTAATCAGAACCTTAGTGGTTATGCTCTCTCATTTCTTTCAAATTGTCACTAACAGGCTAGTGACCAATTTTACCAATTTACATTGGCTTACTGGAACACCCTTATAATTCCCTAGTATATGGTACTAAGGTACCCAGGGTATTGGGGTTCCAGGAGATCCCTATGGGCTGCAGCATTTCTTTTGCCACCCATAGGGAGCTCTGACAATTCTTACACAGGCCTGCCACTGCAGCCTGAGTGAAATAACGTCCACGTTATTTCACAGCCATTTTACACTGCACTTAAGTAACTTATAAGTCACCTATATGTCTAACCTTTACCTGGTAAAGGTTAGGTGCAAAGTTACTTAGTGTGAGGGCACCCTGGCACTAGCCAAAGTGCCCCCACATTGTTCAGGGCCAATTCCCCGGACTTTGTGAGTGTGGGGACACCATTACAAGCGTGCACTACATATAGGTCACTACCTATATGTAGCTTCACAATGGTAACTCCGAATATGGCCATGTAACATGTCTATGATCATGGAATTGCCCCCTCTATGCCATCCTGGCATAGTTGGCACAATCCCATGATCCCAGTGGTCTGTAGCACAGACCCTGGTACTGCCAAACTGCCTTTCCTGGGGTTTCACTGCAGCTGCTGCCAACCCCTCAGACAGGTTTCTGCCCTCCTGGGGTCAAGCCAGGCTTGTCCCAGGATGGCAGAACAAAGGACTTCCTCTGAGAGAGGGTGTTACACCCTCTCCCTTTGGAAAATGGTGTGAAGGCAGGGAAGGAGTAGCCTCCCCCAGCCTCTGGAAATGCTTTCATGGGCACATTTGGTGCCGATTTCTGCATAAGCCAGTCTACACCGGTTCAGGAACCCCTTAGCCCTGCTCTGGCGCGAAACTGGACAAAGGAAAGGGGAGTGACCACTCCCCTGACCTGCACCTCCCCTGGGAGGTGTCCAGAGCTCCTCCAGTGTGCTCCAGACCTCTGCCATCTTGGAAACAGAGGTGCTGCTGGCACACTGGACTGCTCTGAGTGGCCAGTGCCACCAGGTGACGTCAGAGACTCCTTCTGATAGGCTCCTTCAGGTGTTGCTAGCCTATCCTCTCTCCTAGGTAGCCAAACCCTCTTTTCTGGCTATTTAGGGTCTCTGTCTCTGGGGAAACTTTAGATAACGAATGCAAGAGCTCATCCGAGTTCCTCTGCATCTCTCTCTTCACCTTCTGCCAAGGAATCGACTGCTGACTGCGCTGGAAGCCTGCAAAACTGCAACATAGTAGCAAAGACGACTACTGCAACTCTGTAACGCTGATCCTGCCGCCTTCTCGACTGTTTTCCTGGTGGTGCATGCTGTGGGGGTAGTCTGCCTCCTCTCTGCACTAGAAGCTCCGAAGAAATCTCCCATGGGTCGATGGAATCTTCCCCCTGCTACCGCAGGCACCAAAGAACTACATCACCGGTCCCTTGGGTCTCTTCTCAGCAAGACGAGCGAGGTCCCTCGAATCCAGCAACTGTGTCAAAGTGACCCCCACAGTCCAGTGACTCTTCAGTCCAAGTTTGGTGGAGGTAAGTCCTTGCCTCCCCACGCCAGACTGCATTGCTGGGAACCAGCAACTCCGGCCTCTGTGCACTTCCGGCGGAAATCCTTTGTGCACAGCCAAACCTGGGTCCACGGCACTCTAACCTGCTTTGCACGACTTTCTAAGTTGGTCTCCGGCAACGTGGGACTCCTTTGTGCAACTTCAGGTGAGCACCGTTTCACGCATCCTCGTAGTGCCTGTTCCTGGCACTTCTCCAGGTGCTACCTGCTGCTGAGAGGGCTCCTTGTCTTGCTCGACGTCCCCTCTGTCTCCTGACGCAATTTGCGACATCCTGGTCCCTCCTGGGCCACAGCAGCGTCCAAAAACACTAACTGCACGAGTTGCAGCTAGCAAGGCTTGTTGGTGGTCTTTTGGCGGGAAAACACTTCTGCACGACTCTCCACGGCGTAAGGGATCTGTCCTCAAAAGGGGAAGTCTCTAGCCCTTGTCGTTCCTGCAGAAACCTGAGCTTCTCCTGTCCAGTAGAAGCTTCTTTGCACCCACAGCAGGCATTTCCTGGGCATCTGCCCATCTCAGACTTGCTTGTGACTTTTGGACTTGGTCCCCTTGTTCCACAGGTACCCTCGACTGGAAATCCATCGTTGTTGCATTGCTGGTTTGTGTCTTTCCTGCAGTATTCCCCTATCACGACTTCTTTGTCCTTTGGGGAACTTCAGTGCACTTTGCACTCACTTTTCAGGGTCTTGGGGTGGGCTATTTTTCTAACCCTCACTATTTTCTAATAGTCCCAGCGACCCTCTACAAGGTCACATAGGTTTGGGGTCCATTCGTGGTTCGCCTTCCACTTTTGGAGTATATGGTTTGTGTTGCCCCTATCCCTATGTGTCCCCATTGCATCCTATTGTAACTATACATTGTTTGCACTGTTTTCTAAGACTATACTGCATATTTTTGGTATTGTGTACATATATCTTGTGTATATTTGCTATCCTCTCACTGAGGGTACACTCAGATACTTTGGCATATTGTCATAAAAATAAAGTACCTTTATTTTTAGTATATCTGTGTATTGTGTTTTCTTATGATATTGTGTAAGTGACACTGAGTGGTACTGTAGGAGCTTCACTCGTCTCCTAGTTCAGCCTAAGCTGCTCTGCTAAGCTACCATTATCTATCAGCCTATGCTGCTAGACACCATATACACTAATAAGGGATAACTGGGCCTGGTGCAAGGTGCAAGTACCCCTTGGTACTCACTACAAGCCAGTCCAGCCTCCTACAAACCCTCACTGTTTTCTTACAGTCCCAGCGACCCTCTACAAGGTCACATAGGTTTGGGGTCCATTCGTGGTTCGCATTCCACTTTTGGAGTATATGGTTTGTGTTGCCCCTATCCCTATGTGTCCCCATTGCATCCTATTGTAACTGTACATTGTTTGCACTGTTTTCTAATACTATACTGCATATTTTTGGTATTGTGTTCATATATCTTGTGTATATTTGCTATCCTCATACTGAGGGTACTCACTGAGATACTTTTGGCATATTGTCATAAAAATAAAGTACCTTTATTTTTAGTATATCTGTGTATTGTGTTTTCTTATGATATTGTTCATATGACACTAGTGGTACTGTAGGAGCTTCACTCGTCTCCTAGTTCAGCCTAAGCTGCTCTTCTAAGCCACCATTATCTATCAGCCTATGCTGCTAGACCACCTATACACTAATAAGGGATAACTGGGCCTGGTGCAAGGTGCAAGTACCCCTAGGTACTCACTACAAGCCTGTCCAGCCTCCTACATTGGTTGTGCAGCAGTGGGATAAGTGCTTTGAGACTACTTACCACTCTTTTCATTGTACTTTTCATAAGATAAAAATATACAAAACAAGTTCAGTGTATGTACACCTTGTAGGAGGCTGGACTGGCTTGTAGTGAGTACCAAGGGGTACTTGCACCTTGCACCAGGCCCAGTTATCCCTTATTAGTGTATAGGGTGTCTAGCAGCTTAGGCTGATAGATAATGGTAGCTTAGCAGAGCAGCTTAGGCTGAACTAGGAGACGTGTGAAGCTACTACAGTACCACTTAGTGTCATATGCACAATATCATAAGAAAACACAATACACAGTTATACTAAAAATAAAGGTACTTTATTTTTATGACAATATGCCAAAGTATCTTAGAGTGTACCCTCAGTGAGAGGATAGGAAATATACAAACCTATGTGACCTTGTAGAGGATTGCTGGGACTATTAGAAAATAGTGAGAGTTGGAAAAATAACCCTCCCCAAGACCCTGAAAAGTGAGTGCAAAGTGCACTAAAGTTCCCCTAAGGACAAAAGAGTCGTGTTAGAGGAATAATGCAGGAAAGACACAAACCAGCAATGCAACAACTGTGGATTTCCAATCTAGGGTACCTGTGGAACAAGGGGACCAAGTCCAAAAGTCACAAGCAAGTCGGAGATGGGCAGATGCCCAGGAAATGCCAGCTGCGGGTGCAAAGAAGCTTCGACTGGACAGAAGAAGCTGAGGTTTCTGCAGGAACGAAAAGGGCTAGAGACTTCCCCTTTGGTGGACGGATCCCACTCGCCTTGGAGAGTCGTGCAGAAGTGTTTTCCCGCCGGAAGGACGCCAACAAGCCTTGCTACACGCAAATCGTGCGTTTGGCGTTTTTGGACGCTGCTGGGGCCCAGGAGGGACCAGGAGGTCGCAAATTGGACCTGCAGAGAGAGGGGATGTCGAGCACGACAAAGAGCCCTCACTGAAGCAGGTAGCACCCGGAGAAGTGCCAGAAACAGGCACTACGAGGATGCGTGAAACGGTGTTCGCCGAAGTTGCACAAAGGAGTCCCACGCTTACCTCCACCAAACTTGGGCTGAAGAGTCACTGGACTGTGGGGGTCACTTGGACAGCGTCGCTGGATTCGAGGGACCTCGCTCGTCGTGCTGAGAGGAGACCCAAGGGACCGGTAATGCAGCTTTTTGGTGCCTGCGGTTGCAGGGGGAAGATTCCGTCGACCCACGGGAGATTTCTTCGGAGCTTCTGGTGCAGAGAGGAGGCAGGCTACCCCCACAGCATGCACAAGCAGGAAAACAGTCGAGAAGGCGGCAGGATCAGCGTTACAGAGTTGCAGTAGTCGTCTTTGCTACTATGTTGCAGGTTTGCAGGCTTCCAGCGCGGTCAGCGGTCGTTTCCTTATCAGAAGGTGAAGAGAGAGATGCAGAGGAACTCGGCTGAGCTCATGCATTCGTTATCTGAAGTTTCCCCAGAGACAGAGACCCTAAATAGCCAGAAAAGAGGGTTTGGCTACCTAGGAGAGAGGATAGGCTAGCAACACCTGAAGGAGCCTATCACAAGGAGTCTCTGACGTTACCTGGTGGCACTGGCCACTCAGAGCAGTCCAGTGTGCCAGCAGCACCTCTGTTTCCAAGATGGCAGAGGTCTGGAGCACACTGGAGGAGCTCTGGACACCTCCCAGGGGAGGTGCAGGTCAGGGGAGTGGTCACTCCCCTTTCCTTTGTCCAGTTTCGCGCCAGTGCAGGGCTAAGAGGTCCCCTGAACCGGTGTAGACTGGCTTATGCAGAATTGGGCACATCTGTGCCCAACAAAGCATTTCCAGAGGCTGGGGGAGGCTACTCCTCCCCTGCCTTCACACCATTTTCCAAAGGGAGAGGGTGTCACACCCTCTCTCAGAGGAAGTTCTTTGTTCTGCCATCCTGGGCCAGGCCTGGCTGGACCCCAGGAAGGCAGATGCCTGTCTGAGGGGTTGGCAGCAGCAGCAGCTGCAGTGAAACCCCAGGAAGGGCAGTTTGGCAGTACCAGGGTCTGTGCTACAGACCACTGGGATCATGGGATTGTGCCAACCATGCCAGGATGGCATAGAGGGGGCAATTCCATGATCATAGACATGTTACATGGCCATATTCGGAGTTACCATTGTGAAGCCACATATAGGTAGTGACCTATATGTAGTGCACGCGTGTAATGGTGTCCCCGCACTCACAAAGTTCAGGGAATTGGCTCTGAACAATGTGGGGGCACCTTGGCTAGTGCCAGGGTGCCCTCACACTAAGTAACTTTGCACCTAACCTTTACCAGGTAAAGGTTAGACATATAGGTGACTTATAAGTTACTTAAGTGCAGTGAAAAATGGCTGTGAAATAACGTGGACGTTATTTCACTCAGGCTGCAGTGGCAGGCCTGTGTAAGAATTGTCAGAGCTCCCTATGGGTGGCAAAAGAAATGCTGCAGCCCATAGGGATCTCCTGGAACCCCAATACCCTGGGTACCTCAGTACCATATACTAGGGATTTATAAGGGTGTTCCAGTAAGCCAATGAAAATTGGTAAAATTGGTCACTAGCCTGTTAGTGAAAATTTGAAATAAATGAGAGAGCATAACCACTGAGGTTCTGGTTAGCAGAGCCTCAGTGAGACAGTTAGGCACCACACAGGGAACATATACATGCACACCTATGAGCACTGGGGCCCTGTGTGACAGGGTCCCAGTGACACATACATATAGGCCACAAACCTATGAGCACTGGGGTCCTGACCAGCAGGATCCCAGTGACACATAACAAACATACTGAAAACATAGTGTTTTCACTATGAGCACTGAGGCCTGGCTATCAGGATCCCAGTGAGACAGTGAAAACAGTGACAAACACCCTGACATACACTCACAAACAGGCCAAAAGTGGGGGTAACAAGGCTAGAAAGAGGCTACCTTCTCACACAACCCCCCCCCAAACGAAGGACAATAAGGCTAACCTTGGCCAGTTGAGACTTTATTGTCTAAGTGGTGATAAGTAGAGAGTAGCTCTGCAATAGACTGGTTACTCCCTTTATCATCCACTATATGGTTACTTCCCTGTGGGGATGTAAACCACCCTGTTTGAAGTTTTTTAGCTAAGCAACAATGTGAAGATGTATTTTCAGAGTTTCTATCAGTAAGTTTTAGTTTAGAGCAGTGGGAATTGTCCACTGAACCTATTTGTAGTGATGGAAATGCCAGACAGGGATGCTGTCTCAGAAAAGCCATAGCTGGGCAAAAGCTTTGTCCATATGGCTGGAAGAGAGAACAGGGATGCTGTTTCTCTTGAGTTGGAGCAGGGCATGGATGCTGTCCTATGAGCTCCACACTAGGGCAGGGATGCTGTCCTAAGTGTTGTGAGGCAGTGCAGGGTTTCTGCACTAAAGTTTCTCTGGGAGGGTTGGAGGGATGCTCCATGTTAACTAAAATGGTGCTCTTTTTGTCACCAATGTTAGTTATCCCACAGAGAGGTACTTCTACCTCAGGGAGTCCAGCTTTGCCAGCTGATGATTCCCTTGGAACAGGTGCCACCCCAGGAGAGGTTTCTCCCACCACAGGAATGGTATCCCGAATGGTAGGGTGGTTAGGGGATACTGTGATACCCTTTTTACCTGTTGATGGAGAGGGATCCTGAGTTTTCAGGCCTTCTCTCCTTTGCTTTTTCATTTCACTTGAAATGAGAGGGAACAATTCCTCAGGGATGCCCAGCATGGCTGCATGGGCATAAAACTCTACATCAGCCCAACCTGAGGCCTCTAGGTCATTACCTAAGAGACAGTCTACAGGTAAGCTAGGTGATACCACCACCTGCTTAGGGCCAGTAACTCCCCCCAACTAAACTGAATTATAGCTAAGGGGAGAAACTTAGTGGAGTTATGGACATCAATAATCTTATACTGTTGTCCAATGATGTGTTGTTCAGGAGGCACTAGGTTTTCAGTCACCAAAGTGAAACTGGCACCTGTGTCCCTGTAGGCCAAGGCCTCAACACCATTTATTGAAACTGTCTGCTTGTACTTATCCATTGTAAGGGGACAAGCAGCCAGTGTGGCAAGGCCAGTGCCACTAGGTGTGACAGAAACTGTATTGGGACTGATTACATCAGTTTCCACTATGGACCCATAAGTGAACCCAACTACACCCTTTGCTTGACTGTTGCCAGCAGTCCCACCACTAGTACCACTACTGCTAGGGGCACTAGAGCTTGATGTATTAGTGGTGGTAGGCTCAGGGGGTTTACCTGGACAGGACTTATCCCCTGGCCTATGGCCTCTGTTTTTACACACAAAGCACCAAGGCTTTTTAATGTGTGCAGGTTGGGAAGAAGAGGAAGAATTTGTTTTATCCCCACCCTCTGAAGAGTGTTTAAGATTTGAAGTGGGATCTTTGGTTTTACCCTTATCCCCATGCTTATCTTGAGATTTTTCACCATCTTTCTTCTTATTGCCATCTTTGTCACCCCCTGTATGAACTTTTCTGTTCACCCTTGTTCTGACCCATTTGTCTGCCTTCTTTCCCAATTCTTGGGGAGAGGTCAGATCAGAGTCTACCAGGTACTGGTGCAACAAATCAGACACACAATTATTAAGAATATGCTCTCTCAGGATCAAGTTATACAGGCTGTCATAATCAGTAACTTTACTGCCATGTAACCACCCCTCCAAGGCCTTCACTGAATGGTCAATGAAATCAACCCAGTCTTGTGAAGACTCCTTTTTGGTCTCTCTGAACTTTATCCTGTATTGTTCAGTGGTTAAGCCATAACCATCCAGGAGTGCATTCTTAAGAACTGTAAAATTATTGGCATCACTTTCTTTCACAGTAAGGAGCCTATCCCTACCATTTCCACTAAATGATAGCCATAGGATAGCAGCCCACTGCCTTTGAGGGACATCCTGTACAACACAGGCCCTCTCAAGTGCAGCAAACCACTTGTTAATGTCATCCCCCTCCTTATAAGGGGGAACTATCTTGTGCAGATTCCTGGAATCATGCTCTTTTGCAGGATGACTATGGGGAATACTGCTGCTGCCACCATGGGTTTCTAAACCCAACTTCTGTCTTTCCTTCTCTAATTCAAAAGACTGTCTATCCAAATCCAGCTGTTGCTTTTTAAGCTTCATTCTGGTTTGTTCCACCCTCAACTTATTGAGTTCCCTCTCTAACATTCTGTCATCAGGGTTGGTGGGAGGGACATTTCTAGAAACAGAGCTATGATGGGAATGAACAGAAGGAGACCTGTCCCTTACAGAAGCCAACTTAACAGCTTGGTTTACAGAAACATTACTAACAGTATGGTGAGAATAAATGCTTTTGCTATGATGTGAGACAACACTATTTACTTGGTGTGGCTCATCATCATTACCATCTATGCTAGATTGTCTAGTAATGGGCAGGTTAGGAAGTTTCTTTCCTGAATCTTTTCCTGGGGGAGTCCCCGAATCAGATTGGGAACTATTAGGTACTTTTTCAACAGATGGGGCACCTATGGCCTTATCCTGTTCTCTAAGCATGTTAATTAACAGTTCCAAGGCAGGATTCTTCCCTACACTCAAACCTCTCTCTATACAGAGACTCCTTGCTCTTTTCCAGCTAAGGTTGTCATATGCAAGTTTGGACAGATCATCACTTTGGCCTGTGCCAGACATTTTTAGAGAGAGTTAAAGTGATAGAAAAAGAGAAAAAAGTTTTCAGAACTTTTTGGAAAGACAGAAAAACTTTTTAAACTTTTAAGAACTTTTTGAAAGTTTAGAAGTACTTTTCAGCACTTAGAAAAGAGTGAAAAGAGGAAATGCAAAACTTTTTGGCTATGTGTATATACACTGACCTTGTTTTGTATATTTTTCTCTTATGAAAAGTACAATGACAAGAGTGGTAAGTAGTCTCAAGCACTTATCCCACCACTGCACAACCAATGTAGGAGGCTGGACTGGCTTGTAGTGAGTACCAAGGGGTACTTGCACCTTGCACCAGGCCCAGTTATCCCTTATTAGTGTATAGGGTGTCTAGCAGCTTAGGCTGATAGATAATGGTAGCTTAGCAGAGCCGCTTAGGCTGAACTAGGAGACGTGTGAAGCTACTACAGTACCACTTAGTGTCATATGCACAATATCATAAGAAAACACAATACACAGTTATACTAAAAATAAAGGTACTTTATTTTTATGACAATATGCCAAAGTATCTTAGAGTGTACCCTCAGTGAGAGGATAGGAAATATACAAACCTATGTGACCTTGTAGAGGGTCGCTGGGACTATTAGAAAATAGTGAGAGTTAGAAAAATAACCCTCCCCAAGACCCTGAAAAGTGAGTGCAAAGTGCACTAAAGTTCCCCTAAGGACAAAAGAGTCGTGTTAGAGGAATAATGCAGGAAAGACACAAACCAGCAATGCAACAACTGTGGATTTCCAATCTAGGGTACCTGTGGAACAAGGGGACCAAGTCCAAAAGTCACAAGCAAGTCGGAGATGGGCAGATGCCCAGGAAATGCCAGCTGCGGGTGCAAAGAAGCTTCGACTGGACAGAAGAAGCTGAGGTTTCTGCAGGAACGAAAAGGGCTAGAGACTTCCCCTTTGGTGGACGGATCCCTCTCGCCTTGGAGAGTCGTGCAGAAGTGTTTTCCCGCTGGAAGGACGCCAACAAGCCTTGCTACACGCAAATCGTGCGTTTGGCGTTTTTGGACGCTGCTGGGGCCCAGGAGGGACCAGGAGGACGCAAATTGGACCTGCAGAGAGAGGGGACGTCGAGCAAGACAAAGAGCCCTCACTGAAGCAGGTAGCACCCGGAGAAGTGCCAGAAACAGGCACTACGAGGATGCGTGAAACGGTGCTCGCCGAAGTTGCACAAAGGAGTCCCACGTCGCCGGAGACCAACTTAGAAAGTCGTGCAATGCAGGTTAGAGTGCCGGGGACCCAGGCTTGGCTGTGCATGAAGGATTTCCGCCGGAAGTGCACAGGGGCCGGAGCAGCTGCAAAGTCGCGGTTCCCAGCAATGCAGCCCAGCGAGGTGAGGCAAGGACTTACCTCCACCAAACTTGGGCTGAAGAGTCACTGGACTGTGGGGGTCACTTGGACAGCGTCGCTGGATTCGAGGGACCTCGCTCGTCGTGCTGAGAGGAGACCCAAGGGACCGGTAATGCAGCTTTTTGGTGCCTGCGGTTGCAGGGGGAAGATTCCGTCGACCCACGGGAGATTTCTTCGGAGCTTCTGGTGCAGAGAGGAGGCAGGCTACCCCCACAGCATGCACAAGCAGGAAAACAGTCGAGAAGGCGGCAGGATCAGCGTTACAGAGTTGCAGTAGTCGTCTTTGCTACTATGTTGCAGGTTTGCAGGCTTCCAGCGCGGTCAGCGGTCGTTTCCTTATCAGAAGGTGAAGAGAGAGATGCAGAGGAACTCGGCTGAGCTCATGCATTCGTTATCTGAAGTTTCCCCAGAGACAGAGACCCTAAATAGCCAGAAAAGAGGGTTTGGCTACCTAGGAGAGAGGATAGGCTAGCAACACCTGAAGGAGCCTATCACAAGGAGTCTCTGACGTCACCTGGTGGCACTGGCCACTCAGAGCAGTCCAGTGTGCCAGCAGCACCTCTGTTTCCAAGATGGCAGAGGTCTGGAGCACACTGGAGGAGCTCTGGACACCTCCCAGGGGAGGTGCAGGTCAGGGGAGTGGTCACTCCCCTTTCCTTTGTCCAGTTTCGCGCCAGAGCAGGGCTAAGGGGTCCCCTGAACCGGTGTAGACTGGCTTATGCAGAATTGGGCACATCTGTGCCCAACAAAGCATTTCCAGAGGCTGGGGGAGGCTACTCCTCCCCTGCCTTCACCCCATTTTCCAAAGGGAGAGGGTGTCACACCCTCTCTCAGAGGAAGTTCTTTGTTCTGCCATCCTGGGCCAGGCCTGGCTGGACCCCAGGAGGGCAGATGCCTGTCTGAGGGGTTGGCAGCAGCAGCAGCTGCAGTGAAACCCCAGGAAGGGCAGTTTGGCAGTACCAGGGTCTGTGCTACAGACCACTGGGATCATGGGATTGTGCCAACCATGCCAGGATGGCATAGATGGGGCAATTCCATGATCATAGACATGTTACATGGCCATATTCGGAGTTACCATTGTGAAGCCACATATAGGTAGTGACCTATATGTAGTGCACGCGTGTAATGGTGTCCCCGCACTCACAAAGTTCAGGGAATTGGCTCTGAACAATGTGGGGGCACCTTGGCTAGTGCCAGGGTGCCCTCACACTAAGTAACTTTGCACCTAACCTTTACCAGGTAAAGGTTAGACATATAGGTGACTTATAAGTTACTTAAGTGCAGTGAAAAATGGCTGTGAAATAACGTGGACGTTATTTCACTCAGGCTGCAGTGGCAGGCCTGTGTAAGAATTGTCTGAGCTCCCTATGGGTGGCAAAAGAAATGCTGCAGCCCATAGGGATCTCCTGGAACCCCAATACCCTGGGTACCTCAGTACCATATACTAGGGAATTATAAGGGTGTTCCAGTAAGCCAATGAAAATTGGTAAAATTGGTCACTAGCCTGTTAGTGAAAATTTGAAATAAATGAGAGAGCATAACCACTGAGGTTCTGGTTAGCAGAGCCTCAGTGAGACAGTTAGGCACCACACAGGGAACATATACATGCACACCTATGAGCACTGGGGCCCTGTGTGACAGGGTCCCAGTGACACATACATATAGGCCACAAACCTATGAGCACTGGGGTCCTGACCAGCAGGATCCCAGTGACACATAACAAACATACTGAAAACATAGTGTTTTCACTATGAGCACTGAGGCCTGGCTATCAGGATCCCAGTGAGACAGTGAAAACAGTGACAAACACCCTGACATACACTCACAAACAGGCCAAAAGTGGGGGTAACAAGGCTAGAAAGAGGCTACCTTCTCACACACCTAACCAAAAAGTTTTGCATTTCTTTTCTCACCTCTTTTCTAAAGTGCTGAAAAGTACCTCTAAACTTTCTAAAAAGTTCTTAAAAGTTTAAAAAGTTTTTTTTCTGCCTTTCTAAAAGTTCTGAAAACTTTTTTCTCTTTTTCTATCACTTAAACTCTTTCTAAAAATGTCTGGCACAGGCCAAACTGTTGATCTGTCAAAACTTGCATATGACCACCTTAGCTGGAAAGGAGCAAGGAGTCTCTGTGTAGAAAGAGGTTTGAGTGTAGGGAAGAATCCTTCTTTGGAAGTATTGCTTAACATGCTTAGAGAACAAGATAAGGCCAGAAGGGCCCCATCTGTTGAAAAAGTAGCCAATGGTTCCCAATCTGATCCAGGGACTCCCCTAGGAAAAGATTCAGGAAAGAAACTTCCTAGCCTGCCCATTACTAGACAGTCTAGCATAGTTGGTAATGATGAAGAGGTACACCATACAGATAGTGTTATCTCACATCATAGCAAAAGTATTGTTTCTCACCACAGTAGAAGTGATGTTTCTGTTAACCAAGCTGTTAGGGTGCCTTCTGTAAGGGATAGGTCTCCTTCCGTCCATTCTCACCATACTTCTGTATCAAGGAATGTCCCTCCCACCCACCCTGATGACAGATTGTTAGAAAGGTAGCTCAATAGATTGAGAGTGGAATAAACCAGACTGAAGCTCAAGAAGCAACAGCTGGATTTGGATAGACAGTCCTTAGAAGTAGAGAAGGAAAGACAGAAGTTGGGTTTTGAAACCCATGGTGGCAGCAGCAGTATTCCCAATAGTTATCCTGCAAAAGAGCATGATTCTAGGAATCTGCACAAGATAATTCCCCCTTATAAGGAGGGGGATGACATTAACAAGTGGTTTGCTGCACTTGAGAAGGCCTGTGTTGTACAGGATGCCCCTCAAAGGCAGTGGGCTGCTATCCTATGGCTATCATTTAGTGGAAAGTGTAGGGATAGGCTCTTTACTGTGAAAGAAGGTGATGCCAATAATTTTACAGTTCTTAAGAATGCACTCCTGGACAGTTATGGCTTAACCACTGAACAATACAGGATAAAGTTCAGAGAGACCAAAAAGGAGTCTTCACAAGACTGGGTTGATTTCATTGACCATTCAGTGAAGGCCTTGGAGGGGTGGTTACATGGCAGTAAAGTTACTGATTATGACAGCCTGTATAACGTAATCCTGAGAGAGCATACAGTATTCTTAATAATTGTGTGTCTGATTTGTTGCACCAGTACTTGGTGGACTCTGATCTGACCTCTCCCCAAGAATTGGGAAAGAAGGCAGACAAATGGGTCAGAACAAGGGTGAACAGACAAGTTCATACATGGGGTGACAAAGATGGCAACAAGAAGAAGGGTGGTAAGTCTTCTGACAAGGGTGGGGACAAATCTAAAAATGAGTCTTCATCAGGCCCACAAAAACACTCTGGTGGGGGTGGTGGGCCCAAATCCTCTTCAAATCGAAACAAAGAAAAGAAACCATGGTGCTATTTATGTAAAATAAGAGGCCATTGGACAACAGATCCCAGTTGTCCAAAGAAAAGCACCAAGCCTCCTACCACTACAACCCCTACTGCTACACCTAGTGTCCCTACGAATAGCAGTTGCGGTGGGAGCAAACCTACTAATAGCCAATCCAAGGGAGTAGCTGGGCTCACTTTTGGTAACTTAGTTGGGGTTGGTCTGATTAGGGAGACCACAGAGGCTGTGTTAGTCTCTGAGGGGGCTATTGATTTAGCCACCTTGGTTGCTTGTCCCCTTAACATGGATAAGTACAAGCTGTAGGAGGCTGGACTGGCTTGTAGTGAGTACCAAGGGGTACTTGCACCTTGCACCAGGCCCAGTTATCCCTTATTAGTGTATAGGGTGTCTAGCAGCTTAGGCTGATAGATAATGGTAGCTTAGCAGAGCAGCTTAGGCTGAACTAGGAGACGTGTGAAGCCACTACAGTACCACTTAGTGTCATATGCACAATATCATAAGAAAACACAATACACAGTTATACTAAAAATAAAGGTACTTTATTTTTATGACAATATGCCAAAGTATCTTAGAGTGTACCCTCAGTGAGAGGATAGGAAATATACACAAGATATATATACACAATAGCAAAAATATGCAGTATAGTCTTAGAAAACAGTGCAAACAATGTATAGTCACAATAGGATGCAATGGGGAAACATAGGGATAGGGGCAACACAAACCATATACTCCAGAAGTGGAATGCGAACCACGAATGGACCCCAAACCTATGTGACCTTGTAGAGGGTCGCTGGGACTATTAGAAAATAGTGAGAGTTAGAAAAATAACCCTCTCCAAGACCCTGAAAAGTGAGTGCAAAGTGCACTAAAGTTCCCCTAAGGACAAAGTAGTCGTGTTAGAGAAATAATGCAGGAAAGACACAAACCAGCAATGCAACAACTGTGGATTTCCCATCTAGGGTACCTGTGGAACAAGGGGACCAAGTCCAAAAGTCACAAGCAAGTCGGAGATGGGCAGATGCCCAGGAAATGCCAGCTGCGGGTGCAAAGAAGCTTCGACTGGACAGAAGAAGCTGAGGTTTCTGTAGGAAAGAAAAGGGCTAGAGACTTCCCCTTTGGTAGACGGATCCCTCTCGCCTTGGAGAGTCGCGCAGAAGTGTTTTCCCGCCGGAAGGACGCCAACAAGCCTTGCTACACGCAAATCGTGCGTTTGGCGTTTTTGGACGCTGCTGGGGCCCAGGAGGGACCAGGAGGTCGCAAATTGGACCTGAAGAGAGAGGGGACGTCGAGCAAGACAAAGAGCCCTCACTGAAGCAGGTAGCACCCGGAGAAGTGCCAGAAACAGGCACTACGAGGATGCGTCAAACGGTGCTCGCCGAAGTTGCACAAAGGAGTCCCACGTCGCCGGAGACCAACTTAGAAAGTCGTGCAATGCAGGTTAGAGTGCCGTGGACCCAGGCTTGGATGTGCACAAAGGATTTCCGCCGGAAGTGCACAGGGGCCGGAGTAGCTTGCAAAGTCGCGGTTCCCAGCAATGCAGCCCAGCGAGGTGAGGCAAGGACTTACCTCCACCAAACTTGGACTGAAGAGTCACTGGACTGTGGGGGTCACTTGGACAGAGTCGCTGGATTCGAGGGACCTCGCTCGTCGTGCTGAGAGGAGACCCAAGGGACCGGTAATGCAGCTTTTTGGTGCCTGCGGTTGCAGGGGGACGATTCCGTCGACCCACTGGAGATTTCTTCGGAGCTTCTGGTGCAGAGAGGAGGCAGGCTACCCCCACAGCATGCACAAGCAGGAAAACAGTCGAGAAGGCGGCAGGATCAGCGTTACAGAGTTGCAGTAGTCGTCTTTGCTACTATGTTGCAGGTTTGCAGGCTTCCAGCGCGGTCAACGGTCGTTTCCTTATCAGAAGGTGAAGAGGGAGATGCAGAGGAACTCGGATGAGCTCTTGCATTCGTTATCTGAAGTTTCCCCAGAGACAGAGACCCTAAATAGCCAGAAAAGAGGGTTTGGCTACTTAGGAGAGAGGATAGGCTAGCAACACCTGAAGGAGCCTATCACAAGGAGTCTCTGACGTCACCTGGTGGCACTGGCCACTCAGAGCAGTCCAGTGTGCCAGCAGCACCTCTGTTTCCAAGATGGCAGAGGTCTGGAGCACACTGGAGGAGCTCTGGACACCTCCCAGGGGAGGTGCAGGTCAGGGGAGTGGTCACTCCCCTTTCCTTTGTCCAGTTTCGCGCCAGAGCAGGGGCTAAGGGGGTCCCTGAACCGGTGTAGACTGGCTTATGCAGAATTGGGCACATCTGTGCCCAACAAAGCATTTCCAGAGGCTGGGGGAGGCTACTCCTCCCCTGCCTTCACACCATTTTCCAAAGGGAGAGGGTGTCACACCCTCTCTCAGAGGAAGTTCTTTGTTCTGCCATCCTGGGCCAGGCCTGGCTGGACCCCAGGAGGGCAGATGCCTGTCTGAGGGGTTGGCAGCAGCAGCAGCTGCAGTGAAACCCCAGGAAGGGCAGTTTGGCAGTACCAGGGTCTGTGCTACAGACCACTGGGATCATGGGATTGTGCCAACTATGCCAGGATGGCATAGAGGGGGCAATTCCATGATCATAGACATGTTACATGGCCATATTCGGAGTTACCATTGTGAAGCTACATATAGGTAGTGACCTATATGTAGTGCACGCGTTGTAATGGTGTCCCCGCACTCACAAAGTTGAGGGAATTGGCTCTGAACAATGTGGGGGCACCTTGGCTAGTGCCAGGGTGCCCTCACACTAAGTAACTTTGCACCTAACCTTTACCAGGTAAAGGTTAGACATATAGGTGACGTATAAGTTACTTAAGTGCAGTGTAAAATGGCTGTGAAATAACGTGGACGTTATTTCACTCAGGCTGCAGTGGCAGGCCTGTGTAAGAATTGTCAGAGCTCCCTATGGGTGGCAACAGAAATGCTGCAGCCCATAGGGATCTCCTGGAACCCCAATACCCTGGGTACCTCAGTACCATATACTAGGGAATTATAAGGGTGTTCCAGTAAGCCAATGTGAATTGGTAAAATTGGTCACTAGCCTGTTAGTGACAATTTAAAAGTAATGAGAGAGCATAACCACTGAGGTTCTGGTTAGCAGAGCCTCAGTGAGACAGTTAGGCACCACACAGGGAACACATACATGCACACCTATGAGCACTGGAGCCCTGTGTGACAGGGTCCCAGTGACACATACATATAGGCCACAACCTTATGAGCACTGGGGTCCTGACTAGCAGGGTCCCAGTGACACATAACAAACATACTGAAAACATAGGGCCTGATTCTAACTTTGGAGGACGGTGTTAAACCGTCCCAAAAGTGGCGGATATACCACCTACCGTATTACGAGTCCATTATATCCTATGGAACTCGTAATACGGTAGGTGGTATATCCGCCACTTTTGGGACGGTTTAACACCGTCCTCCAAAGTTAGAATCAGGCCCATAGTGTTTTCACTATGAGCACTGGGGCCTAGCCATCAGGATCCCAGTGAGACAGTGAAAACAGTGACAAACATCCTGACATACACTCACAAACAGGCCAAAAGTGGGGGTAACAAGGCTAGAAAGAGGCTACTTTCTCACACAAGCAACTACCCCTAATAAATGGTGTTGAGGTTCAGGCCTACAGGGACACTGGTGCCAGTGTAACTATGGTCATAGAGAAACTGGTCCACCCTGAACAACACCTACTTGGTCACCAGTACCAAGTAACCGATGCTCACAACAACACACTTAGCCACCCCATGGCTGTTGTAAATCTCAACTGGGGGGGAGTTACTGGTCCAAAGAAAGTTGTGGTAGCCTCAGATTTACCTGTAGACTGTCTACTTGGAAATGATTTGGAGACATCAGCTTGGTCAGATGTGGAGTTGGAGGCCCATGCAGCAATGCTGGGCATCCCAGGGCATATTTTTGCTTTAACCAGGGCTCAGGCCAAAAAGCAAAAAGGACAGGGTGCCTTGGATCCTGGAACAATGGACCAAGTGCTCCCTAAAGCTAGGGCTAGTAGAAGTAAAGCACTTCCTACTATCCCTCCCTCTACAGTGGATTCTACTTCTGAGGAAGAAGAATTTTCACCCTGTGCAGAACCTACGCCACAGGAGCTGGAAGCAGACACTGCTGAGCTTTTGGGTGAAGGGGGGCCTGCCAGGGAGGAGCTGAGTGTGGCACAGCATACCTGTCCCACACTAGAGGGTCTAAGACAGCAAGCTGTCAAACAAGCTAATGGGGATGTCAGTGACTCTCACAGAGTTTACTGGGAGGACAACCTCTTGTACACTGAAGCAAGGGATCCTAAACCTGGAACTGCCAGGAGGTTAGTGATTCCTCAGGAGTACAGAAAGTTCCTCCTAACTCTAGCCTACGACATTCCCCTAGCTGGACATCTGGGACAAATGAAAACTTGGGACAGGCTTGTTCCCTTGTTTCATTGGCCTAGAATGTCTGAGGACACAAAATAATTTTGTAAGTCCTGTGAAACCTGTCAAGCCAGTGGCAAGACAGGTGGCACCCCAAAGGCACCCCTTATTCCACTGCCTGTGGTTGGGGTTCCCTTTGAAAGGGTAGGGGTTGACATAAGTTGCCCCCTTGACCCTCCTACTGCTTCAGGCAATAGGTTTATCTTGGTGGTAGTGGACCATGCCACAAGATATCCTGAAGCAATTCCTGTAAGGACCACTACAGCACCTGCAGTGGCAAAGGCCCTCCTGGGAATATTTTCCAGGGTGGGCTTCCCAAAGGAAGTAGTATCAGACAGGGGAAGCAATTTCATGTCTGCTTACTTAAAGGCCATGTAGAAGGAGTGTGGTGTGACCTACAAGTTCACTACACCCTATCATCCACAAACAAATGGACTGGTAGAGAGATTTAACAAAACTCTCAAAGGCATGATTATGGGTCTCCCTGAAAAACTCCGCAGGAGATGGGAGATCCTTCTACCATGCCTCCTTTTTCCCTACAGGGAGGTACCCCAGAAAGGAGTGGGCTTCAGCCCCTTTGAACTTCTTTTTGGACACCCTGTTAGGGGTCCACTCACACTTGTCAAGGAGGGTTGGGAACAACCCCTAAAAGCTCCAAAACAAGATATTATGGACTATGTACTTGGCCTCAGATCAAGGATGGCTGAGTATATGAAAAAGGCCAGTAAAAACCTTCAGGCCAGCCAAGAGCTCCAGAAGCAATGGCATGATCAGAAGGCTGTTTTGGTTCTGTACCAACCAGGGCAGAAAGTGTGGGTCTTGGAGCCTGTGGCCCCAAGAGCACTCCAAGATAAATGGAGTGGACCCCACATAATTGTTGAAAAGAAGGGTGAAGTCACCTACTTAGTTGACTCAGGCACTGCCAGGAGTCCCCTTAGGGTGCTCCATGTCAATCGCCTGAAACCCTACTATGACAGGGCTGATCTCACCCTGCTCATGGCAACTGATGAGGGACAGGAAGATGACAGTGATCCTCTACCTGATCTCTTCTCTTCCACAGAACAAGATGCTCTAGTGGAAGGTGTAGTTTTGGCTGATTGTCTTACTGCTGAGCAGAAAGACCACTGCATAAATCTCCTGGGTCAGTTTTCTGAACTCTTCTCTACTGTGCCAGGTACCACTTCTTGGTGTGAGCACACTATAGATACTGGAGACAGCTTGCCTGTCAAAAGTAAAATCTATAGGCAGCCTGACCATGTCAGAGACTGCATAAAGCAAGAGGTGCAGAAAATGTTAGAACTAGGACTGGTTGAGCACTCTGAAAGTCCATGGGCTTCTCCTGTGGTACTTGTACCAAAACCTCATTCCAAGGATGGAAAGAAAGAAATGCGGTTTTGTGTAGATTACAGAGGTCCCAACCAGGTAACCAAAACTGATGCTCACCCTATACTCAGGGCAGATGAGCTCATAGATACACTGGCATCTGCCAAGTATCTAAGCACTTTTGACTTGACTGCAGGGTATTGGCAGATCAAATTATCAAAAGATGCTAAACCTAAAACTGCATTTTCAACCATTGGAGGCCATTACCAATTCACAGTAGTGCCTTTTGGATTGAAAAATGTACCTGCCACTTTTCAGAGGTTGGTGAACACAGTCCTGCAAGGGCTGGAAGCTTTTAGTGCAGCATATCTGGACGATATAGCTGTCTTTAGCTCCAGTTGGGATGATCACCTGGTCCACCTATGGAAAGTTTTAGAGGCCCTGCAAAAGGCAGGCCTCACTATCAAGGCTTCAAAGTGCCAGATAGGGCAGGGGAAGGTGGTTTATCTGGGAGACCTTGTTGGTGGGGAACAGATTGCACCACTGCAGGGGAAAATCCAAACTATTATAGATTGGGTTCCCCCTACTACTCAGACTCAGGTGAGAGCCTTCCTAGGCCTCACTGGGTATTACAGGAGGTTCATTAAGAACTATGGCTCCATTGCAGCCCCTCTTAATGACCTCACATCCAAGAAAATGCCTAAAAAGGTATTATGGACAGCAAACTGTCAGAAAGCTTTTGAGGAGCTGAAGCAGGCCATGTGCTCTGCACCTGTCCTGAAAAGCCCTTGTTACTCTAAAACATTCTATGTCCAAACTGATGCATCTGAATTAGGAGTAGAGGCAGTCCTATCACAACTTAATTCTGAGGACCAGGATCAACCTGTTGCTTTTATTAGTAGGAGGTTGACCCCTAGAGAAAAGCGTTGGTCTGCCATTGAGAGGGAGGCCTTTGCTGTGGTCTGGGCACTGAAGAAGTTGAGGCCATACTTGTTTGGCACTCACTTCATTGTTGAGACAGACCACAAACCTCTACTTTGGCTAAAACAAATGAAAGGTGAAAATCCTAAATTATTGAGGTGGTCCATATCCCTACAGGGAATGGACTATACAGTGGAACATAGACCTGGGAGTAGCCACTCCAATGCAGATGGACTCTCCAGATATTTCCACTTAGACAATGAAGACTCATCAGGTCATGGCTAGTCTTATTGTCCTTCGTTTGAGGGGGGTTGTGTAGGAAAGTACCATCTTGCCTGGCATGTTACCCCCATTTTTCACTGTATATATGTTGTTTTAGTTGTATGTGTCACTGGGACCCTGCTAGTCAGGGCCCCAGTGCTCATAAGTGTGCCTGAATGTGTTACCTGTGTTATGACTAACTGTCTCACTGAGGCTCTGCTAATCAGAACCTCAGTGGTTATGCTCTCTCATTTCTTTCAAATTGTCACTAACAGGCTAGTGACCAATTTACATTGGCTTACTGGAACACCCTTATAATTCCCTAGTATATGGTACTGAGGTACCCAGGGTATTGGGGTTCCAGGAGATCCCTATGGGCTGCAGCATTTCTTTTGCCACCCATAGGGAGCTCTGACAATTCTTACACAGGCCTGCCACTGCAGCCTGAGTGAAATAACGTCCACGTTGTTTCACAGCCATTTTACACTGCACTGAAGTAACTTATAAGTCACCTATATGTCTAACATTTACCTGGTAAAGGTTAGGTGCAAAGTTACTTAGTGTGAGGGCACCCTGGCACTAGCCAAGGTGCCCCCACATTGTTCAGGGCCAATTCCCCGGACTTTATGAGTGCGGGGACACCATTACACGCGTGCACTACATATAGGTCACTACCTGTATGTAGCTTCACAATGGTAACTCCGAATATGGCCATGTAACATGTCTATGATCATGGAATTGCCCCCTCTATGCCATTCTGGCATAGGTGGCACAATACCATGATCCCAGTGGTCTGTAGCACAGACCCTGGTACTGCCAAACTGCCTTTCCCGGGGTTTCACTGCAGCTGCTGCTGCTGCCAACCCCTCAGACAGGCTTCTGCCCTCCTGGGGTCCAGCCAGGCCTGGCCCAGGATGGCAGAACAAAGTACTTCCTCTGAGAGTGGGTGTTACACCCTCTCCCTTTGGAAAATGGTGTGAAGGCAGGGGAGGAGTAGCCTCCCCCAGCCTCTGGAAATGCTTTCATGGGCACACCTGGTGCCCATTTCTGCATAAGCCAGTCTACACCGGTTCAGGGACCCCTTAGCCCTGCTCTGGCGCGAAACTGGACAAAGGAAAGGGGAGTGACCACTCCCCTGACCTGTACCTCCCCTGGGAGGTGCCCAGAGCTCCTCCAGTGTGCTCCAGACCTCTGCCATCTTGGAAACAGAGGTGCTGCTGGCACACTGGACTGCTCTGAGTGGCCAGTGCCAGCAGGTGACGTCAGAGACTCCTTCTGATAGGCTTCTTCAGGTGTTGCTAGCCTAGCTCCTCTCCTAAGTAGCCAAACTCTCTTTTCTGGCTATTTAGGGTCTCTGTCTTTGGGGATTCTGTAGATAACGAATGGAAGGGCTCATCTGAGTTCCTCTGCATCTCTCTCTTCACCTTCTGCCGAGGAATCGACTGCTGACCGCGCTGGAAGCCTGCAAAACTGCAACAAAGTAGCGAAGACGACTACTGCAACTCTGTAACGCTGATCCTGCCGCCTTCTCGACTGTTTTCCTGGTGGTGCATGCTGTGGGGGTAGTCTGCCTCCTCTCTGCACTAGAAGCTCCGAAGAAATCTCCTGTGGGTCGACGGAATCGTCCACCTGCAACCGCAAGCACCAAAGAACTGCATCACCGGTACCCTGGTTCTCCTCTCAGCACGACGAGCGAGGTCCCTTGAATCCAGCAACTCTGTCCAAGTGACTCCCACAGTCCAGTGACTCTTCAGTCCAAGTTTGGTGGAGGTAAGTCCTTGCCTTCCCACGCCAGACTGCATTGCTGGGAACCGCGACTTTTGCAGCTACTCCGGCCTCCGTACACTTCCAGCGGAAATCCTTTATGCACAGTCCAGCCTGGGTCCACGGCACTCTAACCTGCATTGCATGACCTCCTAAGTTGTCCTCCGGCGACGTGGGACTCCTTTGTGCGACTTCGGGTGAGCACCGTTTCACGCATCCTCGTAGTGCCTGTTTCTGGCACTTCTGTGGGTGCTGCCTGCTGCTGAGAGGGCTCCTTTTCTTGCTCGACGCCCCCTCTGTCCCCAGACGCAATTGGCGACATCCTGGTCCCTCCTCGGCCACAGCAGCATCCAAAAACCCTAACCGCACGATTTGCAGCTAGCAAGGCTTGTTGGCAGTCTTTCGGCGGGAAAACACTTCTGCACGACTCTCCACTGCGTGGGGGATCTATCCTCCAAAGGGGAAGTCTCTAGTCCTTGTCGTTCCTGCAGAAACCTCAGCTTCTACTGTCCAGTAGCAGCTTCTTTGCACCCACAGCTGGTATTTCCTGGGCATCTGCCCATCTCCGACTTGCTTGTGACTTTTGGACTTGGTCCCCTTGTTCCACAGGTACCCTCAACTGGAAATCCATTGTTGTTGCATTGTTGGTTTGTGTCTTTCCTGCAGAATTCCCCTATCACGACTTCTATGTCCTTTGGGGAACTTTAGTGCACTTTGCACTCACTTTTCAGGGTCTTGGGGTGGGCTATTCTTCTAACCCTCACTGTTTTCTTACAGTCCCAGCGACCCTCTACAAGGTCACATAGGTTTGGGGTCCATTCGTGGTTCGCATTCCACTTTTGGAGTATATGGTTTGTGTTGCCCCTATCCCTATGTGTCCCCATTGCATCCTATTGTAACTATACATTGTTTGCACTGTTTTCTAATACTATACTGCATATTTTTGGTATTGTGTACATATATCTTGTGTATATTTGCTATTTTCATACTGAGGGTACTCACTGAGATACTTTTGGCATATTGTCATAAAAATAAAGTACCTTTATTTTTAGTATATCTGTGTACTGTGTTTTCTTATGATATTGTGCATATGACACTAGTGGTACTGTAGGAGCTTCACTCGTCTCCTAGTTCAGCCTAAGCTGCTCTGCTAAGCTACCATTATCTATCAGCCTATGCTGCTAGACACCCTATACACTAATAAGGGATAACGGGGCCTGGTGCAAGGTGCAAGTACCCCTAGGTACTCACTACAAGCCAATCCAGCCTCCTACAAGCTCGAAGCAACTTCTAGCGCTTAGTGGCATCAACCTTAAGTTCCAGTATGCTGATAGAGCATCGGGTACCAGCCAAAACTACTCAACATGTGACGTGAGCTGTCGTCACTTTCAAACGGTGAGACTCTCTTGCCTGGAACTTCACCTTAGTTTCCGCCGTCTCCATCTAGCTGCGAACAGCAGCGCTAGTGATGCCTTTGTGGATCAGCAGGTGGCACCTTACTTCTTGTGTGGGTAGGGAAGTCTCTCCTTGTCTAATCTGTTGTGCTCTTACTCCTTTGTGCGACTTGGATTCGGAAGTAAGTGTAAACACACATGTGCAAAAGTATGTCCAAAGGTAAGTGCATGAACTATGGTTGTTTACAGATCAAAAGCAGTACGATCAGTTTGGATTAAAAATATTTATGCTGTTTTATTATTAAAATAAGCAATGTAGGAATCAAGACTTCGGTTTCAGGAGCTTCATGATATGGCACACAGACATTCTATGCTGCAGTCTCGGAGTATTTGGCTGTCTGCTAAGAATAATGAGTATTGTGTTAGAGCAGGTTACGTAAAGGTTGTATTTACTCGTGAAAATACATGTTTTTTAATGTTCATGCACTTACCGTTGATGATTTTTGATGGCTGGCTCATTGTGGGCTTCTTGTAAAAGCCTTGCACTCGTTTTAGGCTTCTTTTTGAAGCGGATTCAGACCTGGCGCGACAGCAGCAGTCGACAAGCAGCAGCAAAGAGGGACGGCAGAGAGACAGTCAGTGTGTGGGCCACAGAGGGAGCAGCCCTGCCGAGTGCCACACATCGGGGGTAGGAGCGGCCAGAAAATTAAACACCCCCCCTTAAATCTCATCCAAAACCAACGTGGTAGAGAGAAGTGAGCGCGCTCGAGTCTGTCTAGGGAAGTTTGGGGGTGGAGGGGTTGGAGGATCTCCCACCAATATGTGTCTTAAAAGCTGGAGAAGTTGCTGCATTTTACAGTACAATCTTCAACAAATGTGGACAACAGCTCATTTTTCCCAGCATTTCTTAAAGGGCCATCAGCAAATAATCCAAAAACAAGGTCCAGTTTACTGATCTTCAGCATGGATTTTGGGAGGTTTTAAACCAGGAACAATGAGGGAACAATATTTCCCTGTACAATTTCCTAGGAAGCTGGTTAAGTGACATTGGTTTGCAATTTGATACAGGTTCCTGCTACTTCTTTCAGTGATAAGTGTTTTTGTTTACTATTACCCATCGCATCCTTTCACAACTCACCGTAGTAACAGTTACATACACACAATGCTGGTGTTCTCTGTCAGCATGGACTACTACTGGGGGTGTGACCCGATTCACTGGCGTATCATCAGCCCAGTAACAACCCCACCCCGCTGACGAAGCGGGGGGTCGTGACACCCCGGTCTAGATCTACTAGATGATCCCCTATCAGCGTATCTATTTTATCTTCACGATAACAAGTCCCTGCCTAATTTGCTGGCAACTTAAAATAAGCGTTCTGTCCATATACAAACTAAACTCCAGGAATCACCGGATCTTCTCCTGTAAGAGTTTGAGCAGGGCCACCTAAAATCTCAAACTTATTCAAACTATTTCAAGCTCACTTCCTCCCATTAGTGTATTCCTGGTTGCACGTTTTTATTTATGTACAAAGAATGTCCTCTTTTGCTGCCACTTCAGTTTCATAGTAGGGTGTACTCCCTTTTCCCTCTACTCATCTTCCTCCTTTTTCCACACGTTCTTTAAAGCATCCTCCCTTCCCATGGATGGGTGGTACACATCGGCTCCCCACTCCTCTGGATCACTAGTTAATTGGTTCTCTGCAGGACTCATGGAACATGTCAGATTCAATCTATGGGCACGCGCAGCGTCAATCCTAACAGGGGGTCGAAAGAAATCCCTATTGGTGCCCATCTCATCTGCCTGAGGATGGGGATTCATAAGTCGTTTAAGGGGAAATTCAGAAAGTTTTGGGTCATAAGTCGAAATAATATTCACGGCATACCTATCTATATAAAAAGCTAAGCAGAATACTACATGTCTGCCATCAGTAAGGGAAAGCTAGTGGTATGTTATGCCTTCAGCCACTGAAGCAGGAGGTGGGCACGGACATGGCACTCCTTGGCTTCCATGGAATGTGTGCACTCGTACAGCAGTCGAGAAGAAGCATCTGTGATGAAGTCTTCCTCTGAAGCATCCTGGTGTAAAATCCTAACATCAACGCTATTGTCATCATCTACAGGGTGTGTGGGTGTAGTGGGCCTTGGGGTGAACCTAAAGGGACCAGTGTCAGAAGTGGAACTTAACCCTAGTAGCAAAGCGGCCATGACTATAATAGTAACAATTAGTACTCCAGCTATTACTAACCTTTGCTGGTCTTTGCAGCCCTGCCAAGTACAATGCATCAGGGGTTAGAATATCATATTTGAGTGCTGCTGTCCGCATCATTGCCCTAAAATGAATTAGTCACGCATTACAGCTCCTCTGACTTCAAGTACCATGAGGAACTGCACTAATTAAAAAATCCTAGACCCGCGTCAGTTTGCAGAGTAAGTTGTTAACAGGTAATTTACTTTGCTGCTGCCAGCCTAGGCTTGTTGCTATGGTGACCATTGTGCCACTGATACATTGTATCTCTTCAGCAGAGCACCAATGCAGCATCAAAAATGAAAAGTGCTGTGGTCAGGCCCGCTTCTTTGTGAACTCATTCTTCTCTGTGACAAATTGTGGAATGCGTGCAACAAACAGGCTAAATCCTAGGGCCTGATTACGACCTTGGCGTATGGTATGCTTCATCACAAATGTGACGGATATCCCACCCACCGCTTTACAAATTCCATAAGAAATAAGGCAACTTGTATAAGGCGGAGAGGATATCCGTCACGTTTGTGACAGAGTATCCCATCCGCCAAGGTCGTAATCAGGCCCTCACTCTCTGTCGCCCTCTTAGCCACTCTTCCCTTCCTCTGCCACCTCTGGCCACACTGCTCGGCCCTTTGCCAGGATAAGCTTCATCAACCACGTGCGCATTCTGCTGGTCCCCTGTGGTTACGTCGGACTCACTCACCACAGGCTCAGGACTCACCTTACCTCGACCCTGTGCTACTTCTGGAACTTGGATCACAGATGCACACTTTAACCATCTCTGCTTCTTCACGGTGACCCCAAGCTGGAGGTTGCCGATCAGTGACAAGTGTTATAACGTCTCCATTTGAACATCTCACTCGTTTGGTGTGGGAGACGTGCATCCAGTCAGGCAGGCCACCACACTTCACAGCAGTGCTGGTTACAAGTATAACGTGTAAGGGGCCTCTCTATTGGGACTCCAAGCACGACTTCCAAACTGAGGTCACAGCACTGCTCCTGATGCGGAAGTGCAGTGGCAACTAAAACCTGGTGAGAGACAGAATGCACAACATCATCCAGTCCTTTGAAGTGGTCAAGAATCATTATCATCTGTGACATTCACAAGTGCATCTCTAGGTCCGGCAGGCATTATCATAGCTGGACAGTACTGTTCGCCAATTAGGAGAACTTCAGAGACTCATCAACACCAATGACAAGGCATCTGGCCACTTCAAAATAGTAGACACACATACTTTCACCATCCTGGACTTCAGCGTCCCACAGATCTGTTCTACAATATCAGAAGCCTCAGGTTGGTAACTGCAGAGTAGTTGCTTTTCAACCTGCACCGGTGCATGCATCATTTTCAGGACTCCGATATTAAAATTAGTCCCTCGGTCTGGTTTCAGAGAAATTGGGAATCAGTTCATGCAACAGCAGTTTACTACAGTCAGGCTGTCATTCCTTTCAGTCTGGTATGCCTCAACCCAACAGGAGAAGATGCACGCTATAACCAGGACATACTTCAGCCCAATACACACAGGCATCTCAATAAAATCCATCTGCATTCTGTTGAAAGGACCTCCTGTTCTATCCATGTAACTGATGGTAACTGGGGCTCTTCTCTCTGTATTCATCTACTGGCAGGCAACGCCTCGGTGACACAAATTCTCAGCCATGGTTCTTGTAGGAGGCTGGACTGGCTTGTAGTGAGTACCAAGGGGAACTTGCACCTTGCACCAGGCCCAGTTATCCCTTATTAGTGTATAGGGTGTCTAGCAGCATAGGCTGATAGATAATGGTAGCTTAGCAGAGCAGCTTAGGCTGAACTAGGAGACGAGTGAAGCTCCTACAGTACCACTAGTGTCACTTGCACAATATCATAAGAAAACACAATACACAGATATACTAAAAATAAAGGTACTTTATTTTTATGACAATATGCCAAAGTATCTCAGAGTGTACCCTCAGTATGAGGATAGCAAATATACACAAGTTATATGTACACAATATCAAAAACATGCAGTATAGTCTTAGAAAACAGTGCAAACAATGTATAGTTACAATAGGATGCAATGGGGACACATAGGGATGGTGTCCCCGCACTCACAAAGTCCGGGGAATTGGCCCTGAACAATGTGGGGGCACCTTGGCTAGTGCCAGGGTGCCCTCACACTAAGTAACTTTGCACCTAACCTTTACCAGGTAAAGGTTAGACATATAGGTGACTTCTAAGTTACTTAAGTGCAGTGTAAAATGGCTGTGAAATAACGTGGACGTTATTTCACTCAGGCTGCAGTGGCAGGCCTGTGTAAGAATTGTCAGAGCTCCCTATGGGTGGCAAAAGAAATGCTGCAGCCCATAGGGATCACCTGGAACCCCAATACCCTGGGTACCTCAGTACCATATACTAGGGAATTATAAGGGTGTTCCAGTAAGCCAATGTAAATTGGTAAAATTGGTCACTAGCCTGTTAGTGACAATTTGAAAGAAATGAGAGAGCATAACCACTGAGGTTCTGGATAGCAGAGCCTCAGTGAGACAGTTAGTCACTACACAGGTAACACAGTCAGGCACACTTATGAGCACTGGGGCCCTGGTTGGCAGGGTCCCAGTGACACATACAACTAAAACAACATATATACAGTGAAAAATTGGGGGTAACATGCCAGGCAAGATGGTACTTTCCTACACAACCCCCCCCAAAAGAAGGACAATAAGACTAGTCATTCCCTGATGGGTCTTCATTGTCTAAGTGGAAATATCTGGAGAGTCCATCTGCATTGGAGTGGCTACTCCCAGGTCTATGTTCCACTGTATAGTACATTCCCTGTAGGGATATGGACCACCTCAACAGTTTAGGATTTTCACCTTTCATTTGTTTTAGCCAAAGTAGAGGTTTGTGGTCTGTCTGAACAATGAAGTGAGTGCCAAACAGGTATGGCCTCAACTTTTTCAGTGCCCAGACCACAGCAAAGGCCTCCCTCTCAATGGCAGACCAACACTTTTCTCTAGGGGTCAACCTCCTACTAATAAAAGCAACAGGTTGATCCTGGCCCTCAGAATTAAGTTGTGATAGGACTGCCCCTACTCCTAATTCAGATGCATCTGTTTGGACATAGAATTATTTAGAGTAACAAGGGCTTTTCAGGACAGGTGCAGAGCACATGGCCTGCTTTAGCTCCTCAAAAGCTTTCTGACAGTTTGCTGTCCATAATACCTTTTTAGGCATTTTCTTGGATGTGAGGTCATTAAGAGGGGCTGCAATGGGGCCATAGTTCTTAATGAACCTCCTGTAATACCCAGTGAGGCCTAGGAAGGCTCTCACCTGAGTCTGAGTAGTAGGGGGGACCCAATCAATAATTGTTTGTATTTTCCCCTGAAGTGGTGCAATCTGTTCCCCACCAACAAGGTGTCCCAGATAAACCACCTTTCCCTGCCCTATCTGGCACTTTGAAGCCTTGATAGTGAGGCCTGCCTTTTGCAGGGCCTCTAAAACTTTCCATAGGTGGACCAGGTGATCATCCCAGCTGGAGCTAAAGACAGCTATATCGTCCAAATGTGCTGCACTGAAAGCTTCCAGCCCTTGCAGGACTGTGTTCACCAACCTTTGAAAAGTGGCAGGTGCATTTTTCGATCCAAAAGGCATTACTGTGAACTGGTAATGGCCTCCAATGGTTGAAAATGCAGTTTTAGGTTTAGCATCTTCTGATAATTTGATCTGCCAATACCCTGCAGTCAAATCAAAAGTGCTTAGATACTTGGCAGATGCCAGTGTATCTATGAGCTCATCTGCCCTGGGTATAGGGTGAGCATCAGTTTTGGTTACCTGGTTGAGACCTCTGTAGTCTACACAAAACCGCATTTCCTTCTTTCCATCTTTGGAATGGGGTTTTGGTACAAGTACCACAGGAGAAGCCCATGGACTTTCAGAGTGCTCAACCACTCCTAGTTCTAGCATTTTCTGCACCTCTTGCTTTATGCAGTCCCTGACATGGTCAGGCTGCCTATAGATCTTACTTTTGACAGGCAAGCTGTCTCCAGTATCTATAGTGTGCTCACACCAAGAAGTGGTACCTGGCACAGTAGAGAAGAGTTCAGAAAACTGACCCAGGAGATTTATGCAATGGTCTTTCTGCTCAGCAGTAAGACAATCAGCCAAAACTACCCCTTCCACAAGAGCATCTTCTTCTGTGGAGGAGAAGAGATCAGGTAGAGGATCACTGTCTTCTTCCTGTCCCTCATCAGTTGCCATGAGCAGGGTGAGATCAGCCCAGTCATATTAGGGTTTCAGACGGTTGACATGGAGCACCCTAAGGGGACTCCTGGCAGTGCCTAAGTCAACTAGATAGGTGACTTCACCCTTCTTTTCAACAATTGTGTGGGGTCCACTCCATTTATCCTGGAGTGCTCTTGGGGCCACAGGCCCCAAGACCCACACTTTCTGCCCTGGTTGGTACTGAACCAAAACAGCCTTCTGATCATGCCATTGCTTCTGGAGCTCTTGGCTGGCCTGAAGGTTTTTACTGGCCTTTTTCATGTACTCAGCCATCCTTGATCTGAGGCCAAGTACATAATCCACAATATCTTGTTTTGGAGCTTTTAAAGGTTGTTCCCAACCCTCCTTGACAAGTGTGAGTGGACCCCTAACAGGGTGTCCAAAAAGAAGTTCAAAGGGGCTGAAGCCCACTCCTTTCTGGGGTACCTCCCTGTAGGCAAAAAGGAGGCACGGTAAAAGGATATCCCATCTCCTGCGGAGTTTTTCAGGGAGACCCATAATCATGGCTTTGAGAGTTTTGTTAAATCTCTCCACCAGTCCATTTGTTTGTGGATGATATGGTGTAGTGAACTTGTAAGTCACACCACACTCCTTCCACATGGCCTTTAAGTAAGCAGACATGAAATTGCTTCCCCTGTCTGATACCACCTCTTTTGGGAAGCCCACCCTGGAAAAGATTCCCAGGAGGGCCTTTGCCACTGCAGGAGCTGTAGTGGTCCTAAGAGGAATTGCTTCAGGATATCTGGTGGCATGGTCCACTACCACCAAGCTAAACCTATTGCCTGAAGCAGTAGGAGGGTCAAGGGGGCCAACTATGTCAACCCCAACCCTTTCAAAGGGAACCCCAACCACAGGCAGTGGAATAAGGGGTGCCTTTGGAGTGCCACCTGTCTTGGCACTGGCTTGACAGGTTTCACAGGACTTACAAAAATCTTTTGTGTCCTCAGACATTCTAGGCCAATGAAACAAGGGAACAAGCCTGTCCCAAGTTTTCATCTGCCCCAAATGTCCAGCTAGGGGAATGTTGTGAGCAAGAGTTAGGAGGAACTTTCTGTACTCCTGAGGAATCACTAATCTCCTGGCAGCTCCAGGTTTAGGATCCCTTGCCTCAGTGTACAAGAGGTTATCCTCCCAGTAAACTCTGTGAGAGTCACTGACATCCCCATTAGCCTGTTTGACAGCTTGCTGTCTTAGACCCTCTAGTGTGGGACAGGTCTGCTGTGCCACACTCAGCTCCTCCCTGGCAGGCCCCCCTTCACCCAAAAGCTCAGCAGTGTCTGCTTCCAGCTCCTCTGGTGTAGGTTCTGCACAGGGTGGAAATTCTTCTTCCTCAGAAGTAGAATCCACTGTAGAGGGAGGGATAGTAGGTAGTGCTTTACTTCTACTAGCCCTAGCTTTAGGGAGCACTTGGTCCATTGTTCCAGGATCCAAGATTTCCCTGTCCTTTTTGCTTTTTGGCCTGAGCCCTGGTCAAAGCAAAAATATGCCCTGGGATGCCCAGCATTGCTGCATGAGCCTCCAACTCCACTTCTGCCCAAGCTGATGTCTCTAAATCATTCCCTAATAGACAGTCTACAGGTAAATCTGAGGCAACCACAACTTACTTTGGGCCAGTAACCCCCCCCAGTTGAGATTTACAACAGCCATGGGGTGGCAAAGGGTGTTGCTGTGAGCATCGGTTACTTGGTACTGGTGACCAAGTAGGTGTTGTTCACGGTGGACCAGTTTCTCTATCACCATTTTGACACTGGCACCAGTGTCCCTGTAGGCCTGAACCTCAACACCATTTATTAGGGGTAGTTGCTTGTACTTATCCATGTTAAGGGGACAAGCAACCAAGGTGGCTAAATCAATAGCCCCCTCAGAGACTAACACAGACTCTGTGGTCTCCCTAATCAGACCAACCCCAACTAAGTTACCAAAGGTGAGCCCAGCTACTCCCTTAGATTGGCTATTAGTAGGTTTGCTCCCACCACCACTGCTATTAGTAGGGACACTAGGTGTAGCAGTAGGGGTTGTAGTGGTAGGAGGCTTGGTGCTTTTCTTTGGACAACTGGGATCTGTTGTCCAATGGCCTTTTATTTTACATAAATAGCACCATGGTTTCTTTTATTTGTTTTGATTAGAAGAGGATTTGAGCCCACCACCCCCACCAGAGTGTTTTTGTGGGCCTGATGAAGACTCATTTTTAGATTTGTCCCCACCCTTGTCAGAAGACTTACCATCCTTCTTCTTGTTGCCATCTTTGTCACCCCCTGTATGAACTTTTCTGTTCACCCTTGTTCTGACCCATTTGTCTGCCTTCTTTCCCAATTCTTGGGGAGAGGTCAGATCAGAGTCCACCAAGTACTGGTGCAACAAATCAGACACACAATTATTAAGAATATGCTCTCTCAGGATCAAGTTATACAGGCTGTCATAATCAGTAACTTTGCTGCCATGTAACCACCCCTCCAAGGCCTTCACTGAATGGTCAATGAAATCAACCCAGTCTTGTGAAGACTCCTTTTTGGTCTCTCTGAACTTTATCCTGTATTGTTCAGTGGTTAAGCCATAACCATCCAGGAGTGCATTTTTAAGAACTGTAAAATTATTGGCATCACTTTCTTTCACAGTAAGGAGCCTATCCCTACCTTTTCCACTAAATGATAGCCATAGGATAGCAGCCCACTGCCTTTTAGGGACATCCTGTACAACACAGGCCCTCTCAAGTGCAGCAAACCACTTGTTAATGTCATCCCCCTCCTTATAAGGGGGAACTATCTTGTGCAGATTCCTGGAATCATGCTCTTTTGCAGGATGACTATGGGGAATACTGCTGCTGCCACCATGGGTTTCTAAACCCAACTTCTGTCTTTCCTTCTCTAGTTCTAAGGACTGTCTATCCAAATCCAGCTGTTGCTTTTTAAGCTTCAGTCTGGTTTGTTCCACTCTCAACTTATTGAGTTCCCTTTCTAACATTCTGTCATCAGGTTTGGTGGGAGGGACATGTCTTGAAACAGAGGTATGATGAGAATGAACAGAAGGAGACCTGTCCCTTACAGAAGGCACCCTAACAGCTTGGTTAACAGAAACATCACTTCTACTGTGGTGAGAAGGAATACTCTTCCTATGATGTGAGACAACACTATCTGTATGGTGTGACTCTACATCAGTACCAACTATGCTAGACTGTCTAGTAATGGGCAGGCTATGAAGTTTCTTTCCTGAATCTTTTCCTTGGGGAGTCCCAGGATCAGATTGGGAACCATTAGCTACTTTTTCAACAGATGGGGCACTTTTGGCCTTATCTTGTTCTCTAAGCATGTTAAGCAACAATTCCAAGGAAGGATTCTTCCCTACACTTAAACCTCTTTCTATGCAGAGACTCCTTGCTCCTTTCCAGCTAAGGTGATCATATGCAAGTTTGGACAGATCAACATTTTGGCCTGTGCCAGACATTTTTTAGAAGAGTTTAAGTGACAGAAAAAGAGAAAAGTTTTCAGAACTTTTAGAAAGACAGAAACATTTTTTTTAAACTTTTAAGAACTTTTTAGAAAGTTTAGAAGTACTTTTCAGCACTTAGAAAAGAGTGAAAAGAGGAAATGCAAAACTTTTTAGCTATGTGTACACACACTGAACTTGTTTTGTATATTTTTCTCTTATGAAAAGTACAATGACAAGAGTGGTAAGTAGTCTCAAAGCACTTATCCCACCGCTGCACAACCAATGTAGGAGGCTGGACTGGCTTGTAGTGAGTACCAAGGGGTCATAAGAAAACACAATACACAGATATACTAAAAAAAAAGGTACTTTATTTTTATGACAATATGCCAAAGTATCTCAGAGTGTACCCTCAGTATGAGGATAGCAAATATACACAAGTTATATGTACACAATACCAAGAACATGCAGTATAGTCTTAGAAAACAGTGCAAACAATGTATAGTTACAATAGGATGCAATGGGGACACATAGGGATAGGGGCAACACAAACCATATACTCCAAAAGTGGAATGCGAACCACGAATGGACCCCAAACCTATGTGACCTTGTAGAGGGTCGCTGGGACTATTAGAAAATAGTGAGGGTTAGAAAAATAGCCCACCCCAAGACCCTCAAAAGTGAGTGCAAAGTGCACTAAAGTTCCCCAAAGGACATAGAAGTCGTGATAGGGGATTTCTGCAGGAAAGACACAAACCAGCAATGCAACAACAATGGATTTCCAGTCGAGGGTACCTGTGGAACAAGGGGACCAATTCCAAAAGTCACAAGCAAGTCGGAGATGGGCAGATGCCCAGGAAATGCCAGCTGTGGGTGCAAAGAAGCTTCTTCTGGACAGGAGAAGCTTAGGTTTCTGCAGGAACGACAAGGGCTAGAGACTTTCCCTTTGAAGGATGGATCCCTCACGCCGTGGAGAGTCGTGCAGAAGTGTTTTCCTGGCGAAAGACCGCCAACAAGCCTTGCTAGCTGCAAATCTTGCGGTAAGGGTTTTTGGATGCTGCTGTGGCCCAGGAGGGACCAGGATGTCGCCAATTGCGTCTGGGGACAGAGGGGGCATCGAGCAAGACAAGGAGCCCTCTCAGCAGCAGGTAGCACCCGCAGAAGTGCCAGAAACAGGCACTACGAGGATGCGTGAAACGGTGCTCACCCGAAGTTGCACAAAGGAGTCGCCGGAGACCAACTTAGAAAGTCGTGCAATGCAGGTTAGAGTGCCGTGGACCCAGGCTTGGCTGTGTACAAAGGATTTCCGCCGGAAGTGCACGGAAGCTGGAGCAGCTGCAAAAGACGCGGTTCCCAGCAATGCAGTCTGGCGTGGGGAGGCAAGGACTTACCTCCACCAAACTTGGACTGAAGAGTCACTGGACTGTGGGAGTCACTTGGACAGAGTTGCTGGATTCAAGGGACCTCGCTCGTCGTGCTGAGAGGAGACCCAGGGGACCGGTAATGCAGTTCTTTGGTGCCTGCGGTTGCAGGGGGAAGATTCCGTCGACCCACGGGAGATTTCTTCGGAGCTTCTAGTGCAGAGAGGAGGCAGACTACCCCCACAGCATGCACCACCAGGAAAACAGTCGAGAAGGCGGCAGGATCAGCGTTACAGAGTTGCAGTAGTCGTCTTAGCTACTTTGTTGCAGTTTTGCAGGCTTCCAGCGCGGTCAGCAGTCGATTCCTTGGCAGAAGGTGAAGAGAGAGATGCAGAGGAACTCTGATGAGCTCTTGCATTCGTTATCTAAGGAAATCCCCAAAGCAGAGACCCTAAGTAGCCAGAAAAGAGGGTTTGGCTACTTAGGAGAGAGGATAGGCTAGCAACACCTGAAGGAGCCTATCAGAAGGAGTCTCTGACGTCACCTGGTGGCTCTGGCCACTCAGAGCAGTCCAGTGTGCCAGCAGCACCTCTGTTTCCAAGATGGCAGAGGTCTGGGGCACACTGGAGGAGCTCTGGACACCTCCTAGGGGAGGTGCAGGTCAGGGGAGTGGTCACTCCCCTTTCCTTTGTCCAGTTTCGCGCCAGAGCAGGGCTAAGGGGTCCCTGAACCGGTGTAGACTGGCTTATGCAGAAATGGGCACATCTGTGCCCATGAAAGCATTTCCAGAGGCTGGGGGAGGCTACTCCTCCCCTGCCTTCACACCATTTTCCAAAGGGAGAGGGTGTAACACCCTCTCTCAGAGGAAGTCCTTTGTTCTGCCATCCGGGGACAAGCCTGGCTTGACCCCAGGAGGGCAGAAACCTGTCGGAGGGGTTGGCAGCAGCAGCAGCTGCAGTGAACCCCCAGGAAAGGCAGTTTTGGCAGTACCAGGGTCTGTGCTACAGACCACTGGGATCATGGGATTGTGCCAACTATGCCAGGGTGGCATAGAGGGGGCAATTCCATGATCATAGACATGTTACATGGCCATATTCGGAGTTACCATTGTGAAGCTACATATAGGTAGTGACCTATATGTAGTGCACGCGTGTGATGGTGTCCCCGCACTCACAAAGTCCGGGGAATTTGCCCTGAACCCTGTGGGGGCACCTTGGCTAGTGCCAGGGTGCCCTCACTCTAAGTAACTTTGCACCTAACCTTTACCAGGTAAAGGTTAGACATATAGGTGACTTATAAGTTACTTAAGTGCAGTGTAAAATGGCTGTGAAATAACGTGGACGTTATTTCACTCAGGCTGCAGTGGCAGGCCTGTGTAAGAATTGTCAGAGCTCCCTATGGGTGGCAAAAGAAATGCTGCAGCCCATAGGGATCACCTGGAACCCCAATACCCTGGGTACCTCAGTACCATATACTAGGGAATTATAAGGGTGTTCCAGTAAGCCAATGTAAATTGGTAAAATTGGTCACTAGCCTATTAGTGACAATTTGAAAGAAATGAGAGAGCATAACCACTGAGGTTCTGGATAGCAGAGCCTCAGTGAGACAGTTAGTCACTACACAGGTAACACAGTCAGGCACACATATGAGCACTGGGGCCCTGGTTGGCAGGGTCCCAGTGATACATACAACTAAAACATATATACAGTGAAAAATTGGGGGTAACATGCCAGGCAAGATGGTACTTTCCTACAGTTCTTAACTGGGAGTTGCAACATTTCTGCCCAAACAGTCTCAGCATCGCATATCTCCATATGTGTGCAGGACCATGAACATGTCTAGCCATCAGGGACAACAGTCTGTCTGGCAACACAGGTCTACCATAAGCTGAAAACCACATCTCATCCTCATTCTTCACACAACCTGCTCTGACCCAGCCCTGCTGTTGTACCACTGGCACTTATTCTTGCGATCTCTTGACTTCCTCCCAAGTAACAACAGACAACAATAAATTGGGATTTGTCTCGTTTACAGCTCCCTTTGAATATTCCCTGTTAAATGGACAGAACCTTTGAACACAGTGGCAACCTCATTCTCACACTGGTTTGCAGCTGTTACATAATCATTACCACTCCTGTGTGTTGAACATTTAACTACAGCAATCTCTTGGGCATATGTGTAGGAGGCTGACCTGGCTTATTGTGGGTACTAAGGGTACTTACACCTTGTGGCAGGTCCAGTTATCACTTATTAGTAGAGTAGTTGTGTTCTAGCAGCTTAGGCTGATAGAGGTAGCTATAGCAGAGCAGCCAAGGCTGAACTACGAGATGTGCAAACTCATGCAATACCACTTATATCATATAGGTACTATATCATAAGAAACACAATACTCATAGTTACTAAAAAAAAAAGTACTTTGTTTTAGTGACAATGGCGAAACACCGCTGAGGCAACAGTGAACAGAAGACCGCTGTTGCGGTGAATAGAAACCCGCCATATAATGAACCAAAATTCCCGAACCCGCCAAAAATCACCAGTCACCGCCAGGACCCTGTCGGCAGAAATGCTGGACCTTCCACCCCACCATCGCTGAGCACGCCCACATCCCGCCCTCCAAATAATGATACACAAATCACCTTGGCGGTCGGTGGAAGTCGAACGACCATTGGCAGTGCCGACCGCCACGGGTGGCAAGTGGACCCAACAGCAAGCAGTGCACACATTGGATAAGCTAGAAACCCACATGCCTGACACACATCCACAACACCATAAAACACTCATATACACCCCCCACAATCCTTTGCAATGAAACTAGGCCAATGAAGACAGAGAGCAGCAGAAGCAGACATGAGACTCACACCGACCCACAGAAGAGCACCCTCACCGCGATTCCACCCCGACACCATTCACCACACTCACCATGTCACCCCCCTAAACATCCACGCTTCACAGAAAGGGAGCTAAGGACCATGGTGGTCGAGATCCTGAAGGTGGAGCCACAACTATTCGGGGTTCAGGTGCAGCACACACCCATCGCCAGGAAGATGGAGCTATGGCAGACCATTGTCAATGCAGTGGGACACCATCCACGCACCAGGGACGACATCCGCAAGAGATGGAACGACCTGCGTGGGAAGGTCAGGGCCATGGCATCTAGGCACCACATTGCAGTCCAGAAGACTAGGGGAGGACCTCCACCAACACCACCCGACTACACCGATTGGGAGGAAAAGGTACAGGCCATCCTGCAACCTGAGGGACTCACTGGACTCAGTGGAGGAATGGACTCTGGTAAGTCGTCTACATTTACCCCATACACATCACACCTGGAATGCATGCACCACCCCACCCCTCCAACATCCACCAAGACCACTACCCCACCCAGCCCACAGCCACTGAATCCACTCCCCCTGCATGCCCACAAACCCACTAACAGGCCCACATCCCTCCCCCTGTGCACAGCCACCTACCCTTGCAAGGATTCGCAGTGGCACTACCCCAGCCACAATGCAACTCCACATCCAAAGCAAAAAAAAAAGTGCAGACCTCACAAAGTCACCCTGCATGGGCCAAAAAGTTACACCTGCACAAAACAGCCCAGCCCTGTGCACCCCATCAGAACATGCATTTGTAACAGACATGTCCATTTCCCCGAACAGACACCACCACCCATGCTACCCTGACGGACAGGACAAGAAGTGGCAGTGCCCCCCAGGGAGACAGAGGCACCTCACATGACACTGGGGATGGATCCCTTGACACTGATGAGCAGGCTAGCCCCTCACACAGTCCTGGATTGTCACCATCCAGCAGCCCCACCCAGGATATCACTGACACCCCTACCACCCAGCCAAGAACATCATCCCAGGGCAACAGTCCCCACACCAGTGTATCCAGGCCACAGACTGGTGGAACACAAGTACAGAGGCCACAGTCAGCCCCTACCAACAGGCAGGAAGACGATGGCCCCAGTACAAGTGGTACCGCCAGACCTGTCCAGGGGACACAGGCACAGGGGGCTAGGCCCAGTGGTAGGGCCTCAGTGGCCCAGGAGGAGGCCACAGGATGGATGCTGAAGCCCCGGATGTGATCTCTTAGGTCCTGGGGGCCTACCAGCATACCCATGACATATTGGCACAGATACTATCCACCCTGGAGCATAGTCAGAGGCTGCAGCAGGAACACCACCAAGAGGCCATGGAGCAGTGGAAACAGCACAACGCCACAATGGCCAGCATAGCAGGAGCACTGCTGCAGCTGGTACAAACCCAGTCTGAGACCCACACAAGACAGGAGGCCCCCACTACAGCACAGGTTACAGACCGGACAACGACAGCATCAGCAGCAACATTCCACGAACTCCCCTCAGAGGAACCACAAGGAACAACCATGTCATCCCCTCTAGGTCAACAGCAGGCACCCAAACGGACCCTCAGGCCAAGATATGGGACTGGAACCCCTGCCAAAAATAAGGCCTCCTCCAAGAAGTAACTCTGCAACAATCTGCCCACCAACCATCCCACACAATCAACCACCAAACAGTGCTAACAATCAATAAGAACTCATGTAAGCATTGATAGACCCATCAATACTAACAACAAGACTGCCACCATGTTGGCATTAAGGACAACCACCCATGACCAACTGAGATCACTGTAAATTGCACTATTCAATCCCTGCCACAAATAAAACACATATCACACCTGTAACACTGTCCCCTGACATAATGTGTGAACAAAGTGAAGTATGGATGCAACTGGCTGATAACTACTTTATTGGTAATGCGTAGCATGAAAGTACACCTGTGTGCCTAAATGATGTAAAAGAAAATGTGCTAAATTGTATTTGGTACCATGCAGACCTGGACCCAGTTGCAAATATTAGACTCAACCCGCCCCCCCCCCAAGATGACAAAGCACCGTGACAGTATGTATCACGAACACCAATGTCAGCCCTTATACCCACATAGCTACTGGAAGTAGAGTTGTATCAGTTGGGTCCTGGAATTGACATCTCCCCCTTCCTCATCATCACCATCATTCTCCTCCCCTCTCTGAGGAAGCTGGTCAGGATTTACATCACCATCCACATCCACAAGGGGGATAGAATTTCTCACTGCCATGTTGTGCAGCATGCAGCAGGCCACCACTATTCTACACACCTTTTCAGGCCCATAGGCCAAGGAACCCCCAGAGATATGTAGACAACGAAATATAGCCTTCAGGAGACCTATTGTGCGCTCTATCACCCACCTAGTACGTCCATGGGCCTCATTGTAATTCCTCTCTGCATCTGTCCCAAGATTCCTCACTGGTGTCAGGAGCCAACACAAGTTGGGATAGCCAGAATCACTTAGAAAAATGTGCAAAACAGAGCAGTCAGTGCCAAGCCTCTGAGTCAGACAGCCTGGCTGCCTGCTAGGTGGCAGTTACTGACAGAAACACATACCTATGATCCACCCTCTGTCCTCTTGTAGTTGTTCTATCTTGTGTGACACACTTCTGTTCCTCAGCACAAAGAAATCATGGACTGAACCGGGGAACATAGCAGGTCTGCAGTACATACCAATTGGATGTTAATGGAGTGAAAGTTATTTCTGTTTCTATACACCTTTCACTGACTCTTGGGGGTATTATAGGTATGTGGGTGCTATCGATGGCACCGATCACACAGGGTATGTTTGCAAACACATAGAAGTCAGTTTTGATGGCAGGGAGGTCAGTACTTTGGTGAAACCTCACATAGGACTACAGGTGTCATACAAATGCATTTAGAAATCTTTTCAGTATAATGCTGAACATTGGCTGTGAAAATCTTGCACCCATGACCACTGTCACTTGAAATGAGCCCGTGGCCAGGAAATGGAGTGCAGAGAGCACCAGCACTTCAGGCAGGATGGCATGCTGATTACGATTTGCCGGAGTTAATGCAGGATCCAGTAATGCACAAAGTTCGAGAATAGTTGCACGGGTGAGTCTGTAATTGATTATGATGTGACGCTCCACCATGATCCGCAAATCTACAAGTGGTCTGTACACCGATGGGGCTCTTCCTTTCCACAAGGGTCGGTACCTAGGAGGGATTTGAAACATGTGTGCAGAACACACATACATAGGCACACATTGTCATTCATTGTGCACTGCTTAACTGATTGTAGGGACTCAAATAAAAAGTTCTTGACAGAATTTCATCTAGACCTTAATGAGTGAACAGGGTTAGTTTTGTGTGGTATTGTTAATGGTCACATGCATAGGTGTGTTAGATGAACAATAGGGTCTGCATTGTGCATATATAATTTTGAATAATGTGTAGTTAATGCCAAAATGTCTGCCCCCTGTAATCCAGAACTGTCGTTGTGGAAGTGACCTCATTACGCTAGCGGTTCACGTAACCGCGTAAGGCAGTGTTTACAGCCGTTCTCACCATCATTGCTTAACATGAATGCCAATGGGGAATTCTGGTGTATCATGATCGCTGCCGACAGTGACGGTGCACACCGCCGCAGAACGTATGCGAATTCGTCACCCCAACGTCACTTGACTCCCTGATCTCGTGCGAGCAGGTACTCCACTGAGTGTACTGCTGTGTCCTGCCTCTGGTCATGGGAGTGGCTCGTGTTGCAGGGGAAAGGGCCCCCGCCTTCACCTAGGAGGAATTGGAGAGGCTAGTGGACGGAGTCCTGCCCCTGTTCGCCAAGCTCTACAGACGGCCAGAGGTACAGGTGAGTCGGTGGTTTGGCGGCACTGTTTGGGTGTAATGGATGGTGTTGTAAGTACATATGTGTGCACCTCTGAGCCTGCATGGGTTATGGTTCATGCCATGCTGCATGCGTATGTCCTGTAAGTTTGTCAGTACTGTCTGTCCCATAGTGGACGTATAGCCAGCTGTACATATTTTCCAAGTGCCTTACCTCTGTGTTAAATTTCTGTTTCTCCCTTTTAGGTCAGCGCCCCCCTGAAGAGGGCACTTTGACATGCCATCACTCAGTGTGTGCGGACCCTGGGGGTCTACAACCGGTGGAGCACCCACTGCAGGAAGAGGTGGGAGGACCTACGGCGCTGGGCGCGAAAAATAAATCTGTGAGGCCCAACTGGGGAAGTCCTCATGCTACGCATCCTGGCAGTGGCATACACAGACCTGGATGGGCGCTTAAAGGCTGCACAGCAGTCACAAGGGGGTGAGTACTCATGTCACAATCTTAACCCTTGATGGATGTCTGTGTGTGCATTAGGGTTTATGCTGCTCATTTGCAGGGACTCTGACTGAAGTCCATCTACATGATGGCCCTCGGTCTAGGGGTGTTTTGATTAGGTCTTCTACACGTCGGGTCCTTAGGTAGTTAAGGGGATGGGTGTAGAGCAGGGTTCTGGTCACTAGTCAGGGGCATGGCCATGGGCATAGTGGAAGGGGCTGCCTGCTGGGGGGGGTCTTCTGGGTGGGTGTATGTCTGGCCACTATGTTCACTCCTTTCAGCTATTTACAAGTGCCTCTCCTGTTTTGTCTCCCCATCCCTGTTCTCTTCTGTTGTTTGTGTACATCAGCATCATCTGGCGAGGGAGCTGAGGCACCAGCAAGTGGGGATGCAGCGGCCCACGGATCCTCGGAGGCAGAGTCATCCGACGCCGAGGGGACCAGTGGGTTGGAGGGCGCGGGGAGTACCATGGGGGAGGCAACTACCACTGGAGGTAGTGACTCCGATACCTCCTTTGATGGGGGCTCCCTGGTAGTGGCGGATCCTAGTGAGCACACCCCTACAGTATCATCTTCCACCACCCCCCACGCCATCACTGCCCTCCCTTTTGCTCCCCACCGAGTTGCCCGTGCCTGCTCACCCAGAAAGGTGGGTGTCTCCTTCGCCCCAGGCACCTCCTCCCCTGCCCCAGTCCGCCCTGCTGCCCTCACAGAGGAGGCTATTGACCTCCTGAGAACCATCCCTGTAGGGCATACAACCATTGTCAATGCCATCCAGGGGCTAGCATCAGAGATGCAGCAGACAAATGCCTTATCTGGATGGCATTCACGGTGCTGTGTCTGGCATACAGAGATCTTTTCAGGCTCTGGCCTCCTCTTGGACGGCAGCCAGTTTCCCTGGTCATTCCGTCTCCCCTCCAACCTCCTCTACCCCTTCCAGCACCCCACTCCCTTCACCGGTCCAAAGCACACAATCCGACACCCAGTCAAGCACCTCATCACACAAAAAACACACTTCTAAACACAAGCACCACACCACCCACCAAAAGCATTCACACAGCCAACATACACATGCACACACAGCGACATCCACTTCCCCAAGTGTGCCCACCTCTTCCGCCTCCCTTTCTGTCCCATCTACATGCACACCCCCAAACACTGCACCTTCAGTCACTGTTGCTGAGCCTATTCCTACACCCACCACAATAACAGACATCCATACATGCACCCCAGACACCACACATGCAATCACCACAACTACTGTAGTTGACACATGCAGCACACTCACCAGACTTGCAGACACCCATACAACATACATCCACACTTGCAGCCTGTCTTCTCCCACTGTGTCCACCCCCCTCCTCCACAAACGCACCAAGACACCCTCCCATCACACATCCACCACACCTCAGCATACTGTCCAGTCACCTGCACCCACAACACGTACCCCTACACCACTTACATACAAACCCTCTGCCCTCCTCCACGCCCAACCCAATTGCACCCAAAAAACTTTTCCTCTCCTGTGCTGACTTCTTCCAACCCACTGGCCCACCCAGTCTTGTCCCTAAGCGTGCGCACCTCCTTGCCCTTTCCACTCCTTCCACTTCACAGCCCGCCCCTGTCCGCCCTTCACATTCCCGTGCCTCTTCCCCAGAGAGGAAGAAGCCCCGTGCAGAGTCAATTCCATCTGGCTCCACCCGGTCGAAGCACACACCCCCACCTTCCAAAGCCAAACCCAAACCCCCTCCACCTTTGGAGCGCAAGTCCAAGCCCCACCCCCGTCGGCGCAAATCCCAATCCCCACCACCCCCTGCCCCTGTTCCCTGAGGTGCCTGGATGCCCCATTGTTGCCCCATTAGGTGGAGTACCGTGCACTTTTGGGAGTCAGGTTGGGGCCATTGTAGCCCAAACACGTCTGGCACTATGGACTGGCCATTGGCCTTGTTATGAATAGTTAGCTCTGTGAGCTTAAATAAATAGTTATGTGTGCCCTGTGTTTTGGCGGCACACTCTGGTACCCTGGTCTCTCGTTTCATTGTTTGTGGGTGTGGGGCACATGTATGTACTTTTGACAGGTTGTATTTGCCTTGTGTCGGGTAAGTACCTCTTGCTGTGTGGTGTATGGCTTGTGCTGCTGTGAAGGGTTGTGGGAGCGTTGCAGGGTGGGTGGAGTGGGTGGGTATGCAACTGTGCCCTTTCTTCCCTTTTTTAGTAGGTTGCAGTACTTACCGTCATTTGGCAAGGAGCAGGGCTGGTATGATCTGCAGCTCTCTATCCATGTCGGCTTCGGCGTGTTGTGTGGGCCTCCGGTGAGTTTTTCCTTATATTAGGTTTGTTTCCGCCTGGCTTTGCGTGGCGGTGGTTCATTATTTGATGGGCGGGTTGGGCCTTTCTGCCAGCCTGTGGGTGGACTCTGCAATCGTCATCCGCACTCCTCTACTGGCGGTGGGTGGTTTTCAGGATGCCTGTGTTTCAATTGGTTCTTTATTTGGCAGTCCGGACTGCTCCTCTGGTGGCGGTTTTTATTGCCACTGCCGGCGGCGCGGTTTGGACTGCCGTGTTCATAATGAGGGCCAATGTGCCAAAAATATCTCAGAGGATATACTCCCTTAGGAGGTAAGTAAAATATACAACATATATACACAGAAAACCAAATCAGGTAAGTAAAACAGTCAGAAAGTAGTGCAAACACTGTAGAATACAATAGGCCTAGGGGCAACACAAACCATATACTAAGAAAGTGGAATGCAAACAACGAATGGACCCCTAGACTAGTGTAGTGTGTAGAGGGTCACTGGGAGTGTAAGAAAACTAAGGGTGTCCAAGATACCCCACCCTAAGACCCGGGAAAGTAGGAGTAAAGTACTACTATTTCCTCCAAAACACACTAAAGTCGTGATGAGGGAGTTTGCAAAGACCACAACAGACTGCAAAGCACTGAAGACGGATTCCTGGAACTGAGAACCTGCAAAGGAAGGGAACCAAGTCCAAGAGTCCCGAAAGTGTCCAGGGGGGGCAGGAGCCCACTAAACCCCAGACGAAGGTGCAAAATGGCTGCCTCAAGATGGAAGAAGCAGAAGATTTTGCAACAACGAAAGAAGGTAGGAAGTTCTCCTTCGTGCAGAAGATGTCCCACGGTGTGCTGGAGGATGCAGAGTTGTTTCTTTGGCAAAATACCGCAAACAAGCCTTGCTAGCTGCATGAGTCACGGTTGGAGAAAAAGGGTGCTACCTGGGCCCAGGAATGACCAGGGTGTCGCCACTTGGGAGAGGAGACAGAGGGGGGGCCCTCAGCAACGTAGAGAGCCCATGCACAAGCAGGAAGCGCCCACGGAAGTCCTTGAACACGGCGGTCGTCTCAACACTGCAAAAGGAGGCTAGCAGGATCCCAGTGAGACAGATAAAACACACTGACAAATAGGGTTTTCACTATGAGCACTGGGGTCCTGGCTAGCAGGATCCCAGTGAGACAGTAAAAACACTCTGACATATACTCACAAACAGGCCACATGTGGGGGTAACAATGCTAGAAAGAGGCTACCTTCTCACAATATGCACTGCTGCAAGTAGTTTCATTACATATTCTCCATTCCGAATCAGAGATCCAGATGACATCATGAATCCCCCTTGTGACCACAATTGTCCAAAATCATAGACAGCACCAAAAGGAAACTGACTATCATTGAAAATAGTAGCTCTCAATTGGCTGAGACACAGCGAGCTCTGATAATAACGACCAGTTCAGCCACTTGGGCAGAATTTACACGGCAGAGCCAAGAGGTTTCCACTACACCTTAAATGGTACCGACTGCATATGCAGCTCTCAAGTTTACCCCATCATCTCTCAAACAAGAGCCGTCTACAAATAATATATAATCAGGCCCTGCACCGGCTTCACCTTTGATACTGGGTCTTGCCTTGGTGCACAATCCCCGTGGCATTGCAGCATCCATGCTCAACACCCTCTTCACTTTCAGATTCAGGCCGGGATAACAATGTGGCAGGATTTAAGCTACAGCACATTTTCAAAGGGATATTTTCATCAGCAAGTTTGACTTTCTCATAACTTGTGAGCCGGCTGTTGGTCAAATGCTGGATCGTAGCACGAGTAGGCAATATTTCCACAGCGTGGGGAACCATCATTGTAAGAGGATAGCTCATAAATGCCTCATCTTCTCAATGCTGACACCGACCACTTTAAGGGAGCCGGGCTGTACAGAGGCTACGAGGTCGATTTTGGCTGAAAAATATGCTACTGGTCTTTTATAATCACCATGCATTTGTGTCAGGAAACTGACTCTTTCTATAGCGGACCAAAACGAGGTACAGGGAGACAGAGCAATAACTTAAGACAACTAGAGCCTTTTGGAAGGTATAGTGTATCTTTTGTATTTAATTTCACTTTTAGGTTAAATAGGGAGAGTATGCATGGGTGGTAGGGGATTATCACAGATGTGGTGATATGTTTTTAAATGAGCATGCTCACAGATCTAGCATTCAATAACTACACACTACTTTGTGTCTTGATCACCTGGAACACGAACAGGATGGAGTATATGTTGACAACTATTACTGATTCAATACGTAGTAAAATGGTTCACTTTGGTTCCCACCGTATAATAGTGTAATATGGAATATATTACTAGGTTTATAATCAGGAATGTAATTTTCATGTGACATACTAAAGTAGCATTTATGGTAATATTATTTTAGGGGGTCGTGAGGAAATCCAGGGGCACTCCCCGGATAAAACACGTGTTGATGGACAAACTTAATAGTGGCCAATTTTGGATGGACTGGATCAATTTTTGATTCTTGGAAAAAGCCTGGATCTTCTTTTGTAACTCTAACATGTTATGACTTTGTAATATTTGGACCACAGAGCTTGAAATATTACCAATAGGAGGATATTAATGGGATTGTTATAATTTGGTTTACTGTTTGTTATTTGGATTTCTGTGATGTTTGGATGTAGGGAATGTTACTAACTTATATATAATAATAAGATCTGAACAACTCATTTATACTGTATGTAATCTAATTTATTGGTTCAATTGTGCGAATACATATTGCAAAACGAGGTACACTGTGCAGAGAGGCCAGACAAACAGAGGTATCACAGAGGCACAAATTACATCCCAAATGCTCTCTTTTGTGGTAGTGGGGTTGAGCATTTAGGCATATCCGAGGGCCGAGCTAAGAATGTAAGGCACATACAGTAAGTGAGACACACACTCAATAAAGAAATCCGACAACACTTTATAAAAATAACACATACTTTTATATGAACTTTGATACCAAGATTACCGGAATCAGGTGAGTACTTTTCAAAACATAGATTTTTAGAGTCTTTGAAAGTTGACAGTGCAATTTTTGGATGCAGTAATGTTATCCTATGGGGGAAAAACATGTACTGCATTCGGACACTTAACAGCGACTTACGGGACTGTTGTCCGAGACTTAAGGTGAGTAGGGGGCAAGATCGCAGTCCACACCAGCAGGTCACCTCAGGAAGCTCTGGGGAATTCAGGTGCAGAGGTGTGTTATGGCATTTGGGGGGTCATTACGACCTTGGCGGGCGGCTACCGCCGCCCGACAGGCAGTAACCGGCGTGTGGCCGCCAATGCGGCCGCACTCACGCAGCCCCCATTATGACATTCCCGCTGGGCCGGCGGGCACAAACAGCGGGAATGAGGCCGCAACATAGGAGCCGGCGGTGTTGCGGCCGTGCGACGGGTGCAGTTGCACCCGTCGCGCTTTTCACTGTCTGCAGCCCGGGGCCCTGATAGGGGGCCCCTGCACTGCCCATGCCAGCGGCATGGGCAGTGCAGGGGCCCCAGGACACCCCTTACCCCCAGCCTCTTCCTGGCGGTGCAAACCGTCAGAAACAGGCTGGCGGTAGGGGGGTCATAATCCCCAGGGCAGCGCTGCTTGCAGCGCTGCCCTGGCGGATTATCACCGCTGGGGCTAAAACGGCGGGAAACCACCGGCCCCGGCGGTGCAACAGTGGCGCTACCGCCGCGGTCGTAATAAGGGCCTCCGTACCGCCAGCCTGTTGCCACATTACCCCTGGCGGTCTCTGACCGCCAGGGTCGGAATGACCACCTTGGTGTCCCATTCACTTCAAAAGGGAAAGGTCCGGTCACAAGGTTGCTGCAGGGATGGACTGGAAGATTAGTCCAGGGGAACCCACAGGGTTCTCGGGCACATGGAGACACCATTAGTCCACTCCTCCTCGGGCTGTAGGCCACGGGTGCAGTAGTCTCTTCTGGCATCAGGTCTGGTGCTGGAGTTCCTTGCGGTTGCAGGGGGGCCCGCTGCAGGCATGTTCTGGGGGTCCAGTCCGACCAAGCCAACAAATGGGCTCAGGTCTCACGAGGTTGGGAGAAGTGGGGACACCCTTGACTCTTCTTGGTCCAGGGCGGACGGGTGCAGAGGTGTCCTGAAGCATCGGGTCTTTGTCTCATGGTCACTCGCAGTTGCAGGGTGGGTCTGCAGAAACAGGCTGCAGATGCTATTGTGAAGTCTGCAGTGGGTGCACTTAAGCTGGGCTTTGTCTCTGGAGGGTCTGGGGACCACGCTGTCACCATTGGCCTACCTCAGAGTGGGCTAGTCGGCTCGGGTGCAGTGGTGATGTCCAGCGCCAGGTTTCTGGCAGTCTCGGTCCTCTCTGTTCTTTCTTGGGTGCCTGCAGATGCAGGGGAGCAGCTCCATAACTCCAAGAAAGTTCTTCTTGGTGATTTGCAAAGCACTGACAGCTCTCCCAGTTTCTTGGGGGCTGCAGCGACAGGACAAGTCAGCTGCTCCTCAAGGGTTGGGTTCAGCAGGCAGGCCGGCAGGGTTTGCGCCAACTCAGTCAAGCTCCTCAGTTCAGCAGGCTTCTTGTCCACTCCTTCTTTTATGTCCAGCGAAGATCTGGTCTCCTGGTACCACGGAGTCCCCTAAATAATCAATATAGAGGGCGTTATTATGAGTGAATTGTAGTAGCCAATTGACTACTTACCCTTGGGATCACTACACCCTGTAGATGACCACTTCCTGTGGGGAGTGGGCATCAACTCTCCATAATTCCTAAATTCCACCAGACACAAGATGGCAGAATTTCCTAAGTTTTGTCCTCTTCAAGCTGGTCACCCTAGGGGTGTGTCCACCCTTGATGGTTGACACACCTGCATAGCTAATTTCCCACCTGTCCAGGTGCCAGATGGGCCCTGGGGAAGGGGCAGTCAACATCCTCCTCTGAGGAAAGTCAGTTCTGAATACCAAAGGTGGTGGGCTTCTTTAAAGCTCCCTATCTTGGAATGCAGATGTGCGAGTCATCCTGTTGGGAGGGGGGTGTTACCACGTCGGCCAGACCAGGCTTTTTTTCTGAACTCTAGAGAGAGGAGGCTCTCACCTGGGAGGTCAGATTCTAATCTGTTGGTGGCAGACTGGCCCGAACTGGCCAGTGAGCTCACCAGCAGTTGGTTGGTTTTTCAGGTGGCACCTCTAACATGCCCTATGGGTACCTGTATTAATAAATACATCACTGGAATCAGTGAGGGTTTAATAATATGAGATGTTTGATACCAAACATCCCTAGTTTGTAGTTGGGGAACGCATATTGACCAGTGTCCAGCACATGTATTTAAAATGGCTTCTCTGTTCACTTACTGTGTCTCAGAATCGACAAAGAAATAGCAGGGGCATTGCTGCTCATGCAGATATGTCCTCAGGTGTACTATGATGCACCCTGCCTTAGGGCTGTAGGGCCTGTTCTAGGGGTGACTTACAAATATTGCATGTAGTGTTTAGGGGACATGGTACACAATGTGGGTACCATTTATGTTTTCACTTTTAGGGAGCACCTTGTCACGCAGCCTGCAATGGCAGTTGGTATGAGTTTGGTGCTGGTTCCCTTAGAGTGGCACAAGTTGTACTGCAGCTCTTAGGGCCCCACTTCAGTACCTATGCCCTAGGTAGGTACCCTTTACTAGGGACTGACAGAGGTGCTAAAGGGTTTGCCCACTTGAGCATCAAGTGACCAGATGTCTTCTTTAGGGGAAGGAACACGGGCACTAGGGACCAGGTTAGCAGGAATTTACTGTACTTCAGTCAAATGTTCATCAAAAACTAGGCAAAAAGTGGGGAGGTACTGCAACCAGAATCCAGCTTCCTACACTGGGTACTCACTAAACTATTGGGATATCCCTCCAAAGTCCAAGAGTCCAGCTGCACCTTGAGGCAATGGTTCCACTTGATCCTGCAGCCACTTGTGAATTCTGTGACATGGGGGCAATAACGGCATTAGGCATTCCAGCAGCTGCTCCTGAAACTAAAGGTATCGGAGCAATGTCTTTTGGGAAGTTACAGCAGAAACAGTCAACGTCTGTGTTTTCATGACAGAGATCATTGGTCCCGGAGCAGGCACAACTGAGGCATTAGTCACAATATTAGCCATCGGAATGGGAACAGTCCCAATGGGGGTAATCAGAGGACCTCCTTTTATACATCACAACCAAAGCACTCTATACATTCGAACAGTAGAAAACCAGAAAGTCATATCTGTTTCAGACAGATCCGTCTTGTGTTGCAAAATCTTCTTTTATTTCAAAATCTCAATTCCATTCAGTTCTTCATTACAGTTGTTCATACTTGACAGCCAACACATGTTTCGTCACAAGTGACTTTGTCAAGGCTGTAAGGTATAAGAATGAACATATGTGCATGAACCTAGTGTATACAATGTGCACTGGCTTAGAGGTCAGGTGACTACCCAGTGAAAAAAGTGGCATGCATGCAGAAATTGTGATACAACATCTATAGATAGTGCGATGTGTGCACCCAGCAAATGTGTAAATATCTACTGTAGGAAATATAGTTTGTGTAGACCCAAATGCTGATAGCTAGATGTAAGGATAGGAAACACCTTAAGTGTCTATTTAGGAAACTAAAGAGAGAAGAAAAGTCATGAAGCCCACGGTTATTTTCCTTGGTGCGCTTAGTCCCCATGGTAAGTAGAAGAAAAATTTCAAAATTGAAGTATATTATTAAGCAACCCGTGTTCCAAAACATCTAATAAGTCATATAATCGCGTCTGTGGCTTAGCTCCACAGAATGTCAATATCGTGAGTAATGGCGGTGTATTTCCATAAGCAAATTTCAGTGGAGTAATCTGTAATAATGATACTTCGAAAAATCACATCTTCAGAGGTGTTTTCAGAAATTATTTGGCACAGAACATGATAAGCCCAATGATCTGTTGGTGGAGAAAAAAGCAGGATAAGCTAACAAGGAAGAGACCCAAGCGAGTTGACTGTAGTTAGTTAGGTCCTCAGGTCCAGGAATCCGTCTTCAGTGTTTTGCTGGTGCTTGTGGTTCTTGCAGAATCCCCCTATCACGACTATTGTGTCTTTCTGGGGTAGTAGGGTAACTTTACTCCTACTTTCTAGGGTCTTGGGGTGGGGTATTTCGGACACCCTTACTGTTTTCTCACAGTCCCAGTGACCCTCTACAATCTCCCATAGGTCTGGGGTCCATTTGTGATTCGCATTCCACTTCTGGAGTATATGGTTTGTGTTGCCCCTAGACCTATGTTCACCTATTGCATCCTATTGTAATTCTACATTGTTTGCACTACTTTTCTTACTGTTACTTACCTGTTTTGGGTTTGTGTACATATAACTTGTGTGTATTACTTACCTTCTAAGTGAGGGTACTCACTGAGATACTTTTGGTTTATTGTCATAAAAATAAAGTACCTTTATGTTTAGTAACTCTGTGCATTGTGTTTCCTTATGATATTGTGCTATATGATATAAGTGGTATAGTAGGAGCTTTGCATGTCTCCTAGTTCAGCCTAAGCTGCTTTGCCATAGCTACCTTCTATCAGCCTAAGCTGCTAGAGGCACCTCTTCTACACTAATAAGGGATAACTGGACCTGGTGCAGGGTTTAAGTACCACAAGGTACCCACTATAAGCCAGGCCAGCCTCCTACACGTAGCATGTTTATATCGATAAAGACAACCACAGCTTATGCCCAGCAGTATCGACTAGTTTACGAGTGCATGCATATTCAAAAACTGGTACCGCCTGGCCTGCCGATCTCTCTCCCTCTTTATTGAGAATGTCGTGATGACGAAAGTAAAGTCCACCACTATAGTGTGCAGGTCGATAAACTAACAGCAACTATACGAAAATTACTCGTATTTGGTACATGTGCATCACTTGTTACGCACAAAGTCATTATCGTGCTAGGGTGGTAACTAGTGCCAAGTGTACAAAGAATATCCCACTGACCCGCGTTCTGACCGTGTGTTGTCGGGAATCGTTAATGGCATGGTGCCCAGAGTGGGTTTAAATGGAACCGGATTGGAGATAGAAGTAGGACAAATCCCCCACATCAGTAATGGCGGCCATCTTGAAATGGGGAGTTAATATTTCAAAAAGAGTAGGAGCAAATATTCAAATGTCTCTAACTTAGTATGGGAAAGAAGAAGCGCATATAAGTATGGATTGCGACAGTAACATGGAGGATAAGTAACAGGTGATATGGATGTAATGCGAGGGTTCCCAGGAATAGATTTGAATGGAACCCGATTAGAGATAGACGTAGGACAGGCAGACCACATCAGTGACGGCGGCCATCTTAAAGTAGGGAATGCTATTTGAAAGTGAGTGGGAGTAACCATTTAAAAGTCTCCAACTTGTTATGGAAGAAAGAAGCACCTCTATATATGGGTTGCTATAGTAACATGGGGGATGAGTAACTAATGATATGCATGACGTCAGTCGTGTAAAGATAGTATACCTGGTCCCACATGTAATGTGTAGCAGGTGAAACATGCAGTACTGCACAATTATTTACGTGAAGGTCGTGTACCAGTGAGATCCCCCAAATTATGTTAGGTGGTGTATATACATCAATCCTGACAGTGATTGTACATCGAGAGAGAAGGTCCGCCTTTATCTGACTTGCACCTTGGTCACCAGAAATAGTGGCAACAACCCCATTACCTGTGGCACCGTCATTCCCAGCCGCCTGGACAGCATTACAGGGAGGTGATCTGGGGGAAAGTAAGTCATCTAGAACATCATCGCTAAGATCACTATCAGAGTTAGGCTTCTCTGCCCCATCAGCATATTTCTCTCCCTGGGCTTTTCTCTTCTTAGGCTTTTTAATTTTCAGTACAGGATACAATTTAGCTCCCAGAGCGACTTCGCTATTCCACACCTGCTGCTTCGCATAACATCTGGATTTTCAGATAACTGCAAAGTGATTTTTGAAGCTCGGTTCTGATACTTCTCCTTGTCTTTAGCATGAACAGGGCACTCCCAAGCACTCAAAGCATCTTATTGTGCTGGTTTAGGAGGGGGCTTCATATCATATAATATTCATCTAAAAGGCTCAGTTATTCTCAGATTGAATGTACCATATCAAGAGAAACAGCAATGGCCCTTCTTTCTCAATGCTCCTCTTCCATTGGTTAAGTCAGATACATATGTGGAGCCCAACACTGATGGCCACAGAATGACCTAGTGTACCTTCCAGTGGCGCTCCCTCACCTCTAAAAGCTCAAAAATATTTAATTTTGTGGCGATTTCAACAATTAGGAATAAACAGTCTGAATTTAAAGAAACGTTGATTTACACCACAATTACACCACATCAGAATGTACCAGGCATCAGCACTCAAATCTCAGCACGGCACCCTCAATGCGGACCTATCACAGAGCCGCACCTGATGACATATCAAATCGCAGCACCTACACCAATCAAGCAGTACCAGTGCGACACCTGATGACATAAATTACAGCACCTCACAGGCATCTCCCTCCTTTACAATTTCTCTGTGTAAGCAACTTCTGCAAAACCCCAGAACCAACACCACAAACCTTAGGAGACAAGTTAAACCACAATATACTTCTTATCTGTCCTGGGATCTTGGACTGCGAAAAGTCCAATAACAACTTCAACTGCTGAACATTAAGTTCATATGCATTTACACAATTAAGCTATAGAGTCTATAGACTCTTGTGGAAAGATTTAACAAGACATTGATGGGCATGATCATGGCGCTCCCTAAAAAACTCAAAAGGAGATGGTATGTCCTCCTGCCATGCCTGCTTTTCACCTACAGAGAGGTGCCTCAGAAGGGTTTTCCCGCTTTGAGCTTCTGTTTGGCCATCCTGTAAGGGGACCACTAGCACTTGTAAAAGAAGGCTGGGAGAGACTTCTCCATGAGCCTAAACAAGATGTGGTGGACTATGTGCTAGGCCTTCGCTCCAGAATGGCAGAGTACATGGAAAAGGCAAGTAAAAACTTTGAGGCCAGACAACAACTCCAGAAGCTGTGGTATGACCAAAAGGCTGCAATGGTTGAATTCCAACCAGGGCAGAAAGTCTGCGTTCTGGGGCTTGTGGCTCCCAGGGCACTCCAGGACATGTGGAGTGGCCCTTACCCAGTGCTAGAAAAAAAGAGTCAGGGCACATGTCTAGTGGACCTGGGCGCTAGCAGGACACCCAAGAGGGTGATCCATGTTAGCTGCCTTAAACTCTACAATGACAGGGCAGACATAACCATGTTGATGGTTACTGATGAGGACCAGGAAGCAGAGAGTGAGCCTCTCTCTGACCTCCTCTCAACTTACCCTAAGGATGGCTCAGTAGATGGAGTTGTCTACTCAGACACCCTCTCTGGCCAACACAGGCTGACTGCAGCCAAGTCCTCCAGCAGTTTGCTAAGCTCTTTTCTTTGACCCCTGGTCAGACACACCTGTGTACCCATGATGTGGACACAGGAGACAGTTTACCTGTCAAGAATAAAATATTCAGACAGTCTGACCAAGTCAAGGAAAGCATCGAAGTGAAAGTCCACAAGATGCTGGAATTGGGAGTGATAGAGCTATCTGACAGTCACTGGGCTAGCCCAGTAGTCTTGGTCCCCAAACCTCACACCAAGGATGGAAAGAGAGAGATGAGGTTTTGTGTGTGTAGGAAAGTACCATCTTGCCTGGCATGTTACCCCCATTTTTCACTGTATATATGTTGTTTTAGTTGTATGTGTCACTGGGACCCTGGTAACCCAGGGCCCCAGTGCTCATAAGTGTGCCTGAATGTGTTACCTGTGTAGTGACTAACTGTCTCACTGAGGCTCTGCTAATCAGAACCTCAGTGGTTATGCTCTCTCATTTCTTTCCAATTTGTCACTGACAGGCTAGTGACCATTTTTACCAATTTACATTGGCTTACTGGAACACCCTTATAATTCCCTAGTATATGGTACTGAGGTACCCAGGGTATTGGGGTTCCAGGAGATCCCTATGGGCTGCAGCATTTCTTTTGCCACCCATAGGGAGCTCTGACAATTCTTACACAGGCCTGCCACTGCAGCCTGAGTGAAATAACGTCCACGTTATTTCACAGCCATTTTACACTGCACTTAAGTAACTTATAAGTCACCTATATGTCTAACCTTTACCTGGTAAAGGTTAGGTGCAAAGTTACTTAGTGTGAGGGCACCCTGGCACTAGCCAAGGTGCCCCCACATTGTTCAGAGCCAATTCACTGAACTTTGTGAGTGCGGGGACACCATTACACGCGTGCACTACATATAGGTCACTACCTATATGTAGCTTCACCATGGTAACTCCGAATATGGCCATGTAACATGTCTATGATCATGGAATTGCCCCCTCTATGCCATCCTGGCATTGTTGGTACAATTCCATGATCCCAGTGGTCTGTAGCACAGACCCTGGTACTGCCAGACTGCTCTTCCTGGGGTTTCTCTGCAGCTGCTGCTGCTGCCAACCCCTCAGACAGGCAGCTGCCCTCCTGGGGTCCAGCCAGGCCTGGCCCAGGATGGCAGAACAAAGAACTTCCTCTGAGAGAGGGTGTGACACCCTCTCCCTTTGGAAAATGGTGTGAAGGCAGGGGAGGAGTAGCCTCCCCCAGCCTCTGGAAATGCTTTGTTGGGCACAGATGTGCCCAATTCTGCATAAGCCAGTCTACACCGGTTCAGGGACCCCTTAGCCCCTGCTCTGGCGCGAAACTGGACAAAGGAAAGGGGAGTGACCACTCCCCTGACCTGCACCTCCCCTGGGAGGTGTCCAGAGCTCCTCCAGTGTGCTCCAGACCTCTGCCATCTTGGAAACAGAGGTGCTGCTGGCACACTGGACTGCTCTGAGTGGCCAGTGCCACCAGGTGACGTCAGAGACTCCTTGTGATAGGCTCCTTCAGGTGTTAGTAGCCTTTCCTCTCTCCTAGGTAGCCAAACCCTCTTTTCTGGCTATTTAGGGTCTCTGTCTCTGGGGAAACTTTAGATAACGAATGCATGAGCTCAGCCGAGTTCCTCTGCATCTCCCTCTTCACCTTCTGATAAGGAATCGACCGCTGACCGCGCTGGAAGCCTGCAAACCTGCAACATAGTAGCAAAGACGACTACTGCAACTCTGTAACGCTGATCCTGCCGCCTTCTCGACTGTTTTCCTGCTTGTGCATGCTGTGGGGGTAGTCTGCCTCCTCTCTGCACCAGAAGCTCCGAAGAAATCTCCCGTGGGTCGACGGAATCGTCCCCCTGCAACCGCAGGCACCAAAAAGCTGCATTACCGGTCCCTTGGGTCTCCTCTCAGCACGACGAGCGAGGTCCCTCGAATCCAGCGACACCGTCCAAGTGACCCCCACAGTCCAGTGACTCTTCAGCCCAAGTTTGGTGGAGGTAAGTCCTTGCCTCACCTCGCTGGGCTGCATTGCTGGGAACCGCGACTTTGCAGCTACTCCGGCCCCTGTGCACTTCCGGCGGAAATCCTTTGTGCACAGCCAAGCCTGGGTCCACGGCACTCTAACCTGCATTGCACGACTTTCTAAGTTGGTCTCCGGCGACGTGGGACTCCTTTGTGCAACTTCGGCGAGCACCGTTTCACGCATCCTCGTAGTGCCTGTTTCTGGCACTTCTCCGGGTGCTACCTGCTTCAGTGAGGGCTCTTTGTCTTGCTCGACGTCCCCTCTCTCTGCAGGTCCAATTTGCGACCTCCTGGTCCCTCCTGGGCCCCAGCAGCGTCCAAAAACGCCAAACGCACGATTTGCGTGTAGCAAGGCTTGTTGGCGTCCATCCGGCGGGAAAACACTTCTGCACGACTCTCCAAGGCGTGGGGGATCCATCCTCCAAAGGGGAAGTCTCTAGCCCTTGTCGTTCCTGCAGTATTCACAGTTCTTCAGCCTAGTAAGAGCTTCTTTGCACCAACCGCTGGCATTTCTTGGGCATCAGCCCATCTCCGAGCTGCTTGTGACTTTTGGACTTGGTCCCCTTGTTCCACAGGTACCCTCAGTCAGGAATCCATCGTTGTTGCATTGCTGATTTGTGTTTTCCTTGCATTTTCCCTCTAACACGACTATTTTGTCCTTAGGGGAACTTTAGTGCACTTTGCACTCACTTTTCAGGGTCTTGGGGAGGGTTATTTTGCTAACTCTCACTATTTTCTAATAGTCCCAGCGACCCTCTACAAGGTCACATAGGTTTGGGGTCCATTCGTGGTTCGCATTCCACTTTTGGAGTATATGGTTTGTGTTGCCCCTATCCCTATGTTTCCCCATTGCATCCTATTGTAACTATACATTGTTTGCACTGTTTTCTAAGACTATACTGCATATTTTTGCTATTGTGTATATATATCTTGTGTATATTTCCTATCCTCTCACTGAGGGTACACTCTAAGATACTTTGGCATATTGTCATAAAAATAAAGTACCTTTATTTTTAGTATAACTGTGTATTGTGTTTTCTTATGATATTGTGCATATGACACTAAGTGGTACTGTAGTAGCTTCACACGTCTCCTAGTTCAGCCTAAGCTGCTCTGCTAAGCTACCATTATCTATCAGCCTAAGCTGCTAGACACCCTATACACTAATAAGGGATAACTGGGCCTGGTGCAAGGTGCAAGTACCCCTTGGTACTCACTACAAGCCAGTCCAGCCTCCTACATTGGTTGTGCAGCGGTGGGATAAGTGCTTTGAGACTACTTACCACTCTTGTCATTGTACTTTTCATAAGAGAAAAATATACAAAACAAGGTCAGTGTATATACACATAGCCAAAAAGTTTTGCATTTCCTCTTTTCACTCTTTTCTAAGTGCTGAAAAGTACTTCTAAACTTTCAAAAAGTTCTTAAAAGTTAAAAAAGTTTTTTCTGTCTTTCCAAAAAGTTCTGAAAACTTTTTTCTCTTTGTCTATCACTTTAACTCTCTCTAAAAATGTCTGGCACAGGCCAAAAAGTTGAACTGTCCAAACTTGCATATGATCACCTTAGCTGGAAAGGAGCAAGGAGTCTCTGCATAGAGAGAGGTTTGAGTGTAGGGAAGAATCCTTCCTTAGAACTGTTAATTAATATGCTTAGAGTACAGGATAAGGCCATAAGTGCCCAATCTGTAGAAAAAGTAGCTAATGGTTCTCAATCTGATCCAGGGACTCCCCCAGGAAAAGGTTCAGGAAAGAAACTTCTCAGCCTGCCCATTACTAGACAGTCTAGCATAGTTGGTACAGAGGTTGAATCACATCATACTGATGATGTGCTCTCACATTATGCTGGTAGCCAAGCTGTTAGGGTGCCCTTGGTAAGGGACAGGTCTCCTTCTGTTCATTCCCATCATACCTCTGTATCTAGAAATGTCCCTCCCACCCACCCTGATGACAGATTGTTAGAAAGGGAGCTCAATAGATTGAGAGTGGAGCAAACCAGACTGAAGCTCAAGAAGCAACAGCTGGATTTGGATAGACAGTCTTTAGAAATAGAGAGGGAAAGACAGAAGATGGGTTTAGATACCCATGGTGGCAGCAGCAGTATTCCCCATAGTCATCCTGCAAAAGAGCATGATTCCAGGAATCTGCATAAGATAGTTCCCCCTTACAAGGAGGGGGATGACATTAACAAGTGGTTTGCTGCACTTGAGAGGGCCTGTGCTGTACAGGATGTCCCTCAAAAGCAGTGGGCTGCTATCCTATGGCTATCATTTACTGGAAAAGGTAGGGATAGGCTCCTTACTGTAAAAGAAAATGATGCTAACAATTTCCAAGTTCTTAAGAATGCACTCCTGGATGGTTATGGCTTAACCACTGAACAGTACAGGATAAAGTTCAGAGATACCAAAAAGGAGTCTTCACAAGACTGGGTTGATTTCATTGACCAGGCAGTGAAGGCCTTGGAGGGGTGGTTACATGGCAGTAAAGTTACTGATTATGACAGCCTGTATAACTTGATCCTGAGAGAGCATATTCTTAATAATTGTGTGTCTGATTTGTTGCACCAGTACTTGGTGGACTCTGATCTGACCTCTCCCCAAGAATTGGGAAAGAAGGCAGACAAATGGGTCAGAACAAGAGTGAACAGAAAAGTTCATACAGGGGGTGACAAAGATGGCAACAAAAAGAAGGATGGTAAGTCTTCTGACAAGGGTGGGGACAAATCTAAAAATGAGTCTTCATCAGGCCCACAAAAACACTCTGGTGGGGGTGGTGGGCCCAAATCCTCCTTTAATCAGAACAAGGAAAAGAAACCATGGTGCTATTTATGTAAGATAAAAGGCCATTGGACAACAGATCCCAGTTGTCCAAAGAAAGGCACCACAGCTCCTACCACTACAACCCCTACTGCTACACCTAGTGTCCCTACTAATAGCAGTGGTGGTGGGAGCAAACCTACTAATAGCCAATCCAAGGGAGTAGCTGGGCTCACTTTTGGTAATTTAGTTGGGGTTGGTCTGATTAGGGAGACCACAGAGGCTACTTTAGTCTCTGAAGGGGCTATTGGCTTAGCCACTTTGGTTGCTTGCCCCCATAACTTGGAGAAGTACAAGCAACTAACCCTAATAAATGGTGTTGAGGTCCAGGCCTACAGGGACACAGGTGCCAGTGTCACAATGGTGATTGAGAAACTGGTGCACCCTGAACAACACATACTTGGACACCAGTACCAAGTAACCGATGCTCACAACATAACACAAAGCCACCCCATGGCTGTTGTAAATCTCAACTGGGGGGGGGGTATCTGGTCCAAAGAAAGTTGTGGTAGCTTCAGATTTACCTGTAGACTGTCTATTAGGGAACGATTTGGAGACATCAGCTTGGTCAGATGTGGAGTTGGAGGCCCATGCAGCAATGCTGGGCATCCCAGGGCATATTTTTGCTTTGACAAGGGCTCAGGCCAAAAAGCAAAAAGGACAGGGAAGCTTGGATCCTGGAACAATGGACCAAGTGCTCCCTAAAGCTAGGGCTAGTAGAAGCAAACCACTTCCTACTATCCCTCCCTCTACAGTGGATTCAACTTCTGAGGAAGAAGAATTCCCTCCCTGTGCAGAACCTACACCAGAGGAGCTGGAAGCAGACACTGCTGAGCTTTTGGGTGAAGGGGGGCCTGCCAGAGAGGAGCTGAGTGTGGCACAGCAAACCTGTCCCACATTAGAGGGTCTCAGACAGCAAGCTGTCAAACAGGCTAATGGGGATGTCAGTGACTCACACAGAGTTTACTGGGAGGACAACCTCTTGTACACTGAGCATAGGGATCCTAAACCTGGAGCTGCCAGGAGATTAGTGATTCCTCAGGAGTACAGAAAGTTCCTCCTAACACTGGCACATGACATTCCCTTAGCTGGGCACCTGGGTCAAATGAAAACTTGGGACAGATTGGTACCACTGTTTCATTGGCCTAGGATGTCTGAGGACACAAAAGAATTTTGTAAGTCCTGTGAAACCTGTCAAGCCAGTAGCAAGACAGGTGGCACTCCAAAGGCACCCCTTATCCCACTGCCTGTTGTTGGGGTTCCCTTTGAAAGGGTAGGGGTTGACATAGTTGGCCCCCTTGACCCTCCTACTGCTTCAGGCAATAGGTTTATCTTGGTGGTAGTGGACCATGCCACAAGATATCCTGAAGCTATTCCTTTAAGGACCACTACAGCTCCTGCAGTGGCAAAGGCCCTCCTGGGAATATTTTCCAGGGTGTGCTTCCCAAAGGAAGTAGTATCAGACAGGGGAAGCAATTTCATGTCTGCATACTTAAAGGCCATGTGGAAGGAGTGTGGTGTAACTTACAAGTTCACAACACCCTATCATCCACAAACAAATGGACTGGTGGAGAGATTTAATAAAACTCTCAAAGGCATGATTATGGGACTCCCTGAAAAACTCCGCAGGAGATGGGATATCCTTCTACCATGCCTCCTTTTTGCCTACAGGGAGGTACCCCAGAAAGGAGTGGGCTTCAGCCCCTTTGAACTTCTTTTTGGACACCCTGTTAGGGGTCCACTCACACTTGTAAAGGAGGGTTGGGAACAACCTTTAAAAGCTCCTAAGCAGGATATTGTGGACTATGTACTTGGCCTCAGATCAAGGATGGCTGAGTACATGAAAAAGGCCAGTAAAAACCTTCAGGCCAGCCAAGAGCTCCAGAAGCAATGGCATGATCAGAAGGCTGTTTTGGTTCAGTACCAACCAGGGCAGAAAGTGTGGGTCTTGGAGCCTGTGGCCCCAAGAGCACTCCAAGATAAATGGAGTGGACCCCACACAATTGTTGAAAAGAAGGGTGAAGTCACCTACTTGGTTGACTTAGGCACTGCCAGGTGTCCCCTTAGGGTGCTCCATGTCAACCGCCTGAAACCCTACTATGACAGGGCTGATCTCACCCTGCTCATGGCAACAGATGAGGGACAGGAAGAAGACAGTGATCCTCTACCTGATCTCTTCTCTTCCACAGAACAAGATGCTCTTGTGGAAGGTGTAGTTTTGGCTGATTGTCTTACTGCTGAGCAGAAGGATAATTGCATAAATCTCCTAGGACAATTTTCAGAACTCTTCTCCATTGTGCCAGGCACCACTTCTTGGTGTGAGCACACTATAGATACTGGAGACAGTTTACCTGTCAAAAGTAAGATCTATAGGCAGCCTGACCATGTCAGGGACTGCATAAAGCAAGAAGTTCAGAAAATGTTGGAACTAGGAGTGGTTGAGCACTCTGACAGTCCATGGGCTTCTCCTGTGGTACTGGTACCAAAACCCAATTCTAAAGATGGAAAGAAGGAAATGAGGTTTTGTGTAGACTATAGAGGTCTCAACTTGGTAACCAAAACTGATGCTCACCCTATACCCAGGGCAGATGAGCTCATAGATACACTGGCATCTGCCAAGTATCTAAGCACTTTTGATTTGACTGCAGGGTATTGGCAGATCAAATTGTCAGAAGATGCTAAACCTAAGACTGCATTTTCTACCATTGGAGGACATTACCAGTTTTCTGTAATGCCTTTTGGTTTGAAAAATGCACCTGCCACTTTTCAGAGGTTGGTGAACACAGTCCTGCAAGGGCTGGAAGCTTTCAGTGCAGCATATTTGGATGATATAGCTGTCTTTAGCTCCAGCTGGGATGATCACCTGGTCCACCTTTGGAAAGTTTTGGAGGCCCTGCAAAAGGCAGGCCTCACTATCAAGGCTTCAAAGTGCCAGATAGGGCAGGGTAAGGTGGTTTATCTGGGACACCTTGTTGGTGGGGAACAGATTGCACCACTTCAGGGGAAAATCCAAACTATTATTGATTGGGTTCCCCCTATCACTCAGACTCAGGTGAGAGCCTTCCTAGGCCTCACTGGGTATTACAGGAGGTTCATTAAGAACTATGGCTCCATTGCAGCCCCTCTTAATGACCTCACATCCAAGAAAATGCCTAAAAAGGTATTATGGACAGCAAACTGTCAGAAAGCTTTTGAGGAGCTGAAGCAGGCCATGTGCTCTGCACCTGTCCTGAAAAGCCCTTGTTACTCTAAAAAATTCTATGTCCAAACTGATGCATCTGAATTAGGAGTAGGGGCAGTCCTATCACAACTTAATTCTGAGGGCCAGGATCAACCTGTTGCTTTTATTAGTAGAAGGTTGACCCCTAGAGAAAAGCGTTGGTCTGCCATTGAGAGGGAGGCCTTTGCTGTGGTCTGGGCTCTGAAGAAGTTGAGGCCATACCTGTTTGGCACTCACTTCATTGTTCAGACAGACCACAAACCTCTACTTTGGCTAAAACAAATGAAAGGTGAAAATCCTAAATTGTTGAGGTGGTCCATATCCCTACAGGGAATGGACTATACAGTGGAACATAGACCTGGGAGTAGCCACTCCAATGCAGATGGACTCTCCAGATATTTCCACTTAGACAATGAAGACTCATCAGGTAATGGCTAGTCTTATTGTCCTTCGTTTGGGGGGGGGGTTGTGTAGGAAAGTACCATCTTGCCTGGCAAGTTACCCCCATTTTTCACTGTATATATGTTGTTTTAGTTGTATGTGTCACTGGGACCCTGGTAACCCAGGGCCCCAGTGCTCATAAGTGTGCCTGAATGTGTTACCTGTGTAGTGACTAACTGTCTCACTGAGGCTCTGCTAATCAGAACCTCAGTGGTTATGCTCTCTCATTTCTTTCCAATTTGTCACTGACAGGCTAGTGACCATTTTTACCAATTTACATTGGCTTACTGGAACACCCTTATAATTCCCTAGTATATGGTACTGAGGTACCCAGGGTATTGGGGTTCCAGGAGATCCCTATGGGCTGCAGCATTTCTTTTGCCACCCATAGGGAGCTCTGACAATTCTTACACAGGCCTGCCACTGCAGCCTGAGTGAAATAACGTCCACGTTATTTCACAGCCATTTTACACTGCACTTAAGTAACTTATAAGTCACCTATATGTCTAACCTTTACCTGGTAAAGGTTAGGTGCAAAGTTACTTAGTGTGAGGGCACCCTGGCACTAGCCAAGGTGCCCCCACATTGTTCAGAGCCAATTCACTGAACTTTGTGAGTGCGGGGACACCATTACACGCGTGCACTACATATAGGTCACTACCTATATGTAGCTTCACCATGGTAACTCCGAATATGGCCATGTAACATGTCTATGATCATGGAATTGCCCCCTCTATGCCATCCTGGCATTGTTGGTACAATTCCATGATCCCAGTGGTCTGTAGCACAGACCCTGGTACTGCCAGACTGCCCTTCCTGGGGTTTCTCTGCAGCTGCTGCTGCTGCCAACCCCTCAGACAGGCAGCTGCCCTCCTGGGGTCCAGCCAGGCCTGGCCCAGGATGGCAGAACAAAGAACTTCCTCTGAGAGAGGGTGTGACACCCTCTCCCTTTGGAAAATGGTGTGAAGGCAGGGGAGGAGTAGCCTCCCCCAGCCTCTGGAAATGCTTTGTTGGGCACAGATGTGCCCAATTCTGCATAAGCCAGTCTACACCGGTTCAGGGACCCCTTAGCCCCTGCTCTGGCGCGAAACTGGACAAAGGAAAGGGGAGTGACCACTCCCCTGACCTGCACCTCCCCTGGGAGGTGTCCAGAGCTCCTCCAGTGTGCTCCAGACCTCTGCCATCTTGGAAACAGAGGTGCTGCTGGCACACTGGACTGCTCTGAGTGGCCAGTGCCACCAGGTGACGTCAGAGACTCCTTGTGATAGGCTCCTTCAGGTGTTAGTAGCCTTTCCTCTCTCCTAGGTAGCCAAACCCTCTTTTCTGGCTATTTAGGGTCTCTGTCTCTGGGGAAACTTTAGATAACGAATGCATGAGCTCAGCCGAGTTCCTCTGCATCTCCCTCTTCACCTTCTGATAAGAAATCGACCGCTGACCGCGCTGGAAGCCTGCAAACCTGCAACATAGTAGCAAAGACGACTACTGCAACTCTGTAACGCTGATCCTGCCGCCTTCTCGACTGTTTTCCTGCTTGTGCATGCTGTGGGGGTAGTCTGCCTCCTCTCTGCACCAGAAGCTCCGAAGAAATCTCCCGTGGGTCGACGGAATCGTCCCCCTGCAACCGCAGGCACCAAAAAGCTGCATTACCGGTCCCTTGGGTCTCCTCTCAGCACGACGAGCGAGGTCCCTCGAATCCAGCGACACCGTCCAAGTGACCCCCACAGTCCAGTGACTCTTCAGCCCAAGTTTGGTGGAGGTAAGTCCTTGCCTCACCTCGCTGGGCTGCATTGCTGGGAACCGCGACTTTGCAGCTACTCCGGCCCCTGTGCACTTCCGGCGGAAATCCTTTGTGCACAGCCAAGCCTGGGTCCACGGCACTCTAACCTGCATTGCACGACTTTCTAAGTTGGTCTCCGGCGACGTGGGACTCCTTTGTGCAACTTCGGCGAGCACCGTTTCACGCATCCTCGTAGTGCCTGTTTCTGGCACTTCTCCGGGTGCTACCTGCTTCAGTGAGGGCTCTTTGTCTTGCTCGACGTCCCCTCTCTCTGCAGGTCCAATTTGCGACCTCCTGGTCCCTCCTGGGCCCCAGCAGCGTCCAAAAACGCCAAACGCACGATTTGCGTGTAGCAAGGCTTGTTGGCGTCCATCCGGCGGGAAAACACTTCTGCACGACTCTCCAAGGCGTGGGGGATCCATCCTCCAAAGGGAAAGTCTCTAGCCCTTGTCGTTCCTGCAGTATTCACAGTTCTTCAGCCTAGTAAGAGCTTCTTTGCACCAACCGCTGGCATTTCTTGGGCATCTGCCCATCTCCGAGCTGCTTGTGACTTTTGGACTTGGTCCCCTTGTTCCACAGGTACCCTCAGTCAGGAATCCATCGTTGTTGCATTGCTGATTTGTGTTTTCCTTGCATTTTCCCTCTAACACGACTATTTTGTCCTTAGGGGAACTTTAGTGCACTTTGCACTCACTTTTCAGGGTCTTGGGGAGGGTTATTTTGCTAACTCTCACTATTTTCTAATAGTCCCAGCGACCCTCTACAAGGTCACATAGGTTTGGGGTCCATTCGTGGTTCGCATTCCACTTTTGGAGTATATGGTTTGTGTTGCCCCTATCCCTATGTTTCCCCATTGCATCCTATTGTAACTATACATTGTTTGCACTGTTTTCTAAGACTATACTGCATATTTTTGCTATTGTGTATATATATCTTGTGTATATTTCCTATCCTCTCACTGAGGGTACACTCTAAGATACTTTGGCATATTGTCATAAAAATAAAGTACCTTTATTTTTAGTATAACTGTGTATTGTGTTTTCTTATGATATTGTGCATATGACACTAAGTGGTACTGTAGTAGCTTCACACGTCTCCTAGTTCAGCCTAAGCTGCTCTGCTAAGCTACCATTATCTATCAGCCTAAGCTGCTAGACACCCTATACACTAATAAGGGATAACTGGGCCTGGTGCAAGGTGCAAGTACCCCTTGGTACTCACTACAAGCCAGTCCAGCCTCCTACATTGGTTGTGCAGCGGTGGGATAAGTGCTTTGAGACTACTTACCACTCTTGTCATTGTACTTTTGATAAGAGAAAAATATACAAAACAAGGTCAGTGTATATACACATAGCCAAAAAGTTTTGCATTTCCTCTTTTCACTCTTTTCTAAGTGCTGAAAAGTACTTCTAAACTTTCAAAAAGTTCTTAAAAGTTTAAAAAGTTTTTTCTGTCTTTCCAAAAAGTTCTGAAAACTTTTTTCTCTTTGTCTATCACTTTAACTCTCTCTAAAAATGTCTGGCACAGGCCAAAAAGTTGAACTGTCCAAACTTGCATATGATCACCTTAGCTGGAAAGGAGCAAGGAGTCTCTGCATAGAGAGAGGTTTGAGTGTAGGGAAGAATCCTTCCTTAGAACTGTTAATTAATATGCTTAGAGTACAGGATAAGGCCATAAGTGCCCAATCTGTAGAAAAAGTAGCTAATGGTTCTCAATCTGATCCAGGGACTCCCCCAGGAAAAGGTTCAGGAAAGAAACTTCTCAGCCTGCCCATTACTAGACAGTCTAGCATAGTTGGTACAGAGGTTGAATCACATCATACTGATGATGTGCTCTCACATTATGCTGGTAGCCAAGCTGTTAGGGTGCCCTTGGTAAGGGACAGGTCTCCTTCTGTTCATTCCCATCATACCTCTGTATCTAGAAATGTCCCTTCCACCCACCCTGATGACAGATTGTTAGAAAGGGAGCTCAATAGATTGAGAGTGGAGCAAACCAGACTGAAGCTCAAGAAGCAACAGCTGGATTTGGATAGACAGTCTTTAGAAATAGAGAGGGAAAGACAGAAGATGGGTTTAGATACCCATGGTGGCAGCAGCAGTATTCCCCATAGTCATCCTGCAAAAGAGCATGATTCCAGGAATCTGCATAAGATAGTTCCCCCTTACAAGGAGGGGGATGACATTAACAAGTGGTTTGCTGCACTTGAGAGGGCCTGTGCTGTACAGGATGTCCCTCAAAAGCAGTGGGCTGCTATCCTATGGCTATCATTTACTGGAAAAGGTAGGGATAGGCTCCTTACTGTAAAAGAAAATGATGCTAACAATTTCCAAGTTCTTAAGAATGCACTCCTGGATGGTTATGGCTTAACCACTGAACAGTACAGGATAAAGTTCAGAGATACCAAAAAGGAGTCTTCACAAGACTGGGTTGATTTCATTGACCAGGCAGTGAAGGCCTTGGAGGGGTGGTTACATGGCAGTAAAGTTACTGATTATGACAGCCTGTATAACTTGATCCTGAGAGAGCATATTCTTAATAATTGTGTGTCTGATTTGTTGCACCAGTACTTGGTGGACTCTGATCTGACCTCTCCCCAAGAATTGGGAAAGAAGGCAGACAAATGGGTCAGAACAAGAGTGAACAGAAAAGTTCATACAGGGGGTGACAAAGATGGCAACAAAAAGAAGGATGGTAAGTCTTCTGACAAGGGTGGGGACAAATCTAAAAATGAGTCTTCATCAGGCCCACAAAAACACTCTGGTGGGGGTGGTGGGCCCAAATCCTCCTTTAATCAGAACAAGGAAAAGAAACCATGGTGCTATTTATGTAAGATAAAAGGCCATTGGACAACAGATCCCAGTTGTCCAAAGAAAGGCACCACAGCTCCTACCACTACAACCCCTACTGCTACACCTAGTGTCCCTACTAATAGCAGTGGTGGTGGGAGCAAACCTACTAATAGCCAATCCAAGGGAGTAGCTGGGCTCACTTTTGGTAATTTAGTTGGGGTTGGTCTGATTAGGGAGACCACAGAGGCTACTTTAGTCTCTGAAGGGGCTATTGACTTAGCCACTTTGGTTGCTTGCCCCCATAACTTGGAGAAGTACAAGCAACTAACCCTAATAAATGGTGTTGAGGTCCAGGCCTACAGGGACACAGGTGCCAGTGTCACAATGGTGATTGAGAAACTGGTGCACCCTGAACAACACATACTTGGACACCAGTACCAAGTAACCGATGCTCACAACATAACACAAAGCCACCCCATGGCTGTTGTAAATCTCAACTGGGGGGGGTATCTGGTCCAAAGAAAGTTGTGGTAGCTTCAGATTTACCTGTAGACTGTCTATTAGGGAACGATTTGGAGACATCAGCTTGGTCAGATGTGGAGTTGGAGGCCCATGCAGCAATGCTGGGCATCCCAGGGCATATTTTTGCTTTGACAAGGGCTCAGGCCAAAAAGCAAAAAGGACAGGGAAGCTTGGATCCTGGAACAATGGACCAAGTGCTCCCTAAAGCTAGGGCTAGTAGAAGCAAACCACTTCCTACTATCCCTCCCTCTACAGTGGATTCTACTTCTGAGGAAGAAGAATTCCCTCCCTGTGCAGAACCTACACCAGAGGAGCTGGAAGCAGACACTGCTGAGCTTTTGGGTGAAGGGGGGCCTGCCAGAGAGGAGCTGAGTGTGGCACAGCAAACCTGTCCCACATTAGAGGGTCTCAGACAGCAAGCTGTCAAACAGGCTAATGGGGATGTCAGTGACTCACACAGAGTTTACTGGGAGGACAACCTCTTGTACACTGAGCATAGGGATCCTAAACCTGGAGCTGCCAGGAGATTAGTGATTCCTCAGGAGTACAGAAAGTTCCTCCTAACACTGGCACATGACATTCCCTTAGCTGGGCACCTGGGTCAAATGAAAACTTGGGACAGATTGGTACCACTGTTTCATTGGCCTAGGATGTCTGAGGACACAAAAGAATTTTGTAAGTCCTGTGAAACCTGTCAAGCCAGTAGCAAGACAGGTGGCACTCCAAAGGCACCCCTTATCCCACTGCCTGTGGTTGGGGTTCCCTTTGAAAGGGTAGGGGTTGACATAGTTGGCCCCCTTGACCCTCCTACTGCTTCAGGCAATAGGTTTATCTTGGTGGTAGTGGACCATGCCACAAGATATCCTGAAGCTATTCCTTTAAGGACCACTACAGCTCCTGCAGTGGCAAAGGCCCTCCTGGGAATATTTTCCAGGGTGGGCTTCCCAAAGGAAGTAGTATCAGACAGGGGAAGCAATTTCATGTCTGCATACTTAAAGGCCATGTGGAAGGAGTGTGGTGTAACTTACAAGTTCACAACACCCTATCATCCACAAACAAATGGACTGGTGGAGAGATTTAATAAAACTCTCAAAGGCATGATTATGGGACTCCCTGAAAAACTCCGCAGGAGATGGGATATCCTTCTACCATGCCTCCTTTTTGCCTACAGGGAGGTACCCCAGAAAGGAGTGGGCTTCAGCCCCTTTGAACTTCTTTTTGGACACCCTGTTAGGGGTCCACTCACACTTGTAAAGGAGGGTTGGGAACAACCTTTAAAAGCTCCTAAGCAGGATATTGTGGACTATGTACTTGGCCTCAGATCAAGGATGGCTGAGTACATGAAAAAGGCCAGTAAAAACCTTCAGGCCAGCCAAGAGCTCCAGAAGCAATGGCATGATCAGAAGGCTGTTTTGGTTCAGTACCAACCAGGGCAGAAAGTGTGGGTCTTGGAGCCTGTGGCCCCAAGAGCACTCCAAGATAAATGGAGTGGACCCCACACAATTGTTGAAAAGAAGGGTGAAGTCACCTACTTGGTTGACTTAGGCACTGCCAGGAGTCCCCTTAGGGTGCTCCATGTCAACCGCCTGAAACCCTACTATGACAGGGCTGATCTCACCCTGCTCATGGCAACAGATGAGGGACAGGAAGAAGACAGTGATCCTCTACCTGATCTCTTCTCTTCCACAGAACAAGATGCTCTTGTGGAAGGTGTAGTTTTGGCTGATTGTCTTACTGCTGAGCAGAAAGATAATTGCATAAATCTCCTAGGACAATTTTCAGAACTCTTCTCCATTGTGCCAGGCACCACTTCTTGGTGTGAGCACACTATAGATACTGGAGACAGTTTACCTGTCAAAAGTAAGATCTATAGGCAGCCTGACCATGTCAGGGACTGCATAAAGCAAGAAGTTCAGAAAATGTTGGAACTAGGAGTGGTTGAGCACTCTGACAGTCCATGGGCTTCTCCTGTGGTACTGGTACCAAAACCCAATTCTAAAGATGGAAAGAAGGAAATGAGGTTTTGTGTAGACTATAGAGGTCTCAACTTGGTAACCAAAACTGATGCTCACCCTATACCCAGGGCAGATGAGCTCATAGATACACTGGCATCTGCCAAGTATCTAAGCACTTTTGATTTGACTGCAGGGTATTGGCAGATCAAATTGTCAGAAGATGCTAAACCTAAGACTGCATTTTCTACCATTGGAGGACATTACCAGTTAACTGTAATGCCTTTTGGTTTGAAAAATGCACCTGCCACTTTTCAGAGGTTGGTGAACACAGTCCTGCAAGGGCTGGCAGCTTTCAGTGCAGCATATTTGGACGATATAGCTGTCTTTAGCTCCAGCTGGGATGATCACCTGGTCCACCTTTGGAAAGTTTTGGAGGCCCTGCAAAAGGCAGGCCTCACTATCAAGGCTTCAAAGTGCCAGATAGGGCAGGGTAAGGTGGTTTATCTGGGACACCTTGTTGGTGGGGAACAGATTGCACCACTTCAGGGGAAAATCCAAACTATTATTGATTGGGTTCCCCCTACCACTCAGACTCAGGTGAGAGCCTTCCTAGGCCTCACTGGGTATTACAGGAGGTTCATTAAGAACTATGGCTCCATTGCAGCCCCTCTTAATGACCTCACATCCAAGAAAATGCCTAAAAAGGTATTATGGACAGCAAACTGTCAGAAAGCTTTTGAGGAGCTGAAGCAGGCCATGTGCTCTGCACCTGTCCTGAAAAGCCCTTGTTACTCTAAAAAATTCTATGTCCAAACTGATGCATCTGAATTAGGAGTAGGGGCAGTCCTATCACAACTTAATTCTGAGGGCCAGGATCAACCTGTTGCTTTTATTAGTAGAAGGTTGACCCCTAGAGAAAAGCGTTGGTCTGCCATTGAGAGGGAGGCCTTTGCTGTGGTCTGGGCTCTGAAGAAGTTGAGGCCATACCTGTTTGGCACTCACTTCATTGTTCAGACAGACCACAAACCTCTACTTTGGCTAAAACAAATGAAAGGTGAAAATCCTAAATTGTTGAGGTGGTCCATATCCCTACAGGGAATGGACTATACAGTGGAACATAGACCTGGGAGTAGCCACTCCAATGCAGATGGACTCTCCAGATATTTCCACTTAGACAATGAAGACTCATCAGGTAATGGCTAGTCTTATTGTCCTTCGTTTGGGGGGGGGGGGTTGTGTAGGAAAGTACCATCTTGCCTGGCAAGTTACCCCCATTTTTCACTGTATATATGTTGTTTTAGTTGTATGTGTCACTGGGACCCTGGTAACCCAGGGCCCCAGTGCTCATAAGTGTGCCTGAATGTGTTACCTGTGTAGTGACTAACTGTCTCACTGAGGCTCTGCTAATCAGAACCTCAGTGGTTATGCTCTCTCATTTCTTTCCAATTTGTCACTGACAGGCTAGTGACCATTTTTACCAATTTACATTGGCTTACTGGAACACCCTTATAATTCCCTAGTATATGGTACTGAGGTACCCAGGGTATTGGGGTTCCAGGAGATCCCTATGGGCTGCAGCATTTCTTTTGCCACCCATAGGGAGCTCTGACAATTCTTACACAGGCCTGCCACTGCAGCCTGAGTGAAATAACGTCCACGTTATTTCACAGCCATTTTACACTGCACTTAAGTAACTTATAAGTCACCTATATGTCTAACCTTTACCTGGTAAAGGTTAGGTGCAAAGTTACTTAGTGTGAGGGCACCCTGGCACTAGCCAAGGTGCCCCCACATTGTTCAGAGCCAATTCACTGAACTTTGTGAGTGCGGGGACACCATTACACGCGTGCACTACATATATGTCACTACCTATATGTAGCTTCACCATGGTAACTCCGAATATGGCCATGTAACATGTCTATGATCATGGAATTGCCCCCTCTATGCCATCCTGGCATTGTTGGTACAATTCCATGATCCCAGTGGTCTGTAGCACAGACCCTGGTACTGCCAGACTGCCCTTCCTGGGGTTTCTCTGCAGCTGCTGCTGCTGCCAACCCCTCAGACAGGCAGCTGCCCTCCTGGGGTCCAGCCAGGCCTGGCCCAGGATGGCAGAACAAAGAACTTCCTCTGAGAGAGGGTGTGACACCCTCTCCCTTTGGAAAATGGTGTGAAGGCAGGGGAGGAGTAGCCTCCCCCAGCCTCTGGAAATGCTTTGTTGGGCACAGATGTGCCCAATTCTGCATAAGCCAGTCTACATCGGTTCAGGGACCCCTTAGCCCCTGCTCTGGCGCGAAACTGGACAAAGGAAAGGGGAGTGACCACTCCCCTGACCTGCACCTCCCCTGGGAGGTGTCCAGAGCTCCTCCAGTGTGCTCCAGACCTCTGCCATCTTGGAAACAGAGGTGCTGCTGGCACACTGGACTGCTCTGAGTGGCCAGTGCCACCAGGTGACGTCAGAGACTCCTTGTGATAGGCTCCTTCAGGTGTTAGTAGCCTTTCCTCTCTCCTAGGTAGCCAAACCCTCTTTTCTGGCTATTTAGGGTCTCTGTCTCTGGGGAAACTTTAGATAACGAATGCATGAGCTCAGCCGAGTTCCTCTGCATCTCCCTCTTCACCTTCTGATAAGGAATCGACCGCTGACCGCGCTGGAAGCCTGCAAACCTGCAACATAGTAGCAAAGACGACTACTGCAACTCTGTAACGCTGATCCTGCCGCCTTCTCGACTGTTTTCCTGCTTGTGCATGCTGTGGGGGTAGTCTGCCTCCTCTCTGCACCAGAAGCTCCGCAGAAATCTCCCGTGGGTCGACGGAATCGTCCCCCTGCAACCGCAGGCACCAAAAAGCTGCATTACCGGTCCCTTGGGTCTCCTCTCAGCACGACGAGCGAGGTCCCTCGAATCCAGCGACACCGTCCAAGTGACCCCCACAGTCCAGTGACTCTTCAGCCCAAGTTTGGTGGAGGTAAGTCCTTGCCTCACCTCGCTGGGCTGCATTGCTGGGAACCGCGACTTTGCAGCTACTCCGGCCCCTGTGCACTTCCGGCGGAAATCCTTTGTGCACAGCCAAGCCTGGGTCCACAGCACTCTAACCTGCATTGCACGACTTTCTAAGTTGGTCTCCGGCGACGTGGGACTCCTTTGTGCAACTTCGGCGAGCACCGTTTCACGCATCCTCGTAGTGCCTGTTTCTGGCACTTCTCCGGGTGCTACCTGCTTCAGTGAGGGCTCTTTGTCTTGCTCGACGTCCCTTCTCTCTGCAGGTCCAATTTGCGACCTCCTGGTCCCTCCTGGGCCCCAGCAGCGTCCAAAAACGCCAAACGCACGATTTGCGTGTAGCAAGGCTTGTTGGCGTCCATCCGGCGGGAAAACACTTCTGCACGACTCTCCAAGGCGTGGGGGATCCATCCTCCAAAGGGGAAGTCTCTAGCCCTTGTCGTTCCTGCAGTATTCACAGTTCTTCAGCCTAGTAAGAGCTTCTTTGCACCAACCGCTGGCATTTCTTGGGCATCTGCCCATCTCCGAGCTGCTTGTGACTTTTGGACTTGGTCCCCTTGTTCCACAGGTACCCTCAGTCAGGAATCCATCGTTGTTGCATTGCTGATTTGTGTTTTCCTTGCATTTTCCCTCTAACACGACTATTTTGTCCTTAGGGGAACTTTAGTGCACTTTGCACTCACTTTTCAGGGTCTTGGGGAGGGTTATTTTGCTAACTCTCACTATTTTCTAATAGTCCCAGCGACCCTCTACAAGGTCACATAGGTTTGGGGTCCATTCGTGGTTCGCATTCCACTTTTGGAGTATATGGTTTGTGTTGCCCCTATCCCTATGTTTCCCCATTGCATCCTATTGTAACTATACATTGTTTGCACTGTTTTCTAAGACTATACTGCATATTTTTGCTATTGTGTATATATATCTTGTGTATATTTCCTATCCTCTCACTGAGGGTACACTCTAAGATACTTTGGCATATTGTCATAAAAATAAAGTACCTTTATTTTTAGTATAACTGTGTATTGTGTTTTCTTATGATATTGTGCATATGACACTAAGTGGTACTGTAGTAGCTTCACACGTCTCCTAGTTCAGCCTAAGCTGCTCTGCTAAGCTACCATTATCTATCAGCCTAAGCTGCTAGACACCCTATACACTAATAAGGGATAACTGGGCCTGGTGCAAGGTGCAAGTACCCCTTGGTACTCACTACAAGCCAGTCCAGCCTCCTACAGTGTGGACTACAGAGGGCTCAACTCTGTCACCAAGACAGATGCTCTCCCCATACCAAGGGCAGATGAGCTCATTGACAAATTAGGTGCTGCCAAATATGTAAGTACCTTTGACTTAACTGCAGGGTACTGGCAAATTAAAATGGCGCCTGGAGCAAAAGAAAAGACAGCATTTTCCACAACTGATGGGCATTATGAGTTTACTGTTATGCCCTTTGGCTTAAAGAATGCCCCTGCCACCTTCCAAAGGTTGGTGAAGCAAGTCCTTGCTGGCTTGGAGATCTTTAGCGCAGCATATCTTGATGATATTGCTGTCTTTAGCTCCAACTGGCAGGATCACCTGGTCCACCTGAAGAAGGTTTTGCAGGCCCTGCAAGTAGCAGGCCTCTCTATCAAGGCATCCAAATGCCAGATAGGGCAGGGTGCAGTGGTTTACTTGGGACACCTGGTAGGTGGAGGCCATGTTTAGCCACTCCAACCCAAGATCCAGACAATTCTGGATTGGGAAACTCCAAAAACCCAGACTCAAGTCAGGGCATTCCTTGACTTGACTGGGTACTATAGGAGGTTTGTGAAGGGATATGGATGCATAGTGACTCCCCTCACAGAACTCACCTCCAAGAAAATTCCCAAGAAAGTTAACTGGACCTTAGACTGTCAAAATGCCTTTGACACCCTAAAAGAAGCTATGTGCTCAGAACCAGTTTTGAAAGCTCCAGATTATACCAAGCAATTCATTGTGCAGACCGATGCCTATGAACATGGGATAAGAGCAGCCGTATCCCAAACCAATGATGATGGCCTTGACCAGCCTGTTGCTTTTATTAGCAGGAGGTTACTCCCCAGGGAGCAGCGTTGGAGTACCATTGAGAGGGAGGCCTTTGCTGTGGTTTGGTCACTGAAAAAGCTGAGATCATACTTGTTTGGTACTCCCTTTATTGTTCAAACTGACCACAGACCTCTCAGATGGCTCATGCAAATGAAAGGAGAGAACCCAAAACTGTTGAGTTGGTCCATATCCCTACAGGGAATGGACTTTATAGTGGAATACAGACCTGGGACTGCCCATGCCAATGCAGATGGCCTTTCCAGGTTCTTCCACTTAGACAATGAAGACTCTCTTGGGAAAGGTTAGTCTCATCCTCTTTCATTTGGGGGTGGGGGGGTTGTGTAGTAAGATGCCCCTGTTGGCATGGTTACCCCCTAACTTTTTGCCTTTTGTTGATGCTAGTTTTGACTGAAAGTGTGCTGGGACCCTGCTAACCAGGCCCCAGCACCAGTGTTCTTTCCCCAAACTGTACTTTGGTCTCCATAATTGGCACAGCCCTGGCACACAGTTAAGTTCCTTGTAAAAGGTACCCCTGGTACCAAGGGCCCTGTGGCCAGGAAAGGTCTCTAAGGGCTGCAGCATGTATTATGCCACCCTGGGGACCCCTCACTCAGCACAGACACACTGCCTCTCAGCTTGTGTGTGCTGGTGGGGAGAAAAAGACTCAGTCAACATGGCACTCCCCTCAGAGTGCCATGCCCACAACCCACTGCCTGTGGTATAGGTAAGTCACCCCCTAGCAGGCCTTACAGCCCTAAGGCAGGGTACACTAAACCACAGGTGAGGGCATAGGTGCATGAGCATTATGCCCCTACAGTGTCTATATCAATTCTTAGACATTGTAAGTGCAGGGTAGCCATAAAGAGCATATGGTCAAGGAGTTTGTCAAATATGAACTCCACAGTTCCGTAATGGCTACACTGAATACTGGGAAGTTTGATATCAAACTTCTCAGAAAAACAAACCCATACTGGTGCCAGTGTTAGATTTATTACAAAAATGCACACAGAGGGCATCTAAGAGATGCCCCCTGTATACCAACCCAACTGCTAATGCTAGGCTGACCAGTTCCGGCCACATCCAGACGGGTTTCTGGCCACATGGGGTGAGTGCCGTTGTGCCCTCTGTGGCCAGGAACAAAAGCCAGTCCTGGGTGGAGGTGCTTCTCACCTCCCCCTGCAGGAAATGTAACACCTAGCAGTGAGCCTCAAAGGCTCAAGCCGGTGTTACAGTGCCTAAGGGCACTCCAGCTAGTGGAGATGCCCGCCCCCCAGAGAAGCCCCCACTTTTGACGGCAAGTCTGGGGGAAAATAATGAGAAAAACAAGGAGGAGTCACTCTCTAGCCAGGACAGCCCCTAATGTGTCCTGAGCTGAGGTGACTCCTTCTTTGGAAAATCCTCCATCTTGCTTTGGAGGATTTCCCCCAATAGGAATAGGGATGTGCCCCCCCTCCCCAAAGGGAGGAGGCACAAGGAGGGTGTAGCCAACCTCAGGGACAGTAGCCATTGGCCACTGCCCTTTAACCCTAAAACACCCCTAAATGTAATATTTAGGGGCGACCCTGAACCCAGGAAATCAGATTCCTGCAACCTGAATCAAGAATAAGGACTGCTGACCTGAAAGACTCGCAGAGAAGACGGAGACGACAACTGCTTTGGCCCCAGCCCTACAGGCCTGTCTCCAGATTCAAAGAACCTGCAACAGCGACTCATCAGAGGGGACCAGCGACCTCTGCCAAATCCCTGCAACTTCTAAGGACCAAGAAACTCCAGAGGACAGTGGCCCTGCCCAAGCAACCAAGAAGAAACCAACTTTAAAGAGACTCCAGCCTCACCCCTGAAGTGTGAGTCTCCACACTCTGCACCCAACGTCCCCGGCCTGTGTCCAGAGAAATCAACACTGCAGCGAGGACTCCCAGGCAACTCCCACGATGTGGCCTCCCTGAGATGACCTTCCTGCACCCCCACAGCGACGCCTGCAGAGAGAATCCGGAGAATCCCCCTGACCGCGACTGTTCGGTAACAACGGACCCAGCACCTGGAAGAAGCACTGCACCCGCAGCCCCCAGGTCCGTGAGAAGTCGACTACCGGGGCATGAGTGACCAGCAGGCGACTCTCCTTCTTTCCCGAGGAGCCCTCCTGTGCCCTGCCTGCATCGCCAAAGTGACCCCCGGGTCCCTCCATTGATTTCTATCTAAAACCCGACACCTACTTCATGCACTGCACCCGGCCGCCCCTGTGCCGCTGAGGGTGTACAGTGTGTGCCTGTTTGGGACCCCCCCAGTGCTCTACAAAACCCCCCTGGTATGCTCCCCGAGAACGCAGGTACTTACCTGCTAGCAGACTGGAACCGGAGCACCCCTAGTCTCCATAGGCGCCTATATTATTTGGGCCCCTCTTTAACCTCTGCACCTGACCGGCCCCGTGTGGCTGGTGCTGGGTGCTTGGGGTTGCCTTGAACCCCCAACGGTGGGCTGCCTATGCCCCAGAGACTGAACTTCTAAGTGCTTTACTTACCTGAAAAAGTAACTTTTACTTACCTCCACCAGGAACTGTTGAATTTTGCAGTGTCCACTTTTAAAATAGCTTATTGTCATTTTATGCTAAACTGTGTACATTACTGTTTTCATTCAAAGTTCTATTTTTTTACCTATGCCAAGCACTTTACATTTTATGCATTTACTTGCATTCTGAATCTTGTGGTGCTAAAATAAATTAAGAAAATAATATTTTTCTATATAAAAACCTATTGGCCTGGAGTTAAGTCTTTGAGTGTGTGTTCTCATTTATTGCCTGTGTGTATACAACAGATGCTTAACACTACCCTCTGATAAGCCTTCTGCTCGACCACACTACCACAAAATGGAGCATTAGAATTATCTAATTTTGCCACTATCAACCTCTAAGGGGAACCCCTTGACTCTGTGCACACTATCTCTCACTTTGATATTGTACATACAGAGCCAACTTCCTACAAAGAGGATTCCAGGGCGTCAATGAGGCCACTTGAAGAGCAAGTCAGGACACTAGTATCTCAGTCACAAGGCTGCCGGCTGACAGCTCATTAGCAGTGACAATGTGTTAACTACACCCCTCTTCAACTAAGAGATGAGGAGTAGACCAGTGGAGGGACAAAATGAAAATGTCTACAATGCTGGCCAGGGCGGGGGGCTTACTCCTGTTTACAGCATGTTCTCCACAAAAGGGGTCTGAGGGGCGACTGATGCCTATCGAGAATACGCTGGCGAGGTTCAACCATAATGTTTTATCCCCACTGGTTTTTATGGGCGAACGCAAAGTGCTCCGTCCATTCTGAAATCTCTCTCGTCAGTCACTTTCATTGGTTCGTGGGCTTGCCTTTTAAAATCTGCTTGCTTTCATTTGTGAAAGGTGTTAGCGCATCAGAGTAAGTCAGTTAATAAGTAAAATTACAAGGAGACGCGTTGAGGTCGATAAACCTTTGGACCGCGTTTGGAGACTTCCCAGTACGAAATATTTCCTTGACATCATCAATCAATTGTTCAATATAGTAAATCAATAAGAACAATCACCAATCAATAAACAATCAATAGGAATCAGTAATTGAACACACCATGACCTTTCAGTCATGAATAACCACACCAGTTTAGTTAAGTGTCAGGATATTTATTTCCGTATTAGTAACAATCTAATATCATGTTGGTTAAACTCAATAGCAACAAACACATCAAAAGCACTATTTCTTGGCAATCAGAACACAACTTAATCAATGCATAGATTATGATCATTCAGAATTTAAGCACATCATTAATATGAATCAACTTAGCAGAGTCTCTTGAGTACATGAATCAACAGAGAAAGAATTAAGGGGGTCATTACAACATTGGCGGTAAAAGCCGCTTACCGCCGTGCAGAAGACTGCCAACACACCGCCGCGGAATTCCACCACAGCTATTACGACCCACATCCCGAAATCCGACAAAATTCAGACACCCACACAAGTCCGCCACACTAAAGGTCAGTGATAAACTGGCGAAAACAAAACCTCCACCGTCACGCCAACAGAAATACGCCCATGCTATCACAACCCACGAATCCACGCAGCGGTCTTTCAACCGCGGTATTCCATTGGCGGTGCACACCGCCGCGCTCAAAATACACACACTCTTACAAAACACATTGGACAATTCCAAATACACACACCTGATACACATACACCACTCCCACACACCCAATACAATATAAAACACACACCCACATCACCCACAAACCCCTACGACCAAAAATTCAGAAAGCAGGCCAGAGAGAGACACCACCATCCACAAACTAGCAGCCACACCACACACCACTACATATCACAACACTTATCACCACACACACCACCCCACACATCACCCACACCACCCCATGGCACGGCAAAGACACCCCAGGTTCTCCGAGGAGGAGCTCAGGGTCATGGTGGAGGAAATTGTCCGGGTAGAGCCACAGCTATTTGGATCACATGTGCAGCACACCTCCATAGCTAGGAAGATGGAGCTATGGCGAAGACTAGTCGACCGGGTCCACGCAGTGGGACAGCACCCAAGAAATCGGGACGACATCAGGAAGAGGTGGAACGACCTACGGGGGAAGGTGCGTTCCGTGGTCTCAAGACACAACATCGCAGTACAGCGGACTGGCGGCGGACCCCCACCTCCTCCCCCACAACTAACAACATGGGAGGAGCAGGTCTTGACTATTCTGCATCCTGAGGGCCGCGCAGGAATCGGTGGAGGAATGGACTCTGGTAAGTCAATTCTTAACTATCATATCCCCCACCCTGCCTGCATGCTATCACAGACCCGCAACCTCGCCCCCTCCCCTATCACTCCAACTCCTCACAAATGTACTAATAACACAAACCACCCATCCCAACACCAAGCCCTGCATGACACAACAAAGCATGGACACCCATCACTAAAGCATGCCCACTGCACATCATCACACAAGCCCCCCCACAGGAATGCTAGCACTGGGGTACACGCTCACCCACACATTGCCCACCATGACACACACAGATGCAATAATCATGCTTTTACACCCCTGCAGGACCACTACCCAACGTCACCAGACAGGAGGGTCCAGACATCTCCACCCCACCCATAGAAGAGGCCCACAGTGATTACAGCAGCTCTGTCCAACTGGATCCAGAAGACCAGCCCGGACCATCGTGGGCCTCGGGACAGTTGGTTCCCCACACCCGGTCACAGGCCACCACAGACCTTCCACCCTCTGGTAACACCAGCACAGCACCCACCCAGCGGGCCCATACCTCCGTCCCCAGGACACGTCAATCAGCTGTGTGTCTACCACTACAGGGAACCCAGGATAACCCACCACCCCAACAACAACAGGGACCTGGGGGCAGTGGTAGTGGGCACACGGTCCAGGGGACGGAGGCCCAGGAACACAGGGGAACTGGGAGGGCTGCTGTACGACAGGGGGCGGATAGGCCTAGGGAACCCACTCTCCACGAGGCCCTCTCCTTCATCATGGGAGCATACCACCACTCCCGGGAGACGATGGCAACGGTCCTGGCCAAGTTTCAGGAGACCCAGTGGCTGCAGGAGGAACAATATTTGGGGTTCAGGGAGGAACTCAGAACCATCAGCTCCGCCATGGGCACCATCGTAGGGGTGCTGAAGGAGATATTTAACACCAGAAGGGACACTGTGGCACTCCAAGGGGCCCCTGACACTAGCATGGACGAAGAACTGCCCACCACCTCCGCCGGCGCTAGTGGACAGGACGCCCCGCCACAGGACCACCACAGCAGCACCCCACCCCCTGCAGACGGAGAACCACCCCGCAAACGGTCCCTGAGATCCAGGAACAAGACAGAGCACGATGCCAAGACCCCCGCCAAGAAATGAGACCACCCTGATTGTCATCCTACTGTCCCACTTTGTAACCCTGTCCATATAGGAACTGCCCTAGCTCCACTTCCTATGCCCATATGGGCAATGCACTTGTGAGACTAATAGACTGGACTCTGCCATGGACATTCCTCCACCATCACCCCTCACCATTTTACACCTCCCCTCCAATATTGAGCACTTCAATAAACACCCTTGAAGCACAAAACAATCTGGAGTCAGTCTGTGATTTTGAAAATGTGTATTAGCAATGACAGTGACAAAAAAAGCGTTTTCAAATGTAATGTCAACATACCTATGTCACACATCTCAAGTCCATGAGGAATCTAAGCAGATGACACACGTTGGAAACCACACCTGTGAAACCGTAAGGGAAATGTACAACTCAGTTACCATATACTGGTTGAAATCGACAGACAGGATAGAGGTAGAAGTGTGAAAGTACTTGTAGTAGGCAGGAATGTGTTCTCACCTGTGTGTCACTGGAAATATTGCTGGATAACTGAGTCCCTGTTGTCAGTGTCTTCTTCCTCTGCTTCCTCCTCATCACTGTCCACAGGCTCCACAGCTGCCACAATACCGTCATCTGGACCATCCTTCTGCAGAAAAGGCACCTGTTGTCGCAAAGCCAAGTTGTGAATCATACAGCAGGCCACGATGATCTGGCACACCTTCCTTGGTGAGTAGAATAGGGAACCACCTGTCATATGGAGGCACCTGAACCAGGCCTTCAGGAGGCCGAAGGTGCGTTCGATCACCCTCCTACTCCGCCCATGGGCCTCATTGTAGCGTTCCTCTGCCCTGGTCCTGGGATTCCTCACTGGGGTCAGTAGCCATGACAGGTTGGGGTAACCAGAATCCCCTAATAGGCACACACGGTGCCTCTGGAGTTGACCCATCACATAAGGGATGCTGCTATACCATCTGTACATTCATCGAATGATAACTCTTCCGGTTCCTGAGGGGGGGGGGGCAGAGCTACATGGGTCCCATCAATGGCACCTATGATGTTGGGGATATGTCCAAGGGCATAGAAGTCACCTTTAACAGTAGCCAAATCCTCCACCTGAGGGAAAACGATGTAGCTCTGCATGTGTTTCAGCAGGGCAGACAACACTCTGGACAACACGTTGGAAAACATAGGCTGGGACATCCCTGATGCCATGGCCACTGTTGTTTGAAAAATGGAGCACTGATAGCACCTGCACTTGAGGGGGATCCCTGTGGGATGGCGGATTGCTGACATCAGGTCTGGCTCCAACTGGGCACACAGTTCCTGGATTGTGGCACGGTCAAACCTGTAGGTGATGATCAAATGTCTTTCCTCCATTGTCGACAGGTCCACCAGCGGTCGGTACACCGGATGATTCCGCCATCTCCTCATATGTCCCAGCGGATGGTGCCTAGGAATGACAACAGCGACCACAGAGTCAAACAACTCAGACGTATGTACCCACAGTCTACACAGAACACCATTCATACACAAAATCTGGCCTGTATTTGTGATGCACGACAAGGCCTAGGTCTGTGTGACGCAGTTGGTAACTAGGCCATGTGGGCCCCTGAAATGGCGGCTGCCTGACCTCTAAAGTGGGACAATGGGATGTGAGGTAACTGCACTGGCGTTGTACACCGTTGTTGTAGGCGGTCGAAGAACGCGACGCAATGCTGCATTGGGTAACATTGGACCCTATGGGTCCCAGGACTATGTACGCCGGCGGTGATGGTACGCACCGCCGCAGACGTGACCGCTGCGGACGTGACCACCATTTTCTATCTGTTCAATCACTCGATACCTGATCTTCAACAGGAGAGGACCTATACTGCAAGTGCTGCTGTGACCTCGGTCTGGAAGAGACAATGGCTCATGCGTCTGGGGAAATGGCCCCTGCCTTCACTGCAGAGGAGTTGGAGAAGCTCGTGGACGGGGTCCTCCCCCAGTACACGCTACTCTACGGTCCTCCAGACCAACAGGTAAGTACACAGGGAGCACGTTGTATGGGCTATGCCTGTGTGGCGAGGGCTGGTTGTAAGAATGAAGGGGGCACAGTTCTGCGTGCATGAAGGACTGTGAATGCATGTGCCACATGGCAAGGGTAGGGATGTGGGCCACTCATTTTGACGGTGCAGTTGGTAATGACTTCTCTTCTTCCCCTGTACATGTCATGTAGGTCAGCACCCACCAGAAGAAGGATATTTGGCGTGCCATCGCCAAGGACGTCCGGACCCTCTGGGTCCACCACAGACAGAGCACTCACTGCCGGAAAAGATGGGAGGACAATCGCCGCTGGAGCAAGAAGACGGCGAGGCTCAGCTGGGGATGGCCTCCCAACGTGGGAGGGGTACCCGTCGAACCATGACCCCCCTGATGTTCCGGATCCTGGCGGTGGCCTACCCTGAGTTGGATGGGCGCTTGAGGGCATCACAGCAGACACAAGGGGGTGAGTACAACATCATTCAGCAGACTTTGCGTGCAGTGAAGGTGTCTGGGTGGGGGAGGAGGGCTGTGGGTTTCCCTAGGCCAGGGCGAGTTCCGTAGGCCAGGCCCCTCCGTAATGCAGGCCATGTGGCACCCCACCCCACCTCTGTAGAGTGCCAAGTACAGGTATACATGCCCCTGTGTCATCTATGTGTACATATGTCGACCATAGCCATGTAGGACATATCCCAGGAATTGCATCTGTAGAGCCCAACAGTGCGACGTAGTGCAGGGGGCTGCTGTGTCTGTATTGTCCGCCAACGGTAGCGGTAAGCCATGCACTCAACCTGTCTTTCTTCTGTCGCCCCCCCCTTTTTGTGGTCTCCCTGTTTTTGTGTGCATCAGCATCATCAGGCGGAGGTATAGTGGCACCGGAGCACGAGGGAGCTGCATCCCACATGGCCATGGAGGGCTACACCACGGACTCGGAATACACCAGTGGGACGGAGGGCGAGGGGAGCACAACCGCGGTCAAAGGATCAGCAACCAGCGACAGACTCGTCCTCCGATGGGAGCTCCCTTGTGGTGGCGGCAAAATCTGTGCCCCCCACTTCTACAGGTACAGCCGCCACCCCCCTACCAGCACCGCCCTCCCAGCAGCCCCTCAGCCTTCGCCCCGTGCCCGCTCACCCAGGAGGGTGGGCATCACCTTCGCCTCAGGCATCTCAGCCCCTGCCCCTGTCACCTCTGCTGCCCTCAGTGAGGAGGCCATTTACCTCCTCAGGTCCCTCACTGTTGGGCAGTCTACCATTTTGAATGCCAACCAGGGTGTAGAAAGGGAATTGCAACACACAAATCCATTCCTGGAGGGCATTCATTCTGGTCAGGCTTCCCTTCACCGAACCCTGCAAACTCTGGCCTCAGCACTGATGGCAGCCATTGTCCCTGTCTCTAGCCTCCCCCCTCCAACTTCCTCCACCCAGACCCAATCCCCTGTACCCCAGCCTATCCCAAGCACACCATCAGACCAGCCTGCACACACCTCATCACACAAGGGAAGCTCAGGAAAACATAAGCACCACACATCCCACAGGCACTCACGGAAGCATCACACACATACAGACACACCAACATCCACTGCCTCCACTGTGTCCCCCTCCTTGTCGTCTCCCTCCTAGTCTCGTCTACACTCTCACCTGCATGCACTACTACTACAGCCACTACGTCCCGCACCAGCACACCCACCACCACACCCTGCTCACGTGCAGTCACCACCCCCACTCCCATTTACACATCCCCTGTGTCCTCTCCCAGTGTGTCTGTGACGCCCCCTCCGAAGATACACAAACGCAGGTACACACCCACCCAACAGCCATCCACCTCACGACAGCCTCCAGCCCATGCACCTTCACCCAAAGTCACCAAACGTACACCTCCTACAACCACTACCTCTTCCTCCACTCCCAAACCCCCTCCAGCTACCCGTCTCAGTGTTCCTAAGAAACTTTTCCTGGCCAACCTTGACCTCTTTTCCACCCCCCCTCCAACTCATAGGTCCCGTACTAGCACCTCAGCCAAAAAAATCGCCGGGACTAGTGGTGCCTGTTACAGGTATGTGGAGTGCACCGGCCACCAGGCCAGCCAGTGTGGCACGGAGCCACAGCACAGCCAGTCCTCCCCCTGTGAAGCACCAGAAGTTGGACAGTGCCCGGTGGAAGAGGGGGAAGACTCCAGCCAGCAAAGCCGCTCACAAGGGTCCCGGGGGTAGTGTCGACTCAGCTGTGACTCCTCCCAAGGTGGGGAAGGGGCAGAAGAAATCTCCAAAGTCTGGGAGGAGCAGCACGGCGGAGAAGACCGCCATTATCCCCGCTGCCCAGGAGGCCACCGCCAGCCCAATCGTCACTGGCCAGGAGGCCACCGCCAGAGTCACTGCCCAGGAGGCCAGCCCCATCGTCACTGGCCAGGAGGCCACCGCCAGAGTCACTGCCCAGGAGGCCACTGCCAGCCCCATCGTCACTGGCCAGGAGGCCACTGCCAGCCCCAGAGTCACTGGCCAGGAGGGCCCCGGAAGCCACAGCCCAGCTGCCCATGAAGGACCGCCAGCCACAGGCCTGCTGGGCAATGAAGGACCGCCTTGGCAAGCACCGCTGAACAGGCCAGGGACCGCTGAACAAGGCAAAGACCGCCATGGCAAGCACCGCTGAACAGGTCAGAAACTGCCAACTCTAGCACCGCTGAACAGGGCAAAGACCACCATGGCAAGCACCGCTGAACAGGTCAGAAACTGCCAACTCAAGCACCGCTGAACAGGGCAAAGACCGCCAACTCAAGCACCGCCGAACAGGGCAAAGACCGCCAAGGCGAGCACCGCTAGCCCATTAGTGGCAGGTGCAGTGACGCAACTGGGACTGTCACTGGGTGAGTGCTGCACTCTGGGCACCAGTCCCCCTCCAGAACCAGTGGAGACATGCATCCACTCTGTCTGTCCTGCACAGGATAAAGCACTCTGGGCACCAGTCCCCTTCCAGAACCAGTGGAGACATGCATCCACTCCGTCTGTCCTGCACAGGATGAAGCACTCTGGGCACCAGTCCCCCTCCAGAACCAGTGGAGACCTGCATCCACTTGAGAGACTGTGGCTTTGCACTCCTCAGGATGGTACAGTGGGCAACCTACCCACTGTAGTGAGTTGAGAGACTGTGGCTTTGCACTCCCCAGGGTGGTACAGTAGGCAAACCACCCACTGTAGAGACTTGAGAGACTGTGGCTTTGCACTCCCCAGGATATGGCAGTGGGCAACCCACCCACTGTAGAGACTTGAGAGACTGTGGCTTTGCACTCCCCCAGGATTGAACAGTGGGCAAACCACCCACTGTAGAGACTTGAGAGACTGTGGCTTTGCACTCCCCAGGATTGAACAGTGGGCAACCCACCCACTGTAGTGATTTGAGAGACTGTGGCTTTGCACTCCCCAGGATACATCAATGGGCATGGAGCCCCCTCGTGGATCTGGCGTGGTGCACTCATCCGGCTGAGGTGCCCCACCTTCCCTTTCCTCTGAGGTGCCTGCTGTATTTCTATCTGATGCCCCTGCAGTGTTCTCTCCATTTTGATCAGGTATCTAGTGTGGGCCTCGCCCATGCATTTTGGGCCCAGCGGTCCACGGACAATGAATGGTGCATTACCTGCACTACTAATCGTGGTGTATATTTTGTTTAATGTATATATATATATATATATATATATATATATATATATATATATATATATGTATGTATATATGTGGTTACTGTATTTTGATATATTACAATGGTTCAACTCATTTCCTTTTGTCTTTGCATTCTTCCGGGGGGTTGGGGGTTGTTACTGTAATGTTTGGATATGCATTGGTGTGTGTGTTGTAGTGGGTGAGGGTCGGGGTGGGGTTGGGATGTTGGTTGTGTGTGTCCCTGTGTTTTTCCCTCCCCCTCCCCTATGTCGTAGGTGTAGTACTCACCGTGGTCTTCGCCGCCAGCGTTGTTGATCCTTGTATAGGAGCAGGAAGACTATTGCTGGCAGAATATTGAGTTCCGGCTCCATGGTGTCGTCGTTCCTCGTGGAGTGTGTAGAGGTGAGCGTTTTCCCTTTGAAATGGCTGTTTCCGCCGCGTTTTTATCCACGGTGAATCCGCCCCGGAAAAGGTGGCGGATTGGTAGGTTGTGATACTGTGGGCGGTACATTGTCCTCCGCCTGTCTGTTGGCGGTGACCGCCGCGCTGTTTGTCTGTACCGCCGTGGCAGTCTGAGTGTTAAAGTGGCTGTCTTTGTTGGCGGTTTCCCGCCGCGGTCATAATTCCACTTTTTTTACCGCCGGCCTGTTGGCGGTTTTACCGCCGCTTTAATACCGACCCCCAGGGTTGGAATGACCCCCTAAGTCATTTGTCTATTTGTATCAAATATTAGTGAACACCTTAACTAACCTCAAATTAGCATTAGCATGTTGGGCTTCATGCAAAACATTTTAGTGAACACGAATTTAGAAAACATCTAACCATGGCCTCTATCAAAAGAGCAGTTGGTACCTAGAAAGAAAAGGCAAGCAGACAATTACAATTTGCATCGGATAGTTACCAATTCAACAGATCAGCAAGCAGGATCAGTCTTCGTCCTCAGGACATCAGTTCATCAGCATCAGGCAAAGCTAGAACGGGACAAAGTCTCAAAGTAGCATAGCTAAGGAATGGATTACTTCGCTCAGATGGAGGAGAAGATAATATCAAGCAAAGGGTGGGCAGAGTATGGTTTGGGTAATAGGACAACTAAGATATGGGCTTCGAGCGTCTGGAAGGAAAGCATACGGCAAAGTTCTGGTTTCTCCTTTGGTCACGCCGTTAAATCAAAACTGTCTAACTATTCCCTAATTCCTTATTGGGTAGAATTTGGCGCATCTTTATCTCTGTCCAATAACTAACGATCACTTTTACTAGAATTTTCCACAGTTCACAGTTCCCATGTCAGGGATTGGTCCACTTTATTGACGTCTTCAGCGGTTGGAATGTCAGGTACCAAGTGTAACATTTTGCTGTCCAGTCAGTGTCTTCATTGTCTTCTCCGTGGAAAGTTAACATTGCACCTGTTACGAATTACACTGTTGCATTTAGCAAGAACATCGCCTTAAGCAAGCCGGTTCTCATGAGAAAGAATTTACTACGCTTACACACACATAACTTCTGGAAAAGTACAGCTTCGTGTCCTTCAGGAAAAGCAGCAAGTTATTCACGTTAGAAAATAAAATTCAAATATGAGGCCAGGCAGCTAGGCCCAAACCCTCGCTAAGTTAAAGCCTATTATTTCATGAAGCAAACTCTTAACACGTAACCTTAATTACGATGGGTTAATACAAATTCAAACATATTGCATAATAATTCAGAATTAATAAGCCTTTTCATTAGTTTTCGTATACAGTGGTAGCCACTCCCCGTGGGCACATTTCAAACGTGTGCATTATTTTCTATGTTTAACACATTTTCTATGCAGCTTCATCACACAATATATGCAAGCTTTTCGCATTAATATTTCTTTTAAAACGCACACTCCAACAAAGGCATGCATAAGTCTTGCCTTTTCCGGTGTTTAGCCCACCTACACAGCACCGGTAAACTACTAAAAAACATATGAGGCTCCATTTTTTTCAGCCTGATTTCCGGACTTCTTTATCTGTTTATTTTCCACGCAGTGCAATCGCGCTGGGGTTTACATAGCGCGATCGCGCTGCGTTTCTTTTTTCTTTTAATTTGTGTGGCAAGAAAAGTCCGGGTAGGAGTTTACAACATTAATAGCTCTAACTCAGGTAAATGCGAGACCCGTTGCATTGAAAATGCTTGTGTTACTTTTCACGCGCGGTAAGCCCTTGCGCACAATTTTCATACAGACTGGCGAAATACGTAATAAGCGTAATTTCCACAAAAAATAAATATATTATGCCTCACAAAAATGCTGTTTGTCTATCCCTGGCCCTTTCTTTATTGTTAACTCCTGTTCTCTGTCTCCACTGCTCACAATTGCGAAGAGCATGAGTAATTGCAGTCGCGCGTGCTGGTCTGGGGAATGGGGGCTTGGGGGGAGTAGAGGGCTTGCCTGGTCTCACCCCGGGCTTGTCGGGCATCCGTGGTACAGTCCGCGGCCTGAGTTTATGGGGATTGGTTGTAGGGCAGGATAGGGAGGGCATTGGGCAAGGGTATAAATGGCAGGGGCTGGGTGTGGGCGGCCTCTTTGGCCGTCGTCACACCCAGTAGGCGTGTTGTGCTTGTGCGTGTTCAAAGGGTAGGCGTGTAGTAGGCGTTTCAAAAATTTTGGAGTTTAGCGTTTGGTGAAAGTTTATTGTACCGTGACTTTAACTTGTTGCAGGGTTGGTTTGTTGGTAGTCGGTATTTCCTCTTGTCGATATGGAGCCTAGCAAGGTTGTGCAAGCCCTCAAGATATTGCAGGACGAGGGCAGGGAGGACCTGATTAAAGAAGGGGTTTTGGAGGAGGCGTGGGTGGGTTTACGGAGAGCTAAGAGGCTGTCATCTAGAGGCGTGAGCGCGGCGGTGATCGCGTGCTCATCGTCGCCTCAAAAATGTAAAAAATTCAAATCTAAGAGCGCTGAGGGCCGGAAGGTAACACGCTCACCTGATCAACTTGGGGAGACTTCTAGGATGGTCCAAGGGAGCCCGGTGTGGATTGCACGCAAACGGGGGGCTGGGCGGTCGTCGCGGCGCTCGGGAGGCTCATTAGCCCGAAGGGTTGCGGCTGGTGGGAGAGGGGCGGGCCTTCTGAGTGCGGAGGCGGTTATGGAGAGGCAGAGAGCGCAGCGAGAAAGTGTGCGCGTAGGAGGGGCGGGGCACAGTAAAAGGGCGGTACAAGCCCAATCGCCTCACGAAAGCGTTGGGCGTCAGGCGGCCATTTTAAAGGAAAGGGAGTTGGGAGGCACTCCCAAAATGGCGGCGCCCATCAAGAAAGTTACAAATTTGCCGGTTTCATCACATTTAAAGCGGAATGCGGCGGAGTTGGCAGCTTCAGTGCCAATCGAAACTTCAAAGGATGTGATTGTTATATCGGACGAGGATCAGGAAGTGGGTGAGGCATTTGGATTAGATTTTAGTGAAGTAGAATTGCAGTCAGATAGTCAGTTTGTTGAGGGGTTTGGGGGAGGTGGGTTCTTAAATAAGGGTTTGGTTGGGAGTTTTTGCAGGGATGTTAAAGAGAGAAGTTTGGTTTCACAGTCAGAGTTGGATTCAGGTGAGCAGGTGGAATTAGTTGATCAAGATGGAGTTATATTTAGGGGAAGGTTGTGTGGTAAATCTAGTGGAGAGTTTTATAAAGGTAGGTTTCAGGTTTTTCAGGATGCGTGGCAGCGAGATGTGGAGGAGGTAGGTGCTGGGTGTGGCGCTCCTCGGTTTCAGGGCGGACTGAAGGGGTTGACGGTGCATCGGGAGGCTGGGCGGCCTTCAGATGGTCAGAGTCTGCCGGTTAAGGCCAGGGCGCCTTTGGCACACCGGAAGGAAGAGAGGGTGAAGTCCGGAGCGGCTTACCTGACAGCGCGGGAGTCAGCGATGTCGCAAATGGGTCACGGTGCGGGCTCATTAGAGGAGGTCCCTTCCACTAGCCGGGGCGCTACGGGAAGGTGGGAGAGCCAAGAGGAGGAAGAATTGGACTTTGAGGAGGCGACGGGCTCTTCCGGTTTCTTCGGCTGTGGGTACAGAAGTTACGCCATTGGTGTCGGAGGTGGTCCGGGGCGATCGCTCTGCAAATCGTCGTCAGGATTTAGGGGGAGTCTACCATGAGGTGAGGTGGAGAAGGGGATTGGGTGTAAGTTGAAGGGTGCTAGTGGGGGGTTCCTAACAAAGGGTGGGGTGGATGCCTCAATTCAGGTGGATTCGGTGGATACTGGTGCAGGTAAGTCGGAAGTGGTGGGGGTGGTTGGTGATGGTGTGCGGAAAGAGGATGACTTGAATGTTGCAATGGATGCGGCTAAAAATTTTGGGGTGGTCAACTCAGGAGTCGCGGTAAAGGGCAAACAATTACCTTACATGGGGGTGGCGATGCCTTTGGGGGCGCATCTCACCCAGAGTCTAAAGGAGAGGATTTGGAAAGGGGAATTTGTTGATGTTTTCAAATTACTGCACAGAGAAGTTCAGGCAAAAGAAGGGTCGAAAGAAGAAGAGTGGGAGTTAGCTAGGAGGCCTAGGGTGCCTACAAATATAGAGAATTGGACGTCTGCTTTTCTTATTTATGCTAGTGTGTACTGCGAGCGGCATGTGGATTCTTGTGTGGCTCTGTTTAAGTATATGGACGTAGTGAGGCGAGCGCAAATGGATTATGGTGGTTTCGGTTGGTTTCGCTACGATGAAGAGTTTCGGGCTCGGAAAGCTATGGATCCGTCTAAGGCTTGGGGTGAAATTGATAATGAGCTGTGGCTGCAATGGTTAAGGACAGCGAGGTATGCTCCCACTACGCACACAGCTAGTGGTTTGCCAGTGTAGTATAAGCCCTTTCAGGGGCGTCCTACCCAGTTTGGGGTGGGGTTTGGACAGCGTAGCCAGTTGCAAGGGAATGGAGCTTGCTGGGCTTTCAACAGTGGTTTCTGCAACAGGCAGCCGTGCAGATTTCGGCACGATTATTCCCACTGTGGTGGGAGGCACCCAGCATATCAGTGTTTCGGGGGTATGCAGTGGGGTTGGCAGGGACAGCAGTTTAGAGGTGGTGAGAGGGGTAGAGGCCAGAGTCAGCATGTTGGGGGAAAAGGGGCCTTCTCCTATTAATTTGGGGGTAATTGCGTATTGGCTGCAATGTTATCCTTGGGCCGAGGAGGCAAAAGTTTTGTTTTATGGTTTCAAGGAAGGTTTTCGGTTATGTTATCAGGGTCCTAGGTTGCGCAGGTGGGCTAATAACTTGAAATCTGCAAGGTTGTACCCGGAAGTGATTGAAGAGAAATTGAAGAAGGAATTGCTTTTGGGTAGGATAATTGGCCCCTTTTTCGAATGGCCGTTGCCTCATTTGACGATTTCACCATTAGGTGTGGTCCCTAAGAAACAGGCAGGTGAGTTTAGGCTGATCCATCATTTGTCATGGCCTGCTGGTGTTTCGGTCAATGATTTCATTGCGGTTGAGGACACTGCTGTGCATTATGCGTCGGTGGATCAAGCGGTTGCTTTGGTGAGGAGATGTGGACGTGGTGCGGAGATGGCAAAATTGGATATTCAGTCAGCTTTTCGTTTATTGCCAGTGCATCCAGAGGATTTTTCCCTTTTGGGAATTCAATTTGGGGGTGCAATTTATGTGGATCGGATGTTGCCTATGGGGTGTTCGGTTTCCTGTTCATTGTTTGAGATGTTTAGCACCTTTTTACAGAGGTGTTTTCAGTCATTGAAAGGAGTGTGTTTAGTCACTCATTACTTGGATGATTTATTTTTCGTCGGAAGGGCGGAGTCTGGCTCATGTGGCAGATCGTTGTTGGAATTTCAGAGATTGATGGAGGAATTTGGTGTGCCGCTGGCTCTGGAGAAGACAGAGGGTCCATCAACTTGTATTAGTTTTTTGGGCATTGAGTTGGATTCAGAGAGGATGGAGTTGAGGTTACCTCAGGATAAAGTTCAGCAGTTGATTGAGTTGTTAGAGGAGGCAGTAAAAAAGCAGAAGCTGGAGTTGAGGCAGGTTCAAGCTTTGCTAGGTCATTTGAATTTTGCGTGCAGAGTAGTTAGAGTTAGGCGAGCTTTTTGTAGGAGGCTTGGTTTTTCGATGAGAGGAGCGTGCTTGCCACATCATCACATTCGGATTAAGCCCGCTATCAAGGATGATTTGAGGATGTGGATTGCTTTTTTGCAGGAATTCAATGGGGTATCTATGTTGGTGGAGGATGAGGATTGGTTTTGGCAGGTGGAGATATTCTCGGATGCATCCGGAGCGAATGGTTTTGGACTGTTTTGGGATGGCCATTGGGTGGCGGAGGCCTGGCCAATCGGATGGAAAGAGGCAAACATAGTATTGCGTTTCTGGAGTTTTTCCCTTTGGTCGTGGCATTGGTGGTTTGGGGATCTCATTTAGCTAATCGGAATGTGGTTTTTAATGTTGACAATCAGTCGGTGGTGGCGTTAGTTAATTCACAGAAAGCTAAGGATGACAAGGTGTTGAAGTTGCTGCGAATTTTCCTGTTACACTGTTTGAGGTTTAATGTTATGTTTAAGGCTAAATATATTCCAGGCATTAATAATGATATTGCTGACACCCTATCTCGTTTTCAGTGGCAGAGGTTCCGTGGTCTGGCACCAGGAGCGGATTTGGAGAAGACTTTCGTCCCGGGGGAATTGTGGGAGATAGGAGATTAAGCCTACTGGAGCTGGTTCAAATGTCTATAGCCCCGCCAACGCGAAAGAGCTATTGGCAGGCCTGGTTGGAATTCTTGGAAGCAGGTGTGGTAAAAATAGTTGGGGGGAGTGATGTCATTGGGAGGAGAAGGGATGAAGCGGTTCGTTTCATAATGCATCTTATTGAGAAAGGTTTGTCTGCTGTTACGATTGCTGGTAAGTTGGCTGGGATTGCTTTTTACGGTAAGTATATTTGGGGTTACGATCCAGTAGAGGGGGAGATTTGTAGGAGGGTATTGGCTGGTTGGGCTAGGGCGGGGGGTGCTCGGTGGGACAGAAGAAGGCCGATTACGTCCCAGTTACTTAGGGCCATTTTGCGGTGTTTGAAGAGTGTTTGTTTTTCAAGTTGGGAAGTTCGTTTGTTCTCTTTATGTATGGCGTGGTTATTTCATGGTGCTTTTCGCATTTCGGAGTTGTTGGGGGTGAGGGGGAGGGAGGGTCTTTTGCTTTCTAATGTACAGGTAAGTGGTGGGGATATTGTGATTTGGTTGGGAAAATCAAAAACGGATCAGTTGGGTAGGGGGTAAGAGGTGGTTTTGCGTCGCACGGGTATGCAAGATTGTCCGGTTGGGTTGTGGAAACTTTTTGGGGATAGATTGCCTGAATCTGCAAGGTTGGTTTTTATTCACCAGGATGGGACTGTGTTGACGGCGTCTCAAGTTTTGGCGGTCCAGAAAATGTGTATTAAAGAGTTGGGTTTAGATCCAAGATGCTATGGGACTCATTCTTTTAGGATTGGGGCGGCGACGGAAGCGAGAAGACTTGGGAGGAGTGATCAGGTAATCCAGGAGTTGGGTAGATGGAGGTCTCAGTGTTTTCAACGGTATGTTCGAATTTTTAAGTGAAGGGGGGGTTTTGAGGGGGTTTGTTGGAACAGGTCTGTTTTTGCTTTCCTTCTTTCTTATTCTCAATCTTCTCTTTCAGTCTTTCTTTTCGGGTTGGTGCTGTGCGTCCTGGGGTGATGGGTAAGAGGCAGTTTGATTAACACCCCTTTTTTCTTTGTAGGTTGCGTTGGGGGCCCAGATGGAATTTGTGCGGTATGGATCGTCGGTCATTCATTTGTTCGATGGGCGGAGAAGCAGGCAGCTGCAAGACATTTTGGTCGCCAGCTGGGCTTGGATGGTATAAGGGTTAAAGTTAACTGGGTGGGTGTAGGAGGCTGGACTGGCTTGTAGTGAGTACCAAGGGGTACTTACACCTTGCACCAGGCCCAGGTATCCCTTATTAGTGTATAGGGTGTCTAGCAGCTTAGGCTGATAGATAATGGTAGCTTAGCAGAGCAGCTTAGGCTGAACTAGGAGACGTGTGAAGCTACTACAGTACCACTAGTATCACTTGCACAATATCATAAGAAAACACAATACACAGTTATACTAAAAATAAAGGTACTTTATTTTTATGACAATATGCCAAAGTATCTCAGAGTGTACCCTCAGAGTGAGGATAGCAAATATACACAAGTTATATGTACACAGTACAAAAAATATGCAGTATAGTCTTAGAAAACAGTGCAAACAATGTATAGTTACAATAGGATGCAATGGAGACACATAGGGATAGGGGCAACACAAACCATATACTCCAAAAGTGGAATGCGAACCACGAATGGACCCCAAACCTATGTGACCTTGTAGAGGGTCGCTGGGACTATTAGAAAATAGTGAGAGTTAGGAAAATAGCCCTCCCCAAGACCCTGAAAAGGGAGTGCAAAGTGCACTGAAGTTCCTCAAAAGACAAAGAAGTCGTGATAGAGGAATAATGCAGGAAAGACACAAACCAACAATGCAACAACGATGGATTTCCAATCTAGGGTACCTGTGGAACAAGGGGACCAAGTCCAAAAGTCACAAGCAAGTCGGAGATGGGCAAATGCCCAGGAAATGCCAGCTGTGGGTGCAAAGGAGCTTCTACTGGACAGAAGAAGCAAAGGTTTCTGCAAGAACGAAAAGGGCTAGAGACTTCCCCTTTGGTGGACGGATCCCTCTCGCCTTGGAGAGTCATGCAGAAGTGTTTTCCCGCCGAAAGAACGCCAACAAGCCTTGCTAGCTGCAAATCGTGCGGTTAGCGTTTTTGGATGCTGCTGTGGCCCAGGAGGGACCAGGAGGTCGCAAATTGGACCAGGAGGAAGAGGGGACGTCGCGCAAGACAAAGAGCCCTCTCAGCAGCAGGTAGCATCCGGAGAAGTGCCAGAAACAGGCACTACGAGGATGCGTGAAACGGTGCTCGCCGAAGTTGCACAAAGGAGTCCCACGTCGCCGGAGACCAACTTAGAAAGTCGTGCAATGCAGGTTAGAGTGCTGTGGACCCAGGCTTGGCTGTGCACAAAGGATTTCTGCCGGAAGTGCACAGGGGCCGGAGAAGTTGCAAAAGTCGCGGTTACCAACAATGCAGTCTGGAGTGGGGAGGCAAGGACTTACCTCCACCAAACTTGGACTGAAGAGTCACTGGACTCTGGGAGTCACGTGGACAGAGTTGCTGGATTCAAGGGACCTCGCTCGTCGTGCTGAGAGGAGACCCAAGGGACCGGTAATGCAGCTTTTTGGTGCCTGCGGTTGAGGGGGAAGATTCCGTCGACCCACGGGAGATTTCTTCGGAGCTTCTGGTGCAGAGAGGAGGCAGACTACCCCCACAGCATGCACAAGCAGGAAAACAGTCGAGAAGGCGGCAGGATCAGCGTTACAGAGTTGCAGTAGTCGTCTTTGCTACTATGTTGCAGGTTTGCAGGCTTCCAGCGCGGTCAGCAGTCGATTCCCTGGCAGAAGGTGAAGAGAGAGATGCAGAGGAACTCTGATGAGCTCTTGTATTCGTTATCTAAAGTTTCCCCAGAGACAGAGACCCTAAATAGCCTGAAAAGAGGGTTTGGCTACCTAGGAGAGAGGATAGGCTACTAACACCTGAAGGAGCCTATCAGAAGGAGTCTCTGACGTCACCTGGTGGCACTGGACACTCAGAGCAGTCCAGTGTGCCAGCAGCACCTCTGTTTCCAAGATGGCAGAGGTCTGGAGCACACTGGAGGAGCTCTGGACACCTCCCAGGGGAGGTGGAGGTCAGGGGAGTGGTCACTCCCCTTTCCTTTGTCCAGTTTCGCGCCAGAGCAGGGGCTAAGGGGTCCCTGAACCGGTGTAGACTGGCTTATGCAGAATTGGGCACATCTGTGCCCAAGAAAGCATTTCCAGAGGCTGGGGGAGGCTACTCCTCCCCTGCCTTCACACCATTTTCCAAAGGGAGAGGGTGTAACACCCTCTCTCAGAGGAAGTCCTTTGTCCTGCCATCCTGGGACAAGCCTGGCTTGACCCCAGGGGGGCAGAAACCTGTCTGAGGGGTTGGCAGCAGCAGCAGCTGCAGTGAAACCCCAGGAAAGGCAGTTTGGCAGTACCAGGGTCTGTGCTACAGACCACTGGGATCATGGAATTGTCCCAATAATGCCAGGATGGCATAGAGGGGGCAATTCCATGATCTTAGACATGTTACATGGCCATATTCGGAGTTACCATTGTGAAGCTACATATAGGTAGTGACCTATATGTAGTGCACGCGTGTAATGGTGTCCCCACACTCACAAAGTTCAGGGAATTGGCCCTGAACAATGTGGGGGCACCTTGGCTAGTGCCAGGGTGCCCTCACACTAAGTAACTTTGCACCTAACCTTTACCAGGTAAAGGTTAGACATATAGGTGACTTATAAGTTACTTAAGTGCAGTGTAAAATGGCTGTGAAATAACGTGGACGTTATTTCACTCAGGCTGCAGTGGCAGGCCTGTGTAAGAATTTGCAGAGCTCCCTATGGGTGGCAAAAGAAATGCTGCAGCCCATAGGGATCTCCTGGAACCCCAATACCCTGGGTACCTCAGTACCATATACTAGGGAATTATAAGGGTGTTCCAGAAAGGCAATGTAAATTGGTAAAATTGGTCACTAGCCTGTTAGTGACAATTTGAAAGAAATGAGAGAGCATAACCACTGAGGTTCTGATTAGCACAGCCTCAGTGAGACAGTTAGTCACTACACAGGTAACACATTCAGGCACACTTATGAGCACTGGGGCCCTGGAGAACAGGGTCCCAGTGACACATACAACTAAAACAACATATATACAGTGAAAAATGGGGGTAACATGCCAGGCAAGATGGTACTTTCCTACAGTGGGGAAAAGTGGTATGAGGTGGGAGGAACTATTGTATGTCTTATCCCAGAGGCTAAGGCAAGGGGTTTGTCCGGATTTGTTGGTAATTCATTTAGGTGAAAATGATTTAGTGGCGCTTTCAGGTATTGGTTTGATCAAGACGATGAAGGTGGACTTACTCCGTATTAAAGAGAGGTGGTCAGGAACTCGCATTGTTTGTACAAGTTTGGTACATAGGAGGGTTTGGAGGGGTGCTCATTCTTTCAAAGGTATTGAGAAGCAGAGGCGGAAAGTGAACAGAGAGATTAACATTTTTTGTAAGTTACATGGGTTTTCTGTACTGAGCCATGATAACATTCTGGGTTCAGAGGTGGCCTTGTTCAGACAGGATGGAGTCCATCTTTCTTTTTTGGGTAATGAGCTTTATTTACTGGATTTGCGTATGGTTATTGCGGATTTATTGGGGTTGAAGCCCTGGGATAGATAGTAGGGGTTGGGTGGGGCAGGAAAACGCCTACCGGGTTTTCCTGTGTGGCGGGGGGTTTGGGCCAAGAAGCAGTTCGGGTGGGGAAGGGAATCGACATAAAGATGACTGGACAGGGATTTACAGGCAAGGGTAATTTTAGAAGGGATGGGTAAAGGGTAGGTCAGGTCAAGGTGTTTGGGTTAAGGGGTAGTTGTGGAATGGGTATTAGAGGGAGGGGATAGGAGGTAATTTATGTATTAGTGAGGTTCAAGTAGTTTTGTGAGGCTTTTGCCAAGGTTATTTGTTTGCCAGACCTGCTCTATTAAAGCAGCCTTTTATCCCTCAAGACGAGTGTTGTGGTCTGTTCACGGTTATGCCCGATATTCCCCAAGCGCCCGTTGTTTGTGGCGTGTTTTTGGTAAGCTTACCCCAGCGTAAGCCAACACGTGTCATTACTGTTGTAATCAGCACAACTGCAACATGCTTCATTTATAGGTGTAAACAAGAAACTGGTATTTTTTGTCAAAATTGGTTATTCTAATTGTTCCAAATCACACCAAAACATGTAAAAAGCGCACATATAAATTAGATGGTTTGTATAATATTTAACCATGTCGATCTGACACACTGTATTACAGGCTGGAAGTGTCACATTTTGCAGCATAGGCGCTTGCCTGGCTGCTTAAAGCGCCTTTAAAGTCAGAGAAGCCGCCCACCCAAACAGAGTAGGTTGTGAAATGCAGCGCACGTGAGAAGCGTGAGTTCAAGCGCTGTGACCTCCGCGTGCAAACAGCAAGTGACGTGTAGACTCAGCCTTTCATCCGCTGACCACTAGATGCCACGAAATAATACCACCTGCTACGAGCAGCACGTGGAACCTGCAAACATGCAGCACTAGGTGGCATGAAAAGGACGCATTATGAGCAAAATTACTCCCACAAAGGGATGGAAATGTTGCTACAAAGCTTCACGCAGTGACTGAAGGTGTAGTGCCAAGCGACGCACTCCATCCCAGAAATTGTGGTTGTATAGCGCTTACTACCCCTGACGAGAAGCGTTGTGCAGCGAGTAAGGCGCTACTTCGGAGCCCGGCATTAGAGGTTAGGAGTAAAGCTCTACTTTTGTAATCCCTTTGTGCACTAGTTGTGTTAGGTCTGCGCTCTTCATGTTTTGTGTGTTCATTAAGGGAAGTAGTAAGATTCTTTTGTAAGTAGAGCTCATGTTACTTGGGTATCTTTTCTGCATCCGACCCCATCTCCGCGCCATGTAGTGATCCACTGCACTTTTTTTACCAACGCAGAAGAGATGAAAGGCAGACTTTGCCCCGCGGCTTTAAAACATGTGATGGCAAGGTCACAGCCATCTGCAGCAGGCGCAGCACCCACCGATCTACTGCATATTATTAACTTCTCCCGAATCGGTAAATAGATGCAACTAACTCTGTGCAATGGCATCTGACAGTAAACATGAAATACAGGCGAAGCGACGCATTATGTCACTAGAGGGTACAGTCTCAACAGAACCAATGAAGGAGTAATGCCCCCGCAACCTGCACCAAAACTACACCAAGGCGCATTGTTAATGCATGGGCGTGGCTTGCACCATCCCCCGGGGCCACCCGCGCCTCTGCCCCACCTCTCTTCTCTGCTAAGATTCACATAGCGCTCTGAGTCGGCCAGTGACTTAGACCAATGCGTGAGTTATGCGCTTGTCCGCCTCAGCAGGATGTGTGCGCAATCACTGGCTCACAGATTCCAATCCTGACTGGGCCACCTCAGAGCTTCATCCCTCTTAGGCCGATAACATGAATACTATTTGGTGGCTTAATAGTACCACCTGTTCCTTGTAGCACTATCAAACGTTACATCGGTGGCATCTAACTTCTGCACATAAACAACATTTCATTATAGTTATGCCTTGAAAAGCACCACAAATAAGTACATGGGGTATGGGTGAGAGCACGCGCGGGGCAGCCTGTCCCATAACTGGCCTTCTTCCTCCGTGGCCCACACGTGGCCAGTGGGCCCCACATAACAGGGGTGAAACAGTTCTTCCGTGGGAGGTGGCAGCGCGTGCCAGTGCCGCCTGCAAGGCGACCGGGGCGGTAAAGTGAACAATACTGGCACAAGAGCAGCCTTGTGGCCCATGGCTGAAAGGAGGAGCCGAGAATGGCACAGAAAGAAGAGAGAAATCTAATGGAAAGAGGCTGAGGAAGCGCAGCTGTGCACGCAGGGCCCAGCAGCTCTCAGCTGCTCCATAGCAGCTACTGGCGTCCCGGCACATGCGGGGTGTAGCTTTAGAGCTGGGGGTCCAGGAGTGACCCCTCTTTTAGAATCTCAGCTTTCGTCCCCTCCTGCAGGTAAACCCCGGGCCCAGGGAACTCCTGAACGGGGCGCTCGCACCACCGCCCCTCAGATGCGGTGTGTGACACCTCACTCCGCGCACTGGAGGGACCAGCCAACTCCTGGCCCGGGCCTCCAGAGCTCTGCTTGGGCGTTTGGTTCTGGCCAAGCTAGATTCCTGTACTTGGCGGGGCTCACCGGAGGATGGGAACAGAGAAATCTTCCAATCAACACCACGTTTAGGAATGGCCCAGCTGGGAGAGTGGGATGTCTTTCACGCGATATGCGTGACAAGTGTCACGAGGCGCTCAAAGAGCCCGCGCGGAGACGAGCAGTGCTACTGGGACTGCAGAGCCTCCAGGTAACATTCACCCATGTGGTTCATTCTAGCGCTTACAGTGCTGTAAAGACTTCAAGGCCTGGCTTGCAGGGGGCGGTAACGAGACACTGGCACCGAGAGAAGCTGGGGAGGCAAGGATTTACTTCCACCAAATTTGGACAGAAGGACCACTGGACTGTCGGGGTCACTTGGACCCAGCTCTTGTGTTCCAGGGACCACGCTCGTCAAGATGAGAGGGGACCCAGAGGACTGGTGATGCAGAAGTTTGGTGCCTGCGTTAGCAGGGGGAAGATTCAGTCGACCCACGGGAGATTTCTTCTTGGCTTCCAGTGCAGGGTGAAGGCAGACAGCCCTCAGAGCATGCACCACCAGGAAACAGTCGAGAAAGCCAGCAGGATTAGGCGCTACAATGTTGCTGGTAGTCTTCTTGCTACTTTGTTGCAGTTTTGCAGGCGTCCTGGAGCAGTCAGATGTTGATCCTTAGCAGAAGTTGAAAAGAGAAGTGCAGAGGAACTCTGGTGATCTCTTGCATTCGTTATCTGAAGAGAAACCCACAGGAGAGACCCTAATTAGCCCTCAGAGGAGGATTGGCTACCTAACCAGGTAAGAGCCTATCAGGAGGGGTCTCTGACGTCACCTGCTGGCACTGGCCACTCAGATGTCTCCATTGTGCCCTCACACCTCTGCATTCAAGATGGCAGAGATCTGGGACACACTGGAGGATCTCTGGGCACCTCCCCTGGGAGGTGCTGGTCAGGGGAGTGGTCACTCCCCTTTCCTTTGTCCAGTTTCGCGCCAGAGTAGGGCTGAGGGGTCTTTGAACCGGTGTAGACTGGCTTATGCAAAAATGGGCACCATCTGTGCCCATGAAAGCATTTCCAGAGGCTGGGGGAGGCTACTCCTCCCCTGCCTTAACACTTTTTTCCAAAGGGAGAGGGTGTAACACCCTCTCTCTGAGGAAGTCCTTTGTTCTGCCTTCCTGGGCCAAGCCTGGCTGGACCCCAGGAGGGCAGAAACCTGTCTGAGGGGTTGGCAGCAGCAGCAGCTGCAGTGAAACCCCTGAAAAGGCAGTTTGGCAGTACCCGGATCTGAGCTACAGACCCGTGGGATCATGGGATTGTGCCAACAATGCCAGGATGGCATAGAGGGGGCAATTCCATGATCTTGATCCTGGGCCACAGCAGCATCCAAAAACCCTTACCACACGATTTGCAGCTAGCAAGGCTTGTTTGCGGTCTTTTTTCAGGAAAACACTTCTGCACGACTCTTCACGACGTGGGACATCCATCCTCCAAAGGGGTAGTTTCTAGCCCTTGTCGTTCTTGCAGAATCCTCAGCTTTTACTGCCTAGTAGCAGCTTCTTTGCACCCACAGCTGGCATTTCCTGGGCATCTGCCCATCTTCGACTTGCTTGTGACTTTTGGACTTGGTCCCCTTGTTCCACAGGTCCTCTCGTCTGGAAATCCATCATTGTTGCATTGCTGGTTTGTGTCTTTCATGCAGAATTCCCCTATCACAACTTCTGTGCTCTTTGGGGAACTTTAGTGCACTTTGCACTCACTTTTCAGGGTCTTGGGGTGGGCTATTTTTCTAACCCTCACTGTTTTCTTACAGTCCCAGCGACCCTCTACCAGGTCACATAGGTTTGGGGTCCATTCGTGGTTCGCATTCCAGTTTTGGAGTATATGGTTTGTGTTGCCCCAATCCCTATGTGTCCCCATTGCATCCTATTGTAACTATACATTGTTTGCACTGTTTTCTAAGACTATACTGCATATTTTTGGTATTGTGTACATATATCTTGTGTATATTTGCTATCCTCATACTGAGGGTACTCACTGAGATACTTTGGCATATTGTCATAAAAATAAAGTACCTTTATTTTTAGTATATCTGTGTATTGTGTTTTCTTATGATATTGTGCAAGTGACACTAGTGGTACTGTAGGAGCTTCACTCGTCTCCTAGTTCCGCCTAAGCTGCTCTGCTAAGCTACCATTATCTATCAGCCTAAGCTGCTAGACACCCTATACACTAATAAGGGATACCTGGGCCTGGTGCAAGGTGTAAGTACCCCTTGGTACCCACTACAAGCCAGTCCAGCCTCCTACACATGCCTGTGCCAAGAATCTCTCCAACGCTGCTCCCGCCAGAACTGGGAGCCACCCGAGACTCTCCAGCTGGCACAGTGTGCCCACTGACCACTCCGGCCACCCTGCAAGAGAAGAGACTGGTAACCCAACTGTGTGATTTTTACTGCATTTGTAAAGGTGACTGTGCATTGATTCCAATGGTGCCCAATTACGCACAGAAAGACTAACTTTGCAGAAACTTTGAAAAGCTATAACATGAAAAGTACCAAACGTATTCTAAAAATCGTGCTCTTAAAATTTATATAAAAGTCTGAAGATCTTTTTATAATTTCTGCTCTCGAGTTATTCATCGAGTGTGTGTGGTGCATGATTGGATTTATGAGTATAGCAAATACTTAGAACATCTTCTGGATTAGCCTAAGTGCTCAACCAGCTACCTTAAAAATTGGAGCATTAGGTGGTCTAATTTTACCTCTGGAAACCAACGTGTGGTTGCCTGGACCCTCTGCATAGTGTGCTTGGTTGTGCACACTACATAGAAGGCCAGCCTCCTATAATTTGTCAGAGGGGCAGACAAAAAAATGATTCCCGTGCGCTGCAGTGGTAGTAAAAACATGCAGGCTTGTGCGGTGCGGCATACTTCGTACTGTTGGTGCCGTAAACCTAAAAGAAAGGCCTCCCATGTCTGCCACAAAGTGAATGGATTGCCTCAGCGTTTCACAGTTCCCAGGTAGTCATATGCTCTATCTGTATGAAAATGTTGCTCACCAGAGGGGCCGGTGATTCTCCAGTGCAGACCAAACCAAGGGGATCATGGTGGGTACTGGACTCCTGGCGTGATACTAAAGGAGGAGTGCCACGTCTTTTCCTTCCTTCTTCACTATCAGCACCAGTTGTATTTGAAAAAGTGTGCAAACACTCACACCCCGACCTCACCCTATCCGCACCCGTATTGGACCAGCAAGGAGCTCTTCAGCATCATCAAGGAACTCGCCAACCCCAAGTCCTGCTCTGCCGACCCCCCCCCCCCCACTCGCAAGACCTCTGCGACTCCCTTGCCACCTTTTTTCAGCGCCAGATCACAGACATCCCTGGCAACTTCGCACTGCCATCCCCCACCACCACCACTGCCAAGGTCGACCCCAACGCACCCATCCACACCAACATCCTGAGTGCCTGGATCCCCACCAACGACAAGGAAACCACCAAGAACATGAGGACCATCCACTCCGGCTCACCCACTGACCCCTGCCCTCATCAAGTCTTCAATAAAGCCAGCCAAACTATCGTTCCCCAGCTCCGGACCATCATCAACAGCTCCTTCGAAACTGCCATCTTCCCGGAGAGCTAGAAACACTCCGAAGTCAACGCCCTGCTCTAAAAGCCCAAAGCCATCAAGAAGACCTCAAAAACTACTGGCCCATCTCCCTACTCCCCTTCCCTGCGAAGGTTATCGAGAAGATAGTCAACAACCAACTATCCCGCTTCTTGGGGGACAACAGCCTACTCGACATCTCCCAGTCTGGCTTCTGCAAGAACCACAGCACTGAGACTGCCCTTATCGCTTGCACCGACGACATCAGGAGCAGGCTCAACAAAGGTGAAACCGCTGCCCACATCCTCCTTGACCTTTCAGCAGCCTTCAACACCGTCTGTCACCACACCCTTCGCACATGCCTCTACGATGCCGGAATCCGCCACTGAGCCCTGGATTGGCTCACATCCTTCCTCTCTGGAAGAACCCAAAGAGTCAGCCTCCCCCGTTCCTGTCTAAAGCCACCAAGACCATCTGCGGATTCCCCCAGGGATGCTCACTCACCCCCACACTCTTCAATGTCTACATGGCACCGCTCGCCAACATCGTCTGATCCCACGGCCTCAACATCATCTCCTACGCAGACGACACTCAGCTCATCCTCTCTCTCATGAAGGACCCCGCAAAAGCTAAGAACAACCTCCACACCAGACTTCACGCCTGTAGGAGGCTGGACTGGCTTGTAGTGAGTACCAAGGGGTACTTGCACCTTGCACCAGGCCCAGTTATCCCTTATTAGTGTATAGGGTGTCTAGCAGCTTAGGCTGATAGATAATGGTAGCTTAGCAAAGCAGCTCAGGCTGAACTAGGAGACGTGTGAAGCTACTACAGTACCACTTAGTGTCATATGCACAATATCATAAGAAAACACAATACACAGTTATACTAAAAATAAAGGTACTTTATTTTTATGACAATATGCCAAAGTATCTTAGAGTGTACCCTCAGTGAGAGGATAGGAAATATACACAAGATATATATACACAATAGCAAAAATATGCAGTATAGTCTTAGAAAACAGTGCAAACAATGTATAGTTACAATAGGATGCAATGGGGAAACATAGGGATAGGGGCAACACAAACCATATACTCCAAAAGTGGAATGTGAACCACGAATGGACCCCAAACCTATGTGACCTTGTAGAGGGTCGCTGGGACTATTAGAAAATAGTGAGAGTTAGAAAAATAACCCTCCCCAAGACCCTGAAAAGTGAGTGCAAAGTGCACTAAAGTTCCCCTAAGGACAAAATAGTCGTGTTAGAGGGAGAATGCAAGGAAAACACAAATCAGCAATGCAACAACGATGGATTCCTGTCTGAAGGTACCTGTGGAGCAAGGGGACCAAGTCCAAAAGTCACAAGCAGCTCGGAGATGGGCAGATGCCCAAGAAATGCCAGCGGTTGGTGCAAAGAAGCTCTTACTAGGCTGAAGAACTGTGAATACTGCAGGAACGACAAGGGCTAGAGACTTCCCCTTTGGAGGATGGATCCCCCACGCCTTGGAGAGTCGTGCAGAAGTGTTTTCCCGCCGGATGGACGCCAACAAGCCTTGCTACACGCAAATCGTGCGTTTGGCGTTTTTGGACGCTGCTGGGGCCCAGGAGGGACCAGGAGGTCGCAAATTGGACCTGCAGAGAGAGGGGACGTCGAGCAAGACAAGGAGCCCTCACTGAAGCAGGTAGCACCCGGAGAAGTGCCAGAAACAGGCACTACGAGGATGCGTGAAACGGTGCTCGCCGAAGTTGCACAAAGGAGTCCCACGTCGCCGGAGACCAACTTAGAAAGTCGTGCAATGCAGGTTAGAGTGCCGTGGACCCAGGCTTGGCTGTGCACGAAGGATTTCCGCCGGAAGTGCACAGGGGCCGGAGAAGCTTGCAAAGTTGCGGTTCCCAGCAATGCAGCCCAGCGAGGTGAGGCAAGGACTTACCTCCACCAAACTTGGGCTGAAGAGTCACTGGACTGTGGGGGTCACTTGGACGGTGTCGCTGGATTCGAGGGACCTCGCTCGTCGTGCTGAGAGGAGACCCAAGGGACCGGAGATGCAGCTTTTTGGTGCCTGCGGTTGCAGGGGGAAGATTCCGTCGACCCACGGGAGATTTCTTCGGAGCTTCTGGTGCAGAGAGGAGGCAGACTACCCCCACAGCATGCACAAGCAGGAAAACAGTCGAGAAGGCGGCAGGATCAGCGTTACAGAGTTGCAGTAGTCGTCTTTGCTACTATGTTGCAGGTTTGCAGGCTTCCAGCGCGGTCAGCGGTCGATTCCTTATCAGAAGGTGAAGAGGGAGATGCAGAGGAACTCGGCTGAGCTCATGCATTCGTTATCTAAAATTTCCCCAGAGACAGAGACCCTAAATAGCCAGAAAAGAGGGTTTGGCTACCTAGGAGAGAGGAAAGGCTACTAACACCTGAAGGAGCCTATCACAAGGAGTCTCTGACGTCACCTGGTGGCACTGGCCACTCAGAGCAGTCCAGTGTGCCAGCAGCACCTCTGTTTCCAAGATGGCAGAGGTCTGGAGCACACTGGAGGAGCTCTGGACACCTCCCAGGGGAGGTGCAGGTCAGGGGAGTGGTCACTCCCCTTTCCTTTGTCCAGTTTCGCGCCAGAGCAGGGGCTAAGGGGTCCCTGAACCGGTGTAGACTGGCTTATGCAGAATTGGGCACCTCTGTGCCCAACAAAGCATTTCCAGAGGCTGGGGGAGGCTACTCCTCCCCTGCCTTCACACCATTTTCCAAAGGGAGAGGGTGTCACACCCTCTCTCAGAGGAAGTTCTTTGTTCTGCCATCCTGGGCCAGGCCTGGCTGGACCCCAGGAGGGCAGATGCCTGTCTGAGGGGTTGGCAGCAGCAGCAGCTGCAGAGAAACCCCAGGAAGGGCAGTCTGGCAGTACCAGGGTCTGTGCTACAGACCACTGGGATTATGGAATTGTACCAACAATGCCAGGATGGCATAGAGGGGGCAATTCCATGATCATAGACATGTTACATGGCCATATTCGGAGTTACCATGGTGAAGCTACATATAGGTAGTGACCTATATGTAGTGCACGCGTGTAATGGTGTCCCCGTACTCACAAAGTTCAGTGAATTGGCTCTGAACAATGTGGGGGCACCTTGGCTAGTGCCAGGGTGCCCTCACACTAAGTAACTTTGCACCTAACCTTTACCAGGTAAAGGTTAGACATATAGGTGACTTATAAGTTACTTAAGTGCAGTGTAAAATGGCTGTGAAATAACGTGGACGTTATTTCACTCAGGCTGCAGTGGCAGGCCTGTGTAAGAATTGTCAGAGCTCCCTATGGGTGGCAAAAGAAATGCTGCAGCCCATAGGGATCTCCTGGAACCCCAATACCCTGGGTACCTCAGTACCATATACTAGGGGATTATAAGGGTGTTCCAGTAAGCCAATGTAAATTGGTAAAAATGGTCACTAGCCTGTCAGTGACAATTTGGAAAGAAATGAGAGAGCATAACCACTGAGGTTCTGATTAGCAGAGCCTCAGTGAGACAGTTAGTCACTACACAGGTAACACATACAGGCACACTTATGAGCACTGGGGCCATGGGTTACCAGGGTCCCAGTGACACATACAACTAAAACAACATATATACAGTGAAAAATGGGGGTAACATGCCAGGCAAGATGGTACTTTCCTACACAACCCCCCCCCAAACGAAGGACAATAAGACTAGCCATTACCTGATGAGTCTTCATTGTCTAAGTGGAAATATCTGGAGAGTCCATCTGCATTGGAGTGGCTACTCCCAGGTCTATGTTCCACTGTATAGTCCATTCCCTGTAGGGATATGGACCACCTCAACAATTTAGGATTTTCACCTTTCATTTGTTTTAGCCAAAGTAGAGGTTTGTGGTCTGTCTGAACAATGAAGTGAGTGCCAAACAGGTATGGCCTCAACTTCTTCAGAGCCCAGACCACAGCAAAGGCCTCCCTCTCAATGGCAGACCAACGCTTTTCTCTAGGGGTCAACCTTCTACTAATAAAAGCAACAGGTTGATCCTGGCCCTCAGAATTAAGTTGTGATAGGACTGCCCCTACTCCTAATTCAGATGCATCAGTTTGGACATAGAATTTTTTAGAGTAACAAGGGCTTTTCAGGACAGGTGCAGAGCACATGGCCTGCTTCAGCTCCTCAAAAGCTTTCTGACAGTTTGCTGTCCATAATACCTTTTTAGGCATTTTCTTGGATGTGAGGTCATTAAGAGGGGCTGCAATGGAGCCATAGTTCTTAATGAACCTCCTGTAATACCCAGTGAGGCCTAGGAAGGCTCTCACCTGAGTCTGAGTGGTAGGGGGAATCCAATCAATAATAGTTTGGATTTTCCCCTGAAGTGGTGCAATCTGTTCCCCACCAACAAGGTGTCCCAGATAAACCACCTTACCCTGCCCTATCTGGCACTTTGAAGCCTTGATAGTGAGGCCTGCCTTTTGCAGGGCCTCCAAAACTTTCCAAAGGTGGACCAGGTGATCATCCCAGCTGGAGCTAAAGACAGCTATATCATCCAAATATGCTGCACTGAAAGCTTCCAGCCCTTGCAGGACTGTGTTCACCAACCTCTGAAAAGTGGCAGGTGCATTTTTCAAACCAAAAGGCATTACAGTAAACTGGTAATGTCCTCCAATGGTAGAAAATGCAGTCTTAGGTTTAGCATCTTCTGACATTTTGATCTGCCAATACCCTGCAGTCAAATCAAAAGTGCTTAGATACTTGGCAGATGCCAGTGTATCTATTAGCTCATCTGCCCTGGGTATAGGGTGAGCATCTGTTTTGGTTACCAAGTTGAGACCTCTATAGTCTACACAAAACCTCATTTCCTTCTTTCCATCTTTAGAATTGGGTTTTGGTACCAGTACCACAGGAGAAGCCCATGGACTGTCAGAGTGCTCAACCACTCCTAGTTCCAACATCTTCTGAACTTCTTGCTTTATGCAGTCCCTGACATGGTCAGGCTGCCTATAGATCTTACTTTTGACAGGTAAACTGTCTCCAGTATCTATAGTGTGCTCACACCAAGAAGTGGTGCCTGGCACAATGGAGAAGAGTTCTGAAAATTGTCCTAGGAGATTTATGCAATTATCTTTCTGCTCAGCAGTAAGACAATCAGCCAAAACTACCCCTTCCACAAGAGCATCTTGTTCTGTGGAAGAGAAGAGATCAGGTAGAGGATCACTGTCTTCTTCCTGTCCCTCATCTGTTGCCATGAGCAGGGTGAGATCAGCCCTGTCATAGTAGGGTTTCAGGCGGTTGACATGGAGCACCCTAAGGGGACTCCTGGCAGTGCCTAAGTCAACCAAGTAGGTGACTTCACCCTTCTTTTCAACAATTGTGTGTGGACCACTCCATTTATCTTGGAGTGCTCTTGGGGCCACAGGCTCCAAGACCCACACTTTCTGCCCTGGTTGGTACTGAACCAAAACAGCCTTCTGATCATGCCATTGCTTCTGGAGCTCTTGGCTGGCCTGAAGGTTTTTACTGGCCTTTTTCATGTACTCAGCCATCCTTGATCTGAGGCCAAGTACATAGTCCACAATATCCTGCTTAGGAGCTTTTAAAGGTTGTTCCCAACCCTCCTTTACAAGTGTGAGTGGACCCCTAACAGGGTGTCCAAAAAGAAGTTCAAAGGGACTGAAGCCCACTCCTTTCTGGGGTACCTCCCTGTAGGCAAAAAGGAGGCATGGTAGAAGGATATCCCATCTCCTGCGGAGTTTTTCAGGGAGTCCCATAATCATGCCTTTGAGAGTTTTATTAAATCTCTCCACCAGTCCATTTGTTTGTGGATGATAGGGTGTTGTGAACTTGTAAGTTACACCACACTCCTTCCACATGGCCTTTAAGTATGCAGACATGAAATTGCTTCCTCTGTCTGATACTACTTCCTTTGGGAAGCCCACCCTGGAAAATATTCCCAGGAGGGCCTTTGCCACTGCAGGAGCTGTAGTGGTCCTTAAAGGAATTGCTTCAGGATACCTTGTGGCATGGTCCACTACCACTAAGATAAACCTATTGCCTGAAGCAGTAGGAGGGTCAAGGGGGCCAACTATGTCAACCCCTACCCTTTCAAAGGGAACCCCAACCACAGGCAGTGGGATAAGGGGTGCCTTTGGAGTGCCACCTGTCTTGCCACTGGCTTGACAGGTTTCACAGGACTTACAAAATTCTTTTGTGTCCTCAGACATCCTAGGCCAATGAAACAGTGGTACCAATCTGTCCCAAGTTTTCAATTGACCCAGGTGCCCAGCTAAGGGAATGTCATGTGCCAGTGTTAGGAGGAACTTTCTGTACTCCTGAGGAATCACTAATCTCCTGGCAGCTCCAGGTTTAGGATCCCTATGCTCAGTGCACAAGAGGTTGTCCTCCCAGTAAACTCTGTGTGAGTCACTGACATCCCCATTAGCCTGTTTGACAGCTTGCTGTCTGAGACCCTCTAATGTGGGACAGGTTTGCTGTGCCACACTCAGCTCCTCTCTGGCAGGCCCCCCTTCACCCAAAAGCTCAGCAGTGTCTGCTTCCAGCTCCTCTGGTGTAGGTTCTGCACAGGGAGGGAATTCTTCTTCCTCAGAATTAGAATCCACTGTAGAGGGAGGGATAGTAGGAAGTGGTTTGCTTCTACTAGCCCTAGCTTTAGGGAGCACTTGGTCCATTGTTCCAGGATCCAAGCTTCCCTGTCCTTTTTGCTTTTTGGCCTGAGCCCTTGTCAAAGCAAAAATATGCCCTGGGATGCCCAGCATTGCTGCATGGGCCTCCAACTCCACATCTGACCAAGCTGATGTCTCCAAATCGTTCCCTAATAGACAGTCTACAGGTAAATCTGAAGCTACCACAACTTTCTTTGGACCAGATACCCCCCCCCAGTTGAGATTTACAACAGCCATGGGGTGGCTTTGTGTTATGTTGTGAGCATCGGTTACTTGGTACTGGTGTCCAAGTATGTGTTGTTCAGGGTGCACCAGTTTCTCAATCACCATTGTGACACTGGCACCTGTGTCCCTGTAGGCCTGGACCTCAACACCATTTATTAGGGTTAGTTGCTTGTACTTCTCCAAGTTATGGGGGCAAGCAACCAAAGTGGCTAAGTCAATAGCCCCTTCAGAGACTAAAGTAGCCTCTGTGGTCTCCCTAATCAGACCAACCCCAACTAAATTACCAAAAGTGAGCCCAGCTACTCCCTTGGATTGGCTATTAGTAGGTTTGCTCCCACCACCACTGCTATTAGTAGGGACACTAGGTGTAGCAGTAGGGGTTGTAGTGGTAGGAGCTGTGGTGCCTTTCTTTGGACAACTGGGATCTGTTGTCCAATGGCCTTTTATCTTACATAAATAGCACCATGGTTTCTTTTCCTTGTTCTGATTAGAAGAGGGTTTGGGCCCACCACCCCCACCAGAGTGTTTTTGTGGGCCTGATGAAGACTCATTTTTAGATTTGTCCCCACCCTTGTCAGAAGACTTACCATCCTTCTTTTTGTTGCCATCTTTGTCACCCCCTGTATGAACTTTTCTGTTCACTCTTGTTCTGACCCATTTGTCTGCCTTCTTTCCCAATTCTTGGGGAGAGGTCAGATCAGAGTCCACCAAGTGCTGGTGCAACAAATCAGACACACAATTATTAAGAATATGCTCTCTCAGGATTAAGTTATACAGGCTGTCATAATCAGTAACTTTACTGCCATGTAACCACCCCTCCAAGGCCTTCACTGCCTGGTCAATGAAATCAACCCAGTCTTGTGAAGACTCCTTTTTGGTATCTCTGAACTTGATCCTGTACTGTTCAGTGGTTAAGCCATAACCATCCAGGAGTGCATTCTTAAGAACTTGGAAATTGTTAGCATCATTTTCTTTTACAGTAAGGAGCCTATCCCTACCTTTTCCAGTAAATGATAGCCATAGGATAGCAGCCCACTGCCTTTGAGGGACATCCTGTACAGCACAGGCCCTCTCAAGTGCAGCAAACCACTTGTTAATGTCATCCCCCTCCTTGTAAGGGGGAACTATCTTATGCAGATTCCTGGAATCATGCTCTTTTGCAGGATGACTATGGGGAATACTGCTGCTGCCACCATGGGTATCTAAACCCATTTTCTGTCTTTCCCTCTCTATTTCTAAAGACTGTCTATCCAAATCCAGCTGTTGCTTCTTGAGCTTCAGTCTGGTTTGCTCCACTCTCAATCTATTGAGCTCCCTTTCCAACAATCTGTCATCAGGGTGGGTGGGAGGGACATTTCTAGATACAGAGGTATGATGGGAATGAACAGAAGGAGACCTGTCCCTTACAGAGGGCACCCTAACAGCTTGGCTACCAGTATAATGTGAGAGCACATCATCAGTATGATGTGATTCAACCTCTGTACCAACTATGCTAGACTGTCTAGTAATGGGCAGGCTGAGAAGTTTCTTTCCTGAACCTTTTCCTGGGGGAGTCCCTGGATCAGATTGAGAACCATTAGCTACTTTTTCTACAGATTGGGCACTTATGGCCTTATCCTGTACTCTAAGCATATTAATTAACAGTTCTAAAGAAGGATTCTTCCCTACACTCAAACCTCTCTCTATGCAGAGACTCCTTGCTCCTTTCCAGCTAAGGTGATCATATGCAAGTTTGGACAGTTCAACTTTTTGGCCTGTGCCAGACATTTTTTAGAGAGAGTTAAAGTGATAGACAAAGAGAAAAAAGTTTTCAGAACTTTTTGGAAAGACAGAAAAAAACTTTTTAAACTTTTAAGAACTTTTTGAAAGTTTAGAAGTACTTTTCAGCACTTAGAAAAGAGTGAAAAGAGGAAATGCAAAACTTTTTGGCTATGTGTATATACACTGACCTTGTTTTGTATATTTTTCTCTTATGAAAAGTACAATGACAAGAGTGGTAAGTAGTCTCAAAGCACTTATCCCACCACTGCACAACCAATGTAGGAGGCTGGACTGGCTTGTAGTGAGTACCAAGGGGTACTTGCACCTTGCACCAGGCCCAGTTATCCCTTTTTAGTGTATAGGGTGTCTAGCAGCTTAGGCTGATAGATAATGGTAGCTTAGCAAAGCAGCTCAGGCTGAACTAGGAGACGTGTGAAGCTACTACAGTACCACTTAGTGTCATATGCACAATATCATAAGAAAACACAATACACAGTTATACTAAAAATAAAGGTACTTTATTTTTATGACAATATGCCAAAGTATCTTAGAGTGTACCCTCAGTGAGAGGATAGGAAATATACACAAGATATATATACACAATAGCAAAAATATGCAGTATAGTCTTAGAAAACAGTGCAAACAATGTATAGTTACAATAGGATGCAATGGGGAAACATAGGGATAGGGGCAACACAAACCATATACTCCAAAAGTGGAATGTGAACCACGAATGGACCCCAAACCTATGTGACCTTGTAGAGGGTCGCTGGGACTATTAGAAAATAGTGAGAGTTAGAAAAATAACCCTCCCCAAGACCCTGAAAAGTGAGTGCAAAGTGCACTAAAGTTCCCCTAAGGACAAAATAGTCGTGTTAGAGGGAGAATGCAAGGAAAACACAAATCAGCAATGCAACAACGATGGATTCCTGTCTGAAGGTACCTGTGGAGCAAGGGGACCAAGTCCAAAAGTCACAAGCAGCTCGGAGATGGGCAGATGCCCAAGAAATGCCAGCGGTTGGTGCAAAGAAGCTCTTACTAGGCTGAAGAACTGTGAATACTGCAGGAACGACAAGGGCTAGAGACTTCCCCTTTGGAGGATGGATCCCCCACGCCTTGGAGAGTCGTGCAGAAGTGTTTTCCCGCCGGATGGACGCCAACAAGCCTTGCTACACGCAAATCGTGCGTTTGGCGTTTTTGGACGCTGCTGGGGCCCAGGAGGGACCAGGAGGTCGCAAATTGGACCTGCAGAGAGAGGGGACGTCGAGCAAGACAAGGAGCCCTCACTGAAGCAGGTAGCACCCGGAGAAGTGCCAGAAACAGGCACTACGAGGATGCGTGAAACGGTGCTCGCCGAAGTTGCACAAAGGAGTCCCACGTCGCCGGAGACCAACTTAGAAAGTCGTGCAATGCAGGTTAGAGTGCCGTGGACCCAGGCTTGGCTGTGCACGAAGGATTTCCGCCGGAAGTGCACAGGGGCCGGAGAAGCTTGCAAAGTTGCGGTTCCCAGCAATGCAGCCCAGCGAGGTGAGGCAAGGACTTACCTCCACCAAACTTGGGCTGAAGAGTCACTGGACTGTGGGGGTCACTTGGACGGTGTCGCTGGATTCGAGGGACCTCGCTCGTCGTGCTGAGAGGAGACCCAAGGGACCGGAGATTCAGCTTTTTGGTGCCTGCGGTTGCAGGGGGAAGATTCCGTCGACCCACGGGAGATTTCTTCGGAGCTTCTGGTGCAGAGAGGAGGCAGACTACCCCCACAGCATGCACAAGCAGGAAAACAGTCGAGAAGGCGGCAGGATCAGCGTTACAGAGTTGCAGTAGTCGTCTTTGCTACTATGTTGCAGGTTTGCAGGCTTCCAGCGCGGTCAGCGGTCGATTCCTTATCAGAAGGTGAAGAGGGAGATGCAGAGGAACTCGGCTGAGCTCATGCATTCGTTATCTAAAATTTCCCCAGAGACAGAGACCCTAAATAGCCAGAAAAGAGGGTTTGGCTACCTAGGAGAGAGGAAAGGCTACTAACACCTGAAGGAGCCTATCACAAGGAGTCTCTGACGTCACCTGGTGGCACTGGCCACTCAGAGCAGTCCAGTGTGCCAGCAGCACCTCTGTTTCCAAGATGGCAGAGGTCTGGAGCACACTGGAGGAGCTCTGGACACCTCCCAGGGGAGGTGCAGGTCAGGGGAGTGGTCACTCCCCTTTCCTTTGTCCAGTTTCGCGCCAGAGCAGGGGCTAAGGGGTCCCTGAACCGGTGTAGACTGGCTTATGCAGAATTGGGCACCTCTGTGCCCAACAAAGCATTTCCAGAGGCTGGGGGAGGCTACTCCTCCCCTGCCTTCACACCATTTTCCAAAGGGAGAGGGTGTCACACCCTCTCTCAGAGGAAGTTCTTTGTTCTGCCATCCTGGGCCAGGCCTGGCTGGACCCCAGGAGGGCAGATGCCTGTCTGAGGGGTTGGCAGCAGCAGCAGCTGCAGAGAAACCCCAGGAAGGGCAGTCTGGCAGTACCAGGGTCTGTGCTACAGACCACTGGGATTATGGAATTGTACCAACAATGCCAGGATGGCATAGAGGGGGCAATTCCATGATCATAGACATGTTACATGGCCATATTCGGAGTTACCATGGTGAAGCTACATATAGGTAGTGACCTATATGTAGTGCACGCGTGTAATGGTGTCCCCGTACTCACAAAGTTCAGTGAATTGGCTCTGAACAATGTGGGGGCACCTTGGCTAGTGCCAGGGTGCCCTCACACTAAGTAACTTTGCACCTAACCTTTACCAGGTAAAGGTTAGACATATAGGTGACTTATAAGTTACTTAAGTGCAGTGTAAAATGGCTGTGAAATAACGTGGACGTTATTTCACTCAGGCTGCAGTGGCAGGCCTGTGTAAGAATTGTCAGAGCTCCCTATGGGTGGCAAAAGAAATGCTGCAGCCCATAGGGATCTCCTGGAACCCCAATACCCTGGGTACCTCAGTACCATATACTAGGGGATTATAAGGGTGTTCCAGTAAGCCAATGTAAATTGGTAAAAATGGTCACTAGCCTGTCAGTGACAATTTGGAAAGAAATGAGAGAGCATAACCACTGAGGTTCTGATTAGCAGAGCCTCAGTGAGACAGTTAGTCACTACACAGGTAACACATACAGGCACACTTATGAGCACTGGGGCCCTGGGTTACCAGGGTCCCAGTGACACATACAACTAAAACAACATATATACAGTGAAAAATGGGGGTAACATGCCAGGCAAGATGGTACTTTCCTACAACGCCAACGCCAACTGGATGGAAGCAAGCCACCTCAAACTGAACTCGGAGAAGACCGAGATCATCATCTTCGGCTCCAACAGATCAGCATGGGATGACTCCTGGTGACCTGCCACTCTGGGGTCTGCCCAAACGCCCACCACCCACAGCTGCAACCTGGGCTTCATACTGGACTCATCGCTCTCTATGACCCAGCAAGATCCATCTCATCCTCTTGCTTTAACACCCTTTCCATGTCCTGCAAGACCTTCAGATGGATCCCCGTGGAAACCAGAAGGACAGTCACCCACGCCCTCGTCAGCAGCAGACTGGACTATGGCAATGTCCTCTACATGGGAACAACGGCCTAGCTCCAGAAAAAAACTCCAGTGCATCCAGAACACCTCAGCACGACTCATTCTCAACCTCCCTTGCCACGAACACGTCTCAGCCCACCTCTGAGACCTCCACTGGTTCCCCGTCAACAAAAAGATCGTCTTCAAACTCCTGATCCACGCTCACAAAGCTCTCCACGACGCTGGACCTGCCTACCTCAACGAGCGTCTCAAATTCCACATCCTGACACGCCAGCTCTGCTCCGCCAACCTCACCCTCACAACCGTCCCCCGCATACTCCGGACCACAACTGGCAGCAGATCCTTCTCCCACCTTGCCGCCAAAACCTGGAACTCCCTCCCCGTCAACCTACGTCTGATCCAGGACCTCACGACCTTCAGGAAGCGCCTCAAGACCTGGCTCTTTGAGCAGTAGCACTCCCCTCCCTCACCCTCCCCCCCCCCCCCCAGCGCCTTGAGACCCTTCCGGGTGAGTAGCACGCTTAACAAATTACTGATTGATTGATTGGACAATTTGTCAGGGCTCTTGTGATTGAACAAGCTCTAGAAATGTACTAAAGTGCTGCAGTTTCCACAATGATGTGGGTAGAACTGTCCTGGTTCTACTGCTTGGACTCAAAGCTTGCATGTTAATGCCTTGACCAACTTAATCCTCATATGCTACCCCTGCAAGCACAATAAATTCACTGTGCTGAATGCTAGCCCAACTCCGTGCACACTGCATGAGGGAGCTTGGGCACATTAACCCCTTGGGTGCCGTGGATGAGCTGGTTACATCCTCAGCCATGGCGCTCGTGTGCAGAGGATGTAACCAGCTCGCCCTGCACCCAGACCACGGGGAAGCACTAGCGCTCCCCCTGTGGACCTCCCAACCCCCTCTTCTGGGCAAGGATGGAAGGGGAATCACTTCCCCTTCCACCCGACACCCTTTTTACCCCCTATTTATTTTTTGGGCATTTCTGCCCCCCTTGGTGTCAGATTGTAATGAGGCCCATCTGCACCCAAGGGGGGCAGAAACCTCTAAATGCCAGGGATTGTTTTATTGTTTTTTATTTTTTACAGATGGGGAGCAACCCCTTAGGCAAGGGTCACTCCCCTGGGAGGCAATTTTATTTTAGGCCATTTCTGCCCACCGTGGGGGCAGATTGGCCTATTTCTATTAGGCCCATCTGCCCCCAAGGTGGGCAGAAACCACTTACGCACCAGGGATTGGTGTATGTGTGTTTTGTTTGGGGTGCATCCCCTTGGGGAAGGTTCCCTCCACAAGGGGGCACATTACTGTCCGCCTATTTTTGTAAGGCACATCTGCCCCCAAGGGGGAGGGGGGGCAGAAAACCCACTAGACAGCAGGGAAGATTTTTTTTTTCAAAAAAAGAGGGTGGGGACAAAGTTGTTCTGCCCACCTGTGGGTAGATGAAGCAATTACCCCTGATCCACTCCCCGGGGTGGGGGGGGGGGGGGGGTCAGAAACCCTTCTAGATGCCAGGAATTAAAAAAAAAACTAAAATAATTGTGGGGTGGTGGCTACCAACCAGTATGGGTATGGTTATGCCCCCAATCCAACTGAAAGGGGGTAAGTCTTTCAGCTCTCCCCCGCATTCTAAAAGATCTTATCCCAATGGCAAGCAAGAGGACATTTGATTATTTTGAGTTTTGGTTTTTCATTTGGGCCATGAGAGCTTGTCTAACTCTCAAAATCGTTCCAATTGGAATGGTGGGGGCTGCACTTTTTGGACTTTGGGATGCTGCCATGTAGAAAAATCCACGAGACCTAGACATCTGAAAACTAAACATCTTGGTGAGTCCTCGGTGTTGTGCTTCACATGCTCCCTGCACCATTTTCCTGCAAACCTCCAACTTTTGCTTGAAATTACACATTTTCCCCACATTTTTGTGATGGAACCTTCCCGAATCTACCGGAATCCACAAAATTTCTACCACCCAGCATTGTTGCACCTATACGGATACAAATTCGGCTGTATTTCTGCCCACTTGTCAGCCTAAAAACGTATTTTATTTTCAAACTGCCCTTTTGTACCAGTTTTGGTTCCCCCTCAATTTCGACATGTTTTTGGCTCTTCCCCGTCACAGACACTTGGCCCACCTACACAAGTGAGGTATAATTTTTATCAGGAGACTGAGAAGAACGTAGGGTGGTAGGAAATACGTGCCGGTGCGGTGATTCCACACAGAAATGTGGGGAAAATTTGATTTTTTAACTAAATTTGAGGTTTGCTGAGGATTCTAGGTAAGCAAACACTGGGGGAGCCATGCAGGTCACACCTCCCTGGACTCCCTTGGGTGTCTAGTTTTCAGAAATGTCTAGGTTTGGTAGGTTTCCCTAGATGGCTGCTGAGCTTAGGACCAAAAACGCAGGTGCACCCCACCTGCAAAAACAGGTAGTTTTGTATTTGATAATTTTGATGTGTCCATGGGGCATTTCCTGTCACAGGCACTAGGCCTACCCACACAAGTGAGGTACCATTTTTATCGGGAGACTAGGGGAATGCTGGGTGGAAGGAAGTTTGTGGCTTCTCTCAGATTCCAGAACTTTCCATCACCGAAATGTGAGGAAAAAGTGTGTTTTTGCCAAATTAAGGTTTGCAAAGGATTCTGGGTGAGAGCGCCTCACAAGTCATCCTATCCTGGATTCCCCTAGGTGTCTACCTTTAAAAAATGCACAGGGTTGGTAGGTTTCTGTAAGGAAATGCCTCCTTGGCATGGTTACCCCCTGACTTTTTGCCTTTGCTGATGCTATGTTTTGAATTGAAAGTGTGCTGAGGCCTGCTAACCAGGCCCCAGCACCAGTGTTCTTTCCCTAACCTGTACTTTTGTATCCACAATTGGCACACCCTGGCATCCAGATAAGTCCCTTGTAACTGGTACCCCTGGTACCAAGGGCCCTGATGCCAGGGAAGGTCTCTAAGGGCTGCAGCATGTCTTATGCCAGCCTGGAGACCCCTCACTCAGCACAGACACACTGCTTACCAGCTTGTGTGTGCTGGTGAGAACAAAATGAGTAAGTCGACATGGCACTCCCCTCAGGGTGCCATGCCAGCCTCTCACTGCCTATGCAAGTATAGATAAGTCACCCCTCTAGCAGGCCTTACAGCCCTAAGGCAGGGTGCACTATACCATAGGTGAGGGCACCAGTGCATGAGCACTGTGCCCCTACAGTGTCTAAGCCAAACCTTAGACATTGTAAGTGCAGGGTAGCCATAAGAGTATATGGTCTGGGAGTTTGTCAAACACGAACTCCACAGCACCATAATGGCTACACTTAAAACTGGGAAGTTTGGTATCAAACTTCTCAGCACAATAAATGCACACTGATGCCAGTGTACATTTTATTGTAAAACACACCCCAGAGGGCACCTTAGAGGTGCCCCCTGAAACTGTATCCAACTATCTGTGAAGGCTGACTGGTTCCAGCAGCCTGCCACACTAGAGACATGTTGCTGGCCCCATGGGGAGAGTGCCTTTGTCACTCTGAGGCCAGTAACAAAGCCTGCACTGGGTGGAGATGCTAACACCTCCCCCAGGCAGGAGCTGTAACATCTGGCGGTGAGCCTCAAAGGCTCACCCCTTTGTTCCAGCACCGCAGGACACTCCAGCTAGTGGAGTTGCCCTCCCCCTCCGGCCACGGCCCCCACTTTTGGCGGCAAGGCCGGAGGAAATAATGAGAATAACAAGGAGGAGTCACTGGCCAGTCAGGACAGCCCCAAAGGTGTCCTGAGCTGAAGTGACTCTAACTTTTAGAAATCCTCCATCTTGCAGATGGAGGATTCCCCCAATAGGGATAGGATTGTGACCCCCTCCCCTTGGGAGGAGGCACAAAGAGGGTGTACCCACCCTCAGGGCTAGTAGCCATTGGCTACTAACCCCCCAGACCTAAACACGCCCTTACATTTAGTATTTAAGGGCTTCCCTGAACCTAAGAATTGAGATTCCTGAAACTACAAGAAGAAGAGGACTGCTGAGCTGAAAAACCCCTGCAGAAGAAGAACAGAAGACACCAACTGCTTTGGCCCCAGTCCTACCGGCCTGTCTCCTGCCTTCTAAAGAAACCTGCTCCAGCGACGCTTTCCCAAGGACCAGCGACCTCTGAATCCTCAGAGGACTGTCCTGCTTCAAGAAAGACTTGAAACTCCCGAGGACAGCGGCCCTGTTCCAAAAAGACTGCAACTTTGTTAAAGAGGAGCAGATTTAAAGACCCCTGCAAATCCCCGCAAGAAGCGTGAGACTTGCAACACTGCACCCGGCGACCCCGACTCGACTGGTGGAGAACCAACACCTCAGGGAGGACCCTCCGGCGACTCCAAGACCGTGAGTAACCAAAGTTGTCCCCCCTGAGCCCCCACAGCGACACCTGCAGAGGGAATCCCGAGGCTCCCCCTGACCGCGACTGCCTGACTCTAACATCCCGACGGCTGGAAAAGACCCTGCACCTGCAGCCCCCAGCACCTGAAGGATCGGAACTCCAGTGCAGGAGTGACCCCCAGGAGGCCCTCTCCCTTACCCAGGTGGTGGCTACCCCGAGGAGCCCCCCCCTTGCCTGCATCGCTGAAGAGACCCCTTGGTCTCTCATAGAAAACCATTGGAAAACCGACGCGTGTTTACACACTGCACCCGGCCGCCCCCGCGCTGCTGAGGGTGTACTTTTTGTGCTGACTCGTGTCCCCCCCGGTGCCCTACAAAACCCCCCTGGTCTGCCCTCCGAAGACGCGGGTACTTACCTGCTGGCAGACTGGAACCGGGGCACCCCCTTACCTCCATTGAAGCCTATGTGTTTGACCTCTGCACCTGACCGGCCCTGAGCTGCTGGTGTGGTAACTTTGGGGTCGCTCTGAACCCCCAACGGTGGGCTACCTTGGACCCAAACCTGAACCCCGTAGGTGGTTTACTTACCTGCAAGAACTAACAATACTTTACCTCCCCTAGGAACTGTGAAAATTGCAGTGTCCACTTTTAAAACAGCTATTTGTGTTTTATGTGAAAAGTATATATGCTACTGTAATTATTCAAAGTTCCTAAAGTACTTACCTGCAATACCTTTCAAATGAGATATTACATGTAGAATTTGAACCTGTGGTTCTTAAAATAAACTAAAAAAAGATATTTTTCTATAACAAAACCTATTGGCTGGAATTGTCTCTGAGTGTGTGTTCCTCATTTATTGCCTGTGTGTATGTACAACAAATGCTTAACACTACTCCTTTGATAAGCCTACTGCTCGACCACACTACCACAAAATAGAGCATTAGTATTATCTCTTTTTGCCACTATCTTAACCCTTGGACTCTGTGCATGCTATTCCTTACTTTGAAATAGCACATACAGAGCCAACTTCCTACAGTTTCCTTAGGTGCCGGCTGAGCTAGGGGCCAAAATCCACAACTAAGCACTTTCCAAAAAACACATCAAATTTCAATGTAAAAATTTGATGTGTCCATGTTGCGTTTCCTGTTGCGGGCACTAGGCCTACCCACAAAAGTGAGGTACCATTTTTATCTGGAGACTTGGGGGAACACAGAATAGCAGAACAAGTGTTATTGCCCCTTGTCTTTCTCTGCATTTTTTCCTTCCAAATGTAAGACAGTGTGTAAAAAAGACATCTATTTGAGAAATGCCCTGTAATTCACATGCTAGTATGGGCACCCTGGAATTCAGAGATGTGCAAATAGCCACTGCTTCTCAATACCTTATCTTGTGCCCATTTTGGAAATACAAAGGTTTCCTTGATACCTATTTTTCAATCTTTATAGTTCACCAAATGAATTGCTGTATACCCTGTATACAATGAAAACTCTTTGCAAGGTGTAGGTCATTTATGGGCTCTGGGTACCCAGGGTTCTTGATGAATCTACAAGCCCTATATATCCCCACACCAGAAGTGTCCAGCTGATGTAACAGTATATTGCTTTAAAAAATCTGCCATAGCTGGAAAAAGTTATATAAGAAAACGTGGACAGAAATGGCTCTTTTTTCATGTCAATTTCATTATTTTTTTATTTTAGCCATTACTTTCTGTAGGAAAACCTTGAAGGATCTATACAAATGACCCCTCGCTGAATTCATAATTTTGTCTACGTTTCAGAAATGTTTAGCTGTCCGGGATCCAGCATTGGTTTCACACCCATTTCTGTCACTAACTGGAAGGAGGCTGAAAGCACAAAAAATAGTAAAAATGGGGTATGTCCCAGTAAAATGCCAAAATAGTGTTGAAAAATGTCGTTTTCTGATTCAAGTCTTTTAGTTTCTAAAAGCTGGAAGATGGTGATTTTAGCACCACAAACCCTTTGTTTATGCCATTTTCAGGGGGAAAATAGCACATGCTTTTTTCTGCAGCAATTGTTTTCCCATTAAAAAAAAAATAAGAAAATTTTCAGCTGTATTTTGGCAAATTTCTTGGTCTCCTCCAGGGGAACCCACCAATTCTGGGTACCCCTACAATCCCTAGGATGTTGGAAAAAAGGACACAAATTTGGCGTGAGTAGCTTATGTGGACAAAAAGTTATGAGGACCTAAGCGCAAACTACCCCAAATAGCCTAAAAAAGGCCTGGAACCTGAGGGGAAAAGGCCTGGCAGCGAAGGGCTTAAGGAAGCTTTTATTTCACTGCAGGCTAATGCACACTGACAAGGGTGAAACCTAATTGTAAACATTCGTACCGAGATATACTACTGACCAGCATTCCAAAACCAAAGTAACAAGCGTTTGAAATGCAATGGGCCTTGCGTTTGCTAGAGTTAGAGTTATTAGTGTTGTAAATTCCTAACTGGACTTTTCTTGTTACATAAATTGAAAATTAAAAGTAAAACAGTTGACGTAAGCAAGCCAATTCAAAGCGCCACGGCCCCCATGAGCGTGAGCACGAAGGAGAGACACAAAAGAAAAAATAAGTTTGTTCGCAGTCAAACGTATCGGCAAACCTGCAAATATCCATGTAACAGGGGCGATGGCCAAGGCGGTAACAAAAGTGTCTCAAGGAGGGAGAAACATAATGCATTTACCAATGATAAAGGACTTATTAAAGGCAAGTGTGTATAAACGACACCCTCTTGCTTTCTATCTTCTTATTGGTCCTTTTTCAGGGGCCTGCTGCCAGGAAAGGCTGTTTGCTTGGTGATAAACGTAGCTGCTGCAGGGATGTGGGGCTTGTGGAGAACGCAGCTTCAACAACGCAGCCTCAGCAGGGACCAAGGCAGCTGACGAGTGGAAGCCTCAAGGAGTGGGGGTGTATGAGAAGTCTTCCATTTGGCACCACATACAGAGATGCCAGGGAGGAGCAGGGGTTTATAATAAGGGGCCTGGAGTCGCTTCAAAGAAGGAACTAGAGGGTCAGGGTAAAACAGAATTAATTCCGCCAGTGGAGCAGCAGAGCTTATTTAGTAATTCTGTGTTACAGGAGTAACACAGAATTACTAAATTCCTCCAATTCCGCCCACTTCCAGTATAAACTTCAGTAGTCCCATTCAGAAGTTAGCACAGCTGAGTGGTCGGCATGCAACCCTGTAGTTGCCAATGGGGCTACTAGCCTTTCTATAGTAAAAATGGCGATTTATTGTTTTTACTTGTAGAATATGTAAAAACACATGTTCCACTTTAATACCCTGCCTGAGGGCTCTATAGACTTGACTTGGAGATGACATAATGAAAAGTCACAACTGGACTTTGCCATTATTTTAAATGGCAAAGTCTAGTTACCAGTTTGAAAACTGATCTGCCAGCCAGTAATGGCGGGATGGGAGTCATGCTTTGTTCTGACACTCATAGCACAATGAGAGCGTCAGTCCACAAGAGACACGTGAACACACAGGCCTGCATACCCTGGTACCATATACTAATGGCGGGATGGGAGTCATGCTTTGTTCTGACACACTCATAGCACAATGAGAGCGTTAGTCCACAAGAGACACGTGTACACACAGGCCTGCGTACCCTGGTACCATATACTAATGGCGGATGGAAGTCATGCTTGTTCTTACACAGTCTTAGCACAATGAGAGCATCAGTCCACAAGAGACACGTGTACACACAGGCCTGCGTACCCTGGTACCATATACTAATGGCGGGATGGGAGTCATGCGTTGTTCTGACACACTCATAGCACAATGAGAGCGTTAGTCCACAAGAGACACGTGTACACACAGGCCTGCGTACCCTGGTACCATATACTAATGGCGGATGGAAGTCATGCTTGTTCTTACACAGTCTTAGCACAATGAGAGCATCAGTCCAAAAGAGACACGTGTACACACAGGCCTGCGTACCCTGGTACCATATACTAATGGCGGGATGGGAGTCATGCTTTGTTCTGACACACTTATACTATACCACTTATATCATATAGCACAATATCATAAGAAAACACAATACTCAGGGTTACTAAAAATAAAGGTACTTTATTTTAGTGACAACATGCCAAAAGTACCTCAGAGGATACCCTCACTTAGGAGGTAAGTAATATACAAAAATGATATGTACACAAACCCAAAACAAGTAAGTAAGAGTAAGAAAAGTAGTGCAAACAATGTAGAATCACAATAGGATGCAATAGGTAGACATAGGTCTAGGGGCAACACAAACCATATACTCCAAAAGTAGAATGCGAATCTCGAATGGACCCCAGATCTATGGGAGATTGTAGTGGGTCGCTGGGACTGTAAGAAAACAGTAAGGGTGTCCAAGATACACCACCCCAAGACTCTGAAAAGTAGGAGTAAAGTTACCCTACTACCACAGAAAGACACAATAGTCATGATAGAGGATTCTGCAAGAACCACAAGCACCAGCAAAACACTGAAGATGGATTCCTGGACCTGAGGACCTGTAAAGGAAGGGGACCAAGTCCAGGAGTCATGAAAGTGTCCGGGGGGGGAAGGAGCCCAGAAAACCCCAGATGAAGGTGCAAAAGGGCTGCCTCCAGGTGGAAGAAGCCGAAGATTCTGCAACAACGAAAAGGGCTAGGAACTTCTCTTTTGGATGGAAGTTGTCCCACTGTGTGCTGGAAGTTGCAGAAGTGTTCCCAGGCAGAAATACAGCAAACAAGCTTTGCTAGCTGCAAGAGTCACGGTTGAGGATTTTGGGTGCTGCTGGGGACCAGGAAGGAACAGGATGTCGCCCCTTGGAGGAGGAGACAGAGGGGGTGCTCAGCAACTCAGAGAGCCCACTCAGAAGAAGGCAGCACCCACAGAAGTACCAGAGCAGGCACTTAGAAGATCTGAGGACAGCAGTCAACTCAGAGTCACAAAGGAGGGTCCCACGATGTCGGAGTCCAACTCAGCGGGTTGAGCATGGCAGGATGGAGTGCTGGGGACCCAGGCTAGGCTGTGCACAAAGGAATCCTTGGAAAAGTGCACAGAAGCCGGAGCAGCTGCAAATCACGCAGTACACAGGTTTGCTGTCTGACGTGGGGAGGCAAGGACTTTACCTCCACCAACTTTGGACAAAAGGGCCACTGGACTGTGGGAGACACTTGGACCCAGCTCCTGTGTTCCAGGGACAATGCTCGTCAGGATGAGAGGGGACCCGGAGGACCGGTGATGCAGAAGTTTGGTGCCTGCGTTAGCAGGGGGAAGATTCCGTCGAGCCACAGGAGATTTCTTCTTATATGCAGTGAAAGATGGTTGTGAAATAACGAGGATGTTATTTCACTCAGGCTGCAGTGGCAGTCCTGTGTAAGAATTGTCTGAGCTCCCTATGGCTGGCAAAAGAAATGCTGCAGCCCATAGGGATCTCCTGGAACCCCAATACCCTGGCTACCTAGGTACCATATACAAGGGAATTATATGGGTGTTCCAGTGTGCCAATGAGAATTGGTAAAATCAGTCACTAGCCTGTAGTGACAATTTTAGAAAGCAGAGAGAGCATAAACACTGAGGTTCTGGTTAGCAGAGCCTCAGTGATACAGTTAGGCACCACACAGGGCACACTAGCAGGATCCTAGTGACACATGGGCAAAAACAAACATACATACAGTGAAAATGGAGGTAACATGCCAGGCAAGATGGTACTTCCTACAACCACCAGTGGTTGCACACCAGCATCTGTGTGCTCTGGGGAGTGACAGGACAGGGGCAGCTGGGGAGGTACCACATTCAAAGCAACTTGGGAAAGCAGACATACTAGGGGGTGATATCCTGTGGTTGGCAGAGACTGCAAAGAGGAACTTCACATCTGGGGAAAGATGAGCTGGGCAGATACCCACCTACCCATACTGCTGAGATATGCCTGCAAGCCACCCAGGTTGCAGATGTAGCCACAACAGCCTTGGCACTAACACTCTGGCCAGGTGCAGGTCTGTGAGAGCCAAGCATGGGAAGTTAGTAGCTTGGTGCCAACACTCTGTCAGAGCCCAGTGGATCCTTTTGGGGAGCGCTCCAGAGACAGGTGTTAATAGCTAGAGCTGGTGTTTGGACAATGAAACTCGGGAGCAAGGAGAAATGCAAAAATGATGCTTTTGCTAATCTGCTCAAGGGTACAGGGAAGGGAGAATGGAAGAAGAGCTTCCTGAAAATGAGGATGCGTTCACTCAAGATATTATACTGCTACTCTTCACCTCATACTTGAAAACTAAGTTGCTGGAGAAAATAATCCCTGCCGAATCTGTGGTCTAGTCTGGGAAGATGCAGCTATAGCGCTCAAGGGAAAGAGTTCTGATTGTGCAGGACAGGACTGGACAAAGTGGAGGAGAAGATGCAGGTTTTGAAAAACTAGAAGAAATGTCTTCCTCAAAGATTAATGTTCCTGAAGCAGTGTGGAAGCTTGAATCAAAGTTGGAAGTGCTGGAAAGTGTGAGGAGGGAAAACAACCTCATTGATTAGAGTGCCCAACAAGATACTAAATTAACCTTTCCGGGGGTATAAACGGGTTGTTTTGAGGACCCCATTTGGCACAATGAATGTTGATGCTTCATTGATGGCCAGGAGAGTATACAGACATCCTGTGAAACACAAGCAGTGCTCCCAGTGGAACAGTGATGGAGGTGCGCCTGTGGGATCAGATGATATGCTTGGCTTTTCCCACCATGACCACTGCTTTGGATGGCCAGAGTGGTATTCTTTAAAGATACAGGAGCAAGCATTTCGCTATATGAACTGCTGATGGCCAAAAAGACAATGGTGCGGAGAGGTCCTACAACAGCTGCAGGCTTTCCTAACATGTCTGAGTGGAACACCAGGGAAACAGACTCAGCTAGGGCTTTCTTTGAGGGGTTGCACTTTGATCCTATGAAATTTACTAGCCATTGAGTTTTTGGTCCCTTTGAAGAGACTGAGTTCCTAAGGCAAGGGTGGGGAATGCACTCAGGGTAGTATTGGGAGGGGGAAGCATTATTGGGTGTCGGAAGGAGTTTAAAGGACTTGGGCAGGCTCGTCCCAGGGTGCATGATTTCTGCTACTGCGTTTCCCTATATTACCCCAAGGCCATCAGTGAAGTAATGGATTTGTGAGATGTGATGACAGTGATATGTTTATTCTGATTGCTGTAAAAAAAAAAATATATATATATAGAGTGGCCACTTTCGCCCTATAGTTATGGCCACTTTCGCCCTATAGTTATGGTGACCAGAGATGTAGGTTTTTAGGAATTTTGCTCCTTAACAACTTTGCGCCCATTTGCTGAACGGCTACAAAGCTGCGCAGACCTGCTGCCCCAGTTTCATTTTGAAAGGACTGAAAGTTTTGTGACATTTGGTCAAGGGGGTGCAAAGAAAAAAGGGGTGTCCCAAAATGGGTTTCAAATAATTTTCCATAGACTTTTGAATTTCGATCGCCCAAAAACTGTCACCTGCATTTTTCTAACATTTGGCAGTATAACTTAGTAGGTGGTGTAGATTATTTGTTTGGGTAGCACAAGCAAATAAACTAAGTATTTCTTCAGTAATAAGTTTTTTTTTTTTAGCTATATCTGTGGCTGCGGTGCTACTGCGGTAAACCACAATGACATGGGATGATCTGATTGGCTAATGTTGACTTCTCAATATCCTCACGGCAGACATGTTGTACTGAGGTTGATGTAGTTGGCATGTGTGCAGTAAAAGTGTTTTGAAATGTATTATTGTGTCTTAAAATGTACAGAATACTGCGGTACGGCATCGTGGGGCTCTAGAGAATACCGCTTTACCGCAAATTATTGTAAAAAAACATTTAATATATATTAATGCTCCGGTTATAATAAAATGCTCTTTTAAGAGCCAACTTAAGTAACTATTCGGTGTTTAGAGATGTAGTAGAAACTGGCGCATGTTAATGCAGATGGTATCACCAGTTGTAGTAAAATAGAGACCATCAGCACAACACAGGAAACTATCTGAAGACCTAACATTGAGGTGACACATGGAGGACGTGTGGTGACCATTTTGTTGATGTATCTGTGGGTTTTTCATACTTTGCAACACTGCTTATAGAGTACATCCATTGTCTCCTTTGGCAAATATTTGATTAGACAAAATTGGTGTCAGGAAATAATTCCCTTAAAACGTAAAAGCTGCTGTCATGTCAATTTCAGTTTTTGCACCCATCAGGTGGCCCATCATTGCCTCCTCAATGAATATTCATAAGATGGGGATGCTCAGTGACGCAGGAATGAAATTAGAGGTAGGATGTTATTCCATCATGAACCTCTTTTCCCCACCCATGTGATTTCAAGGTTTGGTGCACCTAAATTATGCTCTATTCCGCTTCCTTTGCTGTACTCTCTTGTCCAAAATAATTAACTGTGTCCAACTATCCACACACCCAGTATTTTCTTTTAGCACAACCAAATGCTTTCAAGAGGTAGGTAATCACTGTAGTAAAGGGAATGTTCTAGAGAATACCCTACAGCACTGCCCAATGCTCTTGTTGTTAACATTTTAGTTATAAAAGAAGAATTCTGATGGGTTCAATATGACATTGGGCTGGTAACATAGCCCAAGCAGTAGAAGTGAAGCCCATTAATTTATAAAAAGACTATATTGCTAACTTAACATACAAAGTGCATTCAGCTATTACAGTACAATTAACGGTCATATAACCATATTAACCAACAGAGTATAGTGTTACAAATGAACAACTTAATGATCTTATTTGTAATACATTATACTTTTGAAAGAAGTATCCTGATTGGGGTATATTTCCTCCAGAGCGATTTGTTCTTCCCCCTCCAAAGGATCTGCTGCAGCTGGAGTAGGTTTAGGTCTTTCTGGCATCTCTGCAGCAACTCCAGTGGAAGACCACTGCAAGATCCAGCAGGGCTGGGCCAGTTCCCAGTAGCTCTGCACCAGAAGATAACCCAGAGAAAAAAAACAGGCTTCTTATTGCCTTACAAGACCTTCTTCCAGCCTATTAGAATCAATGTTACACTCGCGGAGTACTTTGGTCCTTCTGAGTGAGTACCGCAGTACCGGCAAAATGTAATTTAAAAAAAAATACAAACTAAGTATATATACTGTAGCTATGTGACCTAAACCCCAGAACTAATGTTTTTGCAAGTTAAAAAAAACCTACCTTATAATAATTAACATTATTATTGCAAGCACTTCATATCACATGCTGGGCTACATTACTGTAGCCCAAATGAAGCACAAACCCCAAAATAGGCAAAAATGTTTTGAACAAATTAGATTACTGTAAACAAATATTTACCATAAAAACCCAACAATTCCCCCCCCCAAAAAAAAAAAAAAAAAACAAACGTTAAATTATAGTTCTAGTTCAGGATTACTACATTTGGACAACAAGACTTTAAACTACACAAACATTAGAGCTATCAGTAATAGTTGATAACTTCAGCAACTATCATAACACTTTATCACACATCGTATTGAACCCTTCACATGAACATAGCGCTTAGTAACATCAAGGAGCATTGCAATAGCTGACCTACCATAAATAGGTGTAATATTAGAGCATTAAAAACCCGTTTAGAGAGCATAAATAAAACAGTAACCACAACCCTGACATGAACCCATTCCTACTCTTGCTACATGCAGACATGCTGAGTTACAGCGATTTCACTGCTTCTGTGATGGTAAAAGGTGCTGAGTATTTATAAAGAGTGCACAACATTCAGCAGTAAATTCTTATGGGGTTGAAGATTCCAGAGTTGTGTTTTTTGTTTTCTAAAATATTGTGTGACCCGAAATTGCTAGCACAAGCCGAGAATATTCTGTCGGCATTGCTTTAAAAATAAACTAAAAATGTGATCCTCAATATACAGAGTAAATAGACAGTACAACAAATCACACAAATCACACAAATATCGCAATAATGCCCACATGCACCAAGATGCTCTCAGTTTGTGTCAATCATTGGAATTCCAGCTCAAGCAGTAAATGGTCCCACCGCACTAGTGCAGGAAGGTAAGTCTGATTACATTCAACCTTTCAGACCAGATCAGCATTTTGTCCGCAGACACTTATGTTTGAGGTTTTGCAGTTTGTGTTGCTGAGAATGTATTTTGTTTTCTATGTTCACCTTCAACTGTGGGAAAAACCTAAGTTGAAACGCTGAGTCATTACAGACGTAACATTTTTAGTTGACTCAGCAACTTAAGGGCACTTGGGCCCTCATTGCAAACCCGGCGGTCGGTGTTAAAGCGGCGGTAATACTGCCAACAGGCCGGCGGTAAAAAAATTGAATCACAACCTCGGCGGAAACCGCCAATACAGACAGCCACTTTAACACTCTGACCGCCACGGGGGCGTGGCCAAAATGGCGACCGGGATGATCGCATAATCTGTAGCTCCGATCCCGGCCCATGTTTACCATCCTACAACAGGAGCGGCCATCGAGATCAGCGGAGCTCGGACCTCGCTCGCTGGAGCCATCAAGCCGTGACGCCTCCTGCACCATAGCGGCTGCTTCGGGAGCCGCGGACGGGTTCCCGGCGCGCTGAGTTCCGACCCGGCTTCCCGGGGAGGGGAGCGGGCTCCGGCAACGGTGAGTCGGCGCCTGTACCCCTGCTCCGGGGCCGCGTGCCTGGAGCGGCAGCCCTCTCCGAGGGCCGTGATCAACCTGATGCGAGCTGCGCTCCTGTGAGGAGCCAGCTCGCTCCACTTGCCCCAAATGATTTCTGCCGTTGGGACATACGGCCCCCTTAGACTCTCGAGGCTGCTACGCGAGCTGAAACTGTGATCCCCATGGGAAAGGGTGTGACCCCACCGGTGCCCTTGACTCGTGACACTACACCCAGGGCGGCAGGCTGAAAACACCCTGTGGCACTGTGTAGGCGTTCCCTGGACCAAACCTGGACCAACAAATAGCTAAGTAATAAGGAGCAAAGACAACTGGGGAAACAAATAAATAATACAAAATAAATAAAAAAAAAGGATAAAGAAAAAGTCAGGACCACCAAAGATTAAGAAAACTGAGCCCTACCAGTCCCAGCCTCCAAGCAGCAGCACAACAATAAAAGGGACCCCTCCAGCAATAAAACACACAACAGGGCACATTATATCCTCCTGCGGCTCTTCACCGGCGGCACTAATCGAGCCGCAGCGTTCCTGTAGGAGGCTGGACTGGCTTGTAGTGAGTACCAAGGGGTACTTGCACCTTGCACCAGGCCCAGTTATCCCTTATTAGTGTATAGGGTGTCTAGCAGCATAGGCTGATAGATAATGGTAGCTTAGCAGAGCAGCTTAGGCTGAACTAGGAGACGAGTGAAGCTCCTACAGTACCACTTAGTGTCACTTGCACAATATCATAAGAACATACAATACACAGATATACTAAAAATAAAGGTACTTTATTTTTATGACAATGTGCCAAAGTATCTCAGTGAGTACCCTCAGTATGAGGATAGCAATTATACACAAGTTATATATACACAATACCAAAAATATGCAGTATAGTCTTAGAAAACAGTGCAAACAATGTATAGTTACAATAGGATGCAATGGGGACACATAGGGATAGGGGCAACACAAACCATATACTCCAAAAGTGGAATGTGAACCACAAATGGACCCCAAACCTATGTGACCTTGTAGAGGGTCGCTGGGACTATTAGAAAATAGTGAGGGTTAGAAAAATAGCCCTCCCCAAGACCCTGAAAAGTGAGTGCAAAGTGCACTGAAGTTCCCCAAAGGACAAAGAAGTCGTGATAGGGGAATAATGCAGGAAAGACACAAACCAGCAATGCAACAACGATGGATTTGCAATCTAGGGTACCTGTGGAACAAGGGGACCAAGTCCAAAAGTCACAAGCAAGTCGGAGATGGGCAGATGCCCAGGAAATGCCAGCTGTGCGTGCAAAGAAGCTTCTACTGGACAGAAGAAGCTGAGGTTTCTGCAGGAACGAAAAGGGCTAGAGACTTCCCCTTTGGTGGATGGATCCCCCTCGCCGTGTAGAGTTGTGCAGAAGTGTTTTCCCGCCGAAAGACCGCCAACAAGCCTTGCTAGCTGCAAATCGTGCGGTAAGCGTTTTTGGATGCTGCTATGGCCCAGGAGGGACCAGGATGTCGCACATTGCGTCAGGAGAGAGAGGGGACGTCGAGAAAAACAAAGAGCTCTCTCAGCAGCAGGTAGCACCCGGAGAAGTGCCAGAAACAGGCACTACGAGGATGCGTGAAACGGTGCTCGCCGAAGTTGCACAAAGGAGTCCCACATCGCCGGAGACCAACTTAGAAAGTTGTGCAATGCAGGTTAGAGTGCCGTGGACCCAGGCTTGGCTGTGCACAAAGGATTTCCACCAGAAGTGCACGGAAGCCGGAGTAGTTGCAAAAGACGCGGTTTCCAACAATGCAGTCTGGCGTGGGGAGGCAAGGACTTACCTCCACCAAACTTGGACTGAAGAGTCACTGGACTGTGGGAGTCACTTGGACAGAGTTGCTGGATTCAAGGGACCTCGCTCGTCGTGCTGGGAGGAGACCCAAGGGACCGGTAATGCAGTTCTTTGGTGCCTGCGGTTGCAGGGGGAAGATTCCGTCGACCCACGGGAGATTTCTTCGGAGCTTCTAGTGCAGAGAGGAGGCAGACTACCCCCACAGCATGCACCACCAGGAAAACAGTCGAGAAGGCGGCAGGATCAGCGTTACAGAGTTGCAGTAGTCTTCTTAGCTACTTTGTTGCAGTTTTGCAAGCTTCCAGCGCGGTCAGCAGTCGATTCCTTGGCAGAAGGTGAAGAGAGAGATGCAGAGGAACTCTGATGAGCTCTTGCATTCGTTATCTAAAGTTTCCCCAGAGACAGAGACCCTAAATAGCCAGAAAAGAGGGTTTGGCTACTTAGGAGAGAGGATAGGCTAGCAACACCTGAAGGAGCCTATCAGAAGGAGTCTCTGACGTCACCTGGTGGCACTGGCCACTCAGAGCAGTCCAGTGTGCCAGCAGCACCTCTGTTTCCAAGATGGCAGAGGCCTGGAGCACACTGGAGGAGCTCTGGACACCTCCCAGGGGAGGTGCAGGTCAGGGGAGTGGTCACTCCCCTTTCCTTTGTCCAGTTTCGCGCCAGAGCAGGGCTAAGGGGTCCTCTGAACCGGTGTAGACTGGCTTATGCAGAATTGGGCACATCTGTGCCCATGAAAGCATTTCCAGAGGCTGGGGGGAGGCTACTCCTCCCCTGCCTTCACACCATTTTCCAAAGGGAGAGGGTGGAACACCCTCTCTCAGAGGAAGTCCTTTGTTCTGCCATCCTGGGACAAGCCTGGCTTGACCCCAGGAGGGCAGAAACCTGTCTGAGGGGTTGGCAGCAGCAGCAGCTGCAGTGAAACCCCAGGAAAGGCAGTTTGAGAGTACCAGGGTCTGTGCTACAGACCACTGTGATCATGGGATTGTGCCAACTATGCCAGGATGGTATAGAGGGGGCAAATCCATGATCATAGACATGTTACATGGCCATATTCGGAGTTACCATTGTGAAGCTACACATAGGTAGTGACCTATGTGTAGTGCACGCGTGTAATGGTGTCCCCGCACTCACAAAGTCCGGGGAATTTGCCCTGAACGATGTGGGGGCACTCTGGCTAGTGCCAGGGTGCCCTCACACTAAGTAACTTTGCACCTAACCTTTACCAGGTAAAGGTTAGACATATAGGTGACTTATAAGTTACTTAAGTGCAGTGTAAAATGGCTGTGAAATAACGTGGACGTTATTTCACTCAGGCTGCAGTGGCAGGCCTGTGTAAGAATTGTCAGAGCTCCCTATGGGTGGCAAAAGAAATGCTGCAGCCCATAGGGATCTCCTGGAACCCCAATACCCTGGGTACCTCAGTACCATATACTAGGGAATTATAAGGGTGTTCCAGTAAGCCAATGTAAATTGGTAAAATTGGTCACTAGCCTGTTAGTGACAATTTGAAAGAAATGAGAGAGCATAACCACTGAGGTTCTGGTTAGCACAGCCTCAGTGAGACAGTTAGGCACCACACAGGGAACACATACATATAGGCCACAAACTTATGAGCTCTGGGGTCCTGACTAGCAGGGTCCCAGTGACACATAACAAACATACTGAAAACATAGGGTTTTCACTGTGAGTACTGGGCCCTGGCTAGCAGGATCCCAGTGAGACAGTGAAAACACCCTGACATACACTCACAAACAGGCTAAAAGTGGGGGTAACAAGGCTAGAAAGAGGCTTCTTTCTCACACAACCCCCCCCCCCCCCCAAACGAAGGACAATAAGGCTAACCATGGCCAGTTGAGACTTTATTGTCTAAGTGGTGATAAGTAGAGAGTAGCTCTGCATTAGACTGGTTACTCCCTTTATCATCCACTATATGGTTACTTCCCTGTGGGGATGTAAACCACCCTGTTTGAAGTTTTTTAGCTAAGCAACAATGTGAAGATGTATTTTCAGAGTTTCTATCAGTAAGTTTTAGTTTAGAGCAGTGGGAATTGTCCACTGAACCTATTTGTAGTGATGGAAATGCCAGACAGGGATGCTGTCTCAGAAAAGCCATAGCTGGGCAAAAACTGTGTCCATATGGCTGGAAGAGAGAACAGGGATGCTGTTTCTCTTTAGTTGGAGCAGGGCAGGGATGCTGTCCTATGAGCTCCACACTAGGGCAGGGATGCTGTCCTAAGTGTTGTGAGGCAGTGCAGGGTTTCTGCACTAAAGTTTCTCTGGAAGGGTTGGAGGGATGCTCCATGTTAACTAAAATGGTGCTCTTTTTCTCACCAATGTTAGTTATCCCACAGAGAGGTACTTCTACCTCAGGGAGTACAGCTTTGCCAGCTTATGATTCCCTTGGAACAGGTGCCACCCCAGGAGAGGTTTCTCCCACCACAGGAATGGTATCCTGAATGGTAGGGTGGTTAGTGGATACTGTGATACCCTTTTTACCTGTTGATGGAGAGGGATCCTGAGTTTTCAGGCCTTCTCTCCTTTGCTTTTTCATTTCAGTAGAAATGAGAGGGAACAATTCCTCAGGGATGCCCAGCATTGCTGCATGGGCATAAAACTCTACATCAGCCCAACCTGAGGCCTCTAGGTCAATTACCTAAGAGACAGTCTACAGGTAAGCTAGGTGATACCACCACCTGCTTAGGGCCAGTAACTCCACCCCAACTAAACTGAATTATAGCTAAGGGAAGAAACTTAGTGGAGTTATGGACATCAATAATTGTATACTGTTGTCCAATGATGTGTTGATCAGGGTGCACTAGGTTTTCAGTCACCAAAGTGATACTGGCACCTGTGTCCCTGTAGGCCAAGGCCTCAACACCATTTATTGAAACTGTCTGCCTGTACTTATCCATTGTAAGGGGACAAGCAGCCAGTGTGGCAAGGCCAATGCCACTAGGTGTGACAGAAACTGTCTTGGGAGTGACTACCCCAGTTTCTACTATGGACCCATAAGTGAACCCATCTACACCCTTAACTTGACTGTTGCCAGCAGTCCCACCACTAGTACCACTACTGCTAGGGGCACTAGAGCTTGATGTATTAGTGGTGGTAGGCTCAGGGGGTTTACCTGGACAGGACTTATCCCCTGGCCTTTGGCCTCTATTTTTACACACAAAGCACCAAGGCTTTTTAAATTGTGTAGGTTGAGAAGAAGAGGAAGAATTTGTTTTATCCCCACCCCCTGAAGAGTGTTTAAGATTTGAAGTGGGATCTTTGGTTTTACCCTTATCCCCATGCTTATCTTGAGATTTTTCACCATCTTTCTTCTTATTGTTCTCTTTGTCACCCCCTGTATGAACTTTTCTGTTCACCCTTGTTCTGACCCATTTGTCTGCCTTCTTTCCCAATTCTTGGGGAGAGGTCAGATAAGAGTCCACCAAGTACTGGTGCAACAAATCGGACACACAATTATTAAGAATATGCTCTCTCAGGATCAAGTTATACAGGCTGTCATAATCAGTAACTTTACTGCCATGTAACCACCCCTCCAAGGCCTTCACTGAATGGTCAATGAAATCAACCCAGTCTTGTGAAGACTCCTTTTTGGTCTCAATGAACTTTATCCTGTATTGTTCAGTGGTTAAGCCATAACCATCCAGGAGTGCATTCTTAAGAACTGTAAAATTATTGGCATCACTTTCTTTCACAGTAAGGAGCCCATCCCTACCTTTTCCACTAAATGATAGCCATAGGATAGCAGCCCACTGCCTTTGAGGGACATCCTGTACAACACAGGCCCTCTCAAGTGCAGCAAACCACTTGTTAATGTCATCCCCCTCCTTATAAGGGGGAACTATCTTATGCAGATTCCTGGAATCATGCTCTTTTGCAGAATGACTATGGGGAATACTGCTGCTGCCACCATGGGTTTCAAAACCCAACTTCTGTCTTTCCTTCTCTAATTCTAAAGACTGTCTATCCAAATCCAGCTGTTGCTTCTTAAGCTTCAGTCTGGTTTGTTCCACCCTCAACTTATTGAGTTCCCTTTCTAACAATCTGTCATCAGAGTTGGTGGGAAGGACATTCCTAGACACAGAAGTATGATGAGAATGGACAGAAGGAGACCTGTCCCTTACAGAGGGCACCCTAACAGCTTGGCTGACAGTGTAATGTGAGAGCACATCATCTGTATTATGTGACTCCACCTCAGTACCAACTATGCTAGACTGTCTGGTAATGGGCAGGCTAAGAAGTTTCTTTCCTGAACCTTTTCCTGGGGGAGTCCCTGGATCAGATTGGGAACCATTAGCTACTTTTTCAACAGATGGGGAACTTTTAGCCTTATCTTGTTCTCTAAGCATGTTAAGTAACAATTCCAAGGAAGGATTCTTCCCTACACTCAAACCTCTCTCTATGCAGAGACTCCTTGCTCCTTTCCAGCTAAGGTGATCATATGCAATCTTGGACAGATCAACATTTTGGCCTGTGCCAGACATTTTTAGAGAGAGTTAAAGTGATAGAAAAAGAGAAAAAAGTTTTCAGAACTTTTTAGAAAGACAGAAAAAAAACTTTAAAAACTTTTTAGAACTTTTTAGAAAGTTTAGAAGTACTTTTCAGCACTTTAGAAAAGAGTGAAAAGAGGAAACGCAAAACTTTTTAGTTATGTGTACATACACTGAACTTGTTTTGTATATTTTTCTCTTATGAAAAGTACAATGACAAGAGTGGTAAGTAGTCTCAAAGCACTTATCCCACCGCTGCACAACCAATGTAGGAGGCTGGACTGGCTTGTAGTGAGTACCAAGGGGTACTTGCACCTTGCACAAGGCTCAGTTATCCCTTATTAGTGTATAGGGTGTCTAGCGGCATAGGCTGATAGATAATGGTAGCTTAGCAGAGCAGCTTAGGCTGAACTAGGAGACGAGTGAAGCTCCTACAGTACCACTTAGTGTCACTTGCACAATATCATAAGAAAACACAATACACAGATATACTAAAAATAAAGGTACTTTATTTTTATGACAATGTGCCAAAGTATCTCAGTGAGTACCCTCAGTATGAGGATAGCAATTATACACAAGTTATATGTACACAATACCAAAAATATGCAGTATAGTCTTAGAAAACAGTGCAAACAATGTATAGTTACAATAGGATGCAATGGGGACACATAGGGATAGGGGCAACACAAACCATATACTCCAAAAGTGGAATGTGAACCACAAATGGACCCCAAACCTATGTGACCTTGTAGAGGGTCGCTGGGACTATTAGAAAATAGTGAGGGTTAGAAAAATAGCCCTCCCCAAGACCCTGAAAAGTGAGTGCAAAGTGCACTGAAGTTCCCCAAAGGACAAAGAAGTTGTGATAGGGGAATAATGCAGGAAAGACACAAACCAGCAATGCAACAACGATGGATTTCCAATCTAGGGTACCTGTTGAACAAGGGGACCAAGTCCAAAAGTCACAACCAAGTCGGAGATGGGCAGATGCCCAGGAAATGCCAGCTGTGGGTGCAAAGAAGCTTCTACTGGACAGAAGAAGCTGAGGTTTCTGCAGGAACGAAAAGGGCTAGAGACTTCCCCTTTGGTGGACGGATCCCTCTCGCCTTGGAGAGTCGTGCAAAGTGTTTTCCCGCCAAAAGACCGCCAACAAGCCTTGCTAGCTGCAAATCGTGCGGTAAGCGTTTTTGGATGCTGCTATGGCCCAGGAGGGACCAGGATGTCGCAAATTGCGTCAGGGGAGAGAGGGGACGTCGAGAAAAACAAGGAGCCCTCTCAGCAGCAGGTAGCACCCGGAGAAGTGCCAGAAACAGGCACTACAAGGATGCGTGAAACGGTGCTCGCCGAAGTTGCACAAAGGAGTCCCACGTCACCGGAGACCAACTTAGAAAGTTGTGCAATGCAGGTTAGAGTGCCGTGGACCCAGGCTTGGCTGTGCACAAAGGATTTCTGCCGGAAGTGCACGGAAGCCGGAGTAGTTGCAAAAGACGCGGTTTCCAACAATGCAGTCTGGCGTGGGGAGGCAAGGACTTACCTCCACCAAACTTGGACTGAAGAGTCACTGGACTGTGGGAGTCACTTGGACAGAGTTGCTGGATTCAAGGGACCTCGCTCATCGTGCTGGGAGGAGACCCAAGGGACCGGTAATGCAGTTCTTTGGTGCCTGCGGTTGCAGGGGGAAGATTCCGTCGACCCACGGGAGATTTCTTCGGAGCTTCTAGTGCAGAGAGGAGGCAGACTACCCCCACAGCATGCACCACCAGGAAAACAGTCGAGAAGGCGGCAGGATCAGCGTTACAGAGTTGCAGTAGTCGTCTTAGCTACTTTGTTGCAGTTTTGCAGGCTTCAAGCGCGGTCAGCAGTCGATTCCTTGGCAGAAGGTGAAGAGAGAGATGCAGAGGAACTCTGATGAGCTCTTGCATTCGTTATCTAAAGTTTCCCCACAGACAGAGACCCTAAATAGCCAGAAAAGAGGGTTTGGCTACTTAGGAGAGAGGATAGGCTAGCAACACCTGAAGGAGCCTATCAGAAGGAGTCTCTGACGTCACCTGGTGGCACTGGCCACTCAGAGCAGTCCAGTGTGCCAACAGCACCTCTGTTTCCAAGATGGCAGAGGTCTGGAGCACACTGGAGGAGCTCTGGACACCTCCCAGGGGAGGTGCAGGTCAGGGGAGTGGTCCCTCCCCTTTCCTTTGTCCAGTTTCGCGCCAGAGCAGGGCTAAGGGGTCCCCTGAACCGGTGTAGACTGGCTTATGCAGAATTGGGCACATCTGTGCCCATGAAAGCATTTCCAGAGGCTGGGGGAGGCTACTCCTCCCCTGCCTTCACACCATTTTCCAAAGGGAGAGGGTGTAACACCCTCTCTCAGAGGAAGTCCTTTGTTCTGCCATCCTGGGACAAGCCTGGCTTGACCCCAGGAGGGCAGAAACCTGTCTGAGGGGTTGGCAGCAGCAGCAGCTGCAGTGAAACCCCAGGAAAGGCAGTTTGGCAGTACCAGGGTCTGTGCTACAGACCACTGGGATCATGGGATTGTGCCAACTATGCCAGGATGGCATAGAGGGGGCAATTCCATGATCATAGACATGTTACATGGCCATATTCGGAGTTACCATTGTGAAGCTACACATAGGTAGTGACCTATGTGTAGTGCACGCGTGTAATGGTGTCCCCGCACTCACAAAGTCCGGGGAATTTGCCCTGAACGATGTGGGGGCACTCTGGCTAGTGCCAGGGTGCCCTCACACTAAGTAACTTTGCACCTAACCTTTACCAGGTAAAGGTTAGACATGTAGGTGACTTATAAGTTACTTAAGTGCAGTGTAAAATGGCTGTGAAATAACGTGGACGTTATTTCACTCAGGCTGCAGTGGCAGGCCTGTGTAAGAATTGTCAGAGCTCCCTATGGGTGGCAAAAGAAATGCTGCAGCCCATAGGGATCTCCTGGAACCCCAATACCCTGGGTACCTCAGTACCATATACTAGGGAATTATAAGGGTGTTCCAGTAAGCCAATGTAAATTGGTAAAATTGGTCACTAGCCTGTTAGTGACAATTTGAAAGAAATGAGAGAGCATAACCACTGAGGTTCTGGTTAGCAGAGCCTCAGTGAGACAGTTAGGCACCACACAGGGAACACATACATATAGGCCACAAACTTATGAGCACTGGGGTCCTGACTAGCAGGGTCCCAGTGACACATAACAAACATACTGAAAACATAGGGTTTTCACTGTGAGTACTGGGCCCTGGCTAGCAGGATCCCAGTGAGACAGTGAAAACACCCTGACATACACTCACAAACAGGCTAAAAGTGGGGGTAACAAGGCTAGAAAGAGGCTACTTTCTCACAGTTCCCAGCAGCGCTCTCACCAGACATAAAAGCCTTGAGGCTCTCCACTATAAAGTGTGTACACCACACATGCAAAGTACTACTATCTAGCCCTCACTACTCCAAACAGCACTGTTGGATCTCAAGTTAAGGGCCCTACTTCTCTGCAACAACACGCAATTCTAGCGGACACGGTGCTCTAGTACCCGAATGAGGAGTAACTTATCTACCTGACACGTAGCAAGATTTCCACTTTAAAGGAACAAACCTTTGCAGCGCTAACCAATCGAAGTCACTTAAAAGACAATTGTTAACAGCAATACCGCCACGTAAATAATCAATGGGCAAACCAAAGACCCCACGCGCACCTTCTGGGAATATGGATGCTGGTGCCCCACCCCCAACTGCGGAGGCCTCGGACACACAACAAGCACTACAAAAGATGGAAATAACACTCCAAACACACACAACGCAATTTGAAAAGGTTTTACAAGCCATACTAGACACCAAAATTACCCTGGAAGCAAAAATAGGCTCGGTAATCGAAGATGTTAACATATTGCGTGCAGACCAACATGGGTTAGCTGAAAAGGTCGCAGGTTTGGAAAAAGATACATCACACCTCTCACCAGCGATAACCAAACTCCAATCGCAAATGGGGGCTGTAACAGCTGAACTGGAGGCACTGAGGTGCAAAGCCGAAGACGCAGAAGGAAGGTGAAGACGTAACAATATCCGCTTCGTGGGTTTTCCTGAGCGTGTTGAGGACCCTTGCGCAGAACTGTTCATTGAACAATGGCTAATAGAAACAGTACTGAAGGACGATGTCCCGAAGTTCTTTTCAATAGAACGCGCCCACAGGGTTCCCGGAAAACCCCCGCCACCTGGTTCTCAGCCTCGTCCATTAATAACAAGACTCCTCAATTACCGCGATAGGGACCTCATATTGCAACTGTTTCGTAAAACAGGCCCAATGCGCTTCGAAGGGGCAGACATATCGGCCTACCCGGACTTTACAGCAGAGGTACAGAAAAAGCGTAACTAATTTTTCCGGGTCAAAGAGCGACTAAGAGACCACAACATCAAATACGCTCTGCTGTTCCCGGCCAAACTTCGAATACAGGATGATACCCGCACTCTTTTTTTCACCTCACCAGAAGATGCATGGACTTGGCTTCATGCAAAGGGACTCGCTGACCCGTTAAATACAAGAAACCTCAAAGACAAAAATCACCCTCCTAGTGTCAAACGCAAACCCCGCAGGCAACCAGACACTAAACCTACCCCTGAACAGTCTCGCGTGGAACGCTCTCTACTACTGCAAACCACTTCCCTCTTCGCCAATAGATCCCCGGGGTCCGTATCCACGCAATCGGGAGTAGAATCCGAGCTTGGGGTAGTTTCTGACTCTACAGATTCCACCTGCGTCCCCAATCTTACTCCACGAACAGCAGATGACATCTGCTAATGTATACCAGTCTCGGACACAACGGTACATGATATCCTACAGAAGAAGCCACTAATAGCCCGCTAAAATTTACTGCTGCACACTGACCCCGCCTCTACTTCACCGCTACCCCTGACCGCAGCAAAAGATTCACGGTTGGCCCCAGAAAGCAGCAACTTCAACAAGAACATAACGGGTCGGGACCAGCATTGACTTGAACTTACTTATTTGAAACACCCCCGCACCATATGGACCGTTCCACCTGGTTGGCAAGTATTGTATCGTTAAAGCCCTTGCCACAACCACAGTTACTGTTAGGTATAGTTAATGATATTGTTTTAATCAGCAGAGTCACAACCAAGAGGCATATTTTAGCTTATAGTATTCGAAGTAAATGTTATTTGTTTGCTAACAACAAGCACACACTAGGTATCCGCAGTATAAATTGGCTAGGCGCAATGGGCGTGAAATACACTATAGATGCAAAAAGAGCCGGCCCACCAAACTCACAAAGTCTATACACACAAGTACAAATGATCCATGGCAACCCAAAGACAACAGTATAACCCGCAATATAAAATACTCACATGGAATGTAAGGGGCATGGCATCCCCGCGTAAGCGACAACAGATCCACGCATACCTTAGGAGACATCACATACATTTCGCCATGTTACAGGAGACACACCTGGCTAAGTCCTCTTTGGAGTATACAAAAGTAAAATGGAAAGGACAATTATATGGCACCACCTTTTCAACATATGCTAGGGGAGTGGCAATCTGGATAGCCCCTGGGGTCCCCTACGTTACGTCCCGCGTACAATGTGACCCAAACGGCCGATGTGTCCTCTTGGAAGGTGCCCTAGATGGGGAACCCATGGCATTAGCATCAATATATACCCCCAATTCAAATCAATTGGAATTTCTACGGACACTTAACAGTAGTAAACTCAATGATCCGGAGATGGATACCATTTGAGGCGGTGACTTTAACTGCGTATTAGACATTCACAGAGACCGCTCTATCCCTCCGTTGGATAACAACCTAGTTAACCGTGCTTCACTCGAACTTGCAGAGTGGGCCTCCAATAACAGGCTAAGAGAAATTTGGAGAACTGGCCACACCACACACCGCAAATACTCTTTCTACTCCCCAGTGCATAAATTATACACTAGAATAGATATGATATTCGCATCAAATTACATAATTCCAAAAATAACCACATCAGGCTACCTGGCTCGCACAATATCTGATCATAATCCACTTCAAGCTACCCTGAGAATGGGTCGCACACACACGTGCATTCCCACATGGCGTTTACAACCAGATGCCCTCATAGATCCTCCTTATCATGCTGAACTAGCTAAATGCTTATCGGATTACTTTGCATTAAATAAAAACACAACAACAGCGCGCGCCACGGAATGGGACGCTCACAAAGTGGTTATACGCGGCCACTGCCTTGCAGCCTCATTGGGGGTCAAAAGAATGCTTAACAGGGAACTACTAGAGATAGAATCTAAAATGCGCAAGGTAGAGACCGAGGCCACCACTAGCGTGACCTCGCTTGAAACACTAAACTCGCTGAAATCTGACTACAAAGAAGCTGATGCCAGACTCAGCAGACATGACTATGGACATTTTAAAGCCCTGCAGCATGCAGAAGGTGACAGATCGGGCAAACTACTAGCATGGTTGGTCCGACAACCATTACAGTCCTCACCTATAGGCGCGATTAGAACACACACAGGGGAAGTGATTAACACTCAAGCCGGAATCAATAAGTCCTTTCATATGTATTATCGTTCCCTATATCAGCCCACTAACCCTCCAAATGAGCAACAACTTTCTGAACTCCTCTCACTGATTCCCCAAAATATGAATATCATTGATAGCGCAGCCACACTGGATGGTCCCATCACTAGCGAAGAACTACGCTCAGCTCTCTCTCGAATGGCACGTGGTAAAACCCCTGGCTCAGACGGACTACCAATGGAATATTATAGCTCATTATCCGCTCATCTCCTACAGCCATTGATCGAGGTATTTAATGAGACACGAAATAGAAAGCAGTTGCCAGATTCCATGCGCGAAGCATTGATAGTGGTGCTACCAAAACCAGGACGCGATACACTTGATGTCAAATCCTATAGACCACTCTCCCTGTTAAACACTGACTGTAAACTCCTGGGGAAAATCCTAGCAAATAGGCTAGTCCCTTATTTATCAGACTTAATCCATCATGATCAATCTGGATTTGTACCAGGGAGGAACACTTTTCTAAATATAAGACGCCTAATACGTATATTACACAGTACCACAGAAACTGAGGCAGTGGCTGTGGCATTGGACATAGAGAAGGTGTTCGACACGCTCGGATGGGAATATCTCTTCCGCACTCTGAAGGCGTTCGGCTTTCAAACCGGTTTCATCAACTGGATTGCCACGCTATACGCAAAACCAACAGCTTGCGTCAAAACGGGCCAAATGATATCAGAGGCGTTCCCCATCGGTAGAGGCCCCAGATAAGGATGCCCTCTATCCCCTTTATTATTTGCAATAGCTATGGAGCCATTGGCAATTAAACTCCGCAGCTGGGCAAGCAGATGGGGCATTCGAGAATCCAACATATACCATATTATTTCCTTATACGCGGATGATGCTCTAATATATTTGCGTAACTATACCTCCTCCCTCACAGAAGTTATACAAATCCTGGATAACTTCACTTTATCCTCTGGCCTATGCGTTAATTGGGCGAAATCATGTATTTTCCCGCTTACCTGTATACCTACTGAGCAGCAAACGTTATTACCACTACACCAACTGACATGGGCATACCAGACCATTAAATATCTGGGGATTCAGGTCTACCACTCCATGACAGACCTACGTGAGGGCAACCTCGATAGGCTGCTACGCTCAACTCGGGGATCTATGGCATTTTGGAGCTCCCTCCCACTATCACCCATGGGTCGTACGGCCATAGCTAAAATGTTAATATTACCTAGATTTTTATACTACTGTATTTCCTGGTGCTCCCATTGTTCCTACCACGTTCATTCTTTCATAAACTACATTCCCTGCTAACAGATTTGCTGTGGGGCAGGGACAGACGGAGAGTAGCCCTAGCCATTACACAATATCCACAGGAGGAAGGCGGGCTCGGCATGCCGAACTTTGAATTATACTATGCAGCAGCCCAACTCCAATGGGTAACCACGTGGCTTAACGAACCACCCACCCCAGAGTGTACAGCGATAATGTCTTGTGTGGCACCACAAACGATATTGACATCACTTATGTCCAAACCTCCTTACCCATCTAACAGAAATCCCCTGGTAGAAACAGCCAGATACTGCTGGCGGAGATATGTCCAGGGCAAAACCCCAACTCCCCCTTACTCGCCTGCAATACCTTTGGCTCAGGTACCATGTGTCCAAGCTCTCTCCCAGCACCATGATATACGGGTAACCAAGACATTGAACATGGGGGACCTGTACCCGAGCTCTAAAGCAAGCACTTTTGCAGAGCTCGTTTCTGCCGGTATCATGCAACCTGGGGCCTTCTTAACATTTAATGCCATTAACAAACTTCTACAAAACTTTTGGGGGTGCAACCTAAATGAACCCGACGAATCCCCTCTACTCACCTCATTACTCACTATAGGAAATATAAAGGGCAGCATCACTAAATTATATAAAATACTCCTAACAGATACATGTACTGCTCTGACCCAAGTTAAAAGCTGCTGGGATGGGGTCCTTCCCAGACCAGTCGACCAGAAGTCCTGGAAAGCTGCCCTCACCACGATTAAAACTGTATCCCGTAACGTTAGACTAAGATATACTCAATTCAATTACATCCATCAAGCATATCTATCTCCGTCCCGTATCAACAAAATATACCCAAACTCTAAACCAGAATGCCCTAGATGTGCTACCTCTGCTGCTAATTTCTACCATATGGTTTGGGAATGCCGCACAATACATACTGGCTGGTGCCGCATTACCGAGACGGTTGCAGATATAATAGAAAACACGCTTACTCCCACACCAGAATCCTGCTTGCTGGGCATACGTCGCCGGGGCAAGAATGAAAAACACACTCACAAGTTTATAGATCTTGCGTTTGTAATATACAAACGATTGATCGCTACACACTGGAAGGCCCCTAATGCCCCCCCCTATCACGCCTGGCTTGCAGCCTTACACAGCTCCACACTAACGGAGGCCCACACTCTAAGACAGCTGCAACTCAAAGGCCAGATACAAGAGGGCGCCGAACACTGGGACCACTTTGTAGTACAAATAGAGTCTAGAGATGATGAATACCCCCCTTGAAATACGTGACATGAACAAAACGGCCTGCAAGTAAATACTTAGCAACCACGACAAGAAACATATCACATCTGACGTAGTACCCCAGCTAACCTCGTCATATCAGCCCGAAAATATACAGTTGGATAATAAGTGCAACTTCACCCAGACATGAACACACAAATTGACAGAAGATGCCGATGCTCTGTTACCCCTGCCCTCGCCCCATTACAAACCATATAACATGCAAACAAGCACTAACATATCTCATGCCTATATAGCTGAATGTTACCGTAATCACTTAGAATACTATTAAATATACTTAAGTAAAACTATGGATATGCCTACTGCTATTGTTTTAAAATGTATCAAGTTAAGTTGTATGTCAGTACATTAAAAATGTAACCGTACTGTATGGGAATTACAAGTACGTGCAGAGGCACATGAAAAGGGAAAATTTTTTATTCTCTTACTAATTCAGGTGACATGTACTGCTGTTCGTGTGATGTGTTTAATAAACAGATTTAAAAAAAACACTCTGACCGCCACAGCGGTAGCAACAAACACCGTGGCGGTAACTGCCAACAGACAGGCAGAAGTCAATGTACCGCCCACCCCATTACAACCCGCCCATCCGCCAGCTTTTCTGGGGCGGTACCAACGCCATCAAAAGCACAGCGGAAAACAGTACACAGAAGGGAAACACCCACCTCTCGACACTCAACGAAGAACCAGGACGCCATGGAGCCCGACCTGCACGTCCTGCCCATGCTGGTGTATCTTCTCATCTACCAGGAGTACGAACGGCGGCGGCGACGACCACGGTGAGTACTGCATCTAGCACACAGGGGAGAGGTGGGAAAAAGAGAGTGACACACCCACGCAACACGCAACACCCCCTTCCCCAACCTCACCCACAACACCATACATACAAACACATGCATCAACATTGCATTCTTCCAGAGGGTTACGGGGTGTAAATGTAATGACAAAAGGAATTGAGTCAAATTAGTGATATATTAGAAAAAGTCAGATATACGTAATAACTTGGGAAACAGTATTTACAAAAATATACAATATGTCCATAAGGCGGTACATTGTCCACTCAAAATGTCCGTGGGCCACTGGGCCAAAACTCATAGGCCAAGCCCACACTTGGCTTCTGCCCCAATACGGAGAGAACACTGCAGGGGCATCAGGTCGAAAAAACACAGGCACCTCAGGGGGAAGGGAAATTGGGGGGGGCACCTCAGGCAGAAGATGGGACAACGTCACTGCTCCTCGAGAGGGCTCCATGCCCACATCGATGTCCTGGGGAGTGCAAGGCCACAGTCTCTCAAGTCTCTCACTTGGGTGGGTTGCCCACTGCTTGGTCCTGGGGAGTGCAAAGCCACAGTCTCTCAAGTCTCTCAAGTGGGTGGTTTGCCCACTTCTTGGTCCTGGGGAGTGCAAAGCCACAGTCTCTCAAGTGGGTGGGTTGCCCACTTCTTGGTCCTGGGGAGTGCAAAGCCACAGTCTCTCAAGTGGGTGGGTTGCCCACTGCTTGGTCCTGGGGAGTGCAAAGCCACAGACTCTCTAGTGGATTTCTTCTTCCACTGGTTCTGGAGGGGGCCTTGTGTCCAGTGTGCTTCATCCTGGCAAGGAGGGGCTGAATGGATGCCTTTTTCCACTGGTTCTGGAGGGGGCTTTGTGCCCAGTGTGCTTCATCCTGGCAAGGAGGGGATGAGTGTATGCATTTCTCCACTGGTTCTGGAGGGGGCTTTGTGCCCAGTGTGCTTCATCCTGCCAAGGATAGGGTGAGTGGATGCCTTTTTCCACTGGTTATGGAGGGGGCTTTGTACCCAGTGTGCTTCATCCTGGCAAGGATAGGGTGACTGGATGCATATCTCCACTGGTTCTGGAGGGGGCTTTTTGCCCAGTGTGCTTCATCCTGGCAAGGAGGGCTGAGTGGATGCATTTCTCCACTGGTTCTGAAGGGGGCTTTGTGCCCAGTGTGCTTCATCCTGGCAAGGAAGGGCTGAGTGGATGCATTTCTCCACTGGTTCTGGAGGGGGCTTTGTGCCCAGTGTGCTTCATCCTGCCAAGGATAGGGAGAATGGGTGCCTTTTCCACTGGCTCTGGAGGTGCTTTGTACCCAGTGTGCTTCATCCTGGCAAGGATAGGGTGAGTGGATGCATATCTCCACTTGTTCTGGAGGGGGCTTTTTGCCCAGTGTGCTTCATCCTGTCAAGGAGGGGCTGAGTGGATGCATTTCTCCACTGGTTCTGGAGGGGGCTTTGTGCCCAGTGTGCTTCATCATGGCAAGGAGGGGCTGAGTGGATGCATTTCTCCACAGGTTCTGGAGGGGGATTTGTGCCCAGTATGCTTCATCCTGCCAAGGATAGGGTGAGTGGATGCATATCTCCACTGGTTCGGGAGGGGGCTTGGTGCCCAGTGATGCAACACTTGGGGTGTGTCAGTTCACGGTCCCTCACCTGGGTGTCTGAGGCACGAGATTTGCATGGAACAGGATGCATGATAGTCCATGGAGGCAGGGCTAGAGTCCATCCGGCGGCTACGGCTACAGCTGCAAACTGGTGGTAGTGCCGGTGCTGGTAGAGATGCTGCCAGTGGTGGAGGGAGGTGCCAGCCCCTCTCCTGCAGCCTCAGATGGCTGCCCGCTGGGGCTGCTGCTGCTCGTAGTGGTGCTACTGTCAGCAGTGCAGGTGGCGGTGCTTGCGGCGGTGCCTGCAGCGGTGTTAGCAGCGGTGCAGGTGCCGGTGCTGCCAGTGGTGGGGGAGGCTCCAGCCCTTCTCCTGCAGCCTCAGATGGCTGCCCACTGGGGCGGCTGCTGCTAACAGTAGTGGTGCTAGCGGCGGTCCAGGTGGCGATGCAGGTGGTTGTGCTTGCGGCGGTGCTAGAAGCGGGGCTTGCGGCAGTGCTTGCGGCGGGGCTGCTGCTGGCCGCGATGATGGCCGCGGTGCAGGTGGCGGTGCTGACGGTTGTGCTGGTAACCACCAGGCCTTCACCTGCAGCCTGGGATGGGTGAAGTGCCTTGCCTGGAGTTTTGTGCCCCTCTCTCACCTTGGCAGATCGTGGTGTCACATTGGGTCTGGCACCTGGAGTCTTTGAGGTGGCCTTGCGGGGTGGTTGTGGCTCCTTCCCCTTGCTGGATGCTGTCCCTGTCTTCACCTCGCCAGGTGGCGGAATGGTTTTGGCCTTGGCAGGGGTTGGTGGCACACTGGCTGAGCTGACGGGTGCCCCCTTTGAGCCTCTGACAGCTGCAGGAACCACAGCAGACGTGGACTTGGTGGCTGAGGTGCTGGGCTGGGTTTTGGCCACCCTGGCCCGAGGGAAGGACGGGGGAGGGGTAGGGAAGAGGTCAATGTTTGCGAGTAAAAGCTTCTTAGGGACACTGGGGCGGGAAGAGGGAGAAGGTTTGGGATTGGTGGAAGAGGGAGTGGTTGTAGGAGGTGTCTGTCTGCTGAGTTTGGGTGCAGATGCATGGGCTCGATGCTGTTGTGAGGTGGATGGCTGGTGGGTGCCTGCCTTTGTGTAATTTGGGAGGGGGGTGACAGACACAGTGGGAGAGGACACAGGGGACGTGTGCATGGATGTGGGGGTGGTGACTGCCAGTGAGGGGTTTGTAGTGATGGGCATGCTGGTGATGGAGGTAGTGGATGAGGATGTAGTGCATGTAGGTGTGAGTGGAGACACTACTGGGAAAGAGGTGGATGAGGAGGAGGAGGGGGACACAGTGGAGGCAGTGGATGTTGGTGTGTCTGTATGGGGATGGCGCTTGTGTGAGTGCCTGGGAGATGAAGCGAGGTGCTTGTGTTTGCCTGAGCCACTTCGGTGTGTTGATTTGGGTGAATGCTGGTCTGAAGGTGTGCTTGGGATAGGCTGGAATTGAGGGGATTGGGTCTGGGTAGAGGAAGTTGGAGGGGGAGGCTAGAGACAGGGACAATGGCTGCCATCAGTGCGGAGGCCAGAGCCTAAAATGCTCTCTGTTGGGCCGCCATGCCAGAGTGAATGCCCTCCAGGTATGCATTTATTTGTTGCAAATGCCTCTCGACACCCTGGATGCCATTCAGAATGGTTGACTGCCCAACAGTGAGGGATCTCAGGAGGTCAATAGCTTCCTCACTGAGGGCAGCAGGGCTGACTGGGGCAGGGCCTGAGGTGCCTGGGGCGAAGGAGATGCCCACCCTCCTGGGTGAGCGGGCAGGGGGAACACGCTGAGGGGCTGCTGGGAGGGCGGTGCTAGTAGGGGAGGTGGCGGCTGTACCTGTCCCCGTCGTGGTGCTCCCCTTACCCTCCGTCCCACTGGTGCCCTCACCATCGGTGGATTCGGACTCCAGGCCCATGTGGGATGCAGCTCCCTCCATTGCCTGTGCCTCTGCTCCTCCGCCAGATGATGCTAGTGCACACAAGTACAAGGTGACAAAACAAAAAGGGGGGGTGACAGAGGATACACTTGATCAATGCCAGCAACAACACTACAGTTGGCGTACACAACTCACAGGGAACAGCCCTATGGACTATTCCATGCACTACCAGTTAGAATGCTAGTCACCAGCACATGGGGTATAGTGCCTAACGCTATCAGCTGCACACCTGAAACAAACAGGGCCCTGACCAGTAGTAGATGCCCACTAACACTATTGGGGTTGGAGTGCTTCAGAGTCTGCCCAACAAGGGACCTACCCTGCCATGTTCGCCCTGGCTTAGGGGCATCCACAGTCCACATCCCCACCCAGGTCAACCCTTAATGCGCGCAAAATAATGAATCTGAATTTGTACTCACCCCCTTGTGGCTGCTGTGATGCCCTCATGCGACCTTCCAACTCCGGATAGGCCACCGCCAGGATGCGGAACATCAGGGTACGACGGGCACCCCTTCCTCATTGGGAGGCCAGCCCCAGCTGGGCCTTTGCCCTCTTTCTTGCCCAGCGGCACAGGTCCTCCCACTGTTTGTGGCAGTGGGTGCTCCGCCTGTCAAAGACCCCCAGGGTCCGCACATCTTTGGCGATGGCACGCAAAATACCCTTTTTCTGATGGGCGCTGACCTGCAGGAAAAAAGACAGCAGAAAAGGGAATTAGTTAACCGTCCGGACCGTCACACTGATGGCCCAACAGATCCCTCCCATCCGCAGCACATACATTGACCACCATACATGCAGCACTCTGCCCAGGACGCCTCAGCCACCCCTACATGTGGCTTACACACACAGCACTCCATACATTCATGGCCCACGCATCATGCACACAGTGTACTCACCTGTTTGTCTGGTGGATCGTAGAGTAACGTGTACTGGGGTAGGACCCCATTCACCAGTCTCTCCAACTCCTCCGCAGTGAAGGCAGGGGCCCTTTCCTCAGACACATGAGCCATTGTCGCTTCCAGACACAGGTCACAGCAGCACTTGCAGTGTAGGTCCTCTCCTGTTGAAGGTCGGGTAGCAAGTGAGTGAATAGATCAGAAGATGGCGGTCTTGTCCACGGCGGTGCGTACCGTCACCGTCGACGTACATCGCTATTGGCTCCTGGAAGCCATAGGGCCCAATGATAACCAATGCGAAGTTGCGAGGCGGTCATCGACCGCCTACCGCAACGGCGCACAACGCCAGCGGAATTACCTCATTTCCACTTGTCCCTCCTCACAGGTCAGACAGCCGCCATTTCAGGTGGCACACAGGCCATGGCACCTTACTGCGTCACAGCAGACATTGGCACATCAACTGACTCTCGGATTCACCTACTGGTTCTGTAAAGGAAAAGATGCATCATTATTTCGATTGATGTATGAATATGACCCTCTGCTTACCGTTTCCCTCCATAGGCTTCAACTGCTGAGGATGAATACGAGATGGAGACATCCTCCTGTGTACAGACTGCTGATGGACCTTACGACAATGGAGGACAGACACATTATCCTTACATACAGACTTGATCGGGCCACAATCCAAGAACTGTGTGCCCAATTGGAGCCAGACCTGATGTCAGCTATTTGCCAGCCCACAGGTATCCGCCCTCTAGTGCAGGTCCTGTCTGTGCTCCATTTCCTGGCAAGTGGTTCCTTCCAAACAACAGTGGCCATGGCATCAGGGATGCCTCAGCCAATGTTCTCCAACGTGTTGACCAGAGTGTTGTCAGCCCTGCTGAAACACATGCACAGCTACATTGTATTCCCACAGGTGGAGGATTTGGCCAAAGCGAAAGCTGACTTTTATGCCCTGGGACATATCCCCAACATCATTGGTGCCATTGATGGTACACATGTAGCATTTGTGTCCCCCCTGCCCCCCCCGGAGAAATGAACAAGTGTTCAGGAATAGAAAAAGCTATCACTCTATGAATGTGCAGATGGTGTGTTTGGCGGACCAGTACATCTCCCACGTGAATGCCATGTATCCTGGCTCTGTGCATGACGCATTTATCTTGATGAATAGCAGCATCCCATATGTGATGGGCCAACTCCAGATGCACCAGGTGTGGCTAATAGGTGAGCCCAAGGTCCCCACCCAGTATAAGTTGGTGTATGGGTATGGGGTTGTCCCTAAGGGTTAGTGTGTGTCTAACAGTTGTCCCTCAATGTTTTGAGGTGACTCTGGTTACCCCAACCTCTCATGGCTACTGACCCGAGTGAGGAATGCCAGGACAAGGGCAGAGGAACGTTACAATGAGGCACATGGGCGAACAAGGAGAATAATTGAAAGAAGCTTTGGCCTCCTGAAGGCAAGGTTCCGGTGCCTCCATCTGACAGGTGGATCCCTGTACTACTCACCCAAGAAGGTGTGCTTGATCATTGTTGCATGTTGCATGTTGCATGTTGCACAACCTGGCCTTGAGACGCCAAGGAGGGGGAGCCTGGAGATGGTCTTGTGGCAGCGGTGGAGCCTGTGGACAGTGAGGAAGAGGAGGCAGAGGAAGAAGATGTGGACCAAAGAAGTAATGTTATACAGCAGTACTTTCAGTGACACACAGGTAAGACACTGTAACTTCACTCAACTTTTCAGTTTTCTGTTGGACATTGTACATGGCAGCCTGATTTTCCTAGGTCTATGATCACTTACTGTACCCTTTGGCATCTCTATTTTCAGATCTCTGTGGCCCACTCTGGCTCCTGGTATGTTTACTGCTGCCCACTAAAGGTCATTCCAATGTAAATATAACTGTACGTATGACTTGCAATGTTTACATAATGTTGTACTAATACAAATTTGAATCATTTGAAAGACTCCAGAGTTGTATTTGTTCCAAGGGTGTTTATTTAAGTGCTCATAAGTAGAGGGGGATGTGCAATGGGCTGGATTGATGGTGGAGGAATGTCCAGTTAGAGTCCAGTCTCTTGGTATCTCAGGTGCATTGTCCAATGGGGCATAGGAAGGGGAGTAATGGCAGTTCAAGGTGGACAGGGTGACAGAGTGGGACACAAGGGTGACAATCGGGAGAGTTATTTCCTGGCGGGGGTCTTGGCAATGTTCTCTGGCTTCTGCCTGGATCGCAGGGACCGTTTGTGGGGTGGTTCCCCATCTGCAGGGGGTAGGGTGCTGGTGGCCTGTTCCTGTGGCAGGGCCTCCTGTCCACTAGCACAGGCGGAGGTGGAGGGCTGTTCTTCGGTGTGGCTAGTGTCAGGGGCCTGTTGGTGTGCCACTGCCTCCCTCATGGTGTTGGCCATGTCAGCCAGCACCTCTGCAATGGTGACCAGGATGGTGTAGGTGTGTTTGAGGTCTTCCCTGGTCCCCAGGTACTGTCCCTCCTGCAGCCGCTGGGTCTCCTGCAACTTGGCCAGTATCTGGGCCATCGTCTTTGGGAATGGTGGTATGCTCCCAGGATGTTGGTGAGTGCCTCCTGGAGAGTCGGTTCCGTGGGCCTGTCCTCCCCCTGTCACACAGCAGTCCTCCCAGCTTTCCTGTTGTCCTGTGCCTCTGACCCCTGAGCTGGGTGCCCACTGACCCCAGGTCCCTGATCGTCCTGGATTTGTAGTGGTGGACACACTGCTGATTGACGTGTCCTGGGGACAGTGGTATGGGCCTGCTGGGTGGGTGCTGTGGTGGTGTTTCCTGAGGGGGGAGGCTCTGTAGTGGGCTGGGACTGTGGCAGGGTAACCGACTGTCCAGAGGTCCCTGATGGGCCAGGTTGGTGATCGTGATCCAGGCGTGCAGAGCTGATGTCATCACTGTGGGCCTCTTCGGGGGGGGCTGGATGTTGCTGGCAACTCCTCTCCGGTGATGTTGAGTAAGGGTCCTGTGGGGATGCAAGTGCAGTGTTATTGTATCTGCGTGTGCCATGTTTTGCATGGGTGTGTTTCCCTGTATGGTTGTTGATTGTCCTGTCAGCTTTGCCTTGTGTGCGTGGTGCTTTGTGGGTTAGGTGATTCTCTCTAATGGGCATGCTGTGGTGATGGGTGTCCATGCAGGTCTGTGATGGGGATTCATGGATTGTTGTGGCATGCAGGGCTTGGTATTGGGATGGGAGGGTTGTGATAGTGGGGTATGTGTGAGGTGGTGGGTTGATGGGGATCACCGCAAAATTCTTCAGTTTCTCATAGTCAAATTATTCTTTAGTGTAGCCTTTAATCCACGGTGGATCTATTATTGTGTAAGGAATGAGTTTTCTGAACATAACAAAAGGTGATTGAGCAGTACTGGAGTGAGGCGTAAACCTGTAGTCTTCAACCTTACATTTGATCATCTCCTCCCAATCACAACGCATCTGATTTGCCAACTGCATAGTTTCTTTCAATGTTCTGTTGAAAAGTTCCACCATCCCATTCGTTTCTGGATGGTAGAAAGCACATTTTTGTGTACAATCCCTTTTTCTCTCAAAAACTCACACATTAACTTGGATGTGAATTGAACTCCATTATCAGACAATATGTATCTTGGATTGTCCTCTCTACCAAACATTTCCGTCAAAGATTTTACTACTCTCAAAGAAGATACCTCAGAAGTGATCATAACTTCTGGCCACCTAGATAACTCATCCATGAGGACTACCACATATTTTGAGTGTGTGCCACGATTTATCGGGCCCAAAATGTCAATCGAAACCACTTCCCACACTTCTTCTGGAACTTCTTTTAACATCATGGGTTGCGTTCTAACTTTTAACGTCTTGTCCGCCACTTTGCATTCCACGCAATCCCGCACTTTCCTTTCAACTGCTATATCCATACCGGGCCACCAATACACCCCTCTCAACCTTTCCTTAGTTTTGCAAATGCCATGATGCCCACTATGAGCAAGATCTATTATGTGCTTACGCAATTTGCTTGGAGGAATCAACCTACTCCCCCTTATAACCACTCCATTTTGAATAGAAAGTTCATGCCAGATTTTTTTATATTGCTCACCAAAATTCTCAGCATGACCTGGAGACACCCCAGAGACAGCAAGTCCTTGATTCGTGACAAATCTACATCATTATTCAATTCCTGTTTCCACTCTTCCTCAGTAATACAACCACTCGTGATAACACAAACCTTCACTTCCTCATCCGCCCACCAAGAATCATCATCTTCACACTCATCCAATCCTTCTTTCTCCAACCTGGATAAGCAATCTGCAGTCCTGTTCTCACATCCTGGTACATACTTCACGTAAAAATGATAGTCTTGTAGGCCAACTATCCACTTACATATGCGACCAGAGACATTGTCTAAACCTTTCTCTGCACTAGGAGCTCTGAAGAAATCTCCCATGGGTCGACGGAATCTTCCCCCTGCAACCGCAGGCACCAAAAGACTGCATCACTGGTCCTCTGGGTCCCCTCTCAGCACGACGAGCATGGTCCCTGGAACTCAGAAACTCTGTCCAAGTGACTCCCACAGTCCAGTGACTCTTCAGTCCAAGTTTGGTGGAGGTAAGTCCTTGCCTCCCAACGCTAGACTGCATTGCTGGGTACAGCGTGATTTGCAGCTGCTCTGGCTCCTGTGCACTCTTCCACGATTTCCTTTGTGCACAGCCAAGCCTGGGTCCCGACACTCCTTCCTGCAGGGCACAACCTTCTGAGTTGTCCTCTGGTGTCATGGGACACCCTTTTGTGACTTCGGGTGGACTCCGGTTCAATTTTCTTCTAAGTGCCTGTTCAGGTACTTCTGCAGGTGCTGCCTGCTTCTGTGAGGGCTCCCTATGTTGCTGGGCGCCCCCTCTGTCTCCTCCTCCAAGTGGCGACATCCTGGTCCCTCCTGGGCCACAGCAGCACCCAAAAACCTCTACCGCGACCCTTGCAGCTAGCAAGGCTTGTTTGCAGTCTTTCTGCGTGGGAACACCTCTGCAACCTTCATCGCGACGAGGGACATCCGTCTTCCAAAGGAGAAGTCCCTAGCTCTCTTCTTTCTTGCAGAACTCCAAGCTTCTTTCATCCGGTGGCAGCTTCCTTGCACCCTCAGCTGGCATTTCCTGGGCTCCTGCCCACTCTCAACACTGTCGCAATTATTGGACTTGGTCCCCTTGTCTTACAGGTACTCAGGTCCGGAAATCCACTGTTGTTGCATTGCTGGTGTTTGTTCTTCCTGCAGAATCCCCCTATCACGACTTGTGTCCTCTCTGGGGGTAGTAGGTGCACTTTACACCTACCTTTCAGGGTCTTGGGGTGGGCTATTTATCTAAACCTCACTGTTTTCTTACAGTCCCAGCGACCCTCTACAAGCTCACATAGGTTTGGGGTCAATTCGTGGTTCGCATTCCACTTTTGGAGTATATGGTTTGTGTTGCCCCTATACCTATGTGCTCCTATTGCAATCTACTGTAACTTTACACTGCTTGCATTACTTTTCTTGCTATTACTTACCTAATGTTGGTTTGTGTACATATATCTTGTGTATATAACTGATCCTCATACTGAGGGTACTCACTGAGATACTTTTGGCATATTGTCATAAAAATAAAGTACCCTTATTTTTAGTACTTCTGTGTATTGTGTTTTCTTATGATATTGTGCATATGACACCAGTGGTATAGTAGGAGCTTTACATGTCTCCTAGTTCAGCCTAAGCTGCTTTGCCATAGCTACCTTCTATCAGCCTAAGCTGCTAGAAACACCTCTTCTACACTAATAAGGGATAACTGGACGTGGCACAAGGTGCAAGTACCTCTGGTACCTACCACAAGCCAGGTCAGCCTCCTACATTGGTTGTGCAGCGGTGGGATAAGTACTTGTAACTACTTACCACTTTGTCATTGTGTACTTTTCATAAGAGAATAATATACAAAACAAGTTCAGTGTATGTACACCTAACCAAAAAGTTTTGCTTTTCTCCTCTTACACTTTCTACTAAGTGCTGAAAAGTATTCTAAAACTTCTAAAAGTTTCAAAAAAGTAAGAAAAAGTTTTTTTTCTCTGTTCTTAAAAAAGTTCTGAAAAATGTTCTTCCTTCTCACTATTTCTAAATGTTTTACTATCATGTCTGATGTAGAGTTGTCCTGCTATTTGATGGAGTTTTGTTTTGACCAATGACTTTGTGTTTCACCACTGCGCATATTAGTTGCTCAATGTTCACCAGTAGCACATGGTATGTTTTGTTCAGTTGAGCCGCCTATTGGCTTTGACATGGCATTAGCCATTACTTTCTGTATTCAGTTTAGCCGTCTATGGGCTTTGACATTGCATTAGTCATTACATTCTGTATTCTGCCTATTGGCTTTGACATGCTGTATCCAGTCTAGCCGCCTATTGGCTTTGACATTGCATGCCTATTGACTTTGACATGATGTATTCCTATTGACTTTGACATGCTATTAGATATTCTGCCTATGGGCTTTGACATGATATTATATATTGCATTTTGTATTCAGCTTAACTGCCTATTGGCTTTGACATGATATTCAGCTCCGCTGCCTATTGGCTTTGACATGATATTATACATTGCATTTTATATTCAGCTCAGCTGCCTATGGGCTTTGACATGATATAAGACATTGCATTTTGTATTCAGCTTAGATGCCTATTGGCTTTGACATGACACTAGACATTGCATTTGATATTTAGGTTAGCTGCCTATTGCCTTTAACATGACATTGCATTTGATATTTAGGTTAGCTGCCCATTGCCTTTAACGTGGAGTTCTGTATTTTTCCAAGCTGTGTTTTTGCACCAGAGAACCAAGATGTTTTGCTCTCACAGTAGACTAGACCTGATAAGAGAGAGTACATGGGCGTCGTTTCTCTTCCCTTGAGCTTGGGAACAGGAGTAGTCTTGGAGACCTGGCCAGTCTCCAAAAGGCTTGCTCAGTTTCCCAGGTCTGAGAGGAGGGGGCACACCTTTGTAACGAAGGTAACAGGCTGCAGAGAGTCAGATTCGAATCTGCCGGACCTCGTGCTGGAGCTTGGCGCCAGTTGCCAGCATCCCGTGTGGGTAGATGACACTCTTTCTCGCGGCTGACAGGGGTCTCAGCTTGCAGACCTTAGAAAGATGTAGCTGTAAATAGTTCCTACACGGTGAAGTATTTGTTTTGCTTTGCATTCAATATCTTATAAATATAACCTGCTGTGTATATTGCAAACTGATATATTTTGTTTGATTAACGCGGACTTGAAAGCTACTAATTCGTCATTCATTCATAAACATTGTGGTTGGGGAAGAATAAAATAACAATAAAAGTCTTCTTTGACCTCAGAAGTGCATTTCTGTTGTGTTATGTTAGTGCTTAGAAATTAAATAAGAGGAAAGCACTACAATTGGTACCAGAAGTGGGGTCGGTCATTAAGAGGTGATTAAGAAGGGGTTTGACGAGTTAGTAGATTTCTAAGTGCACACTTTAAAAGTGTAATTGTTTTTTGTTGTTTGGAGAATTACAGAAATTGTTTTCTGTTTGGAGAATCACAGTAGCACGGCAGACCATGTCTGAGAATACATGTGTTGATGAACTGCCTGATGGTGCTAAGAAAAACTGTGAATTGTTTTCTGTTTGGGGAATTACAGAAGAAAATGCATGTGTAGCTAAAAGGCCTGATAATGTTTTGAGAAATAATTCCTGTTGTATATATGTAGAAAACGTGTGTTTTGGAAGTAATGATGACAGAAAGGTCTGGATACCTTTATCTGCTTACAGAGAAATGCAGGAGAAATGTAGGAAGTTGGAACATGAAAATAGGAATTTACGTGAGCAAATTAGCCAGGATACGATAATTCAAAATTATGCTGAAAGTTATAAAAATGAAGAATCTTTCTTGTCCCATTCCAGTAATGAGGGGGTTAAGACAGCTCCGAGCTGCACTGAGTTTCCATGTGAGCCAGGGTTTTTGGCAGCCAAAGTGCATTCCTTAACTGATAACACGGACGAGAATGTGATTTACGAGTTACCGTTGCAAAATGCACAAGTAAAACGAAGGATTTTAGAGCAAGACACCCCGAGTTTCATTAGCTTGTTTGATTTTTGGAAAAAGAATAGCCCTCATTTGAGAGAAATCCTAACACTTTTGTACATGGTCACTGTGAAAAATAATATGCAGCTGCGCGCTTGTGATTTGGCAAATGAAATAATGCAGACTTTAGGTTTCTGCGCAGTGCAAGAAGGAAATACTTATGTACATTTAAATCATGAACAAGGAAAGAAAATAGTGCCCCTAGCTAGAATCATACAATGGATCTGGTACTTGCAAGACAGGGCTAGAGTACCACAGATAAAAGAATTACCAATGAAGTTGTGTGCACCATTTGAATTCGTGTCTACTGAAGATAAAAAGCATGTTTGTTTTACTGATGATTCATTGACTGAAATGTTGTTTTCTGGCACCGTAGAAGGAACAGAGTTGTATAATGTGTGTCAGATTTTAAAGCAAGAGCTACGTGAGATGTGTCATTTTTATGCTGATTTTTGGTTCTTTGATAATGTTTTAGCACCTAACTGGTTCAATTACCTTGCAGATGTTAATGAGAAAAATGCAGAGAGAGAAGTGTTCACCCAGAATTCTGCCTTAGTGGGGATGGCTATGTGGGTGCCCCAGAAATGTGAAAAGGCCACTTACAGGTGGGCAGAGATGAGAGAGATGCCCATTCCCCTAGATTTGATAAAAACTGTGCAGCATGCACAAAAGCAATCTGTCATGCAAGCAGTCACAGAGCAGTTGGGGAGAGGAAAGTTACCAGAACAGAAATGGCAAATTGATCATGTTTTAGGGAAAGTGATTGCTGCAAATTACCAAGGAAAAATCGAAATTATGCTGATACCTAGAAAAGAATCTGATTCATTCATACAAATTGGAGACAGAATGGCCCAATTTGGCAAAAATGCAGTGAATGGAGGTTTGGTAAAGAAGGAGTCTGCCCCAGCCCTTCTGACAGTGCAAGAAAAAGGAAGCTGTGGCGCAGCAGATAAAAACCTCAGTACTGATGTGTGGGCTGAAGCCCCAAGTGACCCTCCAGAACCTGCAGAAAATATAACAAAGGGCCCCAAAAACGTCCTGCTGATTATAAAACAGGGAAAGAAAGAGGAAGGGTGCAGTTTAAATGAAAAATGTTATTTGCAAGAAGAGTCATACTTGTTTCTTTTGCAGATCCGACCACGTTTCGCCACTGTCCCTGAGTGCGCTGTGTGGTCCCCCTTCCGGTGTGTGCGTGTGGGGTCGGGGAAGGGACCGAATCCCCAACCTGAACCTGGCTGAGTAAAGTGCCAGCACCATGGATCCATTTTGCGCAAACTGCGCCTTCAGTTCAAGTTCAACTTGTTTGCTGTGTTTTTTTTTTTTTTTTTGCCTCTCGTTTGGAACTCTGACTTTTGCTTACCTTCCAGAAAACCTTTCAGGTGGACCGTGCCTCTTTACATGAGCAGAACTCATGCCACATCAAATTGCTAACACTGTTGAATTAGAGACTCATTCAGAGAAAAAAATAATAATTGCCCAGTCTTTTCTATGTAGATGTATCTGATGTGAAAGGTTATGAGATCAATGTGTTAATTCACTTTTATTGCTTTACAGGGATTGCTTTGATCATTGAAATTTGATTTGCTGATAATGTTTTTTTTTTTTTTGTTTGAAATATGAGATATGTGAAACAAAAATTCATTGGTCAAAGGGCGGAATGTCCTGCTATTTGATGGAGTTTTGTTTTGACCAATGACTTTGTGTTTCACCACTGCGCATATTAGTTGCTCAATGTTCACCAGTAGCACATGGTATGTTTTGTTCAGTTGAGCCGCCTATTGGCTTTGACATGGCATTAGCCATTACTTTCTGTATTCAGTTTAGCCGTCTATGGGCTTTGACATTGCATTAGTCATTACATTCTGTATTCTGCCTATTGGCTTTGACATGCTGTATCCAGTCTAGCCGCCTATTGGCTTTGACATTGCATGCCTATTGACTTTGACATGATGTATTCCTATTGACTTTGACATGCTATTAGATATTCTGCCTATGGGCTTTGACATGATATTATATATTGCATTTTGTATTCAGCTTAACTGCCTATTGGCTTTGACATGATATTCAGCTCCGCTGCCTATTGGCTTTGACATGATATTATACATTGCATTTTATATTCAGCTCAGCTGCCTATGGGCTTTGACATGATATAAGACATTGCATTTTGTATTCAGCTTAGATGCCTATTGGCTTTGACATGACACTAGACATTGCATTTGATATTTAGGTTAGCTGCCTATTGCCTTTAACATGACATTGCATTTGATATTTAGGTTAGCTGCCCATTGCCTTTAACGTGGAGTTCTGTATTTTTCCAAGCTGTGTTTTTGCACCAGAGAACCAAGATGTTTTGCTCTCACAGTAGACTAGACCTGATAAGAGAGAGTACATGGGCGTCGTTTCTCTTCCCTTGAGCTTGGGAACAGGAGTAGTCTTGGAGACCTGGCCAGTCTCCAAAAGGCTTGCTCAGTTTCCCAGGTCTGAGAGGAGGGGGCACACCTTTGTAACGAAGGTAACAGGCTGCAGAGAGTCAGATTCGAATCTGCCGGACCTCGTGCTGGAGCTTGGCGCCAGTTGCCAGCATCCCGTGTGGGTAGATGACACTCTTTCTCGCGGCTGACAGGGGTCTCAGCTTGCAGACCTTAGAAAGATGTAGCTGTAAATAGTTCCTACACGGTGAAGTATTTGTTTTGCTTTGCATTCAATATCTTATAAATATAACCTGCTGTGTATATTGCAAACTGATATATTTTGTTTGATTAACGCGGACTTGAAAGCTACTAATTCGTCATTCATTCATAAACATTGTGGTTGGGGAAGAATAAAATAACAATAAAAGTCTTCTTTGACCTCAGAAGTGCATTTCTGTTGTGTTATGTTAGTGCTTAGAAATTAAATAAGAGGAAAGCACTACAAGAGTCTGCTCTTAAAATGGTCAATACTACTTATGACAATTTAAATTACAAGAGCCTCAGGAGTCTCTTCTTAGATAGAGGTTTAGTGATAGGAAAGAACCCTACAAAAGCGTTTTTATTTAACATGCTTATTGTGAATGATGAGTCCCAAGCAGGCACTTCAAATGAGAGGTTAATAGAAGGCTCCCATTCTGACTCAGGGGATCTCCTTGAGGGAGGTGGGGAGGGTTCTGTTCCAAATCTGCACCCTACCAGGACACCTAGTAATGTTGGTAGTAATGGAGGTTCCCATCATAGTAGGGAAGTCTTTATTCCTAGAGGCCAAGTTGCTAGGGTTCAGTCAGTTAGGGACAGATCTCCCTCTGTTGTTTCCAATTTATCTTCTGTGTCCAAGCATTCCCAACCCACCCACCCTGAAGACAATATGTTAGAAAGGGAACTCAAAAAGTTGTGAGTTGAAGAGACCAGACTGAAGCTTAAACAGCAACAGCTGGTCTTAGATAGGGAATCCTTAGACCTAGAGAATGAGAGACAGAGATTGGGATAAGGACCCCATGGTGGCAGCAATAGCAGTATTCCTGATAGTAATCCTGTTAGAGAGCACGATTCCAGGAATCTGCACAAGATAGTCCCCCCTTACAAGGAGGGGGGTGACATCAACAAGTGGTTTGCTGCACTTGAGAGGGCCTGTATGGTACAGGGGGTCCCTCAAAGGCAGTGGGCTGCTATATTGTGGCTATCTTTCACTGGAAAGGGTAGGGATAGGCTCCTTACTGTTAGAGAAAGTGATGCTAACAATTTTGCAGTTTTGAAGGATGCACTCTTGGATGGATTTGGCTTAACCACTGAACAATACAGGATTAAGTTCAGAGACACCAGAAAAGAGTCGTCACAAGACTGGATAGACTTTGTTGACTGTTCAGTGAAGGCCTTGGAGGGGTGGTTACATGGCAATAAAGTTTCTGACTATGAAAGCCTGTATAATCTTATTCTGAGAGAGCATATTTTGAATAACTGTGTGTCTGACTTGTTACACCAATATCTAGTGGACTCAGATCTGACCTCTCCCCAAGAATTGATAAAGAAGGCAGACAAATGGGACAGAACAAGAGTGAACAGAAAAGTTATTACGGGGGTGACAAGGATGGCAAGAAGAAGGATGGTAAGTCTTCTGACAAGGGTGGGGACAAAAGTAAAACTAGTCTTCATCAGGCCCACAAAAATCCTCAGGTGGGGGTGGTGGGTCCAAATCCTCTTCAAATCAACCTAAAAAGCCATGGTGTTATTTGTGTAAAGTCAAAGGCCATTGGGCAACTGATGCTAGTTTTCCAAAGAAAAACACCAAACCTCCCACTACCACAACCCCTACTGCAAATTCTAGAGCCCCTAGTAATAGCAGTGGTGGTGGGAGCAAACCTACTAATAGCCAATCCAAGGGAGTAGCTGGGCTCACTTTTGGTAATTTAGTTGGGGTTGGTCTTGTTAGGGAGACCACAGAGGCTGTGTTAGTCTCTGAAGATGCCATTGATTTGGCCACCTTGGTTGCTTGTCCCCTTTATATGGATAAGTACAAGCAACTTCCCCTAATAAATGGTGTTGAGGTTCAGGCCTACAGGGACACAGGTGCCAGTGTTACCATGGGAATAGAGAAACTGGTACACCCTGAACAACACCTACTTGGTCAGCAGTACCACGTGACAGACGCTCATAACAACACTCTTAGCCACCCCATGTCTGTTGTAAATCTCAACTGAGGGGGGGGGGGTTTACTGGTCCAAAGAAAGTTGTGGTTGCCTCAGATTTACCTATTTACCTGTAGACTGTCTAATAGGGAACGATTTAGAGACATCAGCTTGGGCAGAAGTGGAGTTGGAGGCTCATGCAGCAATGATGGGCATTCCTGGGCATATTTTTGCTTTGACAGGGGCTCAGGCCAAAATGCAAAAAGGACAGGGTAACTTGGATCCTGGAACAAAGGACCAAGTGCTCCCAAAAGCTAGGGGTAGCAAGGGTAAATCCCTACCCACTATCCCTCCCTCTACAGATGATTCTCCTTCTGAGGAAGAAGAATTTCCTCCCTGTGCAGAACCTTCACCAGATGAGCTGGCAGCAGATACTGCTGAGCTTTTGGGTGGAGGGGGGCCTGCCAGGGAAGAGCTGAGTGTGGTACAGCAAACCTGTCCCACATTAGAGGGTCTCAGACAGCAAGCTGTCAAACAGCAAAATGGGGATGTCAGTGACTCACATAGAGTTTACTGGGAGGACAACCTCTTGTACACCGAGGCAAGGGACCCAAAACCTGGAGCAGCCACGAGATTGGTCATTCCCCTGCAGTACAGAGAGTTCCTCCTAACTCAGGCACATGACATTCCTTTAGCTGGACATTTGGGCCAGATCAAAACATGGGAAAGGCTTGTCCCCCTGTTTCACTGGCCTAGGTTGTCAGAGGACACAAAAGATTTTTGCAAGTCTTGTGTGACCTGCCAAGCTAGTGGCAAGACTGGTGGCACACCAAAGGCTCCCCTTATTCCACTACCTGTGGTTGGGGTCCCCTTTGAAAGGGTCGGGGTTGACATAGTTGGCCCCCTTGACCCTCCTACTGCTTCAGGTAATAGGTTTATCTTGGTGGTTGTGGACCATGCCACAAGATATCCTGAAACAATTCCTGTACGACCACTACAGCACCTGCAGTGGCAAAAGCCCTCCTGGGAATCTTTTCCAGGGTGGGTTTTCCAAAAGAGGTTGTATCAGACAGGGGTAGCAACTTTATGTCTGCATACTTGAAAGCTATGTTGAAGGAATGTGGTGTAACCTACAAATTCACCACTCCTTATCATCCACAGACTAATGGACTGGTAGAGAGGTTTAATAAAACTCTCAAAGGTATGATAATGGGACTCCCTGAAAACTCAGGAGGAAATGGGATGTCCTGTTACCTTGCCTCCTTTTTGCTTACAGGAGGTACCCCAGAAAGGAGTGGGCTTCAGCCCCTTTGAACTCCTCTTTGGGCACCCTGTAAGAGGTCCACTAACACTTGTGAAGGAGGGTTGGGAACAACCTTTAAAAGCTCCCAAACAGGACATAGTGGATTATCTACTTGGCCTAAGATCCAGAATGGCAGAGTACATGAAAAAGGCCAGTGAAAACCTTCAGGCCAGCCAAGAGCTCCAGAAGCAATGGCATGACCAGAAGGCTGTTCTGATTCAGTAGCAACCAGGACAGAAGGTGTGGGTATTGGAGCCTGTGGCCCCAAGAGCACTCCAGGATAAATGGAGTGGACCCCATCTAATTGTTGAGAAAAAGGGTGAGGTTACCTATCTGGTAGACCTGGGCACTGCCAGGAGTCCCCTTAGGGTGATTCATGTCAACCGCCTAAAACCCTACTATGACAGGGCTGATCTCACCCTGCTCATGGCAACAGATGAGGGACAGGAAGAAGAAAGTGACCCTCTCCCTGATCTCTTCTCCTCCACTGAAGAGGATGCTCTAGTGGAGGGAGTAGTTTTAGCAGATTGTCTGACTGCAGAACAGAAAGACAACTGCATAAATCTCCTTGGACAATTTTCTGAACTCTTTTCAACTGTGCCAGGCACCACATCTTGGTGTGAACACACAATTGATACTGGAGACAGCATGCCTGTCAAAAGTAAAATCTATAGGCAGCCTGACCATGTCAGGGACTGCATAAAACATAAGGTTCAGAAAATACTTGATCTAGGAGTGGTTGAACCTTCTGAAAGCCCATGGGCGAGTCCTGTGGTGCTTGTACCAAAGCCCCACTCAAAAGATGGAAAAAGGGAGATGAGGTTTTGTGTAGACTACAGAGGTCTCAATCAGGTAACAAAAACTGATGCTCACCCTATACCCAGGGCAGATGAGCTCATAGATACACTGGCATCTGCCAAGTATCTAAGCACCTTTGATTTGACTGCAGGGTATTGGCAGATCAAATTGGCTGAGGATGCTAAACCTAAAACTGCATTTTCAACTATAGGAGGGCACTACCAATTTACAGTGATGCCCTTTGGTTTGAAAAATGCACCTGCCACTTTTCAAAGGTTGGTGAACACAGTCCTGCAAGGGTTGGAGGCTTTTAGTGTAGCATATATAGATGATATAGCTGTCTTTAGCTCCACCTGGGATGAGCACCTGGTCCACCTTTGGAAAGTTTTGGAGGCCCTGCAAAAGGCAGGCCTCACTATCAAGGCCTCAAAGTGCCAGATACAGCAGGGAAAGGTGGTTTATCTGGGACACCTGGTAGGTGGATAACAGATTGCACCACTGCAGGGGAAAATCCAGACAATCATGGATTGGATTCCCCCTATAACACAGACCCAGGTGAGAGCCTTCTTAGGCCTCACTGGGTATTACAGGAGATTCATTAAAAACTATGGCTCCATAGCAGCCCCTCTTAATGATCTCACAAGTAAAAAGATGCCTAAAAAGGTATTATGGACAGCTAGCTGTCAGAAAGCATTTGAGGAGCTCAAACAGGCCATGTGCTCTGCACCTGTCCTAAAAAGCCCATGTTACTCCAAAAAATTCATTGTTCAAACTGATGCATCTGAATTAGGGGTAGAGGCAGTCTTATCACAACTGAATTCTGAGGGCCAGGATCAACCAGTTGCTTTTATCAGCAGAAGGTTGACCCCTAGAGAAAAGCGTTGGTCTGCCATAGAGAGGGAGGCCTTTGCTGTGGTCTGGGCACTGAAGAAATTGAGCCCATACCTGTTTGGCACTCACTTCATTGTTCAGACAGACCACAAACCTCTACTTTGGATAAAACAAATGAAAGGTGAAAACCCTAAATTGTTGAGGTGGTCCACATCTCTACAGGGAATGGACTATACAGTGGAACATAGACCTGGGAGTACCCACTCCAATGCAGATGGACTCTCCAGATATTTCCACTTAGACAATGAAGACTCATCAGGTCATGGCTAGTCTTATTGTCCTTTGTGTGTGTGGGGGGGTGGTTGTGTAGGAAAATACCATCTTTCCTGGCATGTTACCCCCATATTTCACTGTATATATGTTGTTTTAGTCTATGTGTCACTGGGACCCTGCCAGGCAGGGCCCCAGTGCTCATAAGTATGTGAACTGTATGTGTTCCCTGTGTGATGCCTAACTGTCTCACTGAGGCTCTGCTAACCAGAATCTCAGTGGTTATGCTCTCTCTGCCTTCCAAATTGGTCACTAACAGGCTAGTGACTGAATTTACCAATTCACATTGGCATACTGGTACACCCATATAATTCCCTAGTATATGGTACTGAGGTACCCAGGGTATTGGTGTTCCAGGAGATCCCTATGGGCTGCAGCATTTCTTTTGCCACCCATAGGGTGCTCTGACAATTCTTACACAGGCCTGCCACTGCAGCCTGCGTTAAATAACTTCCCCGTTATTTCACAGCCATTTACCACTGCACTTAAGTAACTTATAAGTCACGTATATGTCTAACCTTCCCCTGGTGAAGGTTGGGTGCAAAGTTACTTAGTGTGTGGACACCCTGGCACTAGCCAAGGTGCCCCCACATCGTTCAGGGCAAATTTCCCGGACTTTGTGAGTGCGGGGACACCATTACACGCGTGCACTGTACATAGGTCACTACCTAGGTACAGCGTCAGAATGGTAACTCTGAACATGGCCATGTAACATGTCTAAGATCATGGAATTGTCACCCCAATGCCATTCTGGCATTGGGGTGACAATTCCATGATCCCCCGGGTCTCTAGCACAGAACTCGGGTACTGCCAAACTGCCTTCTCGGGGTCTCCACTGCAGCTGCTGCTGCTGCCAACCCCTCAGACAGGTTTCTGCCCTCCTGGGGTCCAAGCAGCCCTGGCCCAGGAAGGCAGAACAAAGGATTTCCTCTGAGAGAGGGTGTAACACCTTCTCCCTTTGGAAATAGGTGTGAAGGCTGGGGAGGAGTAGCCTCCCCCAGCCTCTGGAAATGCTTTGATGGGCACAGATGGTGCCCATCTCTGCATAAGCCAGTCTACACCGGTTTAGGGATCCCCCAGCCCTGTTCTGGCGCAAAACTGGACAAAGGAAAGGGGAGTGACCACTCCCCTGACCTGCACCTCCCAGGGGAGGTGCCCAGAGCTCCTCCAGTGTGTCCCAGACCTCTGCCATCTTGGAAACAGAGGTGTCTGTGGCACACTGGACTGCTCTGAGTGGCCAGTGCCAACAGGTGACGTCAGAGGCTCCTTTTGATAGGCTCTTACCTCTCGTGGTAGCCAATCCTCCTTCCTAGGTAGCCAAACCTCCTTTTCTGGCTATTTAGGGTCTCTGCTTTGGGGATCTCACCAGATAACGAATGCAAGCGCTCATCAGAGTTCCTCTGCATCTCCCTCTTCACCTTCTGCCAAAGGATCGACCGCTGACTGCTCAGGATGCCTGCAAAACCGCAACAAAGTAGCAAGACGACTACTAGCAACCTTGTATCGCTTCATTCTGCCGGCTTTCTCGACTGTTTCCAGGTGGTGCATGCTCTGGGGGTAGCCTGCCTCCTCTCTGCACCAGGAGCTCTGAAGAAATCTCCTGTGGGTTGACGGAATCTTCCCACTGCAACCGCAGGCACCAAAAGACTGCATCACTGGTCCTCTGGGTCCCCTCTCAGCACGACGAGCGTGGTCCCTGGAACTCAGCAACTCTGTCCAAGTAACTCCCACAGTCCAGTGACTCTTCAGTCCAAGTTTGGTGGAGGTAAGTCCTTGCCTCCCCACGCTAGACTGCATTGCTGGGTACTGCGTGATTTGCAGCTGCTCTGGCTCCTGTGCACTTCCTGGATTTCCTTCGTGCACAGCCAAGCCTGGGTCTCAGACACTCCTTCCTGCAGTGCACAACCTTCTGAGTTGTCCTCCGGCGTCGTGGGACTCCCTTTTGTGACTTCGGGTGGACTCTGGTTCACTTTTCTTCTAAGTGCCTGTTCAGGTATTTTTGCGGGTGCTGCCTGCTTCTGTGAGGGCTCCCTACGTTGCTGGGCGCCCCCTCTGTCTCCTCCTCCAAGTGGCGACATCCTGGTCCCTCCTGGGCCACAGCAGCACCCAAAAACCTTTACTGCGACCCTTGCAGCTAGCAAGGCTTGTTTGTGGTCTTTCTGTGTGGGAACACCTCTGCAAGCTTCATCGCGACGTGGGACATCAGTCTTCCAAAGGAGAAGTCCCTAGCTCTCTTCTTTCTTGCAGAACTCCAAGCTTCTTCCATCTGGTGGCAGCTTCCTTGCACCATCAGCTGGCATTTCCTGGGCTCCTGCCCACTCTCGACACTGTCGCGATTATTGGACTTGGTCCCCTTGTCTTACAGGTACTCAGGTCCAGTAATCCACTGTTGTTGCATTGCTGGTGTTTTTTTCTTCCTGCAGAATCCCCCGATCACGACTTCTGTGCTCTCTGGGGGTAGTAGGTGCACTTTACACCTACCTTTCAGGGTCTTGGGTGGGCTATTTTTCTAACCCTCACTGTTTTCTTACAGTCCCAGCGACCCTCTACAAGCTCAAATAGGTTTGAGGTCCATTCGTGGTTCGCATTCCACTTTTGGAGTATATGGTTTGTGTTGCCCCTATACCTATGTGCTCCTATTGCAATCTACTGTAACTTTACACTGCTTGCATTACTTTTCTTGCTATTACTTACCTAATTTTGGTTTGTGTACATATATCTTGTGTGTACAACTGATGCTCATACTGAGGGTACTCACTGAGATACTTTTGGCATATTGTCATAAAAATAAAGTACCTTTATTTTTAGTACTTCTGTGTATTGTGTTTTCTTATGATATTGTGCACATGACACCAGTGGTATAGTAGGAGCTTTACATGTCTCCTAGTTCAGCCTAAGCTGCATTGCCACAGCTACCTTCTATCAGCCTAAGCTGCTAGAAACACCTCTTCTACACTAATAAGGTATAACTGGACCTGGCACAAGGTGCAAGTACCTCTGGTACCCACCACAAGCCAGGCCAGCCTCCTATACCACCCATCCATGGGAGGAGAGGATGCTTTGAAGAACGTGGAAAGAGGAGGAAGATGAGTATAGGGAAAAGGGAGGACACCCTAATATGAAACTGAACTGGCTGCAAAAGTGGACATTCTTTGTACATAAATAAATGAAAACGTGCAACCAGGAATACACTAATGGGAGGAAGTGAGTGTGAAATAGTTTGAATAAGTTTGAGATTTTAGGTGGCCCTGCTCAAACTCTTACAGGAGAAGATCCGGTGATTCCTGGAGTTTAGTTTGTATATGGACGGAACGCTCATTTTAAGTTGCCAGCAAATTAGGCAGGGACTTGTTATCGTGTAGATAAAATGGATACACTGATAGGGGATCATCTAGTAGATCTAGAAAGGGGTGTCACGATCCCCTGCTTCGTCAGCGGGGGTGGGGTTGTTACTGGGCTGATGATACGCCAGGGCATCGGGTCACACACCCAGTAGTAATCCATGCTGACAGAGAACACCAGCATTGTATGTCTGTAACTGTTACTACGGTGAGTTGTGAAAGGATGCGACGGGTAATAGTAAACAAAAACACTTTTATCACTGAAAGAAGTGGCAGGAACCTGTATCAAACTGCAAACCAATGTCACTTAACCAGCTTCCCAGGAAATTGTACAGGGAAATATTGTTCCTGGTTTAAAACCTCCCAAAATCCATGCTGAAGATCAGTAAACTGGACCTTGTTTTTGGATTATTTGCTGATGGCCCTTTAAGAAATGCTGGGAAAAATGAGCTGCTGTCCACATTTGTTGAAGATTGTCCTGTAAAATGCAGCAACTGCTCCAGCTTTTAAGACACATATTAGTGGGAGATCCTCCAACCCCTCCACCCCAAAGTTCCCTAGACAGACTCGAGCGCGCTCACTTCTCTCTACCACATTGGTTTTGGATGAGATTTAAGGGGGGTGTTCAATTTTCTGTCCGCTCCTACCCCCCGATGTGTGGCGCTCGGCAGGGCTGCTCCCTCTGTGGCCCAGACACTGACTGTCTCTCAGCAGTCCCTCTTTGCTGCTGCTTGTCGACTGCTGCTGTCGCGCCAGGTCCGAATCCGCCTCAAAAAGAAGCCTAAAACTAGTGCAAGGCTTTTACAAGAAGTCCACAATGAGCCCGCCGTCAAAAATCATCAACAGGAAGCGCACGAACATTAAAAAAACATGTATTTTCACGAGTGAATACAACCTTTACGTAACCTGCTCTAACACAATACTCATTATTCTTTGCAGACAGCCAAATACTCCGAGACTGCAGCACAGAATGTCTGTGCGCCATATCCTGAAGCTCCGGAAACCGAAGTCTTGATTCCTACTTTGCTTATTTTAATATTAAAATAGCATAAATATTTTTTATCCAAACTGATCGTACTGTTTTTGATCTGTAAACAACCATAGTTCATGCACTTACCTTTGGACATACTTTTGTACATGTGTGTATACACTTACTTTCTAATCCTTCACTCACTTTCCTGCACTTCCATTACAAGATGGCCCCCACCCTACGCTCGCCTGGAGTCCCTTATACCACCATGTCCAGCTAAATAAAGAGCTCCTTCACACTATTTATCCAACAGCTGGTCAATAGTACATCATCACTACTATTTAGTCTGCAGCCGGATAAACAGTGAAACTTCAGATATTTAGGGGGCCGCTGGGTAAATAGCAGAGATTATGTACTATTTTGCTGGCCGCTGTGTAAATAGCAGAGATTATGTACTATTTTGCAGGCCGCTGGGTAAATAGTAGAGATTATGTACTATTTTGCTGGGCGCTGTGTAAATAGTGGAGATTATGTACTATTTTGCAGGCCGCTGGGTAAATAGCAGAGATTATGTACTATTTTGCAGGCCGCTGGGTAAATAGTAGAGATTATGTACTATTTTGCAGGCCGCTGGGTAAATAGCAGAGATTATGTACTATTTTGCAGGCCGCTGGGTAAATAGCAGAGATTATGTACTATTTTGCTGGCTGCAGTGTAAATAGTGGAGATTATGTACTATTTGCCTGGTGCTGGATAAATAGACACTTAAAGCTGAAGACACAACCTTTTAAAAGAACACTACACTACATTATGATGTAATAAAGACCACTGAAGCTCTCAGAGCCCAGCGGCCCCTCCACTGATGGTAACTGTGTCTTTGACCTGTACAGCTCGGTGGTACAGTCCGGCCAGGTGAGTGCTGTACAAAGACCACACACATACATATAGATCTAGGCGGAGCTTTGATTTAGTAATTTTATTTCTTTCCCTTCGGGTTGGTATGTGGCGTACCTGGGCACCCTAGGCGGCTGCCTTCTTTGCTTTATGGCACCTGTGACCCATGACAGTAATTGTTCTGCGCATGAGCGGTGTTTGTGCTGTTTCAGTCTGTGCTGTGCCCACCCCGTGTGAGTGAGGGAAGCTTGCACAGCTGTTGTCCATACTCCCCCGCACCTGCCAGGGGTCCATGCCATGGGTGACACCTCCAAGCAGACCATAGGTGATGGGACGAATGCTTGTAATGTGTCTAACCACCAGCAATCGCTCGGGTCGCACCCCAACCCACCCTTCTTTTGTGCTCTGTGCCACTGGAACCAAGCTGTACCCGACTGAAGACCCCCGTCGGTGCGGGACCGGCCCTGGTCACTTGTGTTCTGGTTCAGGGAGGACCTGGCCTGGCAGCTCGGGCTGGACTCTTCCTACCTGAACAGGCTCATGGCTGATGTGCACACGGCTGGAGCCAAACTGAGGAGGCATCAGAGCAAAGGAGCATGGATTGGGTTAGACAAAGTGCACTCACTCCTCCCATCACCCTCTGCGTGTCTGACACCTCCAAGCACTCCTGGCCTGTTAGCTAAGAGCTCTTACTGGCCATGAGGTTTGAGAGAATACTCAATCTATAAAGACAAACTACAAGTCCCAGAATGCACTATGCGCTAAAATAGAGGCACAGAGCAGCCATATGTGCATTAAAGGAGCCTTCAGTGGTGCTGGACCGGTTTAGGGTCAATTAATGGAACTTTGTGAAACTTTCAATTCTGAAAAAAGATGAAGCGTTTTCTATTCCTCGTCCTTTTCGTTTCTCCACCTCTGTTGCCTTTTCTCCTCTGACAGTCTTTCCTCCTCTATCTACCTTTATGTCCGTGTTTCCCTCTCTTCCCTATGATTCGTTCACACCCGGATATTCCTCCCTCCCCCGCCCATTTCTCTTGTGGTCTCAGACTGAAAGTCTTGGGGTCACTTTTAATTCCCTGTATTTTCTCTCACCCTCCGCCTCACTCTTCTCCCCAGAAATAAACCCCCCGGGTCCCAGTCGGGGGTTATTTACCGCCTCTGGGGCCGGGGCTGCTGCAGTCAGAGCTGAACTTGCACATTAGCGCTGCGATGTCTCGTCCGGGGTAGTAAGCGCTGTATACACGCACTAAAAATACAATTAGAAAGGCCTTCTTCAGTGGCCTCGATTGTAAAGCCACACAGTACACACGAGACGAGGGGGGACACAGACTCCCCCCACTTTATACACAGACACTCCCTCTCCATATACACAGACGCTCCCACTTTACAAACAGAGAAACGAAACTTCCCTCCCTCCCTGCATTTCCGCGATCATGGCCGCAGCTCAGTTCACGGGTCTCAGAGATGAGGCCACTTGTTCCATCTGTTTGGAATATTTCACGGACCCGGTGTCCACGGACTGTGGACACGTCTTCTGCCGCTCCTGCATCACTCAGAGCTGGGAGGGGAGAGATGGAAACTCCCCCTGTCCGCAGTGCAGAGAGATATCTCCTGGGAGAAGCCTCCGACCCATCAGGCAACTGGGAAACATGGTGGAAATGGTAAAACAGCTTCACCTGCCCCCCGTGAAGCCCCCGGAGGGGAATCTGTGCGAGAAACACGAGGAGAAACTCCGGCTGTTCTGTGAAGAGGATCAGAGGATGATATGTGTGGTCTGCCGGGAGTCCAAGGACCATAAATCCCACTCAGTGAGTCCCATCGAGGAGGCTGCAGAGGAGTACAAGGTATGTGTGTAGGTGTGATGGGATCACAAGTGAAGCCACTCCTTGACAATTATAGGGAAGACTGCAGAGGAGTACATGGTATGTGTGTGGGTGTGATGGGATCACAAGTGAAGTCACTCCCTGAGAATTATAGGGAAGGCTGCCCAAGAGTACAAGGTATGTGTGTAGGTGTGATGGGGTCACAAGTGAAGTCACTCCCTGTGAATTATAGGGAAGGCTGCCCGAGAGTACAAGGTATGTGTGTAGGCGTGATGGGATCACAAGTGAAGTCACTCCCTGAGAATTATAGGGAAGGCTGCAGAGGAGTACAAGGAATGTGTGTAGGTGTGATGGGATCACAAGTGAAGTCACTGCTTGAGAGTTATAGGGAAGCAGGCCCAGATCTAGAGGTTAAGCCAGGTGGGCCCGTCCCACCCAAGGAAGTGCCCCGGCCCACCCAAGGCCACTTAGATCTGGAAATCCAGCGTTTGTTGTTTTATCCTTAATGGTCACCGAGCACTGATTGCGTACTTAAGACTACATTGAGAAAGCTGTCCAAGGGTAGGGGTGGGCGGTGAACTCCGCTCGCAGAGTTTGCAGAGTTTCTCCCACTCCTGTTAGAGCGCGGAGTTCCAAAAAACTCTGCGTAGTGGAGCAGAGTTTTTTTCCTCGTTTGCGATCGCCAACGTTAAGTTGGTGAGCGAGAACGATCTTACTCCAGACCTCCTTCCAGCGACATTTGTCAACTTGGGCGGTCGCGGATGGTCGCTACCTCACGCATTGAGAAACCTTCCGTTCACGTTGAGGAAGCTACTGCTCAAGTTGAAAATCTACTTGAGCAGCAGAAAAGAAGCAGCACCCTCTTGCGCTGCCCGTGGTGCCGTTCGTACTGATTTTTCAGCGCGGGACAAACACCCAGCGCTAAAAATCAGCACCAACAACACAACCTAATGCACTCCGCTGCTTGCAGAACTCCACATAGAGCGGTGGAGTCTTTTGGTCACTTCGCGGAGTTCCACCCAGGCCTATCCAAGGGCATAAAGGTATGTCACAGCCCTGGGATCACAACCCTACACTGAGCCCCTAAGAAGGGGCTGCAGGCGTACAAGCCCTGTATCAATGTAGGCTTAAGTTATTGCTTACTAAAGGCTTCATGGAGAATTCCGCCCAGGAGCACAGAGTTGGTCTGGAGGAATTCAGAGATCACTCATTGCACTGCAAGGTCTCCATAGAGAATTCTGCACAAGAGCACAAGGTGTGAAGCCCATAGAACGGGCTTCAGAAGAGAACAAGGGACTGCATGTCTGTCACAGCCCTGTGGTCACATGTCCCTGACCTTGAGCCCCACAGAAGATGCTGCAGAAGTGTACACAGTATGTCTGTATGTGTTCAGGGATCTCCAGCACCGTGGGCGCTGTAGTGAAAGAGATCCAAGTGTATGCATAATATGTTCTGGGATCTCAGATAGTTCTGTGGGCTTTATACGGAGAGAGGGCCAGGAATACAACTTATGTCTGTGTCTGTCCCGGGATCACAGATCTCATACCGTGAGCCCCATGTGCAGCAGAGCACAAGGTGTGGCAGGTGCCGTCCAGGGATCACCAGTCACAAAGTGCCAGTGCTACAGAAGTGGCTGCCGAGGAGCACAGGGTGTGTGGGTCGCAGCCTTTGAATCCCACTTTGGACAAGTTAGCTCCAGAGAGGAGGCCGCAGAAGAGCACATGGTGCATCTGTCACAGCCCTGGGATTACAGGTCGCACACTTGACCCCTAGTCTAGGGAGTAGGGAAGCAGGGATTATTCATGACATTCTCGAGGAGCCACAGAGAACGCTGCCAGGAATGACTGAGTATGGGCCTCATCAGGGTTTGGCAGGCGCAGGGATCCACCAGAAAGCAGCGGTTGTCTTGTCGGCCTAACCCGCAGCTCACCGCTCGGTTTAGTGTCAGGAGAAGTGCCTTGTTTCCAACAGCAGAGCCTCCCTGGGCTCCATCAGCAGAAACCCTTTCTACGCCCATCTGCCGCTGGGCCCTCGGTCACTATACCAGAGATAGAAGTGGCTCTTAGAGTCCAGTTGACCTAACTGGGCTCACCAGGAAGCTCCTAGCGGTCTCACACAGCAAACCAAATAAATTTCCCTGCCTCCCCCCCTGCAATGGTAGAAAACTCTTAGTTGCTTTTCCTTTTTCTATATCAAAATATGTAGTTTGTTTTTGGGGAAAAAAACTTTACTGAGCTGACTCATTAAACACAGCGCCTGCTAAGCAAAGCTGCCAGTCTTCAGCGGCGCCGCAGCGGCTCAGATGTAACCACAGTGATCTGCCAGGAGGAGATCTGGCAGTCTTCATCGGCGCCGCAGCGGCTCAGATGTAACCACAGTGATCTGCCTGCGGAGATCTGCCAGTCTTCATCGGCGCCGCAGCGGCTCAGATGTAACTGCAGTGATCTACCTGCGGAGATCTGGCAGTCGGTCTTCGATCAAGTGAAGGGAGGATATCTGGTCTCTGACCTGGTGCGCTGAGCTCTGTCTCCACGCACAGCTGTCCACATACTACATATGATGCATGTTCTGCTGCTGCCGCTACAGTACTGCATGCATGTTAGAAATGGGGTCTTTGGTTGGTAGTCAGGTTACCCTCTGTCCAAGCAAGGACCCTCACTCTAGTCATGGTAAGTCATATACAATCCAAATTATCCTGCGCCCACCCTCTGGTCGCTTGGCACTGAGCAGTCAGGCTTAACTTAGAAGGCAATGTGTAAAGTATTTTTGCAACAAATCATGCAATAACACAGCATAGCCCCACAAAAATACACCACACAGTGCTTAGAAAAATATATAATATTTATCTGGTTAAAATATCAGTTTAGAGAATGAAAAAGAAAAGTCTCTAGTGGCATAATCCTGAAGCCTTCGCAGGCCTCTTAAATCCATATAAAGCCACTCCCTACCCCTTCAGCTCACTCTGGCAGCTTTCTACTATCTCCCTTTGTGACGCTTTTTTGTTTTTCTCTTCCTCCGTCTTTCCCATATGTGTCTTTTGCTCGCAGCAAATGCTTGAGGCAGAAGAATAAGTGCCGTCCCTCAAAAACAAGTGCCGGTGCTCAGCACCGGAAACAACAAGCACAAATTAAGTACTGGTTTTCAGACGCCCCGGGACGATGCAGAGATATCCTGGGCGTGCAGGACGAAGTCACAGGAGCTGCGTCGATCCGGTGGGTGATGCTTGGAAATTTCTGTCGCACAGCAGGTGCTGCGTCGATTCTTCTCGCACGAAGTCTGGCTGCGTCATTCCGGCTCGGCTTTGCGTAGATCCAGTGGGCCGGGCATCAAAGTTCCGGTTGCAACGCTGGTGCTGTGTCGATCTCCTCTCGGGGAGCTGGGCTGCATCGTTCCGGTTCGGCGTGCAGTGATTTTCTCACCGCGATGCAGGTTGTGCGTCGTTTATGGCAGGCTGTGCGTCGAATTTTCACAGCACAAGGAGTTCTTTGCAGGATGAAGTCTTTTTGGTCCTGAGACTTCAAGGAACAGGAGGCAAGCTCTACCAAAGTCCTTGGAGAGCACTTCTCAGCCGAGCCAGAGTGCAGCCAGGCAGCAGGGCAATAGCAGGGCAGAGGCCCTTTGCAGAAAAGCAGTCAGCTGAGTCCTTTGGGCAGCCAGGCAGTTCCTCTTGGCAGGTTGCAGGTTCTGGTTCAGAGTTTCTTCACCAGCGGTATCTTGTCCACAAGTTTCTGAGTTGGTAGGGTCAGAGGCCCTGTTTAAATATCCAAATGTGCCTTTGAAGTGGGGAGACTTCAAAGAGTGGCTTAGAAGTGCACCAGGTCCCATTTCAGTTCCACCCTGTCTGCCAGGGTCCCAGTAGGGGGTCTGGCAGTCCATTCTATGAGGGGAGGCCACTGTCCTTTCACATGTAAGTGTCAGGCCCTCCACCCTCCCAGCCCAGGAAGACCCATTAAGCATGCTGATGTGGGCAGGTGTGACTGAGCATCTTGTGTTTGGGGTTGTCTGAGTGAAATGCACAAGGGAGCTGCCAAGTAACCTAGCCAGACATGGATTGTAAGGCATATAAGGATTTAAGTGCAGAGAAATACTCACTTCCAAAAAGTGGCATTTCTAAAATAGTAATATTAAATCCAACTTTGCCAGTCAGCAGGATTTTGTATTACCATTATGGCCATTCTAAATATGACCCTGTTACTCCTTTCAGATCAGAATCTACCACTCAAACAGTATATGAGGGTAGCCCTAATGTTAGCCTATGAGAGGAGCAGGCCTCACAGCAGTGTAACAACGATTGTAGGAGTTTTACACTACTAGGACATATAAACTGCACAGGTACGTGTCCTGCCTTTTACCTACATAGCACCCTGCCCTAAGGGTTACTGACGTCCTACCTTAGGGGTGACTTACATGTAGAAAAAGGGGAGTTTAAGGCTTGGCACGTACTTTTAAATGCCAAATCGAAGTGGCAGTGAAACTGCACACGCAGGCCTTGCAATGGCAGGCCTGAGGCATGGCTAAGGGGCTACTTAGGTGGGTGACACAATCAGTGCTGCAGGCCCACTAGTAGCATTTAATATACAGGCCCTGGGCACATGTAGTGCACTTTAATGTGGACTTACAAGTAGATTAATAAGCCAATTGGGTATGAACCAATGTCACCATGTTTTAAGGGAGAGAGCATATGCACTTTAGCACTGGTTAGCAGTGGTAAAGTGTGCAGAGTCCTAAAACCAGCAAAGACAGTGTCCAAAAAGTAGAGAGAGGCAGGCAAAAAGTTAGGGGTGACCACCCTAAGGCTGTCAGGTCTAACAATGCGTTATCTAATGTCATCAATAGACGCAGGTGAGTAAAAAGCAAGGTGCTGATTTACATCTTGGCAGAGAACTTTACTTTACTCCCGCCGTGCCAAGGAAACTGCGCCCGCTAAATTTAGAGTTTTCTGCAGCCCTGCGGACAGCTCTAAGCATTGGCCGGAACCGCTGTTGAGGTTGTTCTTGGTGGCTCCTGCCAATGTTGTAAACGTTTGATGGACGGCTCCATCAAACATGACAGCCTCCTGTCAAACTTCTGCAACATTTTACTTTATCCAATAACAAACATTCACAGCGGGCTTTCATTTTTGGAAAAAGTAAAACTAATAATCCCCCTACCCCCAGTGAGTTGCCTCCCATGTTGTGGTGGTAATTGTTTCCCTGTCCCTCTGGTGTTGATGAACAGAAAAACAACAAAAATACATAACAGCATCAACTCTGAGTCAGGCAGAGTGTGTTATATGTGAACCTCCGACGGCCTGTGCTCCACAACGCCAGCAACGGAGCTGGAGCTGTGCTGCCAATTAAATACTTGAGGCCCAGCCGACTATAAATCTGGCAGGTGGACCTTCAGTCCATCACGATGATGTACCCTCTGCCAAACTCTAAATCAGCCCCTAAGTGGTCAGTGTGGTTTAAGGAGGGGTTAGCTGAGATAAAACAAAAAATAGAATGTGATGAACACATCTGGAGATGCAGTTAAGGCTCCAATAAAAATCAGAGTACAAAGTTGTGCTCTTCAAATACGAATCCCCCATTAGAGAGGCGTGGCATCAATATTGCTTCATCACAATTCTTACTGCTAACAACAAATAAGATATTTTTTTAAATTATCACTGTGTTAACTTCTGTTTCTGTTTGGTATAATTTTGCCTCCTAAATATTTTGTGCAGCTAGCATTTATTTCACAAAAAGCACAATCATCAGAGAAAACGTTGCTTTGGAATTTGGCCTTACTTCCTCTTCTCCTGCCCTCCCACCAGCACCTGCCACTTATGGTCTGGCATTAATTTGATTGACTTTGATAATTTGTGTTATTGGATCTCTACCGCGGGTAATCTGTTGGGCCTGATTCCAGTGAGCTTCCTCCCACTGATGAAAAATATCTTGGTTAATCCTTCAACAGTCATCTTGAACTCTGCTGGGTCTTCTGTCAGCAGATCAGGTCTTTTTGACGCTGGTATAGAACTCCCTGTCCTGGAGAAACCGCCTGTGGATCCCTCCAATACTCTCAAGTACCACCCTACCTCCCTCGTCATTCCTCTCCTGAAGAATACTCCTGTAGATCCCTCCAATACTCTCAAGTACATCCCCAACTCCCTTGTCCATCTCCTCCTGAAGAAGACTCCTATGTGTCCTTCCAATACTCACAAGTACTTTCTCACCTCCCTCTATCTCCCTCTCTAGTGGATCCCTCTAATACTCTCTAGTGTGGCCCACCTCCTTCACCCCCCTCTCCTAAGGAAACTTCCTGTGGATCCCTCCAATAATTCTAGGTACCGCCCGTCTCCCTTGTTCCGTCTGCAGCTAAGTGTGAGAGAATGCCCTTTTTACAGGATCGCCCCCACGTTTTGCTGGAGTAAGTGCCGGTTTAATGGCTCTGAAGTGCTCTGAGCTCTGCTGACCAGGCCCCAGTGCCTGTGATCTGACCCCTAAAGTATATGTGTAATTATCTAACACTTGATTGGTATAGTTAACTTATTTAAAAGTTCCTAGTATATGGTTCTCTGTGTATCCAGGGCCTGAACGTTAAATGTCACTATTGCACATCAGCACTGATTGTGCAACCACTAAAGTGACAAAGTGAAAGCATGACTCAAGTCCTGCCACTGCAGCCTAGGGTGCCAGCTTTTAAACTGCTAAGTTGTCTTGGCAAAATAACCCTTCTGCAAAGCCTAAACCTTCCTTTTTAATATTTATAAGTCGCCCTAAAGTAGGCCTTAACCTCCCATAAGATAGAGCATGATATTAAAATGAAGGATATGTCAATTTTATGTTTTACATATCCTGCCAGTGCAAAGTCACAATGTTTCACTGTAACAAGGCTGGCTTTCCCATTGGAAAGCACCGGGTTAGAATATTCCACCTTATAATGCCTAACTGCAGTTTGGGATTAGCTAGAACAATGGTTCAAATTCTCAAACTAATATGAATTTAAAATCCAACCTGATGGTAAAGTCAAATTTTAAATTACTATTTTGCAAATGTCACTTTTAGAATGTTGGCATTTTCTTACTCTAAGTTTCTAGTAGCCGTTTCTGATGAAACCCAGCTATTGTCACCTGAGACAGCCTGTTGTCCTGCGTCCAGGAGGTGTGAATTCCTCCCAGGAGGAGAACAAAGGGTCTGTTGGTGGGAGGAGGTGTGGCCTCCTCCTGACAGGATGACCAGGGGAGTTTATGCCTGCAGATGTCGAGCTTCAAAGGGACACACGCCTGTCAATCGCAAATGTGAGTCACAATTTAGCCTGTCCTCTCCTTGTCGAGAAAGTGTAATTATGCCCTGCTTTTACCACAATGCATCTGGGTAAATTGTGTGCTGGTATGGCAGGCAGTGTTCTCTCTCCCCTGTTTTTGTGTTTGGCTCCTCAACAGTGTTTGTCTGCCGAGGTCTGAGATGCACCTGTGCTCTGTGGTAATGAAACCTGAGAAGACGATGGGCAGCATTGCCAGCATCTTCAAATGTAACTTGGTTCTTTCTTTCTACTGAAGAAGGACAAATATCCTGAAACGTGTCTAGAGGGACACAGCACTGGCTGCACCAATAACGGTGAACACTAGAGAATGTCAATTAAAGTGTGTTATTATGCACTGCATTTACCACAATGCATCTGGATGAATTGTGTGATAGCATAAGAGCCAGTGTGCTCCCTCCCCCTTTTTGTGATTGGGTCCTCTCAGTACATGTCTACTCATAACCCATTCTTCTTCGTCTACTCACCTCTCATCACTCCTCAGCACATACCTACCCATCACCCTACTCTTCCTGTACTCACCTCTCATCACCGCCTCTGAGTAGATGCCTACTCGTCACCCTGCTCTGCTCCTTCTACTCGCCTCTCATCACTCCCCAGTACATACCTACTCATCACCCTGCTCTGCTCCTTCTACTCGCCTCTCATTACTCCCCAGTACATACCTACCCATCACCCTACTCTTCCTGTACTCACCTCTCATCACCGCCTCTGAGTAGATGCCTACTCATCACCCTGCTCTGCTCCCTCTTCTCACCTCTCATCGGTCCCTCTCAGCACATACCTACTCAACGCCCTACTTCTCTCCCTCTACTCACCTCTCATTGCCCCCCCTCAGTAGACACCTACTGTAAGAAATTGGTTTGTTAATCGACAGAGGTGTGAGCCCTGCAGAAGGAGCTTCCACAATCTTTCTCAGGTTGAGACATCAGCCAACCCTAAATTGACCTGTGTTCAACCCTCGGGTAGCTTTGCATCGAGCAGTCAGGCATCACGTAGAGGCAAGTTGCAAAGTATTTGCGCAACACTTCAAACACTAGTAAAGTGTAAACACCTACACCAAAATGTTCCCACACTACGTTAGAGAAATAGAGCATTCCTAAATACACAAAACAAGACCAAAATGGCAACAATCCAATCAGTAGAACAGGCGATATTCAGGTTTAAAGATTTCCGTGAAAATAGCTCCTGTAGGAGGCTGGACTGGCTTGTAGTGAGTACCAAGGGGTACTTGCACCTTGCACCAGGCCCAGTTATCCCTTATTAGTGTATAGGGTGTCTAGCAGCTTAGGCTGATAGATAATGGTAGCTTAGCAGAGCAGCTTAGGCTGAACTAGGAGACGTGTGAAGCTACTACAGTACCACAAGTGTCACTTGCACAATATCATAAGAAAACACAATACACAGTTATACTAAAAATAAAGGTACTTTATTTTTATGACAATATGCCAAAGTATCTTAGAGTGTACCCTCAGTAAGAGGATAGCAAATATAAACAAGATATATGTACACAATACCAAAAATATGCAGTATAGTCTTAGAAAACAGTGCAAACAATGTATAGTTACAATAGGATGCAATGGGGACACATAGGGATAGGGGCAACACAAACCATATACTCCAAAAGTGGAATGTGAACCACGAATGGACCCCAAACCTAGGTGACCTTGTAGAGGGTCGCTGGGACTATTAGAAAATAGTGAGAGTTAGAAAATTAGCCCTCCCCAAGACCCTGAAAAGTGAGTGCAAAGTGCACTGAAGTTCCCCAAAAGACAAAGAAGTCGTGATAGAGGAATAATGCAGGAAAGACACAAACCAACAATGCAACAACTGTGGATTTCCAATCTAGGGTACCTGTGGAACAAGGGGACCAAGTCCAAAAGTCACAAGCAAGTCGGAGATGGGCAGATGCCCAGGAAATGCCAGTTGTGGGTGCAAAGAAACTTCTACTGGACAGAAGAAGCTGAGGTTTCTGCAGGAACGAAAAGGGCTAGAGACTTCCCCTTTAGTGGACGGATCCCGCTCGCCTTGGAGAGTCGTGCAGAAGTGTTTTCCCGCCGAAAGAACGCCAACAAGCCTTGCTAGCTGCAAATCGTGCGGTTAGCGTTTTTGGACGCTGCTGCGGACCAGGAGGTCGCAAATTGGACCAGGAGAGAGAAGGGACGTCGAGCAAGACAAGGAGCCCTCTCAGCAGCAGGTAGCACCCGGAGAAGTGCCAGAAACAGGCACTACGAGGATGCGTGAAACGGTGCTCGCCGAAGTTCACAAAGGAGTCCCATGTCGCCGGAGACCAACTTAGAAAGTCGTGCAATGCAGGTTAGAGTGCCGTGGACCCAGGCTTGGCTGTGCACAAAGGATTTCCGCCGGAAGTGCACGGAAGCCGGAGTAGTTGCAAAAGACGCGGTTTCCAACAATGCAGTCTGGCGTGGGGAGGCAAGGACTTACCTCCACCAAACTTGGACTGAAGAGTCACTGGACTGTGGGAGCCACTTGGACAGAGTTGCTGGATTCGAGGGACCTCGCTCGTCGTGCTGAGAGGAGACCCAAGGGACCGGTAATGCAGCTTTTTGGTGCCTGCGGTAGCAGGGGGAAGATTCCGTCGACCCACGGGAGATTTCTTCGGAGCTTCTAGTGCAGAGAGGAGGCAGACTACCCCCACAGCATGCACCACCAGGAAAACAGTTGAGAAGGCGGCAGGATCAGCGTTACAGAGTTGCAGTAGTCGTCTTAGCTACTATGTTGCAGTTTTGCAGGCTTCCAGCGCGGTCAGCAGTCGATTCCTTGGCAGAAGGTGAAGAGAGAGATGCAGAGGAACTCTGATGAGCTCTTGCAATCGTTATCTAAAGTTTCCCCAGAGACAGAGACCCTAAATAGCCAGAAAAGAGGGTTTGGCTACTTAGGAGAGAGGATAGGCTACTAACACCTGAAGGAGCCTATCAGAAGGAGTCTCTGACGTCACCTGGCGGCACTGGCCACTCAGAGCAGTCCAGTGTGCTGGCAGCACCTCTGTTTCCAAGATGGTAGAGGTCTGGAGCACACTGGAGGAGCTCTGGACACCTCCCAGGGGAGGTGCAGGTCAGGGGAGTGGTCACTCCCCTTTCCTTTGTCCAGTTTCGCGCCAGAGCAGGGGCTAAGGGGTCCCTGGACCGGTGTAGACTGGCTTATGCAGAATTGGGCACATCTGTGCCCAAGAAAGCATTTCCAGAGGCTGGGGGAGGCTACTCCTCCCCTGCCTTCACACCATTTTCCAAAGGGAGAGGGTGTAACACCCTCTCTCAGAGGAAGTCCTTTGTTCTGCCATCCTGGGACAAGCCTGGCTTGACCCCAGGGGGGCAGAAACCTGTCTGAGGGGTTGGGAGCAGCAGCAGCTGCAGTGAAACCCCAGGAAAGGCAGTTTGGCAGTACCAGGGTCTGTGCTACAGACCACTGGGATCATGGAATTGTACCAACTATGCTAGGATGGCATAGAGGGGGCAATTCTATGATCATAGACATGTTACATGGCCATATTCGGAGTTACCATTGTGAAGCTACACATAGGTAGTGACCTATGTGTAGTGCACACGTGTAATGGTGTCCACGCACTCACAAAGTTCAGGGAATTGGCCCTGAACAATGTGGGGGCACCTTGGCTAGTGCCAGGGTGCCCTCACACTAAGTAACTTTGCACCTAACCTTTACCAGGTAAAGGTTAGACATATAGGTGACTTATAAGTTACTTAAGTGCAGTGTAAAATGGCTGTGAAATAACGTGGACATTATTTCACTCAGGCTGCAGTGGCAGGCCTGTATAAGAATTGTCAGAGCTCCCTATGGGAGGCAAAAGAAATGCTGCAGCCCATAGGGATCTCCTGGAACCCCAATACCCTGGGTACCTCAGTACCATATACTAGGGAATTATAAGGGTGTTCCAGTAAGCCAATGTAAATTGGTAAAATTGGTCACTAGCCTGTTAGTGACAATTTGAAAGAAATGAGAGAGCATAACCACTGAGGTTCTGGTTAGCAGAGCCTCAGTGAGACAGTTAGGCACCACACAGGGAACACACACATATAGGCCACAAACTTATGAGCACTGGGGTCCTGACTAGCAGGGTCCCAGTGACACATAACAAACATACTGAAAACATAGAGTTTTCACTATGAGCACTGGGCCCTGGCTAGAAGGATCCCAGTGAGACAGTGAAAACACCCTGACATACACTCACAAACAGGCCAAAAGTAGGGGTAACCAGGCTAGAAAGAGGCTACTTTCTCACAGCTCCAAAAAGCATGAATCTCCAGTTGTGGATTTCTGGATGCGCCGGACCAGCACAAAGTCACAAGTTCACGCCATCTGCGAACAGATCGGACCGGGTACAGGGACCCGCTCAGACCCATTGGACAGAGTACCTTAAAACCTTCTTTCTGGAGTGTTGCGAGGATCCTTGTCACAGATGCGTAACGCAGCCAACGTGATACATCAGTTCCAAGATGTGGCAAGGCTGCGATGAGAAAGCCTGCGTCGTGGTCGAGGATCTCATCAAACGGGCTTGTGATGCGAAGTCCACCGTCCAGGGTGAAGTGCATAGTCGGGGTGATGTATCGGTTCCGAAGAGCTGCGAGGCTGCGATGTGGATGAGAGGGCCTGTGCCAAGGATGTGTTGCACAGTGGTGGTTCCGATGGGGCTGAAGCAGCGCTGCAGGTCTTTACAATGGGTCTAATCCATGAAGCAGTGGCGATGTGTCGTTTCTGCTCGGGTTTGCACCTCGCAGCCGACTATATGCGTTGGTTCTGCTGTGTCCACAGAGGCAGGCAGAGCACCTTAAACCCACTTCCAAGGGTACCTGACTGCTCTTGGCAGGGTAGACTTACATATGGCAGCGTCTAGGTTCAGGTGCAAGTTTGTTGGAAGCCTGTTGTGTCCCTGAGGCTTCACACCAGGAGGTCAGGCAACTAGCTCTTGAAGTCACTCTGGGGTTCCATGTTCAAGAGATGCAGGTCCAATCATTCTCACCCAGAAAAGAGGGCAGCAGGCAGCCAATCAGCAGAGCAGGGTGACAGTCCCTCAGAGCAGCAGCCTAGCAGAATAGCAGTCCTTTCAGCAGCACAGCAGTCCTTCTTCCTGGCAGAGTATCCACAGACCAGAAGTGAAATTAAGTGGTGGTGTCTGAGGTCCAGTGTACATACCCAGTTGTGCCTATGAAGTGGGAGAAGCTTCTAGAGACAGTCCTTTGACATCCACAGATGCCCTGACCTTCCCTGGCTCCAAACTAACGTCGGGAATAGCAACCTTTTTGTGTGGAGACAGGACACATCGTATTCAAGTGGGGATGTGTGTCAGCTAAAGGCACCGCACATCACCCACTGGCTGGGTCCTGAAACCTTCTATTTAAATAGGCAATAGTGTTGTCTACCTCCCTGGATCAGCCACCCCCAAATCCAAACTTTCGCTGATGGCCCCTTCCATGACCCTCCCTGACTGTCTAGGAACGACCAATCTAGCCCATCCACAGGAAGCCCAGCCCTAGACACCCGCGCCGCTCCAGACTGCTCTCTTGGGTTTTATGTGTCTTTTTAAGGGAGGGACGCTTGTAATGCTGCTGTACCTGTTGTGTAATGAGTGAAGCTTGTCATGCTGCTGTGCCTGTTGTGTAAAGGAGGCAGGCTTGTCATGCTGCTGTGCCTGTTGTGCGATGAAGGAAGCCTTGTAATGCTGCTTTACAAGCAGTATCCACTGTATGAGGGAGGAACGATTCTAATGCTGCTTTGGGTTCACTGACCCAATATTGTGGTAAAAAAATATCGTTGACAAAAATACCATGTCAAAAATATTATTCAGCACAATATTATGTTCCTATATTGAAATAGAAATGACAAGACAATATCATTCAAAAATAGGTATAAATGTTTTTTTTATTTTATTTACATGGAAACTTCAAAGTAATATACTTTAAATATTACAATATATAAATGTAATGAAATTTAAACAATGTTTTTGCTAATTATTTCATACTACCTTTATGTATAACCACACACACAATTTTTATTTATTTTTCAAATACAATTATTTTAAAATGTTTAGTTCAAATAATTTAATTTAAAAACAAAAAATATTGCCTAAAGTAAATATTTACACAAACATATACAACATAATGTTATTTAAAAGTTAAAATCAAATATACAAATTAAAAATTAAATAACATTTTTAAAGATATATATATATATATATATATATATATATATATATATATCTCCACACACACACACATAAATGTGCACATATACACACACACACACACACACAGATCTTTAGGAGAGATGAGAATCTGTGCCTCTTCAAAGGACTCCTTTCCTTATCAACAGACACTGCAGGCCTCACCCTGCATCCCTTGCCGTCTCCTACCAGAAGCTGCAGTCAGAGTCATTTACCCCCCAATGTATCGGGAAGGGCCCTGGAACTTCTAAAGAAAGCCAGTCTCCTCTTTCCTTATTATAGTGCCTGGTGCTTCGCCTGCCATCTAGGAGATGGCAAAAATACACATATGAGGTCTACAGAAAGCAACCTCCATCTTGTACTGTGGTCCAGGCTGTGGTACTTCCAAAATGGATCCCGCAGGCCTGTATCACTTGTGCGCGGCACACTATCCATCCTAGCACACAAGCACATCACGTGTACAACACCGGGGATGTCATCGTTGAGGATTCGTAGTTCATCGTGTGCCGCAGAACTGAGATGAATGGTCATGTAAGCGCCTATTCATGTCTCACAGGTAAAAAGCCCAGTCACTATAATTCATCATCCGTGGTACGCGGGTACTACATGCTCCATGCATGAAACCCACAGCACAAACAGTACTCCGTCACTATGAGAATGTGCAATTTAGAACAAGTCTCAGAATCGATCATTGTCACAGACCAGGCCTAGGTCACCACATGCACACGGGATCAGTGTGTGGCTTGACCAAAAAAAAACAAAAAACAGGATCACATGTATATGTAGGCCTGGCACGCAGGGAAGGGGCAAGACTGTACATCATGCAGGTGACATTCCCATCCCAACGATTAATCAAAGTGTTAAAAACAAGATCAAAATTTAAAGAGGTACACACTTAAAAAGTGGATTTCCAACAGATATTAGATTTATTGATCTACCACCGAGTGGCAGTGGGCGAGGACACACACAGTTCAGTCACTGTACACAGGCGTGAACCTCATCAACCCCAACCACCAAAGTACAGGCACAGATCACACCATGACCTTCAAGCCAGACCTCTTGAAAAAAGCTAAAGGTTTTAAACATGAGGCTGTGGTGCAACATACTTAAGAGAACAACTCACGTGAAAAGGAGCATTAGGAAAGGACAACACTGAAGGAGCCCAGAGAGAAATGCAGAGAGATACAGACGCCCAAAGGATATTATGATATTACTCCTACTGGTCCCACAAACATGACATAAAAGAAAAATGTATCTTAACAAGAAGTGATGAGCAATAGCAGCATCTTTGTCCTCAAGGGACCAACCACAACAGTGATCATGCCCCGAGAGCATCAGTAACAGGCCATAGTTGTCTGTGTGGCCCTGGTGTGAGAAAGTAGCCTCTTTCTAGCCTTGTTACCCCCACTTTTGGTCCGTTTGTGAGTATATGTCAGGGTGTTTTCACTGTCTCACTGGGATCCTGCTAGCCAGGGCCCAGTGCTCATAGTGAAAACCTTATGTTTTCAGTATGTTTGTTATGTGTCACTGGGATCCTGCTAGCCAGGACCCCAGTGCTCATAAGTTTGTGACCTATATGTATGTGTTCCCTGTGTGATGCCTAACTGTCTCACTGAGGCTCTGCTAACCAGAACCTCAGTGGTTATGCTCTCTTTACAAATTGTCACTAACAGGCTAGTGACCAATTTCACCAATTCACATTGGCATACTGGAACACCCTTATAATTCCCTAGTATATGGTACTGAGGTACCGAGGGTATTGGGGTTCAAGGAGATCCCTATGGGCTGCAGCATTTCTTTTGCCACCCATAGGGAGCTCTGACAATTCTTACACAGGCCTGCCACTGCAGCCTGAGTGAAATAACGTCCACGTTATTTCACAGCCATTCACCACTGCACTTAAGTAACTTATAAGTCACCTATATGTCTAACCTTTACCTGGTAAAGGTTGGGTGCTAAGTTACTTAGTGTGTGGGCACCCTGGCACTAGCCAAGGTGCCCCACATTGTTCAGGGCAAATTCCCCGGACCAGCTCCTGTGCACTCTTCCAGGATTTCCTTTGTGCACAGCCAAGCCTGAGTCCCCGACACTCTAACCTGCAGAGCACAACCTCCTGAGTTGTCCTCCGGCGTCGTGGGATCTCCTTTTGTGACTTCGGGTGAGCTCCGGTTCACTCCTCTTCGTAGTGCTTGTTCCGGCACTTCTGCGGGTGCTGCCTGCTTCTGTGAGGGCTCCCTGTCTTGCTGGGCGCCCCCTCTGTCTCCTCACGCAATTGGCGACATCCTGGTCCCTCCTGGGCCACAGTAGCATCCAAAAATCCTAACCACGACCCTTGCAGCTAGCAAGGCTTGTTTGCAGTCTTTCTGTGTAGGAACACCTCTGCAAGCTTCTTCACGACGTGGGACATCCATCCTCCAAAGAGGAAGTTCCTAGTCCTCTTCGTTCTTGCAGAATCCACAGCTTCTACCATCCGGTTGCAGCTTCTTTGCACCCTCAGCTGGCATTTCCTGGGCATCTGCCCAATCTCGACTTTGTCGCGACTCTTGGACTTGGTCCCCTTGTTCCACAGGTACTCTCGTCCGGAAATCCACTTTGGTTGCATTGCTGGTGTTGGTCTTCCTTGCAGAATTCCCCTATCACGACTTCTGTGCTCTCTGGGGACTATAGGTGCACTTTACACCTACTTTTCAGGGTCTTGGGGTGGGCTATTTTTCTAACCCTCACTGTTTTCTTACAGTCCCAGCGACCCTCTACAAGCTCACATAGGTTTGGGGTCCATTCGTGGTTCGCATTCCACTTCTAGAGTATATGGTTTGTGATGCCCCTGTACCTATGTGCTCCTATTGCAATCTACTGTAATTCTACATTGCTTGCATTACTTCATTTTGCTATTACTGCATATTTTTGGTATTGTGTACATATATCTTGTGTATATTTGGCATCCTCATACTGAGGGTACTCACTGAGATACTTTTGGCATATTGTCATAAAAATAAAGTACCTTTATTTTTAGTATATCTGTGTATTGTGTTTTCTTATGATATTGTGCATATGACACCAGTGGTATAGTAGGAGCTTTGCATGTCTCCTAGTTCAGCCTAAGCTGCTCTGCTATAGCTACCTTCTACCAGTCTAAGCTGCTAGAAACCCCTCTTCTACACTAATAAGGGATAACTGGACCTGGTACAGAGTGTAAGTACCCCTTAGTACCCACTACAAGCCAGGCCAGCCTCCTACATTGGTTGTGCAGCGGTGGGATAAGTACTTGCAACTACTTACCACTTTGTCATTTTGTACTTTTCATAAGAGAATAATATACAAAAGAAGTTCAGTGTATGTACACCTAACCAAAAAGTTTTGCTTTTCTTCTCTTACTCTGTTGCTAAGTGCTGAAAAGTACCTCTAAACATTCAAAAAGTTTCTAAAAAGTTGAACAAGTTTTTTTTCTGTTTCCTTAAAAAGTCCTGAAACCTTTTCATTCTCTTTTCTGTCCTTAAACCCTTTTCTATCATGTCTGGTACAGGTCCTACTCTTGATCTGGCCAGCACAGCTTATGATCTCCTTAGCTGGAAAGGTTTGAGGAGTCTCTGAATTGAAAGAGGTTTAGGGGTAGGGAAGAATCCCTCTAGAGAATTGTTGAATTAACATGCTCATTGAGAATGATAAGGCCTTAGCTGGCACATCTGTTGAGAAGTTAGGTGATGGTTCACATTCTGACTCTGGGGCACCCCCAATAAGAATGTTAGATGGTATCCTTCCCAACCTGCCCCTTAGCTGACCTCCTAGCATAACTGGTACTAATGTGAGCTCTCATCACAGTAGGGATGTAATTCCTTTAGGCCAGGTTGTTATGGTGCCAGTTGTTAGGGAAAGGTCTCGTTCTCTTCATTCACATCATTCTTCTGTGTCAAAGCATGCCCAACCCACCCACCCTGATGACAGAATGTTAGAAAGGGAGATCAATAGATTGAGAGTGGAAGAGTTCAGGCTGAAGATTAAACAGCAACAGCTGGCTCTAGACAGGGAATGTTTAGACTTAGAAAAAGAAAGGCAGAAGTTGGGGTTTGGACCCCATGGTGGCAGCAGCAGTATTACAGATAGTAATCCTGTAAAAGAGCATGATTCTAGGAATCTGCATAAGATAGTTCCCCCTTACAAGGAGGGGGATGACATTAACAAGTGGTTTGCTGCACTTGAGAGGGCCTGTGTTGTACATGGGGTCCCTCAAAGGCAGTGGGCTGCTATCCTATGGCTATCTTTCAGTGAAAAGGGTAGGGATAGGCTCCTTACTGTGAAGGAAAGTGATGCCAATAATTTTACAGTTTTGAAGCATGCACTCTTGGATGGATTTGGCTTAACCACTGAACAATACAGGATTAAGTTCAGAGAAACCAGAAAAGAGTCCTCACAAGACTGGGTAGACTTTGTTGACTATTCAGTGAAGGCCTTGGAGGGGTGGTTACATGGTAGTAAAGTTGCTGACTATGAAAGCCTGTATAATCTGATCCTGAGAGAGCATATTCTGAATAACTGTACGTCTGATTTGTTACACCAATATCTAGTGGATTCAGATCTGACCACTCCCCAAGAATTGGGAAAGAAGGCAGACAAATGGGTCAGAACAAGAGTGAACAGAAAAGTTCATACAGGTGGTGACAAAGATGGCAAGAAGAAAGATGGTGAGAAATCTCAGGAGAAGCATGGGGATAAGGGTAAAACCAAAGATCCTTCTTCAAATCCTAAACACTCTTCAGGGTGTGGGAATAAAACAAATTCTTCATCTTCTTCTTCACAACCTACACACATTAAAAAGCCTTGGTGCTTTGTGTGTAAAAATAGAGGCCATAGGCCAGGGGATAAGTCCTGTCCAGGTAAACCCCCTGAGCCTACCACCACTAATACATCAAGCTCTAGTGGCTCTAGCAGTAGTGGTACTAGTGGTGGGACTGCTGGCAACAGTCAAGCTAAGGGTGTAGTTGGGTTCACTTATGGGTCCATCATAGAAACTGGGGTAGTCAGTCCCAAGACAGTTTCTGTCACACCTAGTGGCATTGGCCTTGCCACACTGGCTGCTTGTCCCCTTACAATGGATAAGTACAGGCAGACAGTTTCAATAAATGGTGTTGAGGTCCAGGCCTACAGGGACACAGGTGCCAGTATCACTTTGGTGACTGAAAACCTGGTGGCCCCTGAACAACATATCATTGGACAACAGTACAAGATTATTGATGTCCATAACTCCACTAAGTTTCTTCCCTTAGCTATAGTTCAGCTTAGTTGGGGTGGAGTGACTGGCCCTAAGCAGGTGGTAGTATCCTAGCTTACCTGTAGACTGTCTCTTAGGTAATGACCTAGAGGCCTCAGGTTGGGGTGAGGTAGAGTTTTATACCCATGCAGCCATGCTGGGTATCCCTGAGGAATTGTTCCCTCTCATTTCTACTGAAATGAAAAAGCAAAGGAGAGAAGGCCGGAAAACTCAGGATCCCTCTCCAACAATAGGGCAAAAGGGTATCACAGTATCCCCTCACCACCCTACCATTCAGGATACCATTCCTGTGGTGGGAGAAACCTCTCCTGGGGTGGCACATGTTCCAAGGGAACCATCAGCTGGCATAGCTGTACTCCCTGAGGTGGAAGTACCTCTCTGTGGGATAACTCATATTGGTGAGAAAAAGAGCACCATTTTAGTTAACATGGAGCATCCCTTCAACCCTCCCAGAGAAACTTTAGTGCAGAAACCCTGCACTGCATCTCAACACTTAGGACAGCAACCCTGCCCTAGTGTGGAGCTCATAGGACAGCATCCCTGCCCTGCTCCAAATCAAGAGAAACAGCATCCCTGTTCTCTCTTCCAGCCATATGGACAAAGTTTTTGCCCAGCTATGGCTTTTCTGAGACAGCATCCCTGTCTGGCATTTCCATCACTACAAATAGGTCCAGTGGACAATTCCCACTGTTCTAAACTAAAACTTACTGATAGAAACTCTGAAAATATATCTTCACATTGTTGCTTAGCTAAAAAACAAAAAACTTCAAACAGGGTGGTTTACATCCCCACAGGGAAGTAACCATATAGTGGATGATAAAGGGAGTAACCAGTCTATTGCAGAGCTACTCTCTACTTATCACCACTTAGACAATAAAGTCTCAACTGGCCAAGGTTAGCCTTATTGTCTTTCGTTTGGGGGGGGGGGGGTTGTGTGAGAAAGTAGCCTCTTTATAGCCTTGTTACCCCCACTTTTGGCCTGTTTGTGAGTATATGTCAGGGTGTTTTCACTGTCTCACTGGGATCCTGCTAGCCAGGGCCCAGTGCTCATAGTGAAAACCCTATGTTTTCAGTATGTTTGTTATGTGTCACTGGGATCCTGCTAGCCAGGACCCCAGTGCTCATAAGTTTGTGACCTATATGTATGTGTTCCCTGTGTGATGCCTAACTGTCTCACTGAGGCTCTGCTAACCAGAACCTCAGTGGTTATGCTCTCTCTTTACAAATTGTCACTAACAGGCTAGTGACCAATTTCACCAATTCACATTGGCATACTGGAACACCCTTATAATTCCCTAGTATATGGTACTGAGGCACCCAGGGTATTGGGGTTCCAGGAGATCCCTATGGGCTGCAGCATTTCTTTTGCCACCCATAGGGAGCTCTGACAATTCTTACACAGGCCTGCCAGTGCAGCCTGAGTGAAATAACGTCCACGTTATTTCAGAGCCATTTACCACTGCACTTAAGTAACTTATAAGTCACCTATATGGCTAACCTTTACCTGGTAAAGGTTGGGTGCTAAGTTACTTAGTGTGTGGGCACCCTGGCACTAGCCAAGGTGCCCCCACATTGTTCAGGGCAAATTCCCCAGACTTAGTGAGTGCGGGGACACCATTACATGCGTGCACTATACATAGGTCACTACCTATGTACAGCGTCACAATGGTAACTCCGAACATGGCCATGTAACATGTCTAAGATCATGGAATTGTCACCCCAATGCCATTCTGGCATTGGGGAGACAATTCCATGATCCCCCGAGTCTCTAGCACAGACCCGGGTACTGCCAAACTACCTTTCCCGGGGTTTCACTGCAGCTGCTGCTGCTGCTGCTGCCAACCCCTCAGACAGGTTTCTGCCCTCCTGGGGTCCAGCCAGGCTTGGCCCAGGAAGGCAGAACAAAGGACTTCCTCAGAGAGAGGGTGTTACACCCTCTCCCTTTGGAAAAATATGTCAGGGCTGGGGAGGAGTAGCCTCCCCCAGCCTCTGGAAATGCTTTGATGGGCACAGGTGGTGCCCATCTCTGCATAAGCCAGTCTACACCGGTTCAGGGATCCCCCAGCCCTGCTCTGGTGCGAAACTGGACAAAGGAAAGGGGAGTGAGCACTCCCCTGACCTGCACCTCTCAGGGGAGGTGCCCAGAGCTCCTCCAGTGTGCTCCAGACCTCTGGCATCTTGGAAACAGAGGTGCTGCTGGCACACTGGACTGCTCTGAGTGGCCAGTGCCAGCAGGTGACATCAGAGACTCCTCCTGATAGGCTCTTACCTGTGTTGCTAGCCTATCCTCCTTGCTAAGTAGCCAAACCTCCTTTTCTGGCTATTTAGGGTCTCTGCTTTGGGGAATTCTTTAGATAACAAATGCAAGAGCTCATCAGAGTTCCTCTGCATCTCTCTCTTCACCTTCTGCCAAGGAATCGACCGCTGACTGCCCAGGACGCCTGCAAAACCGCAACAAAGTAGCAAAGACGACTACTGCAACATTGTATCGCTGATCCTGCCACCTTCTCGACTGTTTTCCTGGTGGTGCATGCTGTGGGGGTCGTCTGCCTCCTCTCTGCACTAGAAGCTCCGAAGAAATCTCCTGTGGGACGACGGAATCCTCCCCCTGCAACCGCAGGCACCAAAAGAACTGCATCACCGGTCCTCTGGGTCCCCTCTCAGCACGACGAACGTGGTCCCTGGAACTCAGCAACCCTGTCCAAGTGACTCCCACAGTCCAGTGACTCTTCAGTCCAAGTTTGGTGGAGGTAAGTCCTTGCTTCCCCACGCTAGACTGCATTACTGGGTACCGCGTGATTTGCATCTGCTCCAGCTCCTGTGCACTCTTCCAGGATTTCGTTTGTGCACAGCCAAGCCTGGGTCCCGACACTCTAACCTGCAGTGCACAACCTCCTGAGTTGTCCTCCGGCGTCGTGGGATCTCCTTTTGTGACTTCGGGTGAGCTCCGGTTCACTCCTCTTCGTAGTGCCTGTTCCGGCACTTCTGCGGGCGCTGCCTGCTTCTGTGAGGGGTCCCTGTCTTGTTGGGCACCCCCTCTGTCTCCTCACGCAATTGGCGACATCCTGGTCCCTCCTGGGCCACAGCAGCATCCAAAAACCCTAACTGCGACCCTTGCAGCTAGCAAGGCTTGTTTGCAGTCTTTCTGCATGGGAACACCTCTGCAAGCTTCTTCACGACGTGGGACATCCATCCTCCAAAGGGGGAAGTTCCTAGTCCTCTTCGTTCTTGCAGAATCCACAGCTTCTACCATCCGGTGGCAGCTTCTTTGCACCCTCAGCTGGCATTTCCTGGGCATCTGCCCAATCTCGACTTTGTCGCGACTCTTGGACTTGGTCCCCTTGTTCCACAGGTACTCTCGTCCGGAAATCCACTTTGGTTGCATTGCTGGTGTTGGTCTTCCTTGCAGAATTCCCCTATCACGACTTCTGTGCTCTCTGGGGACTATAGGTGCACTTTACACCTACTTTTCAGGGTCTTGGGGTGGGCTATTTTTCTAACCCTCACTGTTTTCTTACAGTCCCAGCGACCCTCTACAAGCTCACATAGGTTTGGGGTCCATTCGTGGTTCGCATTCCACTTCTAGAGTATATGGTTTGTGATGCCCCTGTACCTCTGTGCTCCTATTGCAATCTACTGTAATTCTACATTGCTTGCATTACTTCCTTTTGCTATTACTGCATATTTTTGGTATTGTGTACATATATCTTGTGTATATTTGGCATCCTCATACTGAGGGTACTCACTGAGATACTTTTGGCATATTGTCATAAAAATAAAGTACCTTTTATTTTTAGTATATCTGTGTATTGTGTTTTCTTATGATATTGTGCATATGACACCAGTGGTATAGTAGGGGCTTTGCATGTCTCCTAGTTCAGCCTAAGCTGCTCTGCTATAGCTACCTTCTATCAGCCTAAACTGCTAGAAACACCTCTTCTACACTAATAAGGGATAACTGGACCTGGCACAGAGTGTAAGTACCCCTTGGTACCCACTACAAGCCAGGCCAGCCTCCTACACCTGGAAGCACCTGAACAGTAATAGCAGCCAGTGCTGCCTGTGGGGGTAGCAGCCGGTGCTGCCTGTTGGGGTAGCAGCCAGTGCTGCCTCAATGGGTAGCAGCCAGTGCTGCCTGTGGGGGTAGCAGGCAGTGGTCCGGTGGGGGTAGCAGCTAGTGCTGCCTGTGGTGGTAGCAGTAAGTGCTGCCTGTGGGGGTAGCAGCCATTCCTGCCTGTGGGGGTAGCAGCCATTCCTGCCTGTGGGGGTAGCAGCCATTCCTGCCTGCGGGGGTAGCTGTCTGTATGGGGGTAGCAGCCAGTGCTGCCTGTATGGGGGTATGTAGGAAAGTACCATCTTGCCTGGCATGTTACCCCCATTTTTCACTGTATATATGTTTTAGTTGTATGTGTCACTGGGACCCTGGTAACCCAGGGCCCCAGTGCTCATAAGTGTGCCTGAATGTGTTACCTGTGTAGTGACTAACTGTCTCACTGAGGCTCTGCTAATCAGAACCTCAGTGGTTATGCTCTCTCATTTCTTTCCAAATTGTCACTGACAGGCTAGTGACCATTTTTACCAATTTACATTGGCTTACTGGAACACCCTTATAATTCCCTAGTATATGGTACTGAGGTACCCAGGGTATTGGGGTTCCAGGAGATCCCTATGGGCTGCAGCATTTCTTTTGCCACCCATAGGGAGCTCTGACAAATCTTACACAGGCCTGCCACAGCAGCCTGAGTGAAATAACGTCCACGTTATTTCACAGCCATTTTACACTGCACTTAAGTAACTTATAAGTCACCTATATGTCTAACCTTTACCTGGTAAAGGTTAGGTGCAAAGTTACTTAGTGTGAGGGCACCCTGGCACTAGCCAAGGTGCCCCCACATTGTTCAGAGCCAATTCACTGAACTTTGTGAGTGCGGGGACACCATTACACGCGTGCACTACATATAGGTCACTACCTATATGTAGCTTCACCATGGTAACTCCGAATATGGCCATGTAACATGTCTATGATCATGGGATTGCCCCCTCTATGCCATCCTGGCATTGTTGGTACAATTCCATGATCCCAGTGGTCTGTAGCACAGACCCTGGTACTGCCAGACTGCCCTTCCTGGGGTTTCTCTGCAGCTGCTGCTGCTGCCAACCCCTCAGACAGGCAGCTGCCCTCCTGGGGTCCAGCCAGGCCTGGCCCAGGATGGCAGAACAAAGAACTTCCTCTGAGAGAGGGTGTGACACCCTCTCCCTTTGGAAAATGGTGTGAAGGCAGGGGAGGAGTAGCCTCCCCCAGCCTCTGGAAATGCTTTGTTGGGCACAGATGTGCCCAATTCTGCATAAGCCAGTCTACACCGGTTCAGGGACCCCTTAGCCCCTGCTCTGGCGCGAAACTGGACAAAGGAAAGGGGAGTGACCACTCCCCTGACCTGCACCTCCCCTGGGAGGTGTCCAGAGCTCCTCCAGTGTGCTCCAGACCTCTGCCATCTTGGAAACAGAGGTGCTGCTGGCACACTGGACTGCTCTGAGTGGCCAGTGCCACCAGGTGACGTCAGAGACTCCTTGTGATAGGCTCCTTCAGGTGTTAGTAGCCTTTCCTCTCTCCTAGGTAGCCAAACCCTCTTTTCTGGCTATTTAGGGTCTCTGTCTCTGGGGAAACTTTAGATAACGAATGCATGAGCTCAGCCGAGTTCCTCTGCATCTCTCTCTTCACCTTCTGATAAGGAATCGACCGCTGACCGCGCTGGAAGCCTGCAAACCTGCAACATAGTAGCAAAGACGACTACTGCAACTCTGTAACGCTGATCCTGCCGCCTTCTCGACTGTTTTCCTGCTTGTGCATGCTGTGGGGGTAGTCTGCCTCCTCTCTGCACCAGAAGCTCCGAAGAAATCTCCCGTGGGTCGACGGAATCTTCCCCCTGCAACCGCAGGCACCAAAAAGCTGCATTACCGGTCCCTTGGGTCTCCTCTCAGCACGACGAGCGAGGTCCCTCGAATCCAGCGACGCTGTCCAAGTGACCCCCACAGTCCAGTGACTCTTCAGCCCAAGTTTGGTGGAGGTAAGTCCTTGCCTCACCTCGCTGGGCTGCATTGCTGGGGAACCGCGACTTGGCAGCTACTCCGGCCCCTGTGCACTTCCGGCGGAAATCCTTCGTGCACAGCCAAGCCTGGGTCCACGGCACTCTAACCTGCATTGCACGACTTTCTAAGTTGGTCTCCGGCGACGTGGGACTCCTTTGTGCAACTTCGGCGAGCACCGTTTCACGCATCCTCGTAGTGCCTGTTTCTGGCACTTCTCCGGGTGCTACCTGCTTCAGTGAGGGCTCTTTGTCTTGCTCGACGTCCCCTCTCTCTGCAGGTCCAATTTGCGACCTCCTGGTCCCTCCTGGGCCCCAGCAGCGTCCAAAAACGCCAAACGCACGATTTGCGTGTAGCAAGGCTTGTTGGCATCCTTGCGGCGGGAAAACACTTCTGCACGACTCTCCAAGGCGAGAGGGATCCGTCCACCAAAGGGGAAGTCTCTAGCCCTTTTCGTTCCTGCAGAAACCTCAGCTTCTTCTGTCCAGTCGAAGCTTCTTTGCACCCGCAGCTGGCATTTCCTGGGCATCTGCCCATCTCCGACTTGCTTGTGACTTTTGGACTTGGTCCCCTTGTTCCACAGGTACCCTAGATTGGAAATCCACAGTTGTTGCATTGCTGGTTTGTGTCTTTCCTGCATTATTCCTCTAACACGACTCTTTTGTCCTTAGGGGAACTTTAGTGCACTTTGCACTCACTTTTCAGGGTCTTGGGGAGGGTTATTTTTCTAACTCTCACTATTTTCTAATAGTCCCAGCGACCCTCTACAAGGTCACATAGGTTTGGGGTCCATTCGTGGTTCGCATTCCACTTTTGGAGTATATGGTTTGTGTTGCCCCTATCCCTATGTTTCCCCATTGCATCCTATTGTAACTATACATTGTTTGCACTGTTTTCTAAGACTATACTGCATATTTTTGCTATTGTGTATATATATCTTGTGTATATTTCCTATCCTCTCACTGAGGGTACACTCTAAGATACTTTGGCATATTGTCATAAAAATAAAGTACCTTTATTTTTAGTATAACTGTGTATTGTGTTTTCTTATGATATTGTGCATATGACACTAAGTGGTACTGTAGTAGCTTCACACGTCTCCTAGTTCAGCCTAAGCTGCTCTGCTAAGCTACCATTATCTATCAGCCTAAGCTGCTAGACACCCTATACACTAATAAGGGATAACTGGGCCTGGTGCAAGGTGCAAGTACCCCTTGGTACTCACTACAAGCCAGTCCAGCCTCCTACAGGGTAGCAGCCAGTGCTGTCTGTCTGGGGGTAGCAGCCAGTGCTGTCTGTCTGGGGGTAGCAGCCAGTGCTGTCTGTCTGGGGGTAGCAGGCAGTGCTGCCTGTGTGGGGGTAGCAGGCAGTGCTGCCTGTGGGGGTAGCATCCAGTGCTGCTTGTAGAGGGTAGCAGTTAGTGCTGCCTGTGTAGGGCGAGCAGCCAGTGCTGCCTGTGTGGGGGAGCAGCCAGTGCTGCCTGTGTAGGGCGAGCAGCCAGTGCTGCCTGTGTGGGGGAGCAGCCAGTGCTGCCTGTGGGAGTAGCAGCTAGTGCTGCCTGTATGGGGGTAGCAGCCAGTGCTGCCTGTGTAGAGGGAGCAGCCAGCGCTGCCTGTGTAGGGGGAGCAGTCAGTGCTGCCTGTGGGGGTAGCTCCCACTGCTGTCTGTAGAGGGTAGCAGTTAGTGCTGCCTGTGTAGGGCGAGCAGCCAGTGCTGCCTGTGGGAGTAGCAGCCAGTGCTGCTTGTGGGTGCTGCCTCTAGTGGTAGCAGCCAGTGCTGCCTGTATGGGGGTAGCAGCCAGTGCTGCCTGTATGGGGGTAGCAGCCAGTGCTGCCTGTGGGGGTAGCAGCCAGTGCTGCCTGTGGGGGAGCAGCCTGTGCTGCCTGTGTGGAGTAGCAGCCAGTGCTGCCTGTGGGAGTAGCAGCCAGTGCTGCCTGTGGGAGTAGCAGTTAGTGCTGCCTGTATGGGGGTAGCAGCCAGTGCTGCCTGTGTGGGAGAAGCAGCCAGTATTGCCTGTGTGGGGGTAGCAGCCAGTGCTGCCTGTGTGGGGGTAGCAGCCAGTGCCGCATGTGGGGGTAGCAGCCAGTGCCGCCTGTGGGGGTAGCATCCAGTGCTGCCTGTAGAGGGTAGCATCCAGTGCTGCCTGTAGAGGGTAGCATCCAGTGCTGCCTGTAGAGGGTAGCATCCAGTGCTGCCTGTAGAGGGTAGCAGCTAGTGCTGCCTGTATGGGGGTAGCAGCCAGTGCTGCCTGTGTGGGGGTAGCAGTCAGTAGAATTGTCGTGATGTGCTCCCATGGAGGCAGCCGTAACCAGGCATTACAGTGAATGCTTCCCTGGGATGAGCGAGTTGTAGTCGTAAATATCGATTACAAAAATATCTATGTTCCAGACATCGATGTCAAAATATCTACTACTATATTATTGAAGTTCTAAACTTAATATAAAAATGACCAAAACATTGTGTAAATAAAAAAGAAACTGTAGTAATATCTGGTGCCAAAATATCTTCCAATGCATTATTATAGATTTGTAAAGTAACATTAAAATTAACAAATAAAATCTACTGAAAAAGTATAGTGTTTCAAAGTAATGCTAATGCAATAAATTAATATAACATATAGTTTCTTATTTAATAATTATTAAATGCCATTGAAATGTTAAATATTTTTGAAAATATAGATTATAGAATGCTTTTCTACACACATCTGTTTTTAAACCTATTTTATTAATTTTCCATAGTATAACATGTTGCATCGGGTTAAATCTTACAAAGCTTTAATGTCGCTTATCCGAAGCCTGTTAACATTTTTGAATATATTGTGTTACCTTACAAGGTATCAAGACTTTACAATATACATAACATATCATGATGTTTGAAAACAAAGAATGTCCATTTAAAACGTTTGCCTATTTAACTCCGAACATGTAAAAAAAAAAAACACTGGGGATGCCGCACACTCGTATGTATACCATAGTGTTCTAGAAGGGTGCATACATCTTCAGCTGGGCACTACTCCCATCTGCACTGATGAGTTACATTCCAGTGACCCATCACATATGTATTTCACTAATGCACCCTTGTAACCACAACTTGTGTATCTATGGTGTTTTTACTTTTTGCCTTCTAGGGTGACCTTCCTTTGACTTAGCCAGTTTGCTTGACATAAGTGACGGCCTCACTATACTAAATTAGGTTCTTTCATTCCTAAATTTCTATATTATTTGGAGAAGACGTGTTTATTTTTGGTCCTGATGAATCGTCAATGGATCCTGCTGGACCGCAGACGCGAAACATGTTGACCCTAGTTTAGAGGCACCATAATAGTTGTAGTCCTCTGTGTTTTTTTGCTCTTTGAAAGTAATTGAGCATTATAACTCAATCTGTTACTTTCCTGGTTGTTTTTAATCTTGGTCTTCATCCTATTTTGAACTGATTAAAATTATGATGTATCTTGTTGGATGAATAACCAGTTTTAAATTTCTTATTTTTTGCTCTCTCCACTAATGTTTGGTCTGTATAGTTTGAACCCACCAGTCATTATCAGATCAACACGGCTTAGAGCCCCCTACCGGGGAGCCCGCCAGGCGTTGCAGCACCGGCCTGGTGTGGAGCGTTCCCGATGATGATGCCAGTCATCCATTGTGATGCTTGAGGGCTCTTGCTCCTGAGACATCAGGTCTCCTAGTATGTTATAGTACGTTAGAACAGTGTACCTTTGTTTAAATTACTTAAAGTGGGAGACTGTACACTGGACCTTATAAACCTCCCGGTCCCTCCCCCTCCTTGTATTTAGTTAAACCCAATATAATATACAGACAAGTTAAACTAACTGCAGATGCTTCTGTTCTGACAGCCCAGCGCAATGTACAGGCAGGTCCAGTATAGAGTAAACTCCTTATATACTGACACTCCGACACTGTATAAAGAATAAGATAGGCTGGGTCATGTGACTCCATTCAGAATATCAGACTCTTGTATTTCATGTGACCTCTTTAGGAATATCACAGACTGGGCTGGGTCATGTGACTCCATTCAGAATATCAGACTATTTTTAATTTTCCGCTGTGCCATTTCACCGCTTTCAGAATAAAGCTGTGCTATCCTGTGACCTTGTGCAAAATATCAGACTCTGTACCTTGTTGTGTGGCCAGATTCAAAGTGTCACAGATTGTGCTGTGCCATGAGCCAGTATTCAGAATATCACGGATTGTGCCCTGTCACACGGCCCTTTTTGAATTATTGCAGGCTGGGCTGCATTATTTAACCTATTTTCCTGCATCATTTGATCCCACTCAGCATATCACAGACTGTCATGTGATCCCATTCAGAAACTCACAAGCTGTACTTCATCACATGACCCCGTTCAGAATATCACACTGTGCTGCGTCACCTCATTCAGAATGTGTTTACAAATTAATTTTTATTGTTACAAATTTCCTACGAATTTCAAAAATAAACATTCTTAAAACAATGTAAAATATAAATATCAATTGGATGAAGACATTATCTTTCAGTTCTTCAACCTTCCAAGTGGACAATTTCATTCATTCCATCAATCTATGGGACTGTATATGTTCTCTTTTTAGGGGATGAATCACCCGATGGTTGATGTGACATTTATTTGTGTTGGTGCATCTACTTTATTTACAAATAGGCTTTGTGTTATGGAATTAGAGTGATCTTGTTCGATACTTTTTTAGAAATCATTGTATGAGAATTTTCTATGTCCACATTAAATTCTACATTTATGAACTATTCAGTTACTTAACTATGATTCTCTTCTGCAATTTTTAAATGTACATTCATCACATTGATACCACCTTGATGGCATTGTACACCATGTTTCTTTCACATACTCAATGAGCCATAACCATCTGAACATCACTCATAGAATAACATTACTATCTGTGTGCTCCATTCTTTCTTTAAATAGAACCAACTTGCTGGTACAAGGTTTCTTGTTCCAATACACATGCTTGACAACGGACATGTTTTGAATGTTTGAGCACCCCAACAACACTCTAAAATATAGGAATGTGCGGTAGTCTTCTGGTTTTTCTGTTGTCAGCTTACTCAATAAAATATAAATATATTTCAGTTCTATTCCTAAACTGAAATATCCTAATATTGACACATTTGTACATTCCTAATTATCGAAGGAACTTTAACAAATAGAGTAAGTACTGGTTACATTCATTAACTGGTTGAGACTGAATATAACTACTACAGTGTGTGTAGTTTGGGTCAATCCCACTAGCACGTCCCACCTTCCATTATTTACATTTAATGGCAAACCGTGAGTGTGCAGATTAAGAAAGAAGTTTCTCGTAGAATGGTCACGTTGTGAATTATGGTTGCGTACTTTGGTGTAGCAGTATCAACAACAGTTTCATGCTTTTTCACCTGCTATCGTAATGGAAAGTTTTTTTTCTATTAAGGACACGGAGGCGAGGAGTATGCTTTTCTTCCTTCGCTGTAATCAATAGCAGCCATATTCAAACTTCATGTAAACTACAAATCCCAAGAACCTTTGGGAATGGAACAGACAAAACATCCAAACAAAGATAGGCATTAGTCCATGACCAATCATGCCCCAGCAGAGACCCATAAAGTCCATTGTCCTTGTTGTCCCAGCCTCTGTCTTCGCTCGAGATCAGCCACCGCACATCCATCGAGTCCTGTTTCCCAGTCTCAGTCCCTAGGAAGAAAGAGAAGCATCAATACCAGGTGCCATGTCGGAGAAACCTTAGCAAAACAACTTTGTTAAGATCTTGGTCATAATGCTGTATTACAGCACTGCATCATACAGCAGATAATAACATAATAGAAAAAATGATTACCTACCAGTCACGTGAGGGTTCGGGATCAAGATTCTCGCCAGGTGGGATAATCCTTGACCTTATGTTGAGGATTATGCTGGTTCAAAGTATGCTCATGACTAAATGAACCATATCCAGCACCAGCCTCTTAAAAGTAGAGTCCAAAGACCCGCGTTCTGAATTCATAATATCCTCCAGATGGGCACCCAGGCTAAAAGCCTTTGAAGCCATTGGCCCTCAAGCAGAATGCGCTCCAAAAACTTTGAGATCAATGGCAGCCTCCTGCATGACCCACCGCAATCACCGTTCTGTAGTAGGGGAAGAGACCACTCTGTGCGGTTTCTGCAAGGCGATCAGGACCTGGTGCTAACCAATCCCAGGAAAGTTTCAGAAGAGCTGGAAACCAGACTTGGGATCTCCAAAAAGGTGTGATCAACACTACTTCTGCATGTTGCCTCCTAATTTAAGCGGAAGACCGGGTGATCATTGCAAATGAAGGGAATGCGTAACCCTTGTCCTGACTCCAATCCTGAAGGAGTCATCTGTCGCTGCCACCAACGGGTCCGGTCTCTTACTGAAGAAGCGGGGTAGTTGGTGGTCCAGCCAGCACACCAAAGGTTTACAGAGAAAGGTACCCGGCGTTCCTGAAGCTTAGCAAAAACTTCCGGATGCAGTTTCCACAGGCTGGAATCCCAAAGATTAAGGGAGTGCCTATTTGCTTCGCTTGCCCGGGGAGATATTCAGCCATGACTGAGATTTGATGGTCCAGACAGTGCTGCCAAAAATTAGTTGCGAGCTTGGAGAGAGCCTTGGAGTGAGCGCCCCCCAAATGGTTGATATATCGGACCGCTAACCCATTGTTCATCTTGAGGAGGACACGCAACTGAATCTTGTTCTTTGTCCGAAATCGTACCATGAAAGAGCCGGCTAGAAGCTTCAACCAGTTGATATATAATTTCTGTTCTTTAGGAGAGCCCTGTAGAAAACTCTCTGCATCTGGTGCCCCAACCTGACATGCAGGCATCCAATTCTATAATGAGGTCTGGGGCCAAACTGAAAATCACTCTCCCATTCCATGCTACCTTGAGGGACAGCCACCAGCCGATTTCTTCCTGCGCCTCATCTGAGAGAGACACCAGTTGGGAGTAAGTTAGTCCTTTCTTCAGATGAGAAGTCTTTACTGTAGGAGGGTGGATTGGCTTGTAGTGAGTACCAAGGGGTACTTGCACCTTGCACCAGGCCCAGTTATCCCTTATTAGTGTATAGGGTGTCTAGCAGCTTAGGCTGATAGATAATGGTAGCTTAGCAGAGCAGCTTAGGCTGAACTAGGAGACGTGTGAAGCTACTACAGTACCACTTAGTGTCATATGCACAATATCATAAGAAAACACAATACACAGTTATACTAAAAATAAAGGTACTTTATTTTTATGACAATATGCCAAAGTATCTTAGAGTGTACCCTCAGTGAGAGGATAGGAAATATACACAAGATATATATACACAATAGCAAAAATATGCAGTATAGTCTTAGAAAACAGTGCAAACAATGTATAGTTACAATAGGATGCAATGGGGAAACATAGGGATAGGGGCAACACAAACCATATACTCCAAAAGTGGAATGCGAACCACGAATGGACCCCAAACCTATGTGACCTTGTAGAGGGTCGCTGGGACTATTAGAAAATAGTGAGAGTTAGAAAAATAACCCTCCCCAAGACCCTGAAAAGTGAGTGCAAAGTGCACTAAAGTTCCCCTAAGGACAAAGAAGTCGTGTTAGAGGAATAATGCAGGAAAGACACAAACCAGCAATGCAACAACTGTGGATTTCCAATCTAGGGTACCTGTGAAACAAGGGGACCAAGTCCAAAAGTCACAAGCAAGTCGGAGATGGGCAGATGCCCAGGAAATGCCAGCTGCGGGTGCAAAGAAGCTTCTACTGGACAGAAGAAGCTGAGGTTTCTGCAGGAACAAAAAGGGCTAGAGACTTCCCCTTTGGTGGACGGATCCCTCTCGCCTTGGGGAGTCGTGCAGAAGTGTTTTCCCACTGAAAGAATGCCAACAAGCCTTGCTAGCTGCAAATCGTGCGTTTGGCGTTTTTGGACGCTGCTGGGGCCCAGGAGGGACCAGGAGGTCTCAAATTGGACCTGAAGAGAGAGGGGACGTCGAGCAAGACAAAGAGCCCTCACTGAAGCAGGTAGCACCCGGAGAAGTGCCAGAAACAGGCACTACGAGGATGCGTGAAACGGTGCTTGCCGAAGTTGCACAAAGGAGTCCCACGTCGCCGGAGACCAACTTAGAAAGTTGTGCAATGCAGGTTAGAGTGCCGTGGACCCAGGCTTGGCTGTGCACAAAGGATTTCCGCCGGAAGTGCACAGGGGCCGGAGTAGCTGCAAAGTCGCGGTTCCCAGCAATGCAGCCCAGCGAGGTGAGGCAAGGACTTACCTCCACCAAACTTGGGCTGAAGAGTCACTGGACTGTGGGGGTCACTTGGACAGAGTCGCTGGATTCGAGGGACCTCGCTCGTCGTGCTGAGAGGAGACCCAAGGGACCGGTAATGCAACTTTTTGGTGCCTGCGGTTGCAGGGGGAAGATTCCGTCGACCCACGGGAGATTTCTTCAGAGCTTCTGGTGCAGAGAGGAGGCAGACTACCCCCACAGCATGCACAAGCAGGAAAACAGTCGAGAAGGCGGCAGGATCAGCGTTACAGAGTTGCAGTAGTCGTCTTTGCTACTATGTTGCAGGTTTGCAGGCTTCCAGCGCGGTCAGCAGTCGATTCCTTATCAGAAGGTGAAGAGAGAGATGCAGAGGAACTCGGATGAGCTCTTGCATTCGTTATCTAAAGTTTCCCCAGAGACAGAGACCCTAAATAGCCAGAAAAGAGGGTTTGGCTACCTAGGAGAGAGGATAGGCTACTAACACCTGAAGGAGCCTAGCAGCAGGAGTCTCTGACGTCACCTGGTGGCACTGGCCACTCAGAGCAGTCCAGTGTGCCAGCAGCACCTCTGTTTCCAAGATGGCAGAGGTCTGGAGCACACTGGAGGAGCTCTGGACACCTCCCAGGGGAGGTGCAGGTCAGGGGAGTGGTCACTCCCCTTTCCTTTGTCCAGTTTCGCGCCAGAGCAGGGGCTAAGGGGTCCCTGAACCGGTGTAGACTGGCTTATGCAGAATTGGGCACATCTGTGCCCAACAAAGCATTTCCAGAGGCTGGGGGAGGCTACTCCTCCCCTGCCTTCACACCATTTTCCAAAGGGAGAGGGTGTCACACCCTCTCTCAGAGGAAGTTCTTTGTTCTGCCATCCTGGGCCAGGCCTGGCTGGACCCCAGGAGGGCAGATGCCTGTATGAGGGGTTGGCAGCAGCAGCAGCTGCAGTGAAACCCCAGGAAGGGCAGTTTGGCAGTACCAGGGTCTGTGCTACAGACCACTGGGATCATGGGATTGTGCCAACTATGCCAGGATGGCATAGAGGGGGCAATTCCATGATCATAGACATGTTACATGGCCATATTCGGAGTTACCATTGTGAAGCTACATATAGGTAGTGACCTATATGTAGTGCACGCGTGTAATGGTGTCCCCGCACTCACAAAGTTCAGGGAATTGGCTCTGAACAATGTGGGGGCACCTTGGCTAGTGCCAGGGTGCCCTCACACTAAGTAACTTTGCACCTAACCTTTACCAGGTAAAGGTTAGACATATAGGTGACTTATAAGTTACTTAAGTGCAGTGTAAAATGGCTGTGAAATAACGTGGATGTTATTTCACTCAGGCTGCAGTGGCAGGCCTGTGTAAGAATTGTCAGAGCTCCCTATGGGTGGCAAAAGAAATGCTGCAGCCCATAGGGATCTCCTGGAACCCCAATACCCTGGGTACCTCAGTACCATATACTAGGGAATTATAAGGGTGTTCCAGTAAGCCAATGTAAATTGGTAAAAATGGTCACTAGCCTGTTAGTGACAATTTGGAAAGAAATGAGAGAGCATAACCACTGAGGTTCTGATTAGCAGAGCCTCAGTGAGACAGTTAGTCACTACACAGGTAACACATTCAGGCACACTTATGAGCACTGGGGCCCTGGGTTACCTGGGTCCCAGTGACACATATAACTAAAACAACATATATACAGTGAAAAATGGGGGTAACATGCCAGGCAAGATGGTACTTTCCTACATTTACCCTCCGCAAGGCTCCCTTATGGAGGGGCCCCGGATAAATGGCCGAGATGGATGATGACAGGCAGCCCACGAGGTGAGTGATCTGCCTCAGGGAGGTGTAAGGTTTGGCTAGGGTCTTCCTCAACGTGTGTCGAATCTTCGCCACTTTCCGGGATGGAAGGCTGTGGACAGTTGTAGTAGAGTCTATGACCAAGCCCTGGAAAGTTGCTCTCTGAGAAAGAACCATGAGTGACTTTTTCTCGTTTATCACAAAGCCTAGCCCCTCCAGGAGATTAATGACTGTTTGAATTTGGAGAGAGAGACGACATGGACATTGATCCATTATCAGCATGTCATTGAGGTAGATGATAAGGTGTGTCCCCTGTGCCCTTAAGTATTTCACAACCGGTTTGAGAACCTTCGTGAAGCACTAGGGGCATAGAAGATAGAGTGGAAAATTTGAACATTTGTTGACACCAAACAAACTGGGAGAACCTTCAATGTAAGTGAAAAATTGGAAACAATAGGTACGTGTTTTTGAGGTAGAAGTGGACCATCCAGTTGGAGGGACGTAACACGTCTTTGAGGAGGTGGCTCTCCTCCATCTTGAAATTGCAGTAGACAAGCCATTTGTTGAATTCTCATTAGTTGATGACTGGGTGTTGTCTTTCATTGCCTTTGTCCACCAGACAGATGTTGCTGATGAACCCATGGGGATGTGGGGCCATCCAGGGAATAGCCCCTTTGTCCAGTAGGGAAGAGACATCCTTGTCCATGAGGGCTGCCTCTCGGGGGGGGGGAATTAAAGGGGAAGAGGCCATGGTTCCTGATGAGGGACACCATAGAATTCTATTTGGAACTCTTGGAACATTGGTAAAACCCAAGCATCTGCTGTAATGGATCTCCAGGCCTGGAGGAAAACCACCTGTCTGACCCCACTTTTATAAGAGAGGAAGGATGAGCACTCACCAAAACTGGAGGAAGCGGAGCTCCCTTTGAATCCTCTGTCCTGGATGCATTGCCCCCTGGTGGGGTGGAAGTTGGTGAATCTGGTGTTGTCCTGAAAGGAGCCTTGTCTGGAGCATTGCCCGCTTGAAGGGTATTGGGAAAGTGCATGGCCGACCGAGCGGCCTCTGCTATGACCAGCCCCTTGGAAAACCTGAGGGCTCAAGACTTTCTTTATGGAGGACCTGGCCTAGTCTAGGTAAATGAAGGTGGTCACAAACTTGCCCAACTCTTTGATAAAGGGTCCCCTTGGGCGATAAGCCCCGCCTCCGAGGTTGCATTGTCCCGGTGCTTAGGGTCCACCTTAATCAACAGGGAGCAGCAGCACTTTGTGGATGGCATGCAATTGGCGTTACCTAAGAAGATGATAGCGTGCTGTGCCCACCCTGAAAGGACCTTCGGTGAAATAAGGGCTCTTCTGGCCTTGGCGTCTTCAGCCATATCAGGGATCTTGGTAAGGGGCCAGTAGTACTCAAAAGCCTATCCTGACAAGCCCTCCAGGAATGGAATATGCCCTTTTTGGCTCTTTTATGAATTTTGCCAGGGAAGCGGCCATTCTGGAGTCAATGTCGGGGTCAGGACAACTTTACCCTCCAAGCCAGGGCAGTGAGATTCGACCCGAAGGCAGCTGCAGGCTTCTTTCTCCAGGGACTTCCTAAGTTGACCCGCCACATAGCTGGCTACCTTTTCTGCCGGGGCCCACTCAGAGGACCAAGGGTGGAGGATGTCATTGGGGTCAAGCTTGTCCAAGCCCTGGGCCTCTGGGTTTGCAGAGTAAGGGATGGATGGGCTCCAAGGTCTGGAGGACCCTGCCTCATCATCTGAGTCCACAGGGGCCACATCATTTTGAGGGTCTGGGGAAACAGGGCATAGGGATTCCAAGGCTGGTTCAGTAGGACCTGGGATTGGGGTTCGGCTGGGTAGACAAGAAGACTTGCTTAAGGTGAGCGAAAGCATCATGGTCAACGCCATCCTTGCGAGGAAGCTTGGCAGGGACAGGGTCTGGATTTGGAGCAGAATGGAAAGCGCCTAAGATCCAAGAGGGTGCAGTGGGCTCCTTCCTGGGATTAGAGATATGGGTGCAGGCACTCGCAACTTGATCCACCAGGTGCTGTTCCAAGGGGCCCATGGCCCCAGCAACCGCCTGGTAAATTAAGCCGCCTCTTAAAATTCATCATCCCAGGGCAGGAATTTTGAGGGGTCCCGTTTTGACCGCTGATCCCCGGAAACCTCCATGTATGCTAAAATTAAGTGCAAGTGGGGAATGAGGCGGCGCTGCGCTAGTTTACAAGTGAGCACCAGAAAACAGCCAAAGTACTTTAAAGTGCTGATTGGGCATTAGAGGTGAGCGTAGGCAAGCGCAGCTGAATTTATGACCCCAGAGGAGTCATAAGTTCTGCAACATGGTATCGTGGGGCTGGAGGTCCAGCCAAGGTGTTTCAATGTGAGGGCTCTAAGCCCAGGGACACAGGTGCAGACAAGATCTCGGGGGAAAGGCAGCCTGGGAGCGTGTCCATATCACAGAAAGCAATCTGCGGTGCAGCCGCTGTCAATATTGACCTCGTGGGGGGGCATAAGTCCTTGCACTACCGAGCATTATTAAACAGGGCATCAAGCAAGATAGAAGCAGTTTACAGACCCCAAGCTCTGTGAGATGTCTCTCTCCCCGTTCCGAAGGCTCCACGCGACGCAGGGCCTGACTCCGACTTCACTGGCAGGAGAAGTCAAAACTCACGCATCACAGCCACTAACCAGGCCTTATCTAGGCAACACCTAGGGGCAGAAGCCTGCACCTCGATGAGGAGCTGAACCAAGCAGACTGCCGTCATAGGAGCGTAGAATGTTCCTGTGCTCAATTTCAGTACCCAAAACTCTTGCCAAGCAAACTGCCAGTATTAATAAGAAATGACATGCACACCTATTTCTCCAAAAAGGAAACAAGAATTGCGAGCAGCGAAGAAAGAGGCTGGGACAACATGGATAATGGATTGTATGGGTCTCTGATGGGCTCTGATTGGTCATGGACTAATGCCAATGTTTGATTGGATGTTTTGCCTGTTCCATTCCCAAAGGTTCTTGGGATTTGTAGTTTATCATAAAGTTTTCATATGGCTGCTATTGATTAAAGCGAAGAAAGAAAAGTATAATCATAATTCTCCCCTCCGGTCATGACATAGAATTACTTCTGTCCATTCATTTCATAATTTGTTCTTCAAATTAAAACAATTCAGAGGGAAGTCCAGTTTTATACATAGAACATAATTTGTCGACTGAGACTGTTCCAGTTCAAGTGTGATCAGTTCTCAGAGAGCATTTGGAGCTGCCTGTTTTAAATGAAAACACCACAGTATATAGACACAAGGGCTTCTTCCTGAGTACTGGTTATACCCAGTTCTATGCTGCAGTTTGTGTAAATAGACATTTTGTAACAGAAACAAGAGGCCTAAGGATCTTATCTCACGCTTTATCCAAAGTCCTTGTTCATTTACATTTAATGCCATACAAGTGTGTTAGAAGTATTTTTGGCGTGGTATACTTTGAGTATAGACACTAGTTGTTTCTCAAGTGATGCAGGAGTTATAACAGGTCTGGCGTCTGATCTCAGGAACCTTAGACTATAATACATGATGCATTCAGAATATATCAGATTGTACTGTCATCTGCCCTCATTCAGAATTCCAAAGTTCTGCTGTCTTGTGGGACCATTTGGGATATCACAAGCTGTGCTGTGTCATGTGGCCCCATTCAGAACAAACTCCCATGTGTGTAACTGATCTTGAATTTCACAACTTATATTGTACCTAAAATTCTGCCAGAATTTAAAATCTGTTGTGGGAACTGATGTCCTTCTGCCTGTTCTTCTGTTTTGCAGGATGTTAGAAGCGCCCTGGACAGGTAAGGTTGATTTATTGTTCTCCTCTCAGTGTGTAAGGAGCAGATCTGCTGCAGTGTGGAAATGTCAGTACTGAGCTCACACAAATCAACTCTGCTGCCCGAGCGGTACTACCTCATACAATTATTATATGTAGACCACCTCGTAGCTACTCTCCTGTCTTCCAAACAGTGTTGAGGCCCCTCAGCTTATCCTTAAAACATCCACTGTCTTTAAAAGCTTCCTTCAGACTCCTTAAACTCAGAGTCTTATGAAAATACCCCCAAACCCAGGGAAACGTGCTCGTGTCCACTAAAATCACTTTTGTCCACAGAAACTACCTCAAGTTTTCCACAATCACAGAATACTCAAAACCTCCTTCAATACCTTCTGACCCCACTGCCAATCCTCAAATGTCCCTCTAGTGCTTTGAAACATCATTGGAATTGTCTAAAAACCACATCATCTCACAAACCTGCCTCATCTTTTATTAAGGAGTCTGTGTAGGGCGCTAAAGGGCTACAAACCTAGTTTTATGCCCTAGTTTAAGGTATTGCTTGTGCCTATCTGACTGTGAGTGGCCATATTACTAACAATTTAGTTACTACTAAAACTGAAAGTGGGCGCAATTTTCAAAGCTTTAATTGGGAATTAGCAGCTAAATGAAAGCAAATAATTCTGAGAGGAGCGAGCCATAGGTGAGGGCCTAGAAGAAAGGGGAGGGCCTTTAACAACCGGTATAGCCCGTGGCAGAAGGGCTATAAGTCTCCTAAAACATTCTGCTCTTAGTGGTAAAAAAGGAGAAACATGAAGACAAGCATTGGAATGTTGGAGCTTTGGCTTATTCCAGCCATTATAAGTCCGGAGCTATTCTACTGTCTTCAAGGGAGCTCCCAACATCCCAATCTTCTAAAGATGGGTAGAGTAGAGAGACGAGTACTTCACTTGTTCAAACTGAGACAAAGTTATGCAGTTGCTGAGTTACAATATTACAATACATTTGTTATTCGGCATAGTATTCCACATTCAGAGGTTTATGCAGAATAGTACATTCCACATGGATGCTTCATGTTCAGAAGGCTCTGCAGAAACACTTTTCACCCACTTGTGATTAACACAATAGCTTTCCCAAGGGAATGGCTTTAGAACAGTTATTAAAATTTAAAGCATACTCCCACTTTTGTAGTGATATCCTTGTCTAAAGCAAGGGTAATGCACTGCACGTCAGTCCTCAGTGAGAGCATTAAAAAAGAAAAGTTCTTAAAAATGAGAAATGTGTGACGTGGAGCGCTTGTTAAAAACAAGAGACACCATGAAATGTGCATTCAGTGTCAAAAAGATGTACATGAAGGAATGTTACTTGAAGATAATGCTCTGCTCAAGTGAAAATCGCAGTTCAATTAAGATGGCCGACGTGTACTGGAACACTGTGCAGTGAGAGGGGCTCGTTCCTGTCTTGAGTCACAATGTCATGTAATTGTCCAAAATACAGGTATAAATAAGTCCAAAGGCCATTCTAAAAAAACTACAGCTCTATAGTTTCTGCACTCTTCCACTGATTGTCAGATTTAGTTCCTTTAATGTGGATATTAATTCTTCTGAATACTTTTTCAATTTTTGCCTACTTTTATTTTTACTCATTCTTTTGTGAAATTGCTCCAGTCCTCAAAGGGCTCCCCCAGTCCTCCTAAACCCAACTCTGTTCCTCAGATCTGCTTATGGTGGTAAGAAAGCTTTCTACATCCCTCACGACTTCTCTTCAGTCCACAGCATCTTCAGGGGTCAGCATCCAGTCAATCATCAAACCTCTGAAAGTGTCCAGAACCCTCACTCCTGGCATCAGAGCAGAGAGAGGGAGAGATGGAGACTATAATATTCAGAAAGAAAAAAGGTGAAAAGAGCAAGAAATGTAGAAGAAGAGAGAAGGCAGTTGAAGGGGAAGGGAATGAGGAGGAGGGAGAAATACAGAGAGAAGTGCAGAATGCCGAGTGAGACACAGGCAGGAACCATTTCACTTTTAAGATACACTGGAGTGAATATCCTGTGCATGTGGTTTACAGTAATCTGAAAGCAGTCTGGGTCCTAACGGAGGGGCTAATCCTTTGACACTTGAGTGAGAGGCACCTGGGAGCAGTTCACAACACCAAGAAATAGAAAAAAAGTCACTGATCCTTCTAGAAAGGTGTTAGAAGAAGCCGTTTAGAAGTTGTCAAACCAAAGGTCATAGCCTTGAAGTGAGATGTCCACAAACTGAATTTGCAACCAGGTCAGGACCTTAGATACTCTAAGTCGCAGCACCTCAGGGACTCCAAGTTGCAGGACATCAGAGTCCCCGAGGTGCTGGACTTCAGAGTCTCCAAAGTGCAGGACCTCAACGGCCTCAGGATGCAGGACTTCAGGGTGCAGGACATTAGAGTCTCCATGGTGCAGGAGCTAAGAGAGTCCATGGTCCTGTAGTTCAAAGCCTCCAGAGACTCTAAAATGCAGGACTTGGGAGTCAAGATGGCGGACAGATAGGATGCATGGTTTGGTCCCTCCGTGCCTGCCACACATTCCAAGGCGGTGCTGGGGAGAATCCAGCCATGTACACCCCCCCAGCACAGCATGATGCAGCCATGAGCTGGACCACTTGGCGGATACCACGTGGGGCGGGCGCTGATCGTCGTGGCGGTCGCAGTGCAGGCCACCTTCTCCGGCCAGGCCGGCCTGGGGAGAGGTGAATGAGGCCTAATCACACCTGTGGCCACGGCGGTGAAATGGGGGACATCAGACCCGGGGGGGGATGGGGCGGGTGTGGAGGGGATGTGAAACCTGATCATCTCCCAGCGTGGAGGCCCGGCCTGGCACAAAGGCCGCGGCAGCTCCCATCGCATTCTGCTGGGGAGGCCTCGTCCACACCAGGACATCAGCGGGCCCGGGGGGTGATGGCGTGGCCCGGGTCGAAGGTGGGGCCGACACTATAGCATGAACCACCCCCCAGACGCCACCAGCAGGGGAGCGGGGCCCACTGCGGGTCTCTTCTTTGGCCATAATTGGGGGTGCCTACTTACTTTGGGGGTCCAAGAGATTGCCCCCGGGACATCACCTCGATGGAGTGGTGCACACAGGGCCTTCTCTGGGGCGTGGGCCCTTACTTGGAACCAGCGGGCCTGGCAGGATATACCAGTGAGCGACCCCCCTGGTGGGCCCCCACTACTCGCCACCCATTAGATCGACAGGAGTGGGATGTATGAGAAAGCACGAGAGCCTTTGAGACACCCCCCAACATAGAGCATGGATTCCGTTGTGACCCCGCCATCGGGATTCATAGCGACGGTGTCTGGATACACCTTGTCACCTAGATCAGCATGACAGCAGCCCGTTCTAAAAAGGAATGCACACTGAGGGAGATGCTCTCCACACCATGTAGACCACGGGGGATCGCGATCGCACCCCAGAGGGCAATGGATGAGAGGAACAGGTAACGGGCTCGTTCTTGGAGGCCCTTTTCTAGTCTCTTAAGAAGTACCTTCAGGTGGTGAAACAAGATCTCTGCCAGGATCTAAGAGAGGTCCGACTCAAGGTATCAGAGCTGGGCGACGGTCTCCTCCATTTCGGCTTATCTTCTGGTTGGATGGACCCGTGCACCAGCATCACTCACTGGAGGCAGCTTGCAAGGCCCTGCGATTGGAGTACCCCCCCATGAGCCGACTTGGTTGACAACAAAGGAGGACCCCAACATGCCTGATCCAGAGACTAGAAGAGGAGGGCGGTGCTGGAGTCCCTATTGGGGGATGCGGAGTGGTGAAGATCCTTGGACCACAACACAGTTCTGGCTATGTGAAGGCCAGACACAGAGAGGAAATGGGTGGGGGATGGAGGGACCAATGGAAGCAGACAGTGGACTCAGTGGGATTAGACCTTCATTTATAGGACTGCCCACAGAGACTATTCTGGGTTAGTCCAGAGTTGTTGAACTATGTTTATGTTGTACTTTCAGGGTTGGGGATTTTTTATTCTGAGAGGGGAGGGTGCACATTCACAGTAACAGGTAAACAGCCATCAACCTATGAGGGACACGATCATAGGAGAACAGGTGGTGGGACTTCCTATCACTCTCCAGGGGCTACACTACTACATCGTCAGGATCTACCGCTCTTCACGATAAGTTAACTGCATTGACCCTTAATGTTAGGGGTCTTAACACTCCGGTCAAACGTATGGCGGTCCTCTCACACGTAGAGCATTTGAAAGGTGACATATGCCTTATACAGGAGACACGTTTCTTAGCCAGGGACTGCCATAGATTACTCACCAGTATCTCTCTTCAGTAGATAAATAGACATCCGGGGTTGCCATATTAGTTTCCCGCTCCTTACAGGGTAAGGTGGGAGATAAGGTTCTGGAGGTCAAGGGGAGGTTTCTGGCTTATGGGATACACTTTGATAACTACACTATTGTGGTGGGATCCATTTATGCACCAAATGAGGGTCAAGAACAATTTATCCAACAAACTGGTGGTGGAGCTGACAGCCATTCCAGACAAATTGTTTTTTATTGGGAGGAGATCTGAACCTAGTCTTCCACAATGAGATGGACAGATCGGCTTCACGCACAGGGGGAGTGGGAACGTTATCAGCAGAAGGGGTTAGGCGGGTGGGGGAGTTGGGACTCCGAGATCTATGGCGAGAGTCCTATCTTTAGTCTAGAGATTACACCTTCTACTCACATGCCCATAAAACATATGCAAGACTAGACTATTTTTTAGAACTACAGGTATAAAATCCTTACTGCCAACCATTGCTATACAACCCAGCTGCTTTTTGGGCCACTCGACAGTGTCTTTGACTCTGGAGCTTCCTCCTCTCCAAAGACAGGTTTGCCCATGGCGAACCGAACAAAGCTGTTTTGCAGCGCCCACCATTCATTAGACAGATAAAACACGCTATTTCCAGATATTTGGCACTCAACGAAGTTCCAGGCAGGCTGCTCTGTTTCCCGTTCTGTGGGAAGCTCTAAAGGCGGTCATTAGAGGAGAGCTCATAGCAATTACAACTACGGATAACAAGATTAGGAAAGAGAAAGGGAAATGATGACCAAACAGGTGCTAGATCTAGAACAGATCCATAAGCGTACTGGGGCGCCAAGGATCTGGAGGCGATTGGAGGCAGCTCGTAAACAATTGGCAGGCCTAGGCCAAGACAGAGTGGAATATGGACTCCTGCGGATGCACCATTATTTCTATGTGGGAGGCAACCGTACGTGCTGGCTGCTGGGTAACCCCCTCCGCGCCCTTCGACAGTCCACGGGAGTGGAGTCTTTCCGATCGTCTGAGGGGACACATGATTAGAGGTAACAGTCCCATAGCTTTGGCCTTCTGTCAGTTCTATGAAACCATGTACGCTGTTGGCAACTCGGTGGGGGATGGTTCGGGGACCTATCTCGGGATGCTCCCACTGCTCGGCTGATACTGGATCAGGTGGCACAGCTGGAGGGCCCATTTAAAACAAAAGAAGATATTGCGACTGTTAGAAATGGGGTTTCTGGTTGCCTAGGGTATGCACCTAAGCCATGCAGAACCTACCCACTCTAGTCTGGGCAAGCCCGTCTGTGCCCGTCCGCGCCTGGACCGTGCCCAGTGCCACCCCCCCTGGTCCTCACGCCCCCCGCTACTCCTGCCTCCGCTACTCAGCCAACGAACTCCGCGCACTCAACCCTGGCCCCTCAACAGAGTGCTTCCTGGCCACCCCGAAGCACACCAAAGGACCTTTTTCCTGCCACACCTGCAACTTCTCCTGCAACAGAACAACGAAGCCAGCAACAACCAACACAAACCACCTGCACTGCATCCTCCTCAACACACGCTCCGCACGAAAACACGCCATCGAGCTCTGGGACTTGCTCAACACCACCGCCCCAGACATGGCCTTCCTGACCGAAACCTGGTGGAACGACTCTTCGGCCCCGGACATCGCCATCGCCACACCCGACGGATACAAGATCACCAGAAGAGATCGCACCAACGGAATCGGTGGAGGGATAGCCATCGCCCACAAATCTACCCTCAAGATTCACACCCACACGGACGACACCCTCAAGACAGCCGAACACCTCCACTTCCAGATTCACACGGACCCCAACACTACCCTCAGAGGAACCCTCCTATACCGCCCTCCAGGACCAAGAGCCCCCTTCAGCGACACCGTCTCCGACCTCGCAAGCACCCACGCCCTCGCCTCTCCAGACTACATCCTCCTGGGAGATCTAAGCTTCCACCTGGAAAACAACATGACGCCAACACCGCATCACTGACCACCAACCTCCTCAACCTCGGACTCCGTCAACTGGTCAACACTCCCACACACATCGCCGGACACACACTTGACCCCCTCTTCACCTCAAGCAACCACATCTCTTTCAGCCACACCTCCGAACTCCACTGGACCGACCATCACTGCGTCCATTTTACCTTCAAGAAAACACCGAACACCACTGCATCCCGCTACCGCCTCACCGCCGCTGGGGAAAAGTCACCGAAGACCAACTTACCAGCACCCTCATCAAAACCCACCACCCGACCCCACCGACCCGAGCGCCGCCGCCATCAACCTCCATCAATGGATCCTCGACTGCGCCAACACCGTAGCTCCACTCAAGAAACCCACCGCCAACCAAGAAAAGAAAAAACCAGCCTGGTTCACAGACGAACTGACCACCTCCAAACGCACCTGCCAAAAACTCAAGAAGAAATGGATCCTTGAGCGCACACCCGACAACCTTGCTACCCTCAAGGACGCCAACCGCGAACACCACCAACGGATCCGACTCGCCAAGCGCGCCCACTTCACAGAACGCCTCAACAACAACACCCACGACTGCAAAGAACTCTTCGGCATCTTGAAGGAACTCTCCAACCCTAACGCCAACATCAACGACGTCCCTCCCTCCCAGAAACTCTGCGACGACCTCTCCACCTTCTTCCACCAGAAAATCACAGCCATCCACGACAGCTTCAACACCACACCTCCGCCAGTCCCTTCCCCCGACGACTCCTCCCACACCTTCCACCTCACCGCCTGGACCCAAGTAGACGACGCCGAAACCCTAACAACCATGAATTCCATCCACTCAGGCTCTCCCACGGACCCTTGCCCACATCACGTATTCAACAAAGCCGACGCCACCATCGCCCCCAAACTTCGCAAGATCATCAACCTCTCCTTCAACACCGCCACCTTCCCGGGCAGCTGGAAGCACGCAGAAATCCAACCCCTCCTCAAGAAACCCAAGGCTGACCCCAACGATCTCAAAAACTTCCGACCGATCTCTCTCCTCCCTTTTCCAGCGAAAGTCATTGAGAAGATCGTCAACGCACAGCCCGCCCACTTCCTAGAAGAAAACTCCATCCTAGACCCCTCTCAATCGGGATTCAGACGAAACCACAGCACTGAGACCGCACTCCTCGCCGCCACAGATGACATCAGACAACAAATGGACAACGGTGAAACCTCAGCCCTCATCCTCCTCGACCTATCAGCCGCTTTTGACACAGTCTGCCACCGCACCCTGCTAACCCGTCTCCACGAAGCCGGCATCCAAGACAAAGCCTTCAACTGGATCTCATCCTTCCTCTCCGACAGAACCCAGAGAGTCCGACTCTCACCCTTCCGCTCCAAAGCCACCAACCTCATCTGCGGCGTCCCCCAAGGCTCCTCTCTTAGCCCAACATTGTTCAATGTCTACATGGCCCCCCTCGCACAACTGGCCCGTCAACACAACCTCAGCATCATCTCCTACGCCGACGACACCCAGCTCGTCCTCTCCCTGACCAAAGATCCGCTCACCGCCAAAACCAACCTCCACGAGGGACTGAAATCCATCGCCGAGTGGATGAACAACAGCCGCCTGAAGCTCAACTCCGACAAGACCGAAGTCCTCATCCTCGGACGCACCCCTTCGGCCTGGAACGACTACTGGTGGCCCACAGCCCTCGGACCCCCACCCACCCCTGCCAGCCACGCAAGAAACCTCGGCTTCATCCTCGACTCCGCTCTCACCATGTCCAAACAGGTTAACGCCGTCTTCTCTTCTTGTTTCAACACCCTCCGCATGCTCCGCAGAATCTTCAAGTGGATTCCAACAGGAACCAGAAAGACGGTGACTCAAGCCCTCGTCAGTAGCAGACTTGACTACGGCAACGCACTCTACACAGGCATCCCAACAAAAGACATCAAACGTCTCCAGCGCATCCAGAACGCATCCGCCTGCCTGATCCTCGACATACCCCGCCGATGTCACATCTCCCCCCACCTGAAGGACCTCCACTGGCTCCCGTGGAAAAAAGGATCACCTTCAAACTCGTCACCCACGCTCACAAGGCTCTACACAACACCTGACCCACCTACCTCAACTCCAGACTCAACTTCTATGCCCCCACACGTCAACTCCGCTCTGCCTACCTCGCCCTCGCCATCGTCCCCCGAATCCAGCGCAAGACCTCTGGCGGCAGATCCTTCTCCTTCCTCGCCGCCAAGACCTGGAACTCTCTCCCCACCTCACTACGCCAGACCCAGGACCTCCTCACCTTCAGGAGACTCCTCAAGACATGGCTCTTCGAAAGCTAGCAGGACCCCCCCCCCCAGCGCCTCGAAACCCTTACGGGTACATACAGGGAGTGCAGAATTATTAGGCAAGTTGTATTTTTGAGGATTAATTTTATTATTGAACAACAACCATGTTCTCAATGAACCCAAAAAACTCATTAATATCAAAGCTGAATATTTTTGGAAGTAGTTTTTAGTTTGTTTTTAGTTTTAGCTATGTTAGGGGGATATCTGTGTGTGCAGGTGACTATTACTGTGCATAATTATTAGGCAACTTAACAAAAAACAAATATATACCCATTTCAATTATTTATTATTACCAGTGAAACCAATATAACATCTCAACATTCACAAATATACATGTCTGACATTCAAAAACAAAACAAAAACAAATCTGTGAACAATATAGCCACCTTTCTTTGCAAGGACACTCAAAAGCCTGCCATCCATGGATTCTGTCAGTGTTTTGATCTGTTCACCATCAACATTGCGTGCAGCAGCAACCACAGCCTCCCAGACACTGTTCAGAGAGGTGTACTGTTTTCCCTCCTTGTAAATCTCACATTTGATGATGGACCACAGGTTCTCAATGGGGTTCAGATCAGGTGAACAAGGAGGCCATGTCATTAGATTTCCTTCTTTTATACCCTTTCTTGCCAGCCACGCTGTGGAGTACTTGGACGCGTGTGATGGAGCATTGTCCTGCATGAAAATCATGTTTTTCTTGAAGGATGCAGACTTCTTCCTGTACCACTGCTTGAAGAAGGTGTCTACCAGGAACTGGCAGTAGGACTGGGAGTTGAGCTTGACTCCATCCTCAACCCGAAAAGGCCCCACAAGCTCATCTTTGATGATACCAGCCCAAACCAGTACTCCACCTCCACCTTGCTGGCTTCTGAGTCGGACTGGAGCTCTCTGCCCTTTACCAATCCAGCCACGGGCCCATCCATCTGGCCCATCAAGACTCACTCTCATTTCATCAGTCCATAAAACCTTAGAAAATCAGTCTTGAGATATTTCTTGGCCCAGTCTTGACGTTTCAGCTTGTGTGTCTTGTTCAGTGGTGGTCGTCTTTCGCCCTTTCTTACCTTGGCCATGTCTCTGAGTATTGCACACCTTGTGCTTTTGGGCACTCCAGTGATGTTGCAGCTCTGAAATATGGCCAAACTGGTGGCAAGTGGCATTGTGGCAGCTGCACGCTTGACTTTTCTCAGTTCATGGGCAGTTATTTTGCGCCTTGGTTTTTCCACACGCTTCTTGCGACCCTGTTGACTATTTTTAATGAAACGCTTGATTGTTCGATGATCACGCTTCAGAAGCTTTGCAATTTTAAGAGTGCTGCATCCCTCTGCAAGATATCTCACTATTTTTGACTTTTCTGAGCCTGTCAAGTCCTTCTTTTGACCCATTTTGCCAAAGGAAAGGAAGTTGCCTAATAATTATGCACACCTGATATAGGGTGGTGATGTCATTAGACCACACCCCTTCTCATTACAGAGATGCACATCACCTAATATGCTTAATTGGTAGTAGGCTTTCGAGCCTATACAGCTTGGAGTAAGACAACATGCATAAAGAGGATGATGTGGTCAAAATACTAATTTGCCTAATAATTCTGCACTCCCTGTAGTGCGCTTTATAAATTCACTGATTGATTGATTGATTGATAGAAGCAAACAAAGGGGGCCCCTGGCGCTCCGTCATGCTAAGCAGGGGCCTTGCGGTAATTCCAGGGGTGGGGGGCGACATGCACCCCCTCCAGTTTTATAACTGGCCCCTCCTGGGGCCTGCGATCTCTGGGGGGGCCCCCCCGGCCTCCACTGGCCTTCCACAACAATGCCCCAAAAGAACAAGTGGGGCCACACAAGGAGACCTGCAGTGCGGGGGCCTGCGGCGAGGCTTCCCCCCACCCGCAGTCTCTGCCAAGAATAGTCAGGGCTTCAAAGGGGCAGGGGGAGCCTCTGATTAGGCTTCCTTCCCCCCCTGCCCATGCACCACACACACAGGGGCTTCGGCAGGCGGGGAGCCTCCGATGAGGCTTCCTTCGCCGCCTGATCGTCTCCAGCCGCAGAAAGGGGCTCGCCGAGGCAGCGACCGTTATCGGCCCTAAGTTAGGGCCGTCTGATGCCCCGGGGGTGCTCCTCGGAGCGGACCATACCCTGGGGCACCGATAGGAGCACACTTGCTCCGGTTTCCTTTTCTTCGTGTTCTCCTCGTGCCCTGGGGGCCTCAAACATTGCAATTCACTTGCGCTTCACATAACCAGCCCGCCCGGGCTGCAGCAGTGATCTTGGCGGCAATTAGATGAAGCACCTCCCAGAGCGCTCAGCAAGAGAAAACAGAGCGCTCTCCAGGCGCTGGGGGCAGTTTCCTCAGCCACCATAATGCGCTTTCAGAGCACTTTACAAACCAATAGATGAGCGCTCCTCCAGGCGCTAGGTTCAGGATGAAGAAGTGCTCCTCATGCGCTTCTGGTTGTTACAGGGTTCAGGGGCCACGGCACCCTGCCCCTGGGGGACAAGGTACTCAAGGAGCACAGGGCGGCAGGACCCAGCAGAAGGCCAGCACAAGATGAATGCAAGCAAGTGGCAGTTCCTTACAGTGACCCAGCAGGTCGCAGGTCAGCACAGCAACAGCAGTCCATTGGCGGTTCCTGGTGAGTCCTTCCAGCATTCTGGCCCTCATTATGAACATGGCGGTCTGTTCCGCGCCGCCGGTGGCTGTAGAAACCGCCAACAGAGGAGCGGGCTGGACCGCCAAATAATGAACCAACCGAAAGTCAGGCATCCCGCGAACCACCCACCGCCAGTAGAGGAGTGCCGATGACGACGGCAGAGTCCGTCCACAGGCCGTCAGAAAGGCCCAACCCGCCCATCAAATTATGAACCACCATTCCGCCGCCAGTTCCAGGGTGGGACCCACCACCACACAAAGCCAGGTGGAAAGGAACCAAATATAAGGAAACACTCACTGGAGTCCCACAGAACGCGCCTCGGCAAACATGGATAGAGAGCTGCAGATCATGCCAGCCCTGCTCCTTGGCATATACCCCCACGACCGAGACCGCCGACGAAGACGACGACGGTAAGTACTGCAACCTATGAAACAAGGGAAGAAAGGGCACAGTTACATACCCACCCACTCCACCCATCCTGCAATGCCCCCCAACCCTTCACAGCAGCATATAACCCATACCCCTCACAGCAAGAGGTACTTTACCGACACAAGGCAAATCCAACATGACCATAGTACATACAAATGCCCATACCCATCACAAAGGAAACTAAAGACCAGGGTTCAACGGCATGCAGCCCAAACACAGGCCACACAGAAACTTTATTATGAAGCTCACTGAGCCAAACAGTCTTAAAAACAGGGCCATTGGCCAGTCCTTATGCCGACAATTGTCATGGGCCACAACGGGCCCAACCTGACTCCCACAAGTGCATGGTACTCCACATCATGGGGCACCATATGGGCATCCAGGCACCTCACAGAAGGGGGACAGGGGGTGGTGGGGGGTGTCGATTTACGACGGGGTGGGCCTTTGACAGGGGTGGGGGCTGTTTGGATCGGGTGGAGCTAGATGACCTAGGCTCAGTCCGGGCCTTTTTCTTATCTGGGGAAGGGGCACGGGAACGTGAAGGGCGGGCTGGGCTGTGATGGTGAAGGAGTGGACATGGCAAGGAGGTGAGCACTTTTGGGGACAAGACGGGGTGGGCCAGTGGGTTGAAAGAGGTCAGCACGGGAGAGAAAAAGTTTCTTTGGAGCAATTGGAGAGGGCGTGGATGAGGGCGTGGGAGTGGAGGCAGAGGGTGTGGATGTATGTGGTGTAGGGATGCGTGTAGTGGGTGCAGGTGACTACTCAGTATGCTGTGGTATGGTGGATGTCTGATGGGTGGGTGTCTTGGTGCGTTTGGGTGTTTTGGGAGGAGGGGGGTGGACACAGAGGGAGAAGACAGACGGCTATTGTGGATGTATGTTGTGTGGGTGTCTGCAAGTCTGGTGAGTGTGCTGCATGTGTCAACTACCGTAGTGGTGGTGAGTGCAGGTGTGGTGTATGGGGTGCATGTATGGCTGTCTGCTATTGTGGTGAGTGCAGGAAGAGGAGCAGCAACAGTGAGTGAATGTGCAGTGTATGAGGGTTTGGAAGTAGAGGGGACAGACAGGGAGGCGGAAAAGGTGGGCACACTGGGGGAAGTGGATGTTGTTGTGTGTGCAGGTGTCTATTGGCTGTGTGAATGCTTGTGGTGGGAGGAGTGGTGCTTGTGTTTTGAAGTGTGTTTCTTGTGTGTTGATGTGCTTGACTGGGTGTCTGAATGTGTGCCTTGGACGGGTGAAGGGAGTGGGGTGCTGAAAGGGGTAGAGGAAATAGGAGGGGGGACGGAATGGCCAGGGAAACTGGCTGCCGTCCAGGAGGAGGTCAGAGCCTGAAAAGATCTCTGTAGGGCAGACACGGCACCGTGAAAGCCATCCAGATAAGCATTAGTCTGCTGCACCTCTGATGCTAGCCCCTGGATGGCATTGACGATGGTTGTCTGCCCTACAGAGATGGTTCTCAGGAGGTCAATAGCCTCCTCTGAGGGCAGCAGAGCCGACTGGGGCAGGGGAGGAGGTGCCTGGGGCGAAGGAGACGCCCACCTTTCTGGGTGGTCGGGCACAGGCAACTCGTTGGGGAGCAGAAGGGAGGGCGGTGATGGAATGGGGGTGGCGGAAGATATAACGGTAGTGGTGTGTGCACTAGGGTCTGCCACTGCTGGGGAGCCCCCATCGGAGGAAGTCTGAGTCACTACCTCCTATGGTAGTAGCCTCCCCCGTGGAACTCCCCTTGCCCTCCCACCCACTGGTCCCCTGGGCGTCAGATGTCTCTGCCTCGGAGGATCCGTGGACCGCCGCCTCCCCACTTGCCGGTGCCTCAGCTCCCTCGTCTGAAGTTGCTGCTGTACCAAACCAACGCAAGAGAACAGGGATGGGGAGACAAAACAGGAGAGACACTTGAAAATAGCTGACTGCAGATACATAATGGCCAGACTTACACCCACCCAGAAGACACACCCAACAGGCAGCACCTTTCACTATGCCCATGGCCATGCCCCTGACTACTGACCAGAATACTGATCTACACCCATCCCCTGGACTACCTAAGGAGGCGACGTATGGGAGACCTGACAAAGACACCCCTACACCTTTTGGGGACCATAAAGTAGATGGACACCAGTCAAAGTCCCTGCCTCTAAGCAGCATGAACCCTAATGCACACCCAGACATCCTTCCAGACTGAAGTATGTGAAATGAGTACTCACCCCCTTGTGACTGCTGTGCAGCCTTCAAGCGCCCATCCAGGTCTGGGTACGCCACCGCCAGGATCCGTCGCATGAGTGGGGGTCAGTGCCCGACGGGCACCCCTTCCACGTTGGGAGGACTTCCCCAGCTGGGCTTCACTGATCTTTCGCGCTCAGCACCGCAGGTCCTCCCACCTCTTTCTACAGTGGGTGCTCCGCCGGTTGTAGACCCCCAATGTCTGGGACAGATTGCGGGCCTGCCTGCTCATCTGTGTCCAGGGATCCTTCACCAGTGTCCTGTGAGGTGCCTCTGTCTCCCTGGGGGACACTGGCACTCCTTGTCCCCTCCATTAGGGTAGCATGGGTGGTGGTGCCTGTTGGGGGACATAGACATGTCTGTTACATCTGCTTGAACGTTTGAGGTGAACAGGAGTGGGCTATTTAGTGCTGGTTGTACTTTCAGTGGCCTTCCAGGGTGCATTTGTGAGGTTGACATTGCATTTTGCACCAGTGTGGGGTTGCATTGTGGTGGGGGGTGTCGATCCATTGTGGGTACGTGCAGGGGTGGGTGACTGTGCACAGCGGGAGGGATGTGGGCCTGTTAGTGGGTTTGTGGTCATGCAGGGGGATGGATGTAGTAGCTGATGCCTGTGTGGGGTGCAGGTCCTGGTGGGGTGGGGTGGTGCATGCATTACAGGTGTGGTGTATATGGGGTAAATGTAGATCACTTACCCGAGTCTATTCCTCCAGTGAGTCCAGTGAGTCCCTCTGGTTGCAGGATGGCCAGTACCTTTTCCTCCCAGTCAGTGTAGTCGGGTGGTGTTGTGGCGGTCCTCCCCCAGTCTTCTGCACTGCGATGTGGTGCCTTGATGCCATGTCCCAGACCTTCCCCCACAGGTCGTTCCATCTCTTCCGGATGTCGTCCCTGGTGCGTGGATGGTGTCCCACTGCATTGACCCTGTTCACAATGGTCTGCCACAGCTCCATTTTCCTTGCGATGGGTGTGTGCTGCACCTCCGCCCCGAATATTTGTGGCTCCACCTTCAGGATTTCATCTACCATGGTCCTTAACTCCCTCTCTGTGAAGCGTGGACGTTTGGGGGGACACATGGTGAGTGTGGGGAATGGTGTCGGGGCTGGGAACGAGGTAAGGGTGCTCTTCTGTGGGTCAGTGTGTGTGTCCTGTATGCTGGCATTCGCTGTCTGCCTCTGGTGCTCTCCGTCTTCTTGTCCTGCTTTCATTGCAAGGGATTGTGGGGTGTGTCTGGGGGTGTTTTATGGGGTTCTGGATGTGTGTCAGATGCCTATCCAATGTGTGCACTTTTTGCTGTTGAGTCCACTTGCCGCCCGTGGCGGTCACAGCCGCCAATGGTCGTCCGGCCTCCACTGTCCACCGAGGTAATTTGTGCATCATTATTTGGAGGGCGGGATGTGAGTGTGCTTGGCGGTGGCGGGGTGGGGAGCTCCGGGATTCCCGCTGACAGTCATAGCGGGGAGTGCTGGTCTGGTGATTTTTTGCGGGGTTGGGATTTTCGTTCATTATATGGCGGTTTTCCATTCACCGCCGCCGCCGCGGTGTTTACCGCCGTGTTCATAATGACTGCCTCTGTGTCCAGTTCCAAGATGTCTCCAGTGTCTCCACATTGTGGGGAAAACACCCCTGTACTTATACTCAGTTTTACAGTGTGTTTACAAAGAAAGGGGAGAGGAGGTTCCAACCAGTTACAACTGGTTCTGGGAGTGCCCCCTCTCTCCTCCAGCACAGGCTCCAAACATCAGTGGGGGTAAACAACCCTATTGTGTGAGGCCAGGGCACAGCCTTTACAAATGCAGGTGTGCTCCACCTCTCCCTTCTCTCAGCCCAGGAAGACTATTCAGTATGCAGATGCACCTCGGTGACACCTCCACCCTCCCTCTGTACAGGCTGTCTGAAAAGTATGCACAAAGCCCCAACTGTCAGTCTGCCCAGACGTGGATTGGAGTCAAGCTGCAAAACACCAGAGTCATAAGCACAGATAAATGCTCACTTTCTAGAAGTGGCATTTCTGTAATAGTAATAAAAAATCCACTTACACCAGTAAGCAGCATTTCTCATCACCATTAAAACCATACCAAACATGCCTACGCTACCCCTCATAAATCAGACAATACCCTCTAGACATGAGGCAGGGCATTTCCAATGCAATCCTATGAGAAGGCAGCACTCACAGCAGTGAGAAACCAAATAGGCTGTTTGTCGCTACCAGGACAGGCCACGCTACCTGGCACATGTCCTGCCTTCTACATACATAGTACCCTACCCATAGGGCTAGTTAGGGCCTACCTTATGGGTGACTTACATGTAGTAAAAGTTCTGGGCCTGGCAAGTAAATTTAGATGCCAGGTCCCTGTGGCAGAAAACTGTGCACACAGGCCCTGCGCTAGCAGGCCTGAGGCAGGTTTGAAAGGCTACTTCAGTGGGTGGCACAGTCAGGGCTGCAGGCCCACTAGTAGCATTTATTTTACAGGCCCTGGGTATAGAGATACCACTGTACAAGGGACTTACAGGTAAATTAAATATGCCAATTAGATATAAGCCAATCATAACAACTTTAGAAGGGAGAGCACTTGCACTTTAGCACTGATCAGCAGTGATAAAGTGCTCAGAGTCCTAGAGCCAACAGCGAGAGGTCAGAAAAAATAGGAGGAAGGAGGCAAAAAGTCAGGGGATGAACCTGCCACAAGGGCCAGGTTCAACAGCGACGATAGCTAAAACCAAGCTTCATAAATCCCCTGACTCGGATGGGTTCCCTTCTGTATTTTATAAAGCTTTCTGCTTCCAACTGGCGCCCATGTTGACACGCCTATTTAAGGCCATAACAGCCCCTGATTCCATTCCACCCTCAATGCTGATGGCATCCATTGTGGTTCTTCCTAAGCCTGGGAAGGACCCTCAATCATGCGGGTCCTACCGACCAACTCACTACTTAATACGGACACTAAGCTGCTAACCAGTATTCTAGCTACCCGCTTCTACCAGGTCTGATTGACCCAGACCAAAATGGATTTGTGATGCACCCCCAATGTGGGGACACACAAAACGCATTCTTCACTTAATAGATGAGGCAGGTTGTGCTCGTAGGGACATTATTCTTTTAACCCTGGACGTGGAGAAGTCCTTCAACAGAGTGCATTGGCGATACCTGACCGCAACATTAACCCACTTTGGTTTCGGCCCTCCGTTTCTCACATGGATCCATACCACCTATAGCAAACCGTTGGCAACGGTGTGGGTGAACAGACATTCCTCCCAATCAATTCCCCAATGCGGAGGCACCAGACAGGGTTGCCCTTTGTCACTCCTACTATTGGAGCGGTTTGCACAGAGTGTACGATCAAATCCAAATATAACGGGTGTGTTATTTGGAGGCGAAGTGCACACCTTGGCTTTATACGTGGATGGCGTTTTAGTCTTCTTAGATAATCCCAAGGGGGCCCTTCTGGCTCTTCTGCAGGAGATAGAGGAGTTTGGGAAGATCTCCGGCTTACGCGTAAATGTTCAGAAATCCCAAGGCCTTAATATCATGGTCCCTCATGCGGCCCTACCAGTAGAGCCTCTCCCGGGAATGCTTGAATCTTTACAGAAAGATTTTTACAATTTCATTTGAGCAGGGAGGTGGCCTCACGTGAGCCACACCCTATGCTATCAATTGCCAGCACAAGGGGGGCTAGGGGTGCCTAACCTACTGCACTGTTTTCAAGCCACCCAACTCCACTATTTAGTAGAGTGGTTGAGAGACGAGTTCGAAAAGAGGTGGCTGTATATGTATAGGGTGCTCGCAGGCACATCCCTGTGGAAGATCCCCTTCCTATCCCGCCCACAACATCCCTGGGGTTTATATTCTTCTCCAATCACAATCTCACTTACGAGAACGTGGCACCGGGTTGCAACAGGGAAAAACTTGACTACATTTTCCTCGCCCTTGACACCAATTGCTGGCAATTCATCCTTTACTCCTGGTATGAACACCTTGGCCTACAGCAAGTGGTTGCAACCGGAGTGTCACTCTGTTGGCCATCTTTTGACACTCTGAAATCCGAACATGCACTCCCTGAGGTAGAGCAGATGCGCTACTTACAAATTCGGCATTGGGCCATGCATCCTGGGATACGAGACCAGGCACAGAGATCCCTTACTGATGTTGAGAAATGGCTGTTGAAGAAGACCTCAGATAAAAGATTAATCACTGACCTGTACAATTTCCTACAAAAGGCCCCCGATACACAGAAATCCCCAGGACAACGACAATGGGAGGTCGAAATCAGTAGATCTCTCACACATAGGGAATGGGAAGACATATACTACAGGGCACGTCACACAGCTACAAATATGGCAAGCGTAGAATCTGCGACCATAGGGGGTGTCTAATAGGGTTGGCATTGGGTTCGGCTACTCAAAACATACTCTCTCACTGGGGTACTGATACTCTTCCCATGCACCTGGGATGGATACACCGCCTGTGGCACATCTTAGGCATGGAGAATATTACTCTGACATTGACGAGCCAAGCACACTCTTTCCGAGAGTTATGGGGCCTTTCTACAGAGTGTACAGAATTGATATTTCCCAGATATATCCGGCTCCTGAGGCTTCACAACACACCAGCCATGATACAGTGAACAGGACCATGTAGGGGCTTAACCACTAGTGTTTTCTCTCATTGTTGCTGTATTAATGGGTAAATGTGCTCCCAGTGCGAGGGAGGGAGGAAGGGAGATGCTTTGTTTGCCTTTCATCCCGTTCTATGTTACTACTTTTAATACAGCTATATAATTATTATCACTATGCAGCCAGCTTCCAGGCGGGTCATACAATGTGATCGCTGTATACAGGGATCCAGAGATCCCAAGCTACATGGATCCAGAGATCCCAAGGTACAGGGATCCAGAGATCCCAAGGTACAGGGATCCAGAGATTCCAAGGTACAGGAATCCAGAGATTCCAAGATGCAGAAATGCAGAGATTCCAAGGACCATGACTCTAAAGATTCCACAGTGTAGGATTTCAAGGATCCCAAGGTGGAGGAGCTCAGTAATTCGGCGATGCAGGAGATGTAGTAATTCCAGGTTGAAAGCTTTCACAGACAGTGTGCAGGATGCAGGATCTCACAGATAGTCATACTCAGCACTTCTGAGATTTTACAGGAGAAGAGGAAGAAAGCAAGAGAGCGAGAGAAAAAAAGAGAGAGTGAGCCTGACAGACACAAGAGATCACAAGAGTGCGTAGAAGATCAAGAGGCATATGTAGAGAGTGAGGGAGGGAATGAAAGAGATAGTGTGTGAATATTCACATCTGCTTTTGAGATCTGAAGATCTGTCAGCGAGACAAACAAACCAAGAGAGTCAATACGAAAGAGAGAGAAAAAAGAAACAAAGTGTGTGTGACAAGCTTTATTCAGTTACAGAGAAGCAAAGAGGGGCCGAGAGATGCTGAGACAGAGATAGAGAATGTGAGGGTAGTAACAGCAATTGTGCACAATTATGTTTGTGCTGTTAGAGTCGCAGAGAGAGAAGGAAAGAGGGAGGAGGTGGGAGGATGAAATAAAGTCGAGACAGTGCAGCATAGAGTCTGTGTGAGTGTTTGTGTTTGTAGTAACAATCAATGTGCACAGATACCTTTGCAATATCTGGAGCTTTCTGAAAGAGAGGACCAGAGAGAGAGCGAGGAACACTAAGTGATGTGAGAGAAGAAGAAAGAGTTATACAGGTAATCAGATAAATAGACAGGGAGGTGGAGAGAGAGAGTGGCCATGTTTGTTAGTTGATGAGTCTTTCACTGTTTCCCCTGAGATCCTGAAGCTTGTATTATCATGTGCTAATCCATGCAAGGTTCTGAGCAGAGGGGTTTGCATAGTAGAAGAGATAATGTGTGACACTTGTGGATGCCCCTCAGGGCTGTAGGGAGGGGTGTGTGTGTGTGTGTGTCCTGCAGGAGCTCCTCTGATTACAGTATTCTATTTCCAATTACAGGGTGTTTGTGCTGTTCCTTTTCAGATCCTGTAGCCTCCGAGTCTTCTCTAATACTAAAATGATTTGTGTGTCCTTCAGGTGTAAGAAGTTTCAGGGTCCAGAGAGTGAGATGAAGAAAAAGGAAAAAGAGGTTATGATAACTCTGAAACCTGAAGAGGAGATGAAGAAATATAAAGGTAAATAGAGTTGTGCTGAATGTAATTTTCTGTTGGTGTCCACACTGAGACCTTTGGCCTCCACCAGCTACAGCTGCAGCTTTTACTGTGGAAGACCTGGTCGAACATTTGGCGAGTGCAGGTTACACACTGACCCCCTCAGCTGTGCTAACTCCTGAGCCGTGCTGGTGGTCCCTCAGCAGTACAGGGGGGTCCTCCTTAACATTGTCCATGATGTCCCCTTGGCTGGGCATCTGGGGGTGACTGAGACCTGCGAGAGGCTGGTCAACCACTTCTACTGGTCCCAGATGTCAGAGAAGGTCAAGGAGTTTTGTCGCTCTTGTGTGACCTGCCAAGCCAGTGGAAAAGGAGGAGGCAAACCCAAGGCTCCCCTGATACCACTACCAGCGGTGGAGCAGCTTTAGAGAGGGTGGTGCATTGCTTGAGACCATTTGTAAAAGTGCAATCAGCTGCTTCAGAAGGAAGTGTCTGCGCTGGTGAGGTAACCAAGCCGGGGGGGGGGAGCGGGGGGGGGCGACAAAAGTCGAGGCTAGCCAAGATTAAAGTTGTGCATGAGCAGAAAAGTCTTGAGCTGTGTTTAAAAGATGAAAGGATTTGGTTGGGAATAGAGATGATGCTGCAGTTGTACCATTTACTACAGTATACTGTCTAGTGCAGCACTGTGGACAGTGTAGTATAGTGTACTGTGTAATGCAGTGTGCTCTCTTGTGCAACAAGCCATCTGGTACATTGTGGCATGTAGTACAGTGTACAGTCTGGTGCAGCATTTTGTGAAATAGTGAAGTGTCTATTCTGTTGTGCTCTCTAGTGCGTAATCCTGCCTAGACCCATGTGCTGTGGTGTATTCTCCAGTTGTAGGAAATTGGCCCCTAGTTTGCAATACTTGCCCCCCCCCCCTCCCCCCCCCCCCCCCCCACACACACTTTTTTTGCCTGATATCTGATGCCAACTTGACTAAGTGTGTGCTGGGATCCTGCTAATCTGTACCATTGTTCTACAATTGAGACACCCCTGGCCCACAGCTAAGTCCCTTGTAAAAGGTATCAGTGGTACCAAGTGCTCTGTGATCAGGGAGGGTCCCTAAGGGCTGCAGCATATATTGTGCCACCCTAATGGACCCCTCACCAAACACATGCGCACTGCCAATGGAGCTTGTGTGTGCTGGTGGGGAGAAAAAGGTAAAGTTGACATGACATCCCCCTCAGGATGCCATGCCCACAAACCACTGCCTGTAGTATAGGTAAGTCACCCCCCTAGCAGACCTCACAGCCCAAAGGCAGGGTGCACTATCCCACAGGTGAGGGCATAGGTGTAGGAGCAATGTGTCCCTACAGTGTCTAAGTCCATTTTAGACATTGTAAGTGCAGTGTGGCCATACTGAGTATATGGACGGGGGGTTTGTCATTACAAACTCCACAGCTCCATAATGGCTTCACTGAGTACTGGGAAGTTTGGTATCAAACCTCTCAGCACAATAAATCCATACTGATGCCAGTGTTGGATTTATTGAAAAATGCACCCAGTGGGCATCTTAGAGATGCCCCTGGTATTTTACCCAATTCTTTAGTACAGGACTGACTGGTCTGTGCCAGCCTGCCACTAAGAGACATGTTTCTGACCCCATGGGGTGAGGGCCTTTTCTGCTTTCTGAGGCCAGAAACAAAGCCTGCACTGAGTGGAGGTGCTTCACAGTCCCCCCCCCCCCCACCCCCTGCAGAAACTGTAACACTTTCCAGTGAGCCTCAAAGGCTCGGGCATCCAGTTACAATGCCCGCTCCTGGAGAAAGCACCACTTTTGGCGGCAAGATAGGCAGGAAACTTAGGAAAAACAAGGAGTGACCACTTCAGCTGGGACCACCCCTAAGGTGCCCAGAGCTGAAGTGACCCCCTCCCTGCAGAATCCTCCATCTTGGTTTGGAGGAAAGGGACCAACAGGGTTAGGTCTGTGCCTCCCTCCCCAAAGGGAGTGGACACCAGAAGGGTGTAGTCATCCTCAGGGACAGTAGCCACTGGCTTCTGCCCTCTGACCCCTGTAACGCCCCTCAATCCATGATTGAAGTGCTCCCCTGAACCGAGCTCGTCCGATTCCTGCTGACCTCACAAGAAGAAATAAGAAGGACTGCTAACCTGACCCCCAGCAGAAAAGACTGAGGCCGCAAACTGACTTGGCCCCAGCCCTACTGGCCTGTCTCCAGCTTCTAAAGCCCTGCTAAAAGAAGGTGACGCATCCTGCAGGACCAGCGCTAGGAACTTCTCCTTTGGTCAGAAGATGTCTCACGGCGTGCCGAGGATGCAGAGTTGTTTCCACGCAGAAAGACCGCAAACAAGCCTTGCTAGCTGCAAGAGTCACGGTTGAAGAAAATGGGTGCTGCCCGGGCCCAGTAAAGGACCAGGAGGTCACCACTTGGATGAGGAGACAGAAGGGGCGCTCAGCAAAACAGACAGCCCACGCAGAAGCAGGCAGCACCCGCAGAAGCACTTGAACAGGGGTTTAAGAAATCTGAGCACAGCAGTCGTCTCAGCACTACAAAGG